>NC_058194.1:12665855-13290855 GCF_907165205.1 Coccinella septempunctata | reverse complement strand
ATATAAGTATGCGCTTATTTAGCGGTTCATATCATAAGAGTATAAAATTAAAATTCAAAAACAAAGTATACCTAGTCTTTTTCCAACAAAAAAGACACAATCTTCCGGAATAGATAAATTTATGAATTTGTTTTCTATAAAACATCCTTCGGAACATCTCCATAGATTAAATTGAGGCCCTCCCTGAATACATATACTTCATTCACTTTTATTTTAGCAGTCGGTTGGCCATGGAAATTTGACACATTTCACTCTGTATAGTACGAAAATGTGGGGTTATGAAGCTTGTCAAAACATTTTTGGGTTTTAAATCAACGCTATGTTGCCCGTTCTACGTAAAAGTTTCTGTTATTACGTATTTTATCACAATGTCGAATCTCTTCGGAAAATATGTGACGAACATAATTGAAGTTTATGCAAACTGATTGAAGGCATACCAAATCCAGTTATTTGGATGGAAAAAACAAGAGATCAGTAAAATATCATAATATGCACTAGCTTGAGGAGAGTTGATGTTCGTTATCTTCTTTGGCTTACATCATTTGTAGATTTCAAAAATATTAACTCGAAGATGAAATGCATATGATGCAGTAGTTGTGAATGGGTATCTCCCGAAGGAATTAATAGATAATTACAAGAATGTTAAATTCTTCAACAACAATCATCTTGCATCAATATAAGTAAAAGAAATTGAAGGAAGTTTCAAGTTAAGATGAACTTCACCTTTGAACAAAAATTTCACATGAATAAACAAGTAACAGGGTAACTTACGCGTATTTGTGGCTATTCATCTTAATACATTGATGTCATAATAATAATTAAATGTATTTATTAGTACCTTAAGACATTTACATTGTATAGGACAAGTCAAATGAAAAATAGAAAAATCTATTTTAGGGAACTTATTCTCCGATGACATTTATCGAAAATCCTGTAGTAAACTTTTCGCATTAATTCACTCAAACATAAAATTCTCGAATGCCACCACTTTTTTGGGTCTCTCAATGGAAGGAAATTCTTTCCCAGCGAGCACAAACATCCCTGGGATGTTTTGGGATGTTTCGAAAATGTTGGCATGAGGATGTTTCTTTGAAACGTAATATGCACTTCCCAAAGAGGTCTCCAAAGGCTATTGGAAATCTTTATTTGTTCTGATCTGTGCCATCTGTGGCATTTCTTCGTCTACCTACTGAGAGGTACTGTCGAGTTGAAAATAATGTAAACGTGTGGATATCTTCTCTTGGCGTCGCATAGTTTGCCTTGGGAGATTTATTCCAAATAAACAATATACAATTCACCTATTTCATTTTGCCGCCATTTCCACTTTCTTCGTAGTTTGGACTGTGGACTGTTCGGAGTCGAAAGTTGATTGGTGATTTGTATAATATTAACTAGTTCTGTGTTGGTTTTGATTGTGAATTTAGGATCGATCTCTTCATAGTAACCAAATACAATTAATAAGTAAGTATTACATGAATTAAATGTATAGTATAATGTCCAGAAACATACATATAACCTCAAAAGAATCCACGCTGCGTGGTTAATATTATTTGTATATTTGGGACTAGGTATAAGAGATCATTGTATTTTGGTTGGAATAATCGAATGGTATATGGAAGGTTATTATAATTATTCAAGAAATAACTTTATAAAGTTTAAAGCCATATCATCGAGGATTTCAACATATTTCGATAATCTATCTCTGCCGTTGATAATTCCCAGAATATTTTGTAAGATTACTCTTCCGACGATGATCATTCATCACTTATGAATCAAAAAATAAATCAAATTGTCCCAGAAAAGTTCTTGTTTTTGAAAACTCCTTTAAATTGTTCCATCTTCAAATACCAGTACAAATAATTAAATAAATAAAATCGTTTCGCAAATGAACCTGGTCAGGAGCTATATACCACTCAAATCTTCCAGATCCTTTCATGCAGCTATTTTTTCTGTTATTTTAATTGGAAAAAATCACCTTAACCTTCATATATTTTGTGAATTAATTGTTTGAATTGTTTTTATTTTGTAGATGTGATCCATAAAAAATTCCAAATCACTAGGAAAGTATTCGAACTTTATGCCAAAGATTGGTTTAGGCATATTAGGCAGAGGAGGAGGGACGATAAAATGAAGGGAAAATAAATTTTCCATAAATTTTTTTTCATTTTCCCTTTCGGTAGGGGAGACCGGGGTTGGTTGTGACGGGGGCTGGTTGTGACAGAGCCTTTTGCGCTCAATTAATAGATATCAGTCGCGTCGCGATTTTTCCAATAGAGCCAGCTATAGCTATTACGTATTGCGCCTGACGGTGGCTTTGATCGCTAACGTACCGCGTGTGTTTGGATGATTTATGTATTTTCGAGGTGCTTTAGGAAATAAAAGTGACGCCAAATATTGTTGTGTGAAGTGACTAATGTAACAGCTGAAACAAGTATTGTGGCGTTAAAATACTAATTGAGGTATGCTCTTTCTCACATATATAAAATTATTTGGCCATTCATAGAAATAATGTTGGAAATAAGATAACAAAGCAGAAATGTGCTTTGGGGTTGGTTGTGACATTCCAAAAACACAGCCCAATAGTAAAACCAACCACATTGAGGCCCCAAGCACCCCCAAAAATTCACCATCTAAGACATATTCCCTTTCCTTTCCAGACTTAGAACTTGAAAATTCACCAGGACCTTCTGGCATCACAACATATTTTTCTCCAGAAGATTTGAGACCAACACCAAAGACTGGAAAACGTCTAGTTAAAAGAAAAGGGCAAAAACCTGGTAGATCGGCCATATGGACAGATACTCCAAATAAGAAGGAATTAGAAGAAAAACAAAAGATGAAAGATTTGAAAGAACAGAAGAAAAAACAAAGGAAACCGGTGTCAAGAGAAATATATGCAAGGGTAAAGGTAAAGCTAAAGCTAAGACCATTTAAGCTAATAGCGGTTCGGAAGATGAAGGGGAAACTTTCTGTTTAATTTGTCACGAACCACGAACCTTTTTCCATCTCTCGACCTAAAGAAAAATGGCTGCAGTGCACCAGTTGCTCTAGATGGGCTCATGAAGAATGCCCGAATAAAAGTCCATATTTTGTATGCAATCACTGCAATTCCGATGACGATATGTAGGGGCGTCACAACCAACCCCATAAGCGTCACAACCAGCCCCATGTCGGGGCAGGTTGTGACATTTAGAGTTTTTTTTTTAATTCTCAGTAGCCATGTTTGTATTGCTTTCAATTAGTTCGTTTCTATTTTTTTCTACAGATATATGTTTAAACTAAATAAATATGCGTTTTAGAGCCTTGAGTTTTTTTATCGAGATGTACAAATAATTATACTTCAAAATTGGCACAACCAACCCCGGTCTCCCCTACATCTAAAATTATAATCAGTTTGTTTTCTATTATTTCTGTTTTTTTATGTTAAATGTGATATTTCTTTTTGGTTATTTATGTTTGTTTTATTGAATGTGATATATTTTTTTGTTTATTCTCTCTTTCTGTAGTATAATATTTATCAATTGCTTTTTATTCTTGTTCAATTTTTTATGTGAAATGTGATTTCTTTTCCTTTTGTACCTGTTGAAGTATCATTAAAATATTTTTATTCTTATATAGTATTCTGTATTTCATTTAAAAACTTTGTAGTTCATTTAAAATAGAATATGGTATATCCTCAAACATTCAAATGAAAGAAAAAAGGCCTCACAAAAGAATTTCATATAAAGTCCTACAAACAGCGATTTCGTGTGCGCAAATCGCTTTAGGAATGTTCTATTGTGTACATGAAAAGGCTATCAAAAAAACTTCTGAGTAGTTCTTTTTGTGACATCCCAGGGACATCCATATAAAAGCCGCCTGCGGCGGACATTGGCTGTTCTATAAAAGTTCTATTCATGTATAAACAGAACATCGCAGTGGATGTTCAATGTCTCGAAATCTCTTACTTTTAACATCTCTGAGATGTTTTTGTGCTCGCTGGGTTGTCATCCTCTTCATTCACAATCTTTCTGATTGTGGAAATATCCAGCTGAAATATATGTCGTTTAGATTCAGATGAAACATTACGTATTGTGGATTTAAGAATATTAGGGTATAACTATTTGAATGAGCGGAACTGAATTCTAAATAGCACTTCCTGAAACCCTGTCTCTTTTTTCAATCACTTTCGGCATTTTCGTAATAAAAATTGATATTAGTTGTGGCAACGGCGTTATGAAATTAACGACATTTCATGAGTGCCAACTTAACTTCGTTCTAGTTACAAAAACTTGAGAAAATTATTTCACGGCCAACCGACTGCTAAAATAAATTTGAATGAAGTATAGGTTGTAAACACATATCGTTTTTCCATAAAGAATTCGTATCGGTGGTTTATTCCTGAAAAAAAATGAAATAAGTAGGAATCCATTAAGCAATATTTCGATACAGAATAATTGAATAATAAGTTGTATGCATTCGGTGTTCAATTTTTTTTCATTAGTATCTGCCGAAGGAAAAGCAGAAATCGAAAAAATAAACATCGCTTTCAAAAAATGTGAACTATCTACTTACCAGTATATGTATATTTCTTTTGTCACACACTTGAAACCTTCAAGAAACTTGATAGGCAGAAATACTTGGAACTTGAAAGAACTAAATCAAAAATCACAAAAAACTTAACCATGTATAACTCTTCGCACTTCAGAGTTCTTGAAGAAACAGTGGATCATTCCAGAATGAATTGGGTTATGGGGTAAGTTAGTGAGTATCTACGATAGGATATGGGATTGGGCAACGAGCAGGTGCCAGTTGCAGGAAAGGTTTTGATTGGCCACGGAATGAATCTAGAAGCAGATAAAAGTTGTGATTTTACAATTGCATTATGAAATTCCATTGAAGCTGTGAATTCGGATCCAGCCGAGCGACGTCACGTATCGCATAGGTGGAAAATGACTTGAAATTTGCAATCATATTGTAATATTACGTTCAAGCTATGAATGTGTTTAACACATTTTTAAAATAGATATTTTTCAGAAATACCCAGACGAGTTTTTTCAGCAGTAGGTACCTACTCAAAATATTTTCTGACCAAGTGACAGAATTTGTTTTTCGATTATGGTTGAGGAGGAATGCAGGAACCTAAAATCTCCTACATATAGGAATTATACAAAGAATGGAATAAAATATATTTTATTTATATCTTCAGAAATGTATTCATATAAAGAACAAGTCGAGAAAAAAATTTCTACAAAAAACGTCATTGTGGACTGTCTCAATGCGATGAATAAATTGGACAAAAAGTCATCTGTATGGACTATATGTTGTACTGATGGATCAAAATTGGGGTGTGTGGACACAGATCAATATAAGGCAGCAGTCCAAAATGAGGAGGGGAGGAAGCAATGAAAAAATCCTGTACACACACTCCTAGATATGCACAGAATAGTTATAACAACAAAAAAATTCGTCTTTCCTTCACCGATCTACACCCGAAAGCTCCTGGAGCTGCCACTAGATGAGTTTCTGAAAAGTCAGCTTCAGATGAGACTCTGCGTGGATCGGAAAAAGAACAGCACAATTTTGGCCTTCGTAAGATCATCAGTTGTTCATTAAATTTCAAGCGGCAACTTTGGAACGCTCTAATGGAAACCGATTCATCTATTTTTTTTATTCTGTTTTCATATTTGGGAGAAATATTTTGACCATAATAAATTTCAACAATTTCGCGTAAGAGTTTTCTCTTGCTGTAGACATGTAAATAAAAAGTGATCGATCCTTGAAGGAAATTGTGCCGCTATATCATGTTGTACAATTATATTTTTTCGTGGTAATTTCACAACCGCTTTAATACTACATTGTATAAGCACATTTGTGAAGTAATTTTAAAATTAATAGGGTTCTGCATTGTAATTCTACAACACATTTTTTTCTTCGCAAATTCACAAGAAAAATTCTCAAATCACAATAACTTTGTGAAATAACGTTGTGAAATCACATTCTCATGTGATAATTCACAAAATTATTGTGAACCAAAAGAAATTTAGATCACAATAATGTTGTGAAATTACCGTTTCATGTTGAAATTCGCAAATTTATTGTAATATTACATTGCAGTTGTAATTTTTTAGGTGAATATTACAACCCTTGTGATATCACAGAGAATTAACAAATATTTTCTGTAAATTTCATATGCACTGTAAATATACATAAAAGTTTTACATTTTTCATGAAATTTCGCAACACCCTTGTAGAAACATCCAGATATTAGTTGTGAAAAAAATAATCCAACTGTGTAACTGTAACCTGTCCAGCCAATATGTGGGTAATTTCACATTGTAACCTCAAGATTTTTCTCAGTGCAGCCTGTCAAACGTGGCCCAAGTAATTTTAATTAAATTAATATTAATCAATATTCCAATAGAAATTTCGTTCACTCCGTTTTGAAATAAAATATCATCCACATCATAACAATGCATGTAAAGAATACTAAAATCCATAGCTGCCGTTGCACACTCGGCCGCAACTACCTCGCAGCCAGGTGTAAGCAGGTAACATTTCGATGTATTTCTACGTTCATGACGTACACGGATGTTTTTGATATCAAATTAAAGCTAATATTTTTTCGAATAGGATGATGTATGGCTGCCTGTGAAAAAATAGCCGCAAGTTAGGTCTGCCATCTGTTAAAATAGCGAGATATCCGAAATAAAGTAAGAGAGAGTTAGACTCATCTCTCACCATTGGGTTCTTACCCGATGTTCCGAATTATATCTACTGATATTATGGGATCTTTCACACATGTTCCGGTTTAGTTTCATACTGGAAAACAACCAGATTGCACTTTCGGCGGCGCTTATCGCCACGAGATTCGAGAGCTTGATGTGCCCACCGTACAGATAAAACCCGATGAATAATTTTTCATTCGGTTGTTTTCCGGTAAAAACCCGACGGTTAAAACCCGTGGTGTGAAAGGAATCTTAGGGTTCCCAACAGTGCATCTGAATTATTCGTATATTAAAACCACGTGTTGGAGCTCTTTATACACAACGCAGACAATTATTATTGAATTCTGGGAAAAGTACCTCCTCGAGCAGGACTCGAACCTACGACTCCTGATTGCCGGTCAGACGCACTGCCATCTGAGCTACCGAAGTAGACGCGAGGACACATCTGCAAAGTTTTGAAAGCGCTTCGACTAGAATTCAGATGTTAGTACTGAGGTACTTTTTCCAGAAATCAATAATTGTGTGTATGCCGTTACCAAATTTTCAAATAAGTCTTTTATACCTCACAAGCACTTTTGTTTGGAAATTTTATTCCTTTCAATTGTTTACGGCCTGGTTACACAATAGTTATTTACATTTTATGTACCGGTGACGAAAAACTGTCTAAGAGTATTATAGTAAAGCATGCAATGAGGCGAGACTATAGACAGTTTTTGGCCAAGATGCATGCATGTCACATTTTTTTGCTACCTCAAATATCTTTGTAAAAGTAAATGTTCTCCTGTATGTTGGCATCCAATATAGTTGCTATAGTTGCTATTTCTTTTCGTTATGGAGAAGTGTTCACTGATATCCATATCGCTATCACCCAGCAAGCATGAATAGCCGGTTGAATGCAGGCCCAAAGTCGTGAACGACGGCATCGGTACTCCAGCAATTGCCCTTCATCTTTACGGAATCGGTTGAAAGTTGACGGCTCTTTTTGTTTCTGCATCTGAAGGCCCAGTATTGCATCTACTATGAATGTACCGCAGTTTTGTATAGGAATTCAGGCCTGGCGCTGGACCATCGGCATCATAAAATAGACACCAGTGAATTATTTGTTTTAGAGGTTTTTTGGTATGCCCCAGTTAATTTACATTCAATGATGAAAATTCAATTTACTAAATTCATAAAGACTCAAAATTCACTTCGTTATGAGTTGAGTGGTATGTTAAATTGACACGAGAGAAAAAATATTGTCACTATCAAAAAAACAAACAGTCCTCGGCAACCTGGATGGTACCATGAAATATTATTTGGCGAATTTAATAAATGAATCTTACAGTTTACGCAGCTATCGAAGAAATTATGAAATTCAGGGTGATTTCGCGAACTGTCCAAATTTGTGTGAAACGGTCCTGTTAATCAAATGATATTTGATTGCAGTTTTCTGGAAGTTATCTTCATTCCAAATTTCGGATAAAACGGTGAGTCCGTTCAGAAGATTAAGTGGTTTCAATTTCCATTCAAATTTGAAAAACACCCTGTAAATCAGAATCTAGAACTCCAAGATACTACATATGGGGGTTTTTCGTGATACTATAAGCTTTCTCTATCTCACATTGAAATGTTTCCCATCTTATCCGGAACACCATGTATATAAATAAACATGAGCATAATTCATACCCCTACTACAATTAAGCAAGAAAAAACACATATCAAAATGCAAACCTGTAGCTATCAGCTTTAACTGGGCGTATAGATACTCAGACGAAGGTTTCTATTCTTGACCAGAGTTTGGTGATTTCGTTGATGTTTTTCATTTATATAAACGTAATAAACATTGAAAGTCCTTTTCAATGCTAATAGATTTCTGCTTTTGTGTTTTTACGAACCAGAATTAATGAAGCCCTCTAACGAAACGTATATTCAATTATCTTATAAGAATGGGATAATCCAACAGAGCGAGTTTCAAAGCAACTTTTTAATTTCGTAAAAAACTGCTAGTGAATTTTTACCAATTATTTCTTGATTAAATTTTTCTGCTCAAAGAAAGGGGAAAATTGACCCTAAACGTTCACTTAGGTGGGACTGGATGTTGCTGTGGGATTACAGAAATAGGATAGTGGCGCCCTGAAGTCAGACCGGGACCCTGAAATTGCATTTCCTCAGTGATTGTCTGACAAGTCCTACAGTAAAGCTCCACTACTGCCACCTTTCCAGAATAATAAATGAGAATATTGGTAAAACGAGTTTCTTCCCCTCCTCTTCAGATCCATTTGGATCTTGAATGTCCCAATGAAATTTGATGGAGTTAAACTCTAATACTACCTACTTCATTGGCGCATTGGGGTTCTACATACGTTTCATAGGTTACTGCATTATTGTAACTAAAAATCATGGAGAGATTATTTTTGTCTCTCTGTTTGTACGAAAGCTTGAATATGGCAATTTTTAAACCTTTCTCCTAGAGATGAAGGAGATGCGTTTTTCTTTTTTGCCCACAAGAAAAACAAATAAGAACGCTAGTTATTCGAAAGAAAAATTATCGATTCCTTCACGTGGTCATTCTACAAATATGGCAGAGGAGGAAATTCCATGAAAAAAATTAGGATCTTGTAAAAGAGTAAAAACTCGTCAGACTACAGCCGTTAAAAAAAATAAAATTAATGTTATTGACATCCGGCAAAAGTTCCATTCCATAGCAGAGAGCACTGTTATATGGGGAAAATCAGATAATAGGGGGACTAACAACAAACAAATTTTCAAAAAGCAAAGACGAAAATTTGGTTAACTTGATATTTTTCTGTGCTGTCCTTTCGCCTTAAATATCAAGTGCTGCAAATATTTCGAAACATAATGGATGTCCCCAAATTTTAATTGAGTCTGCTTCATCAACACTTTTTAAGTACAATCCTGAAATGAAACTGGTTCGTTATGTTGAACTTTGTTATCACTCCAATATTTATTAGAGCTCTTGTCCATTTTGATATTGAATATTTCTCCAGAAGCTTATTTCATTTCTACCTTTGTATTTCCCAAATTGAATATGTTGTGAAAAAAAAATCACTTGTTCTGTTTGGATGTGTTGAACTTTCTTGCATGAAAAATATTTAACGTCAAGTTTCATAATCAAAATCAGAGTCACTTTATGAGCTTAATGGCCGTTTGCACCGTTTGTCTAAACAACGATTATATTCTTAAACAACATTTAATTCCTTAACCGGGTTGCACCGTTACTAAACGTTGATTATAAGGCCCTTAAACGTTGTTTAAACTAAACGCAGAAATTTGCTCGATTAAAGCTCGATTAAAACGTTGATTGAAGTAATACTTCAAATTCGATTGACAACTGTGTTTTCTATTTGTGTTGATATAAAATTCAAATTAATAATGGATGATTTGGAAGATGAGATATTACTTGATGATGATCTTGATGCACTTAGCAATATCGAATTTGGATTTCCTAGATGTTTTCCCGGTAGAAGAAATCATTTCGAAAGAATAGACCTCACTTTTTTCAGAAGATTTCGTTTCGAAAGAAACCGTCTTATTTTTTTTGCCATATATGGAGAATGATTTGGAATTTCCCAGATGTTTTCCCCGTAGAAGAAATTATTTCGAAAGAATGGACCTCACTTTTTTCAAAAGATTTCGTTTAACGGAAGAAACCGTGTTATTTTTTTTTGCCATATATGGAGAATGATTTGGAATTTCCCAGATGTTTCCCTGTAGAAGAAATTATTTCGAAAGAATGAACCTCACTTTTTTCAGAAGATTTCGTTTAACGAAAGAAACCGTGTTATTTTTTTTTGCCATATATGGAGAATGATTTGGAATTTCCCAGATGTTGTCCCTGTAGAAGAAATTATTTCGAAAGAATGGACCTCACTTTTTTCAGAAGATTTCGTTTAACGAAAGAAACCGTGTTATTTTTTTGCCATATGTATATGGAGAATGATTTGGAATTCAATAATTAGTTGTATTATACAAATAAAGATATTTCAGGAATAATAGTGTTGACCCAATAAATCAATTGCTAGCTACATTGAGGTTTTATGCTAGTGCTGGTCAGTTGGCTCCTGTTGATGTCATAAATGTAGATGTATCGAAAGGATCAAGAATTATTTCCGCAGTTTCATTAGAAATTGGTAAATTATATTCCGAATTCCTTAACATGACCAAAGATGAGGATATAGTGCAAATTCAACAGTCCTTCCACAAGAAGGCTTCTTTTCCTAGAGTAATAGGATGTGTTGATGTTACCCATGTTAGCACTTCAAATTCAAAACACAACACCGAATCTCCAAAAAATTTCCCACCTTGACAACAGAAGTTTAGTCAGAAAACCTTGACTTCTTTTTCTTTTTAATTTATCTTCTATGATGTGCTTGGCTGAAATTTTGAATTTTTTATGCTGTGAGTGGTGTTGCCAAATCTATCTATGATTAAATTAAACAACGATTATGATTCCACGGTGCAAACCGTCAAATGCTAAGCAACGTTTAAATATTAAACATCGATTAGTTTAACCATGGTTATCAGCGAAACGGTGCAAACGGGCATAAAGCTTCCTTTAGTGTCATTTTCAGCACGGTTAAAGAAAACTTTAAAATTACAGGTTTGATTATGAAACCGGTTGTGAACAGGACATAAATCATAATTTTCTTTGTAATCTCATAAAATACAATTTTTCTGAAGCTTTGAACATAGTAATATAGGAACAGTCAGAAAACTCCGAAGTGTTATCAAGTCTTTTCACAGTTCCCATACTCCTTCCTTTTGTTTATCTGTCATTTCCTCCGGTCATTTCGACCCCAATAATATCAGAGGTGATAAAGTTTGTGTCTCTCTTGTTCCCAAAATTAGCTGTTGCTACTGGTTAAGCATCATTATTTATACGCTACATCCAAAAATGATCTTATGGGATAAGCAGCCATGTCTGTATTTTTCATTAATGAATTCAATTCCTGTATCGGTCCCTTTGAATTTGTCGCAGAAATTATTTATCATCAAATCAATTTTATATTCTCGTACCTTGCAAATAATGCAGAACGCAGAATACATGACACTATTTCTTTTTCAATTGTCCATTGATACCCTGTGCTGAGGTGTTTAATAGAGAAATATGTAATGTGTTCCCCCGAACAATTCCATTCCGTTCAGTGAGACAAACGATCCCTATATGTAGACGAAAAAGTTGCAAAATCTATGTGATTATAAAAGCGAGGTCCAACTTGTCCTCGTGAAAAAGCTTGAAATCCCAACTTCCTTCTCTTCGACGATATGTGAGGATATTTTATCTTCCTTCCCCACAGTCCGCCTCCGCTGCTAACACCTATTCTCTCTGTTCGACAATGGACCATAAAATATTGTTCGCATTTTTATTCCTTTCAATATTTCACGAACGCTCGGCGTCTGGTGATACTGAAACACGTTATGATGCGGATGGGTTTGAAAAATGAACCGAGAAAATTCGATAAGACGGTAGTAGAGATTTACTGAAGCGCAGGATTTTTCAAATCGATTATGCATATGTTCTGTTTCAGTATCGTTTAATTGCCGAGATGATATATTATGGAATATAAAATATTACAATATGGAGAAATATAAATAGCAAATAAAGATGAACAGCCAAAAAATTTTTTTTATAATTTTTCTCAGCTATAGGTAACATTTCTTTGCCGATGTTTGAGTTCCACCCATAGCAAAACAAAGGAAGCAAGGAATTAGTAACCCGAATATGGAAAGAATTCCTCGATATATTATCTATGCATACATAAGTTCGAAAATAAAAATTGTTGTCGGACAAAAACGAAATTCTGGTACGTCACGAAAATTATAGGCTCATGTTACTTAACGATTCATTAACCATTAGGTTTCTCATGTGGAATATAGAAGCTGAACACATTCAACCGAATTCAATTAATTGTATGAACCATGCATTCCGACCTAATGTGTTATAATGAAAATTCCTCGAAGTTGTTTCATTTTACCTGAACAGACGTAAGGCTCATTATGGATTATCAGTCAAATAGATTAATACCTATTGCTCCTCAACCCCGGAAACTTCAGCCGCTCTATCAATCTGCTCAAAGGAATTCAATCTCCTACCTATCAATTCATCGAACGACATTTCAAGCATTCGATTACGCCTACTGCTTCAGTTTCTATTGAAGATTCTCTTTCGTATTATAAAAGCCACTCAGTAGCTTTCATTCATACATAAATAAATGTTATAATTAAAAGAAGCAGTGATAAAAACTACCGTTACCTTCAAAACATCTTCTCGCACCGTTTAATTTTTGACCGTTTATTTTAAACTTGTAATTTGTGATAGAATTGCAACAAAAACCAAAATGTAATCTTCTACATTTCTAACCAATCCTCTAATAATTTATTCTAAAAAATATTTTTCGTCGACCTAAGAAAATGTCATTTTACTTATTAATTTCCGAACAAACAGTGGACTATATTTGAAGACATAGAAATACCAAACGAGAAGAAGTCCGACTCCCGTTCTAAATTGGTTGACACTGTTTTTTATCTATGGTTCTAGGCTCTAGAACAGCGCTGCTCTAAAATCGCACCGGTGGAAATCGGAACTACTGCTCTGCGGCATCGGTCGTAGGTGGCAGGCCAGAACCTATTCATTCGATTTGAATTTTGAAAATAGACTTTGCGCAGTCTTGTAATTCACAAATGAAACTATTTCATTCATTTGCAACAAAACGAAAGATACTACACTAGGTACAGATAAATCGATGACAAATTTGTTGATTGAAAAATGAATCGTGATTTTTTTTCAACTATTGAATTGTAGGTACAGAAACAATTAAAATTGAAGACTGAAATGACCCACCATGACACTAAAAAGGTATACCACCTAATAAAACGACTGCATTGCAGGGGGTGTTGTGAAAGTATTTAAGTACAAATTATTTTAAAACAAAATAAGAGCAGTTTAGGAAGGAGCGCAATTTTTATTAACCCTTAAACCATATCTCTAAGGAGTTGTTCTGCAGAAAATGATATTGGTTAGGAATATAACGCAATAACTATTACCGTAAACCAGAAATGAATTATAGGTAGTCTTGTAATTGCTCCTGTTGACTGGATATTCGAAGTCTTCTCTTCGGTAAACTCTCTGTTTCTTCTGGTAAACCATTTTCGAGAAAAATTTGTTGAAGGAATGTTCAGTTTTCAAATACTGAAAATACATCCATAAATAAGTAGGTACCCAGTTGCAAAATTGTACTTCATCTCAAATTAGTAGGATTTTCATAAGAATAACGCTTGGATTTGTATGAACTTTGGGTATTCAACTCGGTCGTATTCAAACTCCATAGTATTTTTTTTTTAACGAATATGATATAGAATCATATTTTCCAACTTAACACGACTCGACTCTAGCGCCTCAAAGTAATCGCACCGGCTGAAGGGCGAACTAAAGTGGTTGCATTTCTGCCTATATAAGTTAGAAGGGGTTGTTGAAGACAAGTACTTTTTGTTTTCATTAACTTTTCGTCTTCATATACTTTTCGTCCTTAAACACGTTTCTAGCTCTCTATTCCTGGCTTAGTTAAAAATGCAAGAGTGGCGATTTAATTAATTTCGAGAGCCTGTGACAACAGCTGTTTTCTGTAATTGTCAAAGTAATTCTTTATGAATCTGCTACATTTTATGAGTGAATTAAAAACATACTTTGAATATTATAATAGTATTCAAAATCAAGGATAGTGATAGCGATATAGTTGTAAGTAACACTTCTCTAATGATGAAGATAATTGGCAAGTACTACTGTCAGGTTGGATTTACAGCACACAAGTGAGTAGGTACTTACTTTCATAGAGTTATGTGAAGTAGACGAACAAATGGACCATCCGCTTGCAGTTATAGAGACTAAAACCCTGAGATAAGCTGACAGAAACGCCACAGTCGACAGAGAGGAATCCTCTCTCCATAGGAATAGAAAAGGGGAGTTCCGATGAACTCCCCTTTATCATATAAGGTGTTTGAAGATTTGATTTTACTCCGCTGATGTCTGAGTTGAGATTTCAATTTACTCAATTTTGAAAGTACATTTCTATGAACTTTGTACCTAATACTTTGTTCAGGTGATATATTGAACTTACTAAGGCCAGCTTTCCTCAAGATACCAGTATTTTTTTCTAGGAGAAATGAAATACCTGCATTGGGTTTAGTGTTTTTGGCTGAATATAATGGGGGGTTCTCTAGATCGATATTTTGTGGGGTTACTGACAGTTTAGAAGTTGAATTACACGTTTGGAGATCAGATGAGGATTGGTACGATGTGAAAGTGAACTCCTCAGGGTTATTCGAAGGTTTTTCAGGAAATGAAGCTTCAGTCCAAATATGACGAGCATAGCAATGATCACTCTCAATGCTCAAATCAGACAAAGATTGAGTTGCAATATCAGGAGAACAGGCTGCAGAATTTGGTGATGTTTCAATAAAACCATTATCTTGAGACTCGGTGATGGTGTTAACATAGCAATGGTCATTTACAATGCTACAATTGGACAAAGAATGAAAAGTTGCAAGGGCAGGACTTTGGGGAACCGGAACAATTGAATCAGTTGTTTCATCAATAATGTTAACACTGGAATGATCGTAACCAGTTGCGATTTCGATAGAAGATCTGGGAATAGCTTTATTGCTTAAACGTACCGGATTTTCAGGATTATTGAAATCTGATGATGTAAAGTGATCTTCACATAAACGGGAACTACTAGTAACTTTGATATAAGGGCTGATATTGCAGATGGTCTTCCAAATTTTGCACCTTTCAAGATTTGATGGGAATTTAAAGAACCTTTTATTTTTGAAATCGGGAGTTACTTTGCTAAATAGTTTACTTTCGCAAGAAGGGAATTTGCAAGTAAGTGTGTGATGCAAAGCAGCTGAAATTTTACCCATTTTGTTTGTAAATTCTCCAATGTTCAAAAAATATACACAGAAATATCAGGAACAACTAATACCAAATGAATAAATGAATAAAACTTACCTTATTAGATATTATTGCACTAACTGAGCACACCAACACAATCACATCACATTACAGAGGTTAGGTTATCCCTAAGATGTCTAAAATACTGGTGTGTGCACTTGTCACTATTTGCAAGCATCAACATTTCAGAAAATCGGGAATATGGGATCAGTTTCGTGGCGGCGCCACCATGTCATTTGCTTCGTTCTATCCTTGTTCTACTAGAGGAAGTAGAATGATACTCTCTCGTTTTATTTTGTTTTGCGTTGATATCGAACATCCATCAACGAGTTCAAAATATGAACTGGCCCATTTTGTCAGCTGTTAAGGAATATTTGTGATTTACAGTTTAATTTTCGTTGTAAAAACAAATCTATCAATATTTTAACACTATCGAATAAGGGTTCGAAGGAGTATTTACTATTCTTTTTCAAGAGGTAATTACTGTTTGACAAATTGTATTCATGAGGAGGGTAATTCAATTTGATTTTAATAAAACACAGTTGATTGGTCAAATATCCAATATATTCAGTTGACGGAAAGGGAATTTTCACTATATCTACTCAGGAAGAATATTTAAAGAACACACTCGAATAGATATATGTATTTCTGATTCTCAATACATGCTCACAATTTACATTACGTATTTCCAATACAGTTTCTTTGAAATATTGCTGAAGTTGCCATAAAACTTAGCTATATCCGTCCCGAATGTTCGTTCATCTGATTTGGTTCTGCCTCAAATTCCAACAACACCGAATTCTAGCTATAATAGTTCTTGATTGTCCATACAGTAAACTGAACTTACTGAACGACATGTTAAATAAATGAATGTTCTACACCCTTTCTCGAAACTAATACATTTTCACACACCAATAATCGCTTATGAATACAACATATTCGTAATTCGTAGGAAAGTATTGAAATTATTTTCAAATATTATATATTGACAATGCTCTGTCAAATTCTAAACAGCGCTACCTACAGTGGAAAAAACGAAAGTGATCCCATATCCCCACGAAATTAAAAACAAAATCGAATCAGTGAATACACCAGAGTTTTAGACATCTTAGTTGTCCCTAACCGACCCAACACTGCCAAAATGCTGCGAATCTCCATGACAACGGTTATACTTGTTTACATCGGCCATCCGACATCTTGGTAGGTAATTTCAGACCACAGAGTGTTTTGTTGCTGGTTTAAGTTCATCAGTTTCACCCCCCTGGTTTCTACTTTTTCAAGTGGACTGTCGAGCTTCTGGATTGTTGTATTGATATCATTAGAGAATTATAGAGATGGTTTTTGCGACTCAAAGTGCAAGAAGCATTCATCTCATGAAATATTTCCATTGACACGCCACGTAATTCTCGAAAAATAGTTTTATGTGTCGGAGTGCTTTGTTGCACCTATTTTCTTCGATGAAACTTCATGAGCAAAACATTGTTTACGAAAACTTTTATAGATGAACTTCATGGTACATGAGTTGTTTTCAACTAGAACCAGAGCACACAGCTGCAGAAACCTTAGGTACATTTAGGAATGTTATTAAGGATCGGCTCAGCCTTGATACCAAAAATGAATTTCCTCCAAGATCATGTGATCTTACACTAGGGGGTTTCTTTTTTTTTCAGTAGCGATTTTGTGTTCTACTTTTATGTATTTCACATAAATGAACATTTTAGTGAAGGAATTAATGATAATAAAGTTTATTCATAAACCAAAAAATTTGTATAGGGTGTCCTAAATTCGATTTCCTTTGGGGAAATTTCAAAAAATAGTAGAGATAGAGCCAAACTGATGGTCAGTTGTTTCACAACAACAAGGAAATGAGAAATCCGTATCATCCTGCGATCCTTCTTCTCTAACTGATTGCTTCATTGAGTGATCAATTTGCACAAGATTTTTTAAAAATTGGGAATTCAAATGTAGATCGCAGTAACATGGTGATGACAGTTCGAAATAAAAAGTTAGTGCAGTCATTGTCATTTTCGGGGATTATGAGATTTTCGTCAAATAAACCTTTTTTTCTCAGTTTTTAGTTGTTTTTTCTCAATTTTGAAGATTCGTTGTCGAAACTGGATTCAAGTATGTTAATTATTATCAATTTCAGGTCAATAAATGGGGATATTAGTATTTATGAAAAAAAACTCCCATTATGTTTTGAATCAGCTGATAAAAGGGAGCAAAATTTTTTGCATTCGAACTTCTTTTCCCTTTACACGATCATAATAGAAGAAAATTGATTATAATGGAGAGCATCTTGCCTTCTCCATTATATATGTTACGGCTAAAGATAGGTGTGAACATAAACTTAAGATTAGCCGGGTATTTGCTAATGTTAGTTTCTTCTATCTTTAGCCGGCTAAACTTAAGTTTAACCACACCCTATCGGCTAAAAATGTAGAAGCTAATAGAAAAGAAGAAAAGTATTGGCAAAGCTTGAGGGACGCAAATTCTCGGCAATTAAAAAAAGGTGAAGAAATAGCAAATATTAATGCAATGCTGTTTTTGTATGAATTTCACATATTTTTAATAGCAGAAAAGCAAAGTGTTAAGCAGTTGAGAAATTGAGAAAGAACCTATACAGGGTCTTTCACGAGGAACCTCACCCATATTTATACGGGAAACTACTGAACGTATTTTCATGAAATTCAGCACTTATAAGTATTTCACGATGCTGATGAAATCTAAAATATTTTCAAGGCATGAGCACCTCCGGTTTTTCCGGAAATGACGTCAACTTCCGTTTTTCAAATTAGAACACAATTTTTTTATTGCAGAAGTAGATTCCTTAGAAAATTTCAAGTTATTTTGATGTAACATTTTTCAGTTTTGGTTGGAAAATTCTCTCTGAGCGAAAAAAAAATCGAAAATAGAGCTCCGCTGAAACAAGAATAACTTCGAGGTTTTTGGATGGAAAATTTTGGGATTTTTCAAGATGTAAGATTGATGTATCCACTTTAAAAATCGAAATCGCGATTTATGATACAGGGGGTGAAAAAATCGCTTTCAAAGTTAGGGATGACAAAATCGTGAAAAATCAATTTTTTCTAATTAGAACCCCATTTTTTTATGGCAGATATTGAATCTACGTTAAAAAATAATGTGAGTGTATGCATCACACCCTTGCCCTAAAATGGATATTTTCTGAGTACTCACAGAAAACTGTTTTTCGTCTTGAATTTTCAGCTATTTCTTTTCCCTTCACGCCAAAAAGATGAAATTTTCAGGAACTGTTATTTGAACCATGCTGTAGATTTTTCACTCCTTTTTGAAACCGACTTCAAGTTACTATTAGGAGAACCATGGCAAACTCTCGCAGTTATAACTAGAGAAGATGCTCAAAGTTTTGACCGTTAATTTCTAGACATTTATTTATACGTCTCAGGAATGCTTCGTGCGTTGCTCTTCTTATTTCATCGGGAGGAAGAGATCTGCAAAAGTGTTCAAAAACCAAATTGAGTCTCAAAACTATGAATCTAAAAATCTAAACAAACCTGAACGCATTTCTGACTCGTTCTATGCAGTCCTCTTTATCAGTCAGGGGAGTTGAGTAGACAATATTTTTTATCCTACCCCAAACATAATAGTCTAAAGGAGTTAAATCGGGAGAACGTGGTGGCCAAAGATGTGGACCATTGTTCGCCAACCATCGATCTTCAAATAGCCTGTAGAGGATATTTGACACATTGAGTGAATTGCGTGGAGGCGCGCCATCTTGTTGATACCATAAGTCATTAGGGTTCTGTACTAGCGGCTCAATTATTTGAGTCAATATGTCAGCATATCTATCTCCTGAGGGAGAACATTCTTTAAATAATGCAAACATGTGTAGTGTTCTATCTTACCAGTTAAAGTCCCATCATAAATGTGAACATCGAGAATTGCATTATTTTTGATGGCGCAAAAATATTGAAACTCCAGGTCTCTTGAAAATTCCATTGTCTGAAGTGGTGGTTGTTCTCTTCATCCCAATAATGACTGTTATGCCTATTGAAAGAACCATTCTTTGTGAATTTAGATTCATCTGTCCAAATTATACAGTCCAAAAAGTTTTCATTCTCTTGAAATCGAATCTTCATAGCTTCGCAAAACTCTGTTCTCCTGACGAAATCAGTTTCCTTCAAACGCTGAACCCTATTGAATTTATATGGGTGCATTTTATGTTTTTTTTAATATTCTCCAAACACTCGATTGAGATAATCCAAGCAATCTCGGCATCTTTGAGAGAATTTTGAGGATTCACACGAAAATATGCAAGAACTGTAATTTCGTTGTTCTCATCTTCTACTACACTTTTTTCTCTGTGTATAGTTTTCTTAACGAAAGATCCGACATTTCTCAAGTTTGTCATGGTTCTGTTAATGGTATCTCTCGTTGGTCTGGGTCGGTCAGGAAACCTCTCAATGAACAGTCGAATCGTTCTATCTACAACTTTATTACATTCTCCATGAAGTAGAATGAGATTTAAATAATCTTCATTGGTAAAATTAGGCATAGTGATCGATTTTATAACTTAATACGAATTATCACCAAATTAATAGTAAACACAAAATGCTACTGAATAAAGAGGAATTTGGTAGATGTAATCAATGATATCTATCATTAAAAAAAAAAGAATGTAAAACATGGTAAGTTTTTGCATATGGTTCATAAGAAATTATTTATTTATCATTGGAGAGAAAAAGAAAGGCCGATTAGTTGAAATAAAGAGGTGTCCGATACAAATTCGAATCAAAATTCGCCATCTATTTAGGAAAATTTCATCTTTTTGGCGTGAAGGGAAAAGAAATAGCTGAAAATTCAAGACGAAAAACAGTTTTTTGTGAATAACTCAGAAAATATCCACTTTAGGGCAAGGGTGTGATGCATACACTCACATTATTTTTTAACGTAGATTCAATATCTGCCATAAAAAAATGGGGTTCTAATTTGAAAAAATTGACTTTTCACGATTTTGTCATCCCTAACTTTGAAAGCGATTTTTTGACCCCCTGTATCATGAATCGCGATTTCGATTTTTAAAATGGATACATCAATCTTACATCTTGAAAAGTTCTAAAAATGAAAATTTTTCATTCAAAAACCTCGAAGTTATTCTTGTTTCAGCGGAGCTCTATTTTCGATTTTTTTTTCGAATTTTTCCGCTCAGAGAGAATTTTCCAACCAAAACTGAAAAATGTTACATCCAAATAACTTGAAATTTTCTACGGAATCTATTTCTGCAATGAAAAAATGGTGTTCTAATTTGAAAAACGGAAGTTGACGTCATTTCCGGAAAAACCGGAGGTGCTCATGCCTTGAAAATATTTCAGATTTCATCAGCATCGTGAAATACTTATAAGTGCTGAATTTCATGAAAATACGTTCAGTAGTTTCCCGTATAAATATGGGTGAGGTTCCTCGTGAAAGACCCTGTATTGTTTTCTTCTGAGTCCTAACGCATTCTTATTAGCGAATCTATGACTATAAATGCCTGATGACAAAATTTGAGACGAACAATTTTGAGTGTGAGGGAAAACTGTAGAGTAAAGTCGAGTTTCATAGTCGAAGTTTTGAAGCTTAAATCATTCATTAGTATCATTTCAAGTGGGGTTGAAGAAAGCTTTAAATTTGAAGCGACTTTAGGTTTGATTATGAAACCGGCCTTAAATTGATATCTTTCATCTTGTTATTATTCATAATTTGCAAGGGAATTGAACGAACCAAAGGAGAGAATGAAGACAAAAATGAACCCTCGAACTTCTTCATCAAAATACCAAAGGTCAAATTCTGGAGAAATATAAGTTGCAGTACCCATTATTTTGTAGCTAACCGGACTATTTGGCTGATAAGCCCTACGATGACTGCACTTGAATTCTCCGGATGATTCATCAAGGGTGGCGACAGACCGTATTTTGGACTCCGTATGTTCAATGACTTGGGAAGAAACTTTCGACAAAATCATCTAGAAGAAGTGTTTTCAACTATTTTCATGTTGATAGCTTTTTTTGTTCTTTTTTGCAAAAATATTAAGGCTGGACAGAAATTGCAATATTTGAAACTATCGTTTCTAATCCGTAGAGAATTTTTCCACAATCTCAATTGTTGAATGGTAGGGAAACTATACATTTGTTCACAGAAAAATACTCTATATCTCAATGTCTCATACTTAATTACCTTGTGAGGTCATATTCTGGTTTCTCGCAGTACAATTGACTATCTGCGTTCCTATTGTTCTGTGGAAAACTGTATATCTTATTTCTGTATGTGAATTGCTTTTAAAGAACTATAATCTCCTAAACAGATGAAAATAACTCATTAAATGTTAAATTGAAAACCAATGGGCGTTATGTAAAAAAACCTCAATACAATAGCATTCGATGCTATTTTGCATATTGCAATTCTAAAAATTGAAACAAAAACGTGGCCGCGTGCCTTCGTCTTCTCTCATCCGATCATTCAAAAGACATCACCCCTCCGCGAATCCATCGAATACACTTTTAGCCGTTTTGTTTTGGCTTTTGTTTTGTTTGACCAAAGATGAAATTCCCTGAAGCAGACAAACATTTTATCGAACTTTAGCCGGTCCACGAATATAAACCTAAGTTTAGCCGGCTAATCTTAAGTTTATGCTCACACCTATCTTTAGCCGTAACATATACAATGGCCAAATTCGCAACATTTATTGAAAAAAAAACTTGTTCAAGTTGAACTGGAGACGAGAAATCATTTTCTAAATGAATTTTGTGTGAATGTCCTCTCTGGGGGAAACAGATTTGTTTTTTGTATAAATCCTTTAATTTGGAGGTTATACGAGTATATATGCATGTTAGTTAATTCACCTATTGTTCTTCGTAACTAATTTGAAATGTAAAAAAGGTTTACCGTGCTATAAGGACGAGATGTATATGTCCTTAAACATTAACTAAACGTTCATGTCATCGTGGAAAATAGTGAAATCTGACACCTTCACAAGAAAGTCGTAATCGCAGATTTGCTCCAAGAATGCAAATTATTGAAATTTCACTAAGCTTTCCCTATTGTCACGAGAGAGTTTAAGATATATTTTTTATAAAACTTCTATTGGAACACCAAAATATTCTCCGTTCCTCGATATAATCAAACAAAAGTGCATTAACTTTTCATTGACAAAAATTGTCACCAGAGGCCGTCCCTTGCTTGGACATCCCAATAAAACTATACATTTACAAATAATTTGCCATCAAATAGTTTCATGACTTGTCGGAGTTCATACAAAAACAATATATAAAGATAGAGAATTTATTGATCCAAAAATTAACTCAACCCTTAAAAAAATGGTCTTTTCTAAAATAATACGATTCAGCTATGAGGCGATAAAGGTTCGGTTATTAACAGAACAATAGTAAATACGAAGCTTTATATCCTTTCCATACCTTCCTCCTCATATTCAATTAATTTCATTAAATTTTAACTATAAGTTAGTACCAGAGAGTAATGTGGAGTTCAAAAAGAAGAACGAATTCTGATCATACACGACCACCATCGAAATCAATCCGAAGAATAACAAATGGCTTCGTCATCATTTTTTAATGTCCGTAATTGAAATAACGCGCCAGGGTGACTTGTAAACACGGAACTTTTCAAATGCTCATTTGGAAGGAACACTGAGAACCCTCATTGAATAATTCATGAAATATGGCCACTATTGATCATTTCCGCCAATCGATGGCACGTTTTATTCTGGTTAATGGCCCTCCCGATGCGAAATAGAATTAATTGTAAGGTGAAATATTCACAATGAAGGTCGTGATAAGTTTTTAGGATGAAGAAATCTGATAAAACATTGGAATAAATCATAATAAAACATGAAAATTACCGAACAAAATATTTTAGAATTTTTCGAATATCTGGAACATAACCCAAGATATAGCGGAATATTTGAAACAGTCATTTTTCGGAAAAGCCTTTTAACACGAGAAAAGATCAGAATATCCAAATCTTTCTGACATCTAATTATTCTGAAAAAAGAGATCCAGGCATTGGAGATTTTTTGTCTGTGTCCAGTTATAGTAATGCTCTCAGTGGGCTTCAAATTTGGTACATCTTGGAATATTTTCGACAGCCCAATAAACACAGATATGTGGAAGTTACGTTGAGTTCTTCAAGTGAGGGTTGAGAAACCAGCAAAATGTCGTTAGGAAATATGTTTCGTTCTAGTGGTGCAGTAACGTAGCGGACAATGTTTTTGGAATGGAAATTCTACTGAAATACAAACGTTGCCATTCGATTCAACAGTAACGTTGCTACCAGAGATTATAGGGTTAGGAAGACAGGAAACGCATATCGCTGGTACTAAAAATCGACTACATTTTTTCCTGTGTTTTACACAATCAGATGGCGCTGAAATCGTACTCTAAAACTTTTAAATAACAGTTTTCTATTTCATAATTGAAGGGCGCGAAATTCGAATTCTATTCCTCAATAAAAGGGCGCGAAATTCCAATTCTATTCCTTTTATTGAGTTCGAATATAGACTCGGTCGAAACCAGAAAAAACATTGTTGTGAATCAATTAATATTGATGAAATACTGTGTTAGATTTGCTATACTTTTTATTTGAAATATATCAAATTATTTGACAGAATTCAAGATTATACCGGGTGTATTCAAAGGTCAGGCATTTTTTTTAACGGAAATTACAACTGGTGAAAAAATTTCACCTTTGAAAACACCTTGTACACAAATGATAGAGCTTTGAATATAGGACACAACATACATGGTGAAATGTTATATATCAAAGGTGTTATTTCCACACAATAGATTTTTTTCCAATCAATAAAATCAGCATATTTCAAGAATTCCTTTACATATTGGTTACAGAATTTTCAGAACCACAATGAACAAAAATTACATAGGTGTAACCTGTACGTCAGTAAAGACATATAACAATAACAAGTCAACTACAAAATGCGAATAACTTCACTGATGATAACATAAATTACATATCAACATAATAATATCCAGCTATAAATGATGAAATTCGGTGATGAATTGAAATACGTGTATCTATTCTAATGAATTGATTGTAGTGTCTGACTGTCCAAAGCGGGAGGGCATTTAATTAATGGATCAAAAAGTTTTCGTGACATCTGCCCCAACTTCAGCAGTCCGAATTAAAAATATAGAAGAGGGTTTATTTCTCATAAAACGGTGTGTATAAGCCTAGGAGTACGAGTGAGGTTTTGAGAAAATCAGATTCAAAGTTGAAAATTATTCCTGAATTCGACCTGTTGGTTTCTCAAGTACTCTGTATTGCTTTGTCTTTTTTACTTGAAGTTTTGGACTTACTCTTTCATACCATCCTCAGCTTGTCCCACCACTTACTTATAGACAACGTGGCTATCGTCAAAGTGCAACTCTTCACATAGAATAATTGCATCGAACATTAAAGAACAAATTTCCATTATTCAAATGCTCAGTATTTTGGAGATGCGACCTCAAATATTCTATAATGGCTCTACTTATTGCAAGAAACTTTTTTACTGCAGTTCACCAAACCAAGTCAATGTCTCGACATACTGAAAATCCTATTCACTTCAGAGTACTGAAAATAAAAATCAATCAATATCGGAGTCACATTGTACGAGTTTCAATACATACGTTTCCATTTTTATGGTAAATTCAAAAAACTTATATTCGGAGAATCTTTCCGGCATCTTTCGTACTACAGTTTCCATAGTCAGTCACCATACAATAGTTTCCATACGACATTTTTCTTTGATTTTGAAGTTTTCACTAAGAAAATACACAAAAAACGTGAAGGGGAGTTGATTATGGGTAGGAAAAAAAGAAGAAAAAACAAAAAGCGTACCCTTCTTCGGTAGCAACCGGAGAGATTTTATGAATGAATATCGCATAGGCGAATGAACAGAGTTGAGTGATCTAAAATATTCCGACAAAATTTAGGAAATATATTTCGACAAATGAAGAGGGCTGAAAGAAGCGCACTTACCTTTGTCCGTTCCTGTTAGTTGTTGAAGAGGGCCCTTCCACCTGGAATCCCAGGAATGAATTTGAGTTGCTTCTCGAACTGCCGGCATGAATATCCTCGTAAATTAAGCCACAAACCACTCAACTTAAGCTTTCTGAAATTTCTCTCACAAGGAATGGTTATATATTTAATATACGTTTGCACGGAATAAATATTGCGACAGCATGAAGAAATCCTGACGGTAACTGACTTCTCTCCACCGTAGTAGGACATATTTACGAAGTACGCTGCTTTTTTTCTCGCCCTTTTCTAACCTTACAAGTTGAATAGAATCATAGATAACTCAGTCACAAGAGTTCTTCCCCAAAAGTCATCAACCCGAACAAAACAACTAGAACGACTAGATAAACGAGGAGCGGTAAGAGAATCAGAACAAAACGGCCATGTTTCTTTAAATCTTACAAAAGTCAAATTATGTTTCTGCAAATGGCTCTCGAATAATTATTTCAACTACATAATTCGGACTGGCAGAAATCTACACCTTCAGTATATCTCGGAGAACGTGCCAGTCCGAATTATGTAGTTATCTTACATCGCCTTATTGCGTCAATCTGCTTCAATTATTTTAACCATTCTCAGCATCTTAGTAACACAATGGAACTACCAGGTGGCGCTCACGCAAGTGTAGTCTCTTCGTTTTCTATCTTCCTAAGCCTAGTTGCACACACACCGATTTTGGACGGCCCGGAATAAAATCGACCGATATTTTATCGGTAGCAGTTGCTAGCACACTAACCGGATTTTTACCGTCCAAACGATCAGCCAACTAAAGTCGACTGAAATGGTTGGTAAAACACATTGAACTCAAGAAAGAACTCCTTCTTGAGTTCAATGGTAAACAATCGGTGCTTGTACAAACGTGTACTTAGTCACGTACGCCACTACATCCCGGTATTGCCGGTATTGGACGGTTTCTCACCGGCATTTTACCGTTACCGATCAGTGGTCGGCGTATGTGCAAGGTCCCGTTCCACACGTGGTTCACTATTGGAATTTGGACGACCGATATAAAATCGGCCGTCCAAAATCGGTGTGTGTGCAACTAGGCTAAGGGAGACCGGCCACCGAATGCGAAGTTGTGCGAAGCTGAGTGTTTTCAATGCTAAATGACGAGCTGCGTCACTCGATTCGTAGCTTGTCAATTATATTAGCATTGAAAATGCTCAGCTTCGCACAACTTCGCATTCGGTGGCCGGTCACCCTAATGGTGATGATGAGCGAAGCTGAGTGTTTTCAATGCTAATATCATCGATTCGTAGCTTACGAATCTAGTGACGTAGCTCATCATTAAGGGTGACCGGCCACCGAATGCGAAGTTGAGCGAAGCTGAGCGTTTTTTTCAATGCTAAATGACGAGCTAAGTCACTCGATTCGTAGCTTGTCAAGTATATTAGCATTGAAAACGCTCAGCTTCGCTCAACTTCGCATTCGGTGGCCGGTCACCCTTAGCATTGAAAACGCTGAGCTTCGCTCAACTTCGCATTCGGTGGCCGATCGCCCTAACACTATAATCTTTGGTTGCTACAATACGAATTGTACGTTTGTTCCCATTAGCCAACATTATCTCTTATCAAAGTAGGTTCATCAAGACAACCGCAAACATCCATCACTGCGGCGGGATTCGAACCTGCTACCTTTGGCGTACTACCCTACAACCGCACCCTATAGTTTTTATTGTAGTAGTTGTGAATATTTCATTAGCTTAAAGCTACAAAGTTCATAACATCATATTCACAATATATCTACATCAACAGTCATCAGCTCAATATCTATTCGCAATATTACCATTACCAGTCCCTTGAATTGATTCAATTTCAAGCAGATATCATATAACTAATGGTAATTGGTAGAACATACCCAATCTATTATAAAAAAGTTATCGGTGTTGCTCTTGAAATGCCACATACAGGCCACTCATTCTTTTTCAATGTATACTACTTTGCACGACAAGGAAACGTTTCATGGTAGAGACTACAAGAAGGGAATCTTGGATAGTTTCATTTTCAACAAAGATTAATCTTTGGTCTTCAACATCATTGTAATGTTCTTTGCTTTTAATCGAATATACTTTGAGGAAATACCACAGATCCACGTTTCATATTCGTGGCTACAGTAACGATTTGTTGAATGATTTTATATTCAACGGTGATGAAATGTTTTTTAATTTTCTATTGAATATACGTTGAGGAAGTACGCTAAAGACTCATTACATATTAGTGACTAGTGTTGAATGGTTACGTTTTCAAAGTAAATTCAAAGTTTCTCACTTCCTATTGAATACACCTTGTGGCTGCACTGAAATTACAACGTTTCATGTTAGTGGATTCAGTAACCAGCTTATTCATAAACGTTGATTATATGTGAAATCAACGTAAGGTGGAATTTAGGTTTCGAAATAACGTTACAAAATTCAACGAGTAACCTTGAAACAACGTCCCCTACCACATATAAAAGTTTAATAAACGTGTGTAGGTTTATTGAGAGTGTATCAACAGATTTTAGTATCGGGAAAAAGAAGTCAATAATGGGTCTTCTTAGTATTATTTTTTATTTTCCTAGCTTTCGTTCACAATTCTGAACTTCTTCAGGGACTAAAAACATATAAAACACCAAAGTCAATGGAGATTGTACCCTATGTTTTATATGTTTTTAGTCCCTGAAGAAGTTCAGAATTGTGAACGAAAGCTAGGAAAACTTCAATAAAGAATAATACTATGAAGACCCATTATTGACTTCTTTTTCCCGATACTGAAATCTTTTAATTAGCGAAGTCGAGATTGAAACATAGCTTAGTTAAATGAGAGTGTATCAAATTTGACTTTGAACGAGCTATGTGAAGGGCAATAATTCTTTATTGTTTTTGTCACATGTACAAAACATCAACACGTACTGTCAAGTTTCAATAAAAATATTTATACATATTAAGGATGAAAATTGAATGAATTGGAGAAATTGGTATAATGCCGGTTGAAACATTAAGATCTATCATCGGAAGTGAACAAATTGATAGTTTGATATTTTGAAGAATAAAGTTTATCTGTATGTTCTCAAAGTAGAGAGATATGTATGTGAATGGGTAACACACTATTTCTTATAAAGGTTTAATATATTGGCGATCGATTTATGTTATAACAGAACCATTATAAGGCCACTGAAAATAATAAGTGCACAATTTTACAAAATATATTCTATTATCTAGTTTCATTTCGCGGTGCAAGTGAGGTTATATTGAATATGAGAAGAAGCAAGAGTGTGTCAGATTAGTGGAGTTTTCATGCATCGATTGCGAATTCTTTTATACAGGTTAAGTCTTTGACTCTTTTAACAATAGATTTCTGAGGTCAAAAGAAATGCTTCTTTTCTTTACCATCGGCTCGGTTTAAAAAGTACAGGGTGTTGTCACAAACGGTTTCATAGAATGAAATGATTTTCGGAATATGGTTTTTCATTCATTCGATTGATCTTTTTCGAATAACATATATCACCCACCTGTTCTAGTTTCCTCATTATGAACATAACGTACCATAAATATATCAAAAATTCGACGAACCCAACTCTTCAAACTAAGTTAGGCACTATCTAATGAATATTTGAATGTTTTGTAAAATAAAAGTATTTTTCATATTTTCTCGTTTAATGCCCTGTTTCCGAGTAATCTCATGTTCAAAAATGGAAGAATGTCTGTGAAATTTGAATAATTATGTACTTCGGCTGGGTACAACTCTGTTCAAAAGATCCACAGATGTGTGAAGTCACAGATTCAGCTAATTATTCTGAAGGTTATTCTGTTTTTCCAGGGGCGACACAGATCATAGTGAAAACTTAAAACGGCTATATCTTTTTATCAAGGCCGAATTGGAAAAAATGGTTTAGATGATAAGTGTTTCTTTTACCTCAAGAACCTACCGTTGAAATATTTATATGAGTCAAAGACTCACCCTGTATAGACAAATAGGCATGACAACCCGGAACATGAAGAAAAGATTCAATAAACATCGGAAAAAAGAACAAATTTAGCTCATTGAGAAAACCTTGAAAAAAAATAAAACCATTTATGAAAACAGTGAAATTCTGCATGTAGGAAACAATTACTTCAAATAAAACCCATCTTGAAAAATAAGTTCATGCAGGAATGGTTTGTTGATTTGCTGAGAAACTTTGAGGAGATTGATGTTTTTTCAATTCTTCACAATTGAAATGTTTGCTTGCTATACTACGATTGTACCTACAACAGAATGGTATGTTGCATAATCTTGCCTTTTCTCATATTCTCTGTCACCTCACTTTCACCGTGAGATGAAACCATATAATAATATATGTGTTTTGAGATATTGTGTATTTATTTCAGCTGGCCTGATAATGGTTTTGTTATAACCGAAGTCGAACACCAACAGATTAAATAATTTAACTGGAGTACACATACGCCGCCAATTGCCACGGGCACAACGGGAATATCAATATAATGGAGACGACAATTCGAAGAAGTGTCTCTCCATTAATGCGAGCTAGTCATGAATAAACGCAGGAATTCCCAGAGAGGCTGAAATCTGAACAAACAGCACGAACTGTAGACCGATTTCGGGATTATTGTCCCTCATCAGCACAGTGCAGTGACAGGTGGCGCGTCGTGATGAGAATTGAAAAATATTCCTCACGGCGTGCAGCGGTCCCCTGATGAGATAATTCATTCGAAATAGATTTGTTATTGAAGAATTCAGCTCAATACCATACAGGGTGAGTCTTTGACTCCTGCAAATATTTCCATAGTTGGTTCTTGACATAAATTAATCACTTTTTTCCCATATAATTTTTTCATATTCAGCCCTGATAAAAAGGTAGCCATTTTAAGTTTTCATAAGGAGCTATGCCAACGAAATTTCCTCCAGAATAACAAGCTAAATCTATGACACTACACATTTGTTGGTCTTTTAAACAGAGTATAGAGTTGCATTCAACCAAAGTGCCCAATTGCCTGAATATCACAGATATTTTTCATTTTCGAACATCAAATTACTCGAAACTGATGCACTATACGAGAAAATTTGAGGAATACTTTTATTTTACAAAACCTTCTAATATTCATTAGATAGCGTCCAACTTAGTTTCAAGATTTGGGTTTTGTGAATATTTGGTATTTTTACGGTACGTAATGGTCATAAGGAAAAACTGGAAAACGTGCGTGATATCTTGTGTTCGAAAAAGATTCATCAAATAAATGAAAAACTATATTCTGAAATTCATTTCATAAGTTGAAACGGTTTGTTAGATAGAACCAAATCCCAATTTTTTTTTTTGGTTCACAGCCTGTATCTTTCAAACCGAGCCGATTCTGAAAAAATGGAAAGAAAAAAAGGTGTTTATTTTGACCTCAAGAATCGAATGATAAAATATTCGTAGGATTCAAACACTCACCCTGTATTGGTAAAATGTTCCGCCTATGGTGAAACATCATATTTGCATATGTTCGACCTTCCTACTTTGTTCTGAACACCTTTCATGTACAATGGTATATATTGGTTATACTGTGGGACCAAACTATGTATGATTATGCAAAATTATGGTCCATAGGGTTTAGACTGACATATTCGACAAACTGATCGACCGATCCTTCTTCAGAAAAGATCTATGCCCTTGGAAAATCCAAATAATCTCGCAAAGACATCAAAGGTTTTCACAGCACCCGAACTTTTAATTAGATATTCGGGAGCACAGAAAGGCCCGAGAATCTACGGACTCACACGAAAATCCGACCCTAAATTTTGCCAAACTTCTTAGGTTCCAATTCAAACTTTCGGGAATTTCCATATTCACGAAATTTAAATTATCGCCGTTAACCTGCCTCCACGAATTATTCAATTACCCTCACTCGTCCCCTGGAATGTATGAAAATGAAATTATCGATCCGTGCCATGCCCATTTTTAAAAGTCGCTGAATAATTTATCAGCGCTATTTGCTGAACCGTTTTTCATTCGTAAGTTAACGTATAAGATGCTTCCTCGTGTTTGCATTGGCGGATCTTCCGTGGATTGAAACTAAATGGGACGGAAGGGCCACCAACCCAATCTCCGAAAAACTAAAATGTTTTTTCCATAATCACATCGAAGATTTCTATATTTGACGTGAGAAAACGGTTTTCCACATAAGAAAGGGTCGGTTCGGTTTTTCTTCGCCTCTATTTTATTCACTTTTTCACCTGCCATCAATAATTTCATAGTCACCCCATTTTATCGAAATCAAATATGCTTTAGGTACTCAAAAAACTTTCAATTTAAAATTTCACTCTTCTCGAATACTCAGAATATTTTCGATTACATAATTACTATTTTATATGAGCTCTCTATTTCAAAATTTTGTTTGAATCAATAGAACGACAGCCAGTTATCACAATTCAGTCTCCAATTTGTGAATAATATCAAATATCAGATATTATTTTGTCATTAAAGGCCCATAGTACGCTATGATATATTATATTACTTGAAAAGAGGAACTGATTCAATTTTTGTTTTGGTGCAAATGAGTGACAAAAGGCATTCAATAAAGTAGGTCATGAGAATAAAATGTGACCTGTAATGTCAGTCAAATAAGCAAAGCAAAGAATTTCTTTTCCTGCTCTGCCAAATGTCTTACGAAACTGATCTTCGTCAAGGTGTTTATAATCTGTTTCGGCTGATCCCAAAACGAAGCATTTTCGTTATTCTCTTAAGAACAACATAGATGCCTCTTCTAAGAGGGACCATTATCTTTATTTATCGATATCAAAACATAAGCAAATCGACAATTTACAATCAAAGAATGTGAAGAAGGGATATCGTAAACTGCATAAGTTTCAGCCGCTGGTTTTGAACCAAGAGGAAAGGAAGACCAATTGAAGCAGATCACAAAGTTGAAGTCTCAGATCTGTTCAAAAGAGTCACACATTTATTTATTCAGAGTAAGCTCGCGCTTAGTTTTCCACACCATTGCTGTTCAACTACTTTGAACCGATTCTAGACAAAGCCACAATGTTGGAAAGACTACTGTTGTTGAGTACACTATGAGTACCCTATCAGGTAAGAATATTGTTTTGCGGAAAAAGTGGACATCTCTAAAATACATAGCGGCTCAGTCAGAGGAAATTACGAGATATTGCCGCGTGAAGAAGCGATTCCATTTTGAATTTCGTCAACGAAATGATTGTGGTAGACGATGAAAAATATGTCACTTAGTCCAGATCTGAGACGAAGGTCTCAGAGATAATGGTTTCTACACGGGCTATTACGAGAATGTCTCTGATTATATGAGATCGAGGAGCAAAAAGATATTGGAGGACCTTATTTTGGTATAGTGTGCAACTTCAGAGGCTGGCTCATCTCGCCATCCCACATTGGCATAATTCGGCGTGCAACCCCAAATGCCTGAGCTTTATATTCAGATATGTCTCTTTAAACTGCTTCCATTTTCGAACATATATCATGGAGATGCCGAAATAATGTTCTGGCCAGATCTTGCTTCATTCCAATATGCAAGAATCACTAGGAACTGGTATGAAGTCAACAATCTCAACTCTGTACCAAAAATAGACAACTCCCCTAACCTATCTCCCCTTATTGAAGAGCTCTGGGAAATATTGAGACGGAAAGTCTATTATAACAGATGGGAACCACCATCAGATATTCTCGAGTCGGTTGCATCTTGTGTAACTATTGACAACATAACTGAGGCCAATATATAAACGCCAGTAAGAAGTTAAAATGTGGACAGACAGCAGGGCCGGTTGCTATTCCTAGTTTTTTGTGAAGGATACTATTGGTAGATTGGCTGAACCTTTGGCAGTAGGTACTGTTTAAGATGATCGAAAATACTACAGTGTATCCAGTGTTATTTGAGGTCAGTTCAGATTGTTTAAACTTCTTTCATATGAAGAAGAGAAAAGTGTCTTTTCCCCTAGATGTACTGATCTTGCTGCACTCTTGGGTAAGTTCGGTACTGTCTTTCTGGCTGATCGATAATGTTGGCAGTTATTTTTCCATAGAAGCTTGTTCAGGTGGCGTTGATGGTCCTAACTTACTAGACAGGCTTTTTATTTTCCAAGGCCCAACATGGAATCTCTGCTGTTGCTTTATTTGGTTCCTCGTAGGAAAGGGTAGATCGTTATAGAGGAGGCAAGAGAGGCTAAGCCTCCTCATACAGGTTATCAGCAAAATTCATAATGTACATACATTTCTAATCATAATTTTCATAAATAAATTTGAACTGAATATATTAGAACACCAGATATTCAGATGAAAATCCTACTCGTGAAAATGTAGCATCACATTTGGCGGCCGTGACGCTATACCACTGCCGTCTAAAGAAGGCTATACTGCAATGTGTATTGCATATCACAGGAGGCAATTCGGAAATTTGACTCCTTCGACAGCGTAATGCACGCGATCGACAGTTAGATCTATTAGATCACGTTAGTTCACAGTTCTCATCAGCTTGCCGACTGACTGGGAATATCCAAGCTTTCGGTAGGGCTAAGGAGGCTGGGCTCCGTTGGCCCGTAAATACTGGTTCATTTTCATTCAACGGCTTCGTGGTGAAATTCTGGATTCTTTGTGATTTTGCTGTCAGGGGTTGATCGGAAATATAATGGATGGAATAGAGGAAATTATACATTGCGAAACTGTGGTACCTTGGATTTTGAGAAATAATTTCAGTCGGCTGGAATATCCTGGCAAAAAATAAATTTCATCTCCACGCTGGACAATTCGTTCTAGGTCATCTAGGTGGACGAAAAAATTTATTCTATAAACCATTTCCAAAAAAAATTAATTTCAAGAAAAATATCACTTTTTATTATATTGAAAAAATTAAATTGATTGACTGTTAATACTTGAATTAATTTTTCCTCAAAATTTTAGCCTCCTTGGTTCAAATGACCACGAGCCGCCACTGCTCGTAGGCAGTATTGCATGATATGATTCTCATTCATATGAGTAGCCTAATAAACAAGTTGTTTGGGACTGAAATTTTCTTTGACAATTTGACCACTATTGAACAGAGATTCCTCATTTGTATAAAATGATGATCTCTTTTTTTCGAGCTAATAATATTTCCTTCCAATTATGGAATCGGTTTTTTTACCTCTTTGTTTTTTTATTTGTAAATGATTCCCAAGGTCTCCCAAATAAAAGAGATCAGAGCTAGGGGTATCCTCAATGGATTTGGCTGGCGCCAAAATTTTCAAGAAGCTTACATCACATTATCAAATATCTGGTGAAAGAGTATCACTCAAAGTTCAAAATGAGGAGTGGTGTAGAAAATTATTCAAATGAAATATGTTGAATTTCCTAAAAGGTCAAAAGACTGTTTCCTCGTCTGGAGTCTCACAGGAGATATTCGCGAGTGCAGTCATTTTCAGTTCTTCGTAGGAGTTGACGAAAAACTGATTCAAGTGTGTTCGAATCTCTAAGTTGATGAGTCCAGGTCTCAGGAGATCGTTGGTTCTGCAGGAGATATCTGGTGATAAGATTTATTGTCCTCGTTCTGTCAAAAATATGATGTCAAATAATTTATTACAGTAAAATGTTTTCTGATTGTTAAGAAAATAGTCTTGTTAGAGTATTGTTGAGCAGACTATCGGTGAAACAAACTTTGATTTCATTTCCGAGTTATTTTTCCGAGTTTCAGAAAACTTTTAGGCCAGGCGCAAATAGAAACGCAGGTTGGCGAGGTTACGCAGGGTGACGCAGCTTTTTCCTGTGCTGTACGTACTGTCTGACAAGTCACAGTCACGCTTTATTCGCGAGGTCTTGTTCTTTTCTGTTTTACAAAAACTCACGCTGCGTCACCTCACTAACCTACGTTTCTATTTGAGCCTAGCCTTACGATCGTGTAGGTGAATGCTCACATTGAAAATCTCGATCACGACTCTCTGAGGAATTACGACATAAGTGGCCAAGAACTGTATTATGGTAGCTCCACTAGAGCCCTGATATGATAGCTCTCAGAGAAAAAAATGAAAGTTTGACCTGGCAGATTCTTTCAAAACTGCCAAAAAAGCAGATTCCTCCTCCAAAAAGGCAGGAACTATAACTTCAAATAACCGCGAAGCCCGCGATTCCATCGGAAAAGATTGACTCGACGCAAACAAAGAGAGCTAGGCAGAATTTTTCAGAGGCTCTGAAAACCGAAAATATTTCCTCGGCGATGATAAACGGAACCGTTTATAAAAAATCTTATATCGGATGCTGCTAGTTATTGTTTAATAATGGATAGGAGGAAGGTCTTCGTGAATTTCGATGTTTGTATTCGCCTGGTATGATCTCGGTCACATATTTTCCAAGACAAAAAGAACCCCAGAGCTATCATGATTTGTATCAGGAACAAAACACAGCTATCGATATTCTTGCCTAATTTGAATGAACACTCAGTCAACATAAATATCATCTAGAAGAAAATTCTTCTGAATAACTCCAAACATTCGTTCATAAATGATGTCACATTCGTTTGATCGACCATGAAAATTCCTGCATATAAATTTATTTCAACGAAACGCATTGGACTCCACATCAGTTGATGATACAATGGTGAAGATTTCTTCGGACAACCTCCAATTTCCGCAATTCAAATAGTATATCATTTATGTAGACTTCAGTCTACATTGCAGTCAAATAGAGGAGAAGTTTTGTTATAAGAATCGTTTAAAAATGAAGAAATATTTTCATTTCCGACGAAGAAAATTCTTTAATTACGTTTCTGGAGAACAGTTGAGAAAAGCATGGTATGGATATTAGAGAACAGAGAAACACAAGAATTGATTTCTTGTCCGAAACCTTGAAATTTTGAAGAAACGTGTGGCCAACTACGGAAATAAAGTTTCTTTTCACTTTTTCGTTGAAACGATTTGAAGGGATAGAGATATTTCGTTCAACTTTTGCTTTACCTGTTTCCTTTAATTATTCTATCTAAAATAGGTCATCCGCCTACTGTTTTTTTTTTTCAGTACAATTTCTGGTGGTTAAAAGCATCCTAACATCACGCCAGATGCGAATTTTCAGTTGGAAATCTTATCAATAGAAACCTATTAATTGCTCAGTATTTGCCGAAATGAAATTCGTCCAATACTATTAAAATAAACAGTTTCCGAAATAAAATGGCCTGAAAGAAAAAGAAAAAGATCGTAGTACCTATATTACTGACGCTAAAAACAGTAAACTATATTGAACAAATTAATATTACCTGCCTTACTATGAAGGCGTGATCCATTTCTTAGTAAACTATATTGTTTTGTTTCGAATGATAAAAAAAAATTAACGAAATTTTTTTTTGCTTTCAATTTTATCGACCAATATACGACACCAGTGACACCACATATTCCAGATAGTGCAGACATTTCACCCCATGTTTTGAGAGCAATATTTCAGACAATAAATTATATCTTGCATTATTGCAATTCTTAAATTATTTCAACCACTCGTGAGGATGTCATATTTTTTTGTCGACCATGCAAGAGTTCTTGATTTGACATAGTGAATATGTAATATGGATCTCATATTTTGCAAAGAATTCCAAAGTGGTAATGTTCTGAATATTTTGCCTTTAATATAATTATTCCGTAATGGAGTTATCACTTACATTGGATACATATATATTTTGAAAATCATCGAAAGTAAAAAATAGTAATCGGAAACGACGATGAAAAAGTTTGGGGAAAGCACTAAGGTAAATGAGTTGGTTTCGTAGGCTTGTTCAAATTCATAACCAAAGCGGTCAACCATACGAGTAGTAGTAAACTCCCCTAACGCTACCTAGTGTTAATAGTTAGTTTTACTAATAAGCATAATTGATTATTTTTTAGATAGACGACATATAAGAAAAACGTCATTAAAATTACAACTATACATGTAAGATATATGACTAGGTACTGCAATACAAGTACAACATCATAGACCAGGTTCAACATGTGAAATCATGTGAAAGTATCACTTCGCAAGAATTACTGCTCGCTATATATATAGTCCTTCACCTCTATACTGAATCGCTTTCCATCCAACTCCTTGAAAGAATTCGGAAATCAATTGTAAAAAATACCCAAAATTGACCCAAATGGTCAATGAACTGTTATTTCTTTTATCAAAACATGTCTATTCATATTTCTTGTGAACTTTTCAATATTTTGATGAATATATTTCAAACAGGCTAGTATATACATGCTTGGTATTGTAAGAATCCTTCCTGATACGAATGAGCTGTATCTGACCTAAGGACCGCAAAGTCTTTTACAGCCTTAAAACTCAGTATGTCTCCGGTGTTGCCCCCGAGACATAATTCCATGAAGTCGTCAATTGTATTTGTTACACATTGTTTCTCTGATAGAAATTTCAGGAAGGATCTACTTTCCCGAACTTATGGTAGATTAGTATCGAAGTCACAAAGGTTCAGGGGCCACATTCAATTCTGCAGGGTTTGTCTGGAGAGAGACTTAACACCAGCATGGTTGAGGCTGAAGTTCAGGAGAGATGATACGTTTGCGCAACACCAGGTCCACCTGTTGAAGAGGAAACTTCTTAAGTGGGAGATTAGAAAATGGTACTGCCGCCTTTATGCAAATAATAGAAAAATCAGAGAAGTTATGGAAATATTGAGAGATAGGCTACCGGAAAGGGATCTCAACAGTTTGATAGATCTCAACCGAAGAAAACTTCACAATCTTCAACTGAAAAGTGGTAAAATCCAACAACGGAAAATTGATAAACTGTCGAGCCGATGTGTGATTCAGAACTCAGTCACGCATCTTAATAATGGAACCAAATTTAGGGAACCAATACTCAATTTGTCAGGCACAATTTTCAATGAATCAGAAACCAAACTGTTGAGCCTGGGTTTAAAATTCTCTTTTCCAACGTATAACAAGTCAAAGATTACCGAAAATTTGGTCGTTGCATTAGAAACTTTCCTGAGATCAAACAGATTGATTAATCCTCAATTAATAGATAGATAGATAGATAGATAATCTTCTTTATTTCAAATTTTACATAAACTACATAAGAAATGAAATGACGTCAACAAAAAACCAATTTAAATTCCCCCATTTAAGTAATCCCCTAAGCTATAAGGTTCTAGCGTAATCAACATCCCTTTTACATCCTTTTTAAATCTAGAAAGACTTTTACAGGATTTGATATGGTTAGGTAATTTATTGAAAACTTTGATACACATGTAATATGGACCTTTTTCACTCAAAGTTAACCTATGGTGTGGATATAGCAGGTCTTCAGTTCTGGTATTATAATTATGTCTTTCTCCATTATCAAACTTCTCTCTATTCTTGAACACAAATAACAAACATTCATAAATATATAATGCATATACAGTCATTATGTCTAAATTCCTAAATTTGCTTCTGCAAGATTCTCTGAAGCTCATTTTACATATGGTCCTTATAATTCTCTTTTGTGCTACAAAGACTGACTGGATCTTAGAATTCCCCCCCCCCAAAAAATAATACCAAATCTCATAACTGATTCACAATTTGCGTGATATAAGATTTTAATAGTATCAGTATTCATATATTTAGATACTATTTTTATTCCAAAGCCAACACTGGACAGTTTCAAACAAACTTTATTTATGTGTATATCCCATTTTAAGAACTCGTCAATCTGTAATCCCAGAAACTTAGTACATGACACCGGTTTAACAGAGTTATTTTGGAGAGTAATAGAGTTGCTAGTAGAAACTTGTATTTGTTGAGTACGAAACAACATTACATTCGTTTTTGATTGGTTTATTACTAATTTATTCATGGAAAACCACTTACTAGCTTCCGAAAAACATTGCTGTGTTTTTTCAATTATTTCTGTTGAGTTGGTACCTGGAATTAATATGTTGGTGTCATCAACATAGTTTGTGATGAAGAAATTATTTAATGTTAATGGGAGATCATTAATATAAATTATGAACAGAATCGGTCCTGCGATGCTGCCCTGTGCGATACCAGTTTCTACAAATTGTATATTGGATTTAGCTCCATTAACAATAACTTGTTGCTGCCTATTAGATAAGTAGGAACGAATCCATTCGTTGGCGTTTCCTCTTACTCCGTAACTCTTCAGTTTCGATAGCAAAATATCATGATTCACACAGTCGTAAGCTTTGGTAAGATCAATAAAAAGTCCCAAAGCCAAATTTTTGTTTTCTAAATACTCCAATATTGCCGTTATAAACTGAAAAATGGCAGAATTAGTAGATCTACCTGGCAAATAGCCATGTTGGAACTGGGAGAAAAGGTTTTGCTGATTCATAAACTGAAGCAATCTCGAAGTCATAACCAGTTCAAACATTTTTGAGAATGCCGGTAACAAGCTTATAGGTCTATAATTTCCAAGATCTTCTGGATCGCCTTTTTTAAAAAGGGGTTTGATTATTGCATTCTTTAGCTGATCAGGAAATACTGAGTACCTCATAGAATTGTTTATAATATAGCAGAGAACAGTTGATATTACTCTGATTGAAGATTTCATAATACTAACAGGAATATCATCATATCCTCGACAGTGTTTATTTTTCAATTTTGATCAGTCAATTGCTGTAGTTCGGTAACATTTATAGGTCTCAGAAATATTGATCTATCATTTTCTGGGATTCTACTAACAAACGGCACATAACATTGACTGTCCTGAATATTGTGTACAATTTCTAACAGATATTTATTGAAGTCATTTGATAGTTTCAATGCATCATCACAAATAAATTTTTCGTGACTTATATTCTTTCCCGTCATTTCATTACATATTGCCCACATTGATTTCATTTTACAATCAGATTTTTCAATTCTTTCGTGATATAATTTACATTTTTCTACTCTAATCAATTCATCATAATCTTTTTTCACTTTACTGTACTGATTTTTATACCTAGCATCACCTTGTGATAAAAGCAACAAATTATCTAATTGTGTTTTCATCTTCAGTATTTCCTTATTATTTCGAAAAACTGTCTTTTTCGAATTTTTGTAAACAGTTGTCAGTGGAAAACATTCATTGAACAAATACAAGAATTCATTAATAAAAATATGCCACTGTTCATTTACACTAGATTTACATACAAAATAAACATTATCCCAAGTTTTTGTATTCAACTTTTTTAAGAAATCTGCCTTATTTTTCTCATTGAAGAATCTTTTACGAATTAATTCTTTTTTATTGTTGATGTTAATAAAGAAGCTACATATTTGGGCCTTACGATCAGATATATGATGTTCTAGAACTTTTGATGTCAAATTACTAGTTAAATTCGTGAGGATATTATCTAGACAACTCTTAGAGTGTTCAGTTATTCTGGTGTATTCATGAATTTGAGCTTTTACGTCAAAATGATTTAAGAGTGTGAAAAATCTATTTTTAACATGGTTATCTTCCTTCATTTCAATATTGAAATCACCCGCTATAAATATAGTAACATTTGATGAAATTTTTTCAGATAGTATATTTTCCATTAAATCGAAAAATACCTCAATGTTTCCCTTGGGAGGTCTGTAAACCGAAAGAACCATGATTTTCGTCTTATTCAGAAAAAATTCAGCAGCACTGCACTCGAAATCACCAATAACTGACAGGTCACTAATATTCTTGCACTCACTTGTTTTGAAGAGATTACTGATGTAAATTGCCGATCCTCCATGTTTTCCCGCCTCTCGACACATACTTGCTGCTAAATGAAAACCTTCCAATGCCATCAGACAGAGTTGCTCCTGTGATTTCCAGTGTTCTGTGATACATAATATAATACAATCCGAGATATCCATGAGAAGTTGTTCCATCTTGTCGATACTGTTTCCCAGCGACTGCACATTTTGATGTATTATGCTTACTTTTCGCAGTGTATTGTGAGATTCTATTCTTGAGGGTCCACCTTTTGTGATAGTACCCTGTTCTTGGTAAAAAACTTCGAAACCACAGCACCCATGGGCCAGACTTCTTTTTTCCAAGCATCTTTCATATTTTCTTGGCGAATATTAACTTTCATTGAAACATATTTGTCAGGATGTCTGGATTCATGATTCTCACAACTGACATCATTAAATTGATCTTTCAAAATACCCAGTAAATCATTTGGTGTAGTTTTTGGATGTAGCCTGGTTACATGCAGGGACACAAACTTGGGAACTGTTTGGATATTCCCTAAATTATCATTGCGACCGACCATAATACGACGATTTCTTCTATGTTTTACGTACTGCCAATCATTGTTAGTTTGGCTTATGTTTGTGTTTGAAATCTCCTTCATGCGATTAATCAATTGAGCTTCCTCTATTGCTGCTTTAACTTGATCATTTCGGAAAAGAGTTGATTTGTTATTATCTCTTATCTTGAGGTTATGAGTTGTAATCTGTTCCGTTTGACGATTCTGATTTCGTTCAATCGGACTTGTAGGTATCGTATGTATTAACTCTGTCTCTCTCTACTACACTGGAGTATGAATGAACACCTTTATTTTCATTCCTTATCTTAAGTGTTTTTTGTTGTTGTTTATCCGATATTTTTAATTTTTCACTCAAAATTTCGATTTTCTCCTTGAGAAGTATAATTATACTTCTCAAGGAGAAAATCGAAATTTCTCTCGAATGTTCTCTTCTAGGACTGAATTTTTGGAACCCTTTTCTTCCACTAGCTGTCTCAATAACGCATTTTCCGACGAAAACATTCCATCATCTGTACCCGTCCCCTTGTTTTTCGACTGTACCTCCTTACAAGTTTCACAAATCCAGAAAATGTTGGGATTTTCACTGAGAATTCTGTACCAATTATCTTTGATGGCAACACAATTCAAGTGAAACTTTTTTTCACAGAAGAAGCATTTTATATATTTGCTCGAAACAATGAAATTCACTGAGCACTTGCCACACACGTCTATACTCGGCGACATCTTCGACACCGTCACATTATTTCTATACTTGACAAATTCAGGAAAACTAAAATCAAGACGCCTAAATACATAAGTGTCCTAAAACGGAATCTCCTTACTATTCGTCAGAAGATCAAAGACAATAACTTGTTTTTCTCCAAAGCAGACAAGGGTGATTGTCTAGTAATTCTTAAGAAAACCGTGTACATCAGTAAAGTACATGATTTTCTGTCCAACAATGGCTTCAACAAAGAAACTATGTCAACGATCAACAAATATAACATAAAGTTCAAGAATAAACTTAAATCTCTTGGTCCTGTATTGTGTGACAACTGGAAATCACTGATGCCTATGTCCTTCATTACCCCTAGACTATATGGCCTTCCAAAGGTCCACAAGGACGGCATCCTCATTAGACCAGTGGTATCGTTCTGTGGCAGCTTAGCCTATAGATTATCTAAATACCTCAACAAACTTTTAGTGTCCACAATTAACTTCAAATCAGAGTTCAGTGTTGATAACTCCTTGGATCTGATAAGAAGAATAAAAGACTTACAAATCCCAGAAAACACCATGCTTGCTTCTTTTGATGTGAGCAATCTGTTCACCTCTGTACCAGTCCCACAAACCTTAAAAATTTTCAAGAACAGACTGATAGATTCTCCACTTTCTGATGACTTGACTGAGTGTGCGTACCAGCTCACAGAATTATGCCTTCAACAAAACTTCTTCAATTTTGAGGGTGAAATCTTTTCTCAACAGAAAGGACTTAGTATGGGAAACTGCCTTTCCCCTCTTTTCGCCGAACTTTTCATGTCCTACTTCGAGAAAATGCTAATTTTTATAGTGAACAATCCTTTCAAAGATAAAATCCTTTTTTGGTTTAGATATGTGGATGACATCCTTATAGCATGGATTGGTAGCGAAGAGGAACTGAGAGAGTTCCACAATTGGTTGAACGGACTCCATTTGAACATAAACTTCACGCTGGAGCTGGAATCGGATCGTGAAATAAACTTCCTGGACCTCACAATCAGGAGACAACAAAACAAGTTGACGTTCAGTATATATAGAAAACCCACGCAAACTTCCACCAAAATTAGTAAAACATCATGTCATTATATGGGTCATAAGATGGCAGTCTTTAACTCTAATATCAATAGGCTACTTAATATTCCTCTAAGCCAGGAAGCTTATATTGAGAAGGTGAACACTTTAAAATATCTGGCGGTAGAGAACGGATATTCCCCGGATATCATTGATCGACTTATTGATAAGGCAAGGAGAAGACGGACCACAGAAGAACCGAACTCAAGAACTCCGGGAACTGATGATAATTCAAATCGGAAATTCTGGTGCATTCCGTTCTACGGGGGTATCTCATATAAAATTGCCAACGTAGTAAAGCAGGTAGAGGACACTAGAGTGGCTTTCAAATCCCAGAATACCCTACACCAATCCCTCATCAGGAACAAGAGCCCAATCGACATGTTGGACAAGCCGGGCGTTTATAGATTGGAATGTGGTGAACCAGGTTGTAATGTCGTTTATGTGGGGAGAAGCGGCAGATCCATCAGAACAAGGACCAAAGTACATCTGGCTAGTGCAAATAACCCAAATAATGACAAATAAATTTTTGGTTGTCATTTAAGAGAAGAAAAACACAAGTTTGATTTAGAGGAGAACACCCATCTAATTCATCACTGCGAATTCAACCACAGACAAGAAATTCTAGAAGAAGTGGCAATTTACAAACACCTCAAGAGTACAGAATACAAAGCGTTAAATTCGATGTTGACGAACAACATAAAGGACACTTATAAACTCTTATATTGATTCTCTCTGCCGACGCCACTGTTCTCGCTTAAGAGAAGAAGAGCAGGAACCTGTCTGCGCGAATGTAGTTTTTCGTCTTCCCTTTGTGTTTTGTTTATCTGTCATATCTTTCATTTTATATGCTCACTTGATCTAGATCCAATTTTATGTTTTTGGCTTTTACCTTTTGACTGATATGTTTTTTACCGTATGACTTTGGAACCTAAAATCGTAAGTTTTGCATTGTAGGTTATTTATTTTGTTTATTTCTTTGTTAGCAAACTTTGTTAGCAATTTTCCAACTAAAACCTCAATCGGTATTTCAGAGTCCCTTGGTTTGATAATGGCGATTAGCCGAAACATGTCACCGGATGATTAAATAAATGGTTCCACAAACAGAAGTGCTTAAAAGACTTTTCCTTTTGCTTCTCTATTCCTCGCCTGGTTATTTAAAGTTGAGCCGTATAATATTGATGAATTCAGGTTAATATTGTAGGATAGTATAAATTAATACATGTTGGTGACTTGTACCATACTAATAAGAGGTAATTTTGCAAACTTTTGTAATTGAGAATATAACTGTGTTATTCTTTTTCATTCTATATTTAGAATTTGTGTTTTTTTTTTAGTTTTTGTTTGTATTTTTACGGTTGTCCTGATCATAACTGAGTGTTGTCTCTGTTTTCTCTATGAAATTTTGCGAATGTTTCGTATGAAAGCCTCAACTTTATATGATAATCACCTATAGAGTATTGAAGGGCCTTTTTGGAGTGGACCTTACGTCTCTTTTCAACCTGAACATTGATTCGCATCTTCGTGGACATAGATTCAAGTTAAAGAAGGAAGTCTTCCGTACTACATCCAGGCAACATTTTCTTCCAAATAGAATTTTCGATGAGTGGGACCGTCTCCCTGTTCATGTTGTGAACTCACAATTTGTCAACTGTTTCAAGAACACGTTTGACAGACTACTTCATTGAAATATTTTTTTTTCTTTCAGCGTTTTTTCACTAAATTGTATTCATGAGTTTGTAGGTACCTACCTCAACTCATTCTGTCAATTAATAATAATAATAATAATAATGTCTGGCCTGCCTGGCAACTATCCGGTAGATGGCCTGCCAGGTAGCCATCGTAACGACGTAGACGGTGCATCCAGCGACGCCTGCTATCCGCAGTCCCATTCCTTTTTCCTCTCTCTTTCACATCCTTTATAGGGGTGCGTGATGGTGTTATATATGCGCACAATAGTTTCATTCATGGACGTTGTCCACTTCATGCGCTTTCTAACTAACCCCGCTTGGGTGAGCGCTAGCTGGATATCCTGCGCAGCACCTTCAGCGGTTCGAGTCGGCAATTGAATTGGACTCGTTGGTTGCTGTTGTTGCTTTGGAGATGTAGCTTCTTTTGCAGCAGGAGTCCGCTTCCTCAACATCCTGCCACCGACGTTTCGTACGCTGTCATGTCCAGCGCCGGCTCCAGACATGCCCTGACGATCCCCAGGCAGCGACTTGTTTCCGAGGCTTCTCGTTATCACCATTTCCATGGGTTTGTGCTCCCATTTCTCTACCCCTCACCCAAACCGAGAAAGGGGAGCACAAACCCATGGAAATGGGTTAACAAGACCCAACCCGTCGACGTAGATGATTTTAAAAATTGTATAAGGGCGGAATAGGCGACAAATCGTTCTAACGTTATGACTAGCGTGCTCAACCGCTATGTGAGCAAGCGTTTTGGCTTGGGTTTTGCAAATACATATTGGGAAAATTTTGATCGGGACCTTCAAACATACGTTAGTTGCAATTATAATTCATAAAATTTTATTTCTGAATAAACTGCTTACTTTTTCATATTTGGATATTTTTTTCCAAATATTTAATGAGTTGGATATACCGTCAAACGGGGTGAAGTGGATATATCGGGGTGAAGTGGATATAGCGGGGTGAAGTGGATATAGCGGGGTGAAGTGGATCAACCGTATTTTCCAGCATATTTTATCGCGTAACTCATAGACAAGACCCTAAATTGCGGCGAAAAAAACTCTGTATCTACTGTTACCTCCTAAGATTGCTAACTCGTGCCTTGGATAAATTTCTGGATGGTTAGTTTTCTCACAAAAAAAAAGTTTCGTACACTCTCGAATGAACAGTTTTTTAATTGATCAACTTCAATTATATATTTGGCAATAACTACGATAGTTATTCTCACCAAAACTTTTACAAGTTACGTATAAACTAGTTGGAATGTTATTACCCATTTTGAAATCAAAATTACCACCACAGTTCTTTAGGAAAAAAAATATTTGTTACATCACTCAAAAGTGAGGGGTGAAGTCGATCACCAATGATTTAGTCATGTTTGACCATGTCGCAAAAATACCCTTTTCGTATATCCGCATGCAGAGGATATAGCTCTTGTGAAAAGGTACCAAATGATTCGCAAAATCCACCTGAAGCTGCGCCAGTGACTTCATTCAAAACTGTTTTTATGTTCGTTAGAAATTTATTTTCGATGTTGATTGTATTTTGTTTTGAAACAAAACATGTTTAGTTTTACACAGAAAGAATAAAGATTTTTTTATTTTTTCAATGGTTTTAGTTCTGATATGACAGCACCTGTCTATCTTAGAACTCAAAATAGATTTTTTTTTCATTTCATCTGATCCAATTCCACCCTTGAAAAGTTAAAGTGAATATCCATTGATTTTTAAAATGTGAGCCAGTTACCTCCTTGAGCCAGTAAAACCTGTCACCTTGCGTGTATTGTTTTATATTTTATTTGTTTCTCATTTGCAAAAAGTTTAGATAAATTACAAAAAAATCTCAATAATTTGTCGCAAATGTCGTAAGCTATGGAAGCGTTGCCATGAACATGTCTGTTTATTTTCTTTACGTTTGTTTTGGCGAAAGCGAAAATGAATGTACCAAAAGAAATTATTGAGGCAGCCAGCAGTGTAGTTTCAAGTTTATTACCTGCAAAATCAGCTTCAAGGTACGAGCGAGAATACGACGACTTCAAAAAGTGGCAAAACAAAAATAGTGTGATTGGGGTAACTGAAGATGTTTTGTTGATCTACTTAAACCAACTATCAGCTATATTCAGCCCTAATACTTTATGGGCAAAATGGTCTATGCTGAAAAGCTGCTTGGAAATGAAAGAAAACGCCCCTGTTCGCAGGTTTGTTTTCCTTAAAAAATTTATTGAAAAATACTTGTCATTTGCAGATTTCAAAAGGTAATAGCTTTTCTGAAACGAACAAATGAGCGTTATGCGCCCAAAAAAGGCCAAGGTATTAAGTGAAGAAGAGGCTGAACAATTTCCTTTACATGCTCCTGATGACCAGTGGTTGCTGGCGAAAATTGTAACAATATTTGGAATTTTTGGATGTTGTCGATGTGACGAAATTCTCTCCTTGAACATGATGTAGAAGATATGGGAAAATACGTTATTGTGACATTGCGGCAAACAAAAAAGTTAACAACAAGAAGATTCACCATAACCGATGATGGCTGCAGCTTCAAGCCCTGCATGTCATACAGAAAATATGTAAATCTTCGGCCTCCTGGAACAGAAAGCCTAAGATTTTTCTTGACATACCGACATGGAAAGTGCATTTCCCTTAATGCTGGCCAGCACACTATTGGTGGTGTCCCAAAGCAAATAGCGAAATATTTAGGTTTAAAAGACCCAGAGTTATACACCGGCCACTCTTCTCGCAGAACTGGAGCCACTATAGTTGCGGATTCGGGTGGAGATATATTAGCACTAAAGCGTGCAGGAGGGTGAAAGAGCACCGAAATCGCGATGAGTTATGTCGATGATTCGGTCAACAAAAAAATCGAAATGTCTAGCAAATTATTTGGTAGTAAGGAGAGTACAAATGTTCTGCAGTACTCGAGATCAGCAGTTTCTGAGTCAACAGATGATTCATCATCATCAGTATCAACTCTTTCATCATCAAAAATCTGTGTTACTGGAAATAACAATTGTACCATGATTTTCATCATATATGACGATAAAACAAAATTTTCTAATGTAAATGATACTACTAACTTGTAAAAATTTTGCAAGTTAACTGTCAGTTTTACAAGTTAGTGACTTGATAAAATAAACTTTTTTGATTAATATTGTGTTTTTGGAAACTGACGTTTACGAATGAGAAACAAATAAAATCTTTATTATAAACGCCAGCCCGCTCGCACTGATAGTTTGAATCTTATTCCTAAAAAACCTAGATTTTTTATCCTCTTATTCACCCCGTTTGAAGGTAATTCATTACACCTTTTCCATGAAAACTAATAGATAGATAGATAGATAGATAGTATTTATTCATCTCTTAGTATTCACGAATACAAGAAAAAATGTCAAATAAACAATATAAACAATATAAACCCTACACAACCATGTGTTTGTTTACCTTACAATATTCTAAGAATTCATTAACATTGTATGGTTCACAAGTAATTACAAACTTAAACAACTTTTTCAAAAACATTTTCTCAACATCGATAGTATGAAATTTTACAGGCAGGGAATTAAGCAACCTAATACACATATACTGTGCATTATTTTGTGTCAGTGTTAGACTATATATTGGGTATATATATTTCACAATTTGTCTGGTTCTAGTGTTCACACTACTACTGTGTATATCTCATCAAAACTAATAATTTGCCACGATAGTATAATTGTTCTGCTACAGGTTTCATAAAAAAAAAACACCCAGAAAATTTGATAGTAATCGACAGTCATTTTGATTACCTTTTTTATATTCAAGTTTTTCTACTCAATAATGTTTTATTTATACATAAAAGACTGCCGACGAATTCATTATATCTGGCGTGATTTAAGCTACCTATTTTTTATTTCATTCAGAACCGTAGATGTATTCACAAACCAAGACACTTATGCCATTGTGTGTTATGTCAGATGAAAGCTAGTAAAATTCTCCCAAAAAAACATCGAAAAACCAATTTTCAATTGACGGGATTTCATTCTTGAAAAAAATCGAACTCGATTTTTCCAAAAGAAAATCTGAAATTTAACGCACCTCGCGCTAAATTATCTCAAAAATTGACCAAGCTATGGGCCTGGGGAGTTTTAGGCGGACCCAGTAAAGCACAAAACCTCCTACGAAGAAAAAGCTTAGAGTAATAATTCAAAGCCATCTACAATGTAATGTAACAATAAAAATATTTTCACATTTGAATTATGGGATCCTGATTTTGGAACTTTTCTCCTTTTGATAGCGATGATATTGCCCTCTTGCGCGAATAAACGCAACAGAGGTAAATGAACAACAGCAGGATGCAAAGAAAACTGCCGGTCACCTGTGCAAGGGTAAAGCGATAACATTATTCTATCTTCATACACTGTCTAATGCTATCCCACATTTTTTCAAAATTTGCATCATGAATGAACTCATCCACATCTTTCAGAAGAAGACTGTAGAGTATCATTGAGGTTATGTCGATTAGATGCCGCCACATCCGCAATCAATACAAGGATTGTAGGATAGATTGCTTTTGCCTCGTATATAAAATGCCTTCAATCGCCGCTAGGTGTATAAGTAAGTTATTTCTGTAACGTGCATTCGGAAAAAATCGTCGTCAAGTAGTCTTTGAAAGTTCGTAAGGTTGATATTCTGCGTCTAAACAGACTAAACGAAGCTCTCAGCTTGTACCAGCACATTATTTGTAGAGTGCCCAGTCAACCACTTTCAGTCACAGGGACTGACCACCACTGTGGAAATGCGACTTCACAATGTTGATTTAAAAAAGGCCACCAGTACTTACTGGAGAGTGCTTAATGTCCGCAACATCGCATATCGCGGGTAATTACCCAGTACATCACATATATAGTAGGTGTAAAAAAAGCATCATAGAGAGCAACATTGCGACTTCTCATTTTGGAGGTTTTTGGAACGATTTTTTTTACAGGATAAACTACCAAAGTGTATCCTCTATTGAAGTTATATTCATGTTCAATTTGATAATTACCATCGTGGCAATCAATTTGCACTCTATATTCGATGCGTTCCGGGCAAAAGTGACCCAAGCTACAATTTTTCTGAATTTGAATTAACAGTAAGAACTGCCTAAAAATGAATCAAAATTTTATATATGTACTCTTAAACTCAATTTCAGAAAAATTGTAGCTTGGGCCTCTTCAGCTGTGAACGCCTCATTTGTACCCAGTGTCTACTCTTACCTACATATATTTCGCATTCTGCTCTCATCCTCGAGAGGGAAATTGAAGAACTATATGAATTTCTGATATCTTTTTATTCAAGATCAATATGTTTCATACAAATCCAAATATATAAAATAAAGAACATATATCTTGTTAAAAATCTTCATTCCACTTCAGGAACGGCATGGTCCAGCTGAAGAAGAAAAAATCAGAGCTGTATTGATAGTAATAAATTGAGTGTCATGAAAAATCTAACAACAGTAAAAGGTGATTTTTTCCAGCACACTATCTAAAATAATAATTTGGAGTTCTCTCGATGATTCAAATCAATTCCAAGTTTGATTTTTGAAGGTTGTGAATGTTACTTATAACTTAATAATCACCTAAATTCATATGAAGTATGTTGAAAGTTGAACGTTACAAAGGTGCAAAAATGGGGAGGAGAAGAGGGCCAAGAAGTGATCATGTGATCAAGTGATCATTATTTCAATAGGTTATATATTATATATCTATACTCACCTTTTACTGCACGTTAATTAATCAATCAACGTCAAGTTACTCCTAACTAAAACGAAATTTAATAATAGAACAGCTCGGTTAAAAAAATTATTCTCAAACTCATTCAAGATTTTGTTTGTTCATTCTCTCAACACAACGCAGTCACAGCACGAAACACGAATAGTCACACCACATTTTGCATAGCGGGATTTACGTTATGAGTTAACCTCGAGACCACGTGTTGATAAATAGAACATTTCAGATAGTTACTGAAAGTTTTTCTTAGAGAAGTCGCTGGGTAGAGTTCATCGAAATTTATTCACAACACATCATTTCATGTTCTGAAAATATCACATATTCAATATTTCAAAAATATCAACAGAGAGAAGTCGCATATTAGTAGCTATGTTCACTTCATCGGAACATCTCGATATGATGTTACATGCAACCACTAGTTGAGGAATTGGCAAACTTAACAATATGCGGACATTAATGTCCACAATGTGAAATCTTAAGTACATCCATGAAAATTCTCCAAGAAGCGCTTCAATGCGATATTTTTGGGTACTCCCTGCGACTTACTGTTTCGTTTCTGGTTGACTGGGTGATACATGTATGTTAATTTCAATGATACTTACTTCTAGCTTGATATTTGATAGGACAACTTGAAAAATATGTCTATCAGAGTTTCGCTAAAAGTCAGAAGCAGGTACTCGTAGTTCCCTCCGTAAACACAATATGTTCCAAAAAAAGCAAAGCGTTGCGTTCAAATAACAAATACATATATCAACCTTCATTTCACAGTCTTCTTGAAGAGCAAATTTTCTAAATAGACGTTACAATGGTTCAAGTTATGGAGAGTAGAGATAAGGAGAACGATCGACGTAGTAAGAATGTGTCCCCGAAAACGGGAAACGTAGGAAAGGTGTCGCTGCGATTACAGCGGGTATCGATAAGAGGTGGGGATTCAAGCATCAATTTGAAATGAACAGCCTTCATTTTATTTAAGGTTACGTGTCATCGTGGTTTTTCTGATGATTTTTCAAATACCTTTCTTCAAATCTATATTGAATATGAGTTCTCTAAATTATATGCAATAAAATGCAAGTCGAAATCAATGAAATTCCAAAGAAATCACTGATCAAAAAAATTGTACCTACAGTCCCTGGCCAGTTTATTAGACGCACTGAGGATTTTTTTTATATTTACTGGTATTGCTCGAGGAAGAAGCAGAATATTTGAATTTCATTTCCACAGAATGTTAGTTCATCTACGACTCTCATTAAATTGTTCTATTTGGCATTTATTTTTGATGTTGTAGTATTAGTACTTAAGTATGAATCAGTACTATGTCTTCCAGTGGACGTCTTGCATTCTGCAGGTTCGGACGTTATTTCGGTAATCCACATATGAAATCATTATCTTCGAATGCAGCAAACCGAACAATTCTGCATTGATAGTATGAAGCTCTCATAGCTACACAGGGTGGCTCAGCAAAATATTAGAATTTCATGTTTAATCATCAATAAATCAATATTTTTTATTGAATATGATATATTATATGTGAAAACCATTTACAGATTAAGTATATGTAACATATACATTCAATTTAATAATTCAATATTGAGATTTTGCATCGAATCAATGCGTCTAATAATATGGCCAGGGACTGTACTTTTGTTTATCATTGTTTATTGAAAGCAGCTATGTTAGTTGGTTTACTAATCTTCAAAATTATATAAATCCGTACTGAGGAGTAGTATACATCAAGACAACAAAAGGTAGCAGTCTCAGATTTATCACTTATTTATTAGAGTAGATTCTTTTGCCAATACTCAGCTGAGAACCGATATAAACCATATATTATGTTATGCCAACAAAATTCTTCAAGAATATTTACTTCTGAACCATGTAGTTTTATTGGTTAAATATTCTTATTCAGAAGAGTCAACTTCTTACGAGGGATGACAATTTCGATTTCGTTTATAATGAATCCATCATCTTTTTGATATCTTCATCGCAAAAGTGCTCTTGACACACAAATTGATTCGGAGTTGATTCTTGAGATAAGGTTTTTTCCAATTTTCTCTCAAAAATGCTCTCGGAAATTTTATCTCTTCTCCTTTTCTTTCCGATGCCAAAACACTCTTATACTAGCGCACGCTTCAACATTTCACCATGGTCATATGTTGTTCTCTTATCAAAAATCGACAATAATAATATTTCTATCATCTGTCACCAGGGAAACAGTTCACTCAGCCAACGAGCCAACTAAACTTTGATTTGTGTAAACAAAATTTCGCACTCTCGTGATGGCCAGCGCGCCTGTTGGCAAAAGCATGAACTACCCTATTGGTACATATTTTAGGGGACAAAAAATCTGTGGTCTCAAAGCAGCGATCGTTCTCCTTCTCTCTACTCTCCATAGTTCAAGTTTTGAATCAAATGATAGTAGATAACTACATCTTCTTCACAATAATATCATAGGCGGACAAATTATGGTTGAAAAAAATATTATTATCTAGTAATATGTGTACCACCCGAACTGTCCACTTCTTGTTACTTGTCTAATTTCCACATTGAAAACAAAATATAATTCAGAAGTAAGTACTAGATGTTGGATAAAAAATGATAATTTATTATTATTACAATCTCTAGAAGTGCAAGAAATAATTGTTCGATTGAAAAAAAGAAATGGCGTCACTGTCCCGAAAGCAGCTTTCTAAATAAAACACAAATGAATCTTACAAGATAATCGTTTCAATATTCAAGTTTAGCAAATAATATTCGAATTAGCTATGCAAGAATCAACAGTGTACCATCTGAAGAAATTTACATAGGTTTATTTCGTGTTAGTGTTCTTGTATTCAGAGTAACAACTGTTTCACCTGATCAAATGAAGTCAGTAGAGGAAAAAACTTCTATTGTAAAAGTAACTAGAGTGTTTTAGAAAATGTTTTTTGATAGTACTATAGGAAGTTTAAGTCTGAGCCTGTGTAAGGAATTTTCTTACAGGTGCGTAAGAAGTTTCTGAATTGTTTTGGGATACTTCCATAACATCGTGTATTTGCTAAAATAGTTTCTCAAATCGACAGAAACTGGAATATTTGAAAAACAAACATGATTCATTAGTACCTGGGCTATATCGAATAGTATCGAATAGTCGAACCCATGTTGATATATTTGAAAGAAAATAAATGAAATAAAGATAATAATGGAATGAAACAGAAAAAGATATTATGTGATTTTCACTAACATCAGTTGCTAAACCTTGACACGCGTTCCGCTATCACAGTAGTACCTTCAGGTAAGTGGAGGAAACTGAAATTGATGTGATAGTGATAACCGTGTCGTGGTTTAATAACTCATGTTTGTGGCAATAATAAAAAATATAATTCTGTTTTTAGTTCAATTAAATATAGAATATGTTCATCAATTATCGGACAACTCAGTTCGATAAATAAATAAATATATATGTAGAATGTAGAATATATTTGGATTGGCAAATATCAGCAGGTACTAATTGACCTGAAACACTGTATGGTTTCGGTCTGTTTTCAAGTTATATTTTTGTTAATTTATCCGTCATCAGATTATCAGGTTGAGTTTTCTTTGAAAATTTTTTTTAATTAATATTTAGATCCTTACCTACCCTCGTAATTTTAACACAATACCATTTTCAAAACGGTGACCTATTATTATCCGAGAAAGAGATTCTAAAATGCTTAATGACTCAGACTGTTGATTAGGATATATACCATGCTTCAGAATTCGAATATAAATTTTGAAAAAAATATAATATACTTGTCCCAAGTCACCCACCGATTTGGGAGGCTTGGGACACAAGTTAAAATCTGTTGTAAGTCAAGTATAAAAAAGCTAAACAAAACAAGGGAACTTTGATTTCTTTCATTCTTTGGTGATTTCTTTGTGGAAATAACGTAAATAATAATATCCTGCGAAAAATCGGCATATTTCCTGCGGTCAATGCGGCGCTTGTATCTATTCGGCATTGTCCCAAGTCACCCTATGAAGCAACAAAATAAATGAATGAGATCCATGTTGCCGTTTGATTTGTAAACAGCCTTGTTTCATAACATACCTAATATCCCAATATCCCACGTATCCAGAAAAAAAAAATTACACATGGATAAAGTGGAACACATGTACAGGACACTAGAAAGTATAGGGGCCATAAAAAACGCGATTTTTCTCTCCTGAATTCGTTAATTTTTTCTGTCAATTCAAATGCTCTGGTCACGTCAAACTCAACAGGAATTAATTGTTAAACTAACCGAAAAGACATTACACAATCTTATGAGTTTGTCCCTTCACTCGTAAATGGTAAGAAACTAAGAAATCTACAAGAGGGGTAATTGTCCCAAGTTACAGGACTGTCCCAAGTCATTCGAATATACCGGTAGTTATAGCCGCAATTGACTCTTTAGAAACAGAAATTATCGCCGAAGCCGTTTGCGGACGAAGCAAGATAGTCTCGAGGGTTGCTAAAGAGTCTCGCGGCCATGATATAATCACTATTTCTTGTACAACCGTGAAAAATATAAATACAAACTCTCATATATTGCAAGAAAAATTCAATTATTTCAGAATTTTGCGATTTTTTTCAGCGTTTGAATGGAAATAGAATTTTCATGAAATTATATTTACGAGAAATATTCTCTCCATTCGTGATAATGTATGTGGTGGTTCAATATCGAGCCCTTCTCAGGAGTAAAACGAGTGGTAGATTCTGCTATTGAATGTTTACTGTTTAGTACTTACCTGAGAAAACGATTTCAAAAACTGGTGTTCTGTGATGTATGGACTTTCAGCGGTGGGGAAAGCGTCTGCAGGTCATCAAATATGTAAAAAAATCGTCAGGTGTACATACTTGAGCGTGTCAAATTGAGATAATGCATATGCCGTTTTCGTGATGGGGCTGGCCGTACGGAAGAGTTGGAAATTGTGAAAAAAATTTTTCTTCGAGCGTGTCGGATTTTTACTCAAACGAAGCTGTGTCACAGCGGTCCTTTGAAAATGCAAAAAAATAGTTACTTTTATACTCGGGCGTGTCAGATTTTCATACAGATGGTTAATCTCGGTGTTACAGATGTGTTGACCCATTAATCTGACACTAGACACAACTCTGGTGGGTTCTTAACCTAAAAGTTTGATGATGATAACAAGGCATTTTCTTAAAATATCTCCTTTCCTGTACCTCTTATTGTTTCTGTACTCATCAGGAAAGTTGTAAATAATACAATTCTATTCAACTTTTGTCTGAAGAATTTTACCTACTTACTTTTTAACGTTTTCGAGTTAGAGGGCGATTAGGTCAATGAGCTTAGCCACACATACGAAAGGTTTAAGGTCAATGTAGAAACCCAGTCTAATGTACATTCATCACCATATATCTCATAAACTTTAGAACGTAGAAAGAATTGCGTCGGGCAAAATTTGTACATATAATGTACTCTACAACTTCTATAATGAATGCGAAAACAATTTGAAGTTCAAGAGATTATGTAAGTCAAAAAAAAATAATTTTTGTGACCTTTATGGAAATTTATTATCGGTTCGGCTTGCTGAAACTGTCAGATTTTATTTTTTCCATTTTTCTTGAATCATTAGCATCAAAATAAGAAAAAATCCACCGCGCTCGAGAATATACACGTGACTTTTTTTGCAAGTTTGACGCTTAAATCGTCTTTGGTCATTATCTCCGTTTCTGTTTGTGCTAGGATGTTGAAATGAAGACATTATAGAGACACTTTTTTGATAGCAATCCAGTGGCGTACTATGATTCTTTCCTACAGGTTTATTTGCTGAGCTATAACATAAAATTGTGTTTTTTTCTTATGAAAACAGTAGTTTAAAATGACTCAGAAAGAATCGCCATTTTTTTACCGTTTCAGAAATATATCAAACATTGCCCTCAGTTTTTGTGAGTCATTTTAAACTACTCTTTTCATAAGAAAAAATACATCTTTATGTAATAGCTCAGCAAATAAACCATATGGAAAAAATCATAGTACGGTACTGGATTGCTATCAAAAAAGTGTCTCCAAAATGTTTTCAATTCAACTTCCTAGCTCAAACAGAAACGGAGATAATGACCAAAGTTGAAATTTTAATTTTGACTTAAAAGTTGTACGATGAGGAACGCTACAGGATCCTTATATGGAGTCGAGTGCACGGAGCGAGTTTACAAGCTACAAGCCGGCACAAGCAGCTTGTAAACATGTCCAGTATACTCGACGCACTCTCCTCGTTAGCTGCTCGTAAAAATACTCTAGGAAAGGTTGAACTGCTGGCAACTTTACACGCCACTCGCCGGCTTCTAAGCGAGTAGCTTGTAAACTATACCCACGTGTACTCACAGTAGACACAAGATGTTAATAGCACTAGTTTCTACTCGCCAGCTAGTTGGCTACCGAGCAAGTCTGAAATTCTGTGCGTACTCTATTAGTGGCTTACTCGCTGACTCGCCGGTTTCTCACAAGCCTGCTTGTTAGCCCCGTGTACTTGACCCTTATAAAAATAGGAAAAAAAACGAGAAAGAAATTTAAAAACTTCTGACACTCCATTGACAATTTGTCAATGATGCTGACTCAAGTTCAAGAAGATGAAAAGCCTTTCAACTTTCCATCGTACTAACGATTCGAAATGCATGAGAAAGACAATTACCACTTCAGGCACTTGAACATAGTAAGATCAAAGCTTGTTTTCTTCCAATTCGAATTGTCACTTTCAGGAGATAAATATTTAGAGATATCAACACAAAGGAGTTAGCCGCTTGTGAAGATCAGTGTTATAGTTCTAACAAGATAGTCTACATCCAAGTAACTCAGTTGTTGTCTTATAACTTGTAGAATTTTTTAAGAATGGTTGGTGAATAGTAGTTCTCTCTCCTCACCATCACGTTCACACGATCCTACGCCCTTAGTGGTATATGTTTGCCGAAAAATGAAAGATATGATATTAATAACTCCCGTTAATGATAGAGATGGCTGCAAAATAACGCGTCAGATAAGCGTTTAGGTTCATTTTGAATTTAAAATGACCTGTTTGGAATATATCCACTAATTATAACAAATAAAAATAAAAACGCTTTCTCCTGATGAGGTAACAATGAATAATAATAATAATTATTATGTCATTCATCCACAGGCCTCATACCGAAGAAACTGACAGAGAATGTGAAAAAACTTGAATTAGACGACTCTATATATATAACAGAAAGCGGTTCTTGCGAGAAAGGTATCCAAGTTCCTGCAAAATGCAGAACTTCGATAAGAAATGCGGAGAGATCAGAAATCTAATGAACACCAGGAACGAGCAGGACCAGGACAACATCAGGAGATCGTAGAGCGGCCCGCACCCGACCACCACCATGAGCCCGAAAACCGGGAAAGGACTCCAACAGAGCTTAATCCTTTTGATATCTGAGATAACTGGGATAAGTTCTTCTGGAGAGGAGTGTAATAGCCACAAGGCTAAAGTCATAATACGAACTGATGCAATATGACATAATCAAAATTGAAGAAGTGAAATCAGCTATCCAGGAACTTCACAACAGAACTTCTGAATAGAGAAACTTTGAATAATGCATGAAGATTTAAGCATTGCAATAAACGAGGTCATAAAAATCGTGAAAGAATGTTCAATATTTCTTATACAAAGCACAACATACCTGCTACCTTTTTTTTTTTTTTTTTTTTTTTTTTTTTTTTTTTTTTTTTTTTTTTTTTTGGTGTAGCAGGGGGAAAATCTGCAAACAGACGAACACACCCTCTGCTGAGGGGGAACAGTGTGGGGATTCTCACTCTCCGAGCTCGAGACCCACTAAAAACCCTTAACTGCTTCTTCATAGGTTCCGGGCATTTTGCCTATTAACCAGTTGACTCTTATGGTTTCTGGACTCTCACACGATCATAGTCGTGTTGATAGTTGTATGCTGCCTATAGCTTTTATAGGTTAAGCTCTTCTTTGGTTACATTCAAATCCTTAACTGATCTCTCGGTCTTCGGTGGTAGGTTCTTGACCTTCTAGCTTCTTCTGTTGGATCGTAGTCGACTAATCTTCGTAGTTCCTCATTTGGATGTTGTTTGGCTTTGTCGAATATTCTTTCCGCCTTTCTCTTCATAAATTCTGTAACTGGTTCCCATTCCAAGTCCTTGTAGATTTGTTTGTTCCTAACAAACCAGGGTACGTCCATCGCCATTCTAAGGAGTTTATTCTCAGTGGCCTGTATTCTCTTGATGTGGGTCTTGGCTGCGAAGCCCCATGCCGCCGATCCATATGTGAGTTGTGGTCGCGCAATAGTTTTAATCATCGTCAACTTGATGTTCTTATTCATATGACTTCTTCTGCCTATGAGTGGATAAAGTTTACTCATTGCGGCTTTTGTTTTATCAACAGCACATTTGATGTGGTTTTTCCATGTAAGTCCTCTGTCAAGCGTCACTCCTAGGTATGTTGCTTCATTTTTCCATTCAACCTCTTGTCCATCAACTTCAAGGTTTTCTTCCATCCTCAATCTTCTCTTTTGCAGTAATATTGCTTGAGTCTTTCTTCCATTGATTTGGATTTTCCATTTGATGCACCATTTGAGTAATTCATCTATGGCTTCCTGCAGTCTCCGGTGTATGATCTCTGGGCGTCGATGTCTGAACGCTATTCCTGTGTCATCTGCGTACAAGGTGAGCATATTCCTAGCATTCTTCGGGATATCATAAACGTATATTACGTAAAGCAGAGGTCCAAGTACCGATCCTTGAGGCACTCCCGCTTCCAATTGTCTGGTTTGAGAGGTTGCTCCATCTATCTTCACATAAAAGTTTCTATTCCTCAGATAATTCCTTATAATCTTGCATAGCTTGGTCGAATATCCTGCTCTTTTCATCTTGTAGATTAGGCCTTCGTGCCATACTCTATCAAAAGCTCTCTCGATATCCATCAGAACTAATCCTGTGGCCTGTTTGGTCTGCATTCCTTCGGTGACGTATTCTATGAGCCGTAGTAATTGGAGTTCAGTCGAGTGTTCTCGTCGAAATCCAAATTGTTCGGGTGGGATTATCTTCAACATTTCTGTTTCCTCATTCAGCCTTTTGGCGATAACCCTCTCGACGACTTTTCCTAGTGCTGATAGTAGGCTGATTGGTCTATAATTTTGAGGAAATTTCCGTTCCTTTCCAGGCTTGTTGAAAACTATCATTTCTGCAGTTTTCCATCTCTTTGGGTAGTATTCGGTCCTCATCACTCCGTTTGTTATATTCGTCAAGGCTGCTATTCCTTTTCTAGGCAATTTCTTCAACATATAATTCGTTATCCTATCTTCTCCCGGTGCTTTCCGGTTTTTCAGTTTCATTATGATCTCTTTGATTTCTGTTGGTGAAGCCGGTTTTGGAATGATTTCGGTTTCCGGTGGTTCCATCATCAGTTCTTCGTTTGCCTCCACTTCTTCTTCTAGATCTTCATTGTCATCATCATTTCTGTAGTTTATTCTGGCTTCTCTCTCAATTGATACCTGCTACCTGAAGACCCAAGGAATGCAGAAGATCATCCAAATATCAACCAATCACATGCCTTCGAACGCTGCATAAGTTAATCACATCGTGCATTCCAAACCGCATTTATAACTATTGTGAAAAGGATAAAATCATCGCCACGCTACAGAAAGTGTGCGCCAAAGACAGCCGAGGATGCAAAGAACAGCTAATAATAAATTCAGTTATCTGCAATCAAGCATTCCCTAAACGAAGGAATCTTTATGCTGCTTATGTAGACTACAAAAAAACATTAAATTCCATACCCCTCGAATGATTCTTGATTATCTTGAGTATTCACAAAATAGATCCCAATATTTTTAATTTCCTGGAAAATACCATATTGACCTGGCGCACCAGTCTACAGATGAAAGCAGCAGATGGCCTCATCACAACTGGTCCTATACCAATAGAACGCGAAATTTTCCGAGGAGACTCGCTGAGCATGCTTCGAAAATATTTCCTGAACGAGACTGCTTCATCAAGCAGTTTGCCACGCTGATAACTCAACTACATTAATGTTGCAATAGAAGTACAAAGAAATCTTCGAACACTCTGAAGAAAGCAAAATGCAGAAACTGATTGCCAAACCTTGGTGGCAGACACCCGAACGAAGTCAATCATGATTATGTCGACATATCTGCGTCGAACTACTGGTTGACTTTCGGAAAGTTGTTCCCTGAGACAGAGGGATTCATCTTTGCCATCCAAGATCAAGTTATTCCAACAAGGAACTATATGAAACTAGCTGACCCGGCAAACGTTGTTTTGCCATATAAATAATTTCCATGTTGTATCATAAAAAAATAGAAATTAAAAATTTTGTCTAAAAAATAAAAAAAAAAATTAGGGGTGGACTACCCCTAACATTTAGGGGGATGAAAAATAGATGTTGGCCGATTCTCATAGATAGCTGACCCGGCAAACGTTGTTTTGCCATATAAATAATTTCCTAATGATTAAATTACTAAAATGGCTATTAAAAAATAAGGGTTGATCGTAAAAGGGTGAAAATTGAGGATTGTATGTATTTTTGTATGTTGTATCATAAAAAAATAGAAATTAAAAATTTTGACTCAAAATAAAAAAAAAAATTTAGGGGTGAACTACCCCTAACATTTAGGGGGATGAAAAATAGATGTTGGCCGATTCTCATAGATACCGGATAAGCACAAAAAATTTCATCAAAATCGGTCAAGCCGTTTCGGAGGAGTACGGTAACGAAAACTATGACACGAGAATTTTATATATTAGATATATCGCCAATGATAGCTCAGCGGCAGACGATAGCTGTCTTTATGTTGTACGATACATGAAACCATCCAGCACATCACTGGGGGATGCCAGAAGTTCGTAGGCATTTAACACCAAGATTTGGCTATAAAATATCAACTTCGAAGGTCAAAGAAGGTTCTCTATTAGAACTACCATGTGGATGCTGTTTTGTAAAATGATCATCACAAGCTCTACTGGGATCGCACGGTTCTCATCTCACGGACAAGAAGATCACTCATACTAGGTCTGACCTCATATTGGTGAATGAGGATGGGAACAGAGCACACTTTACATTGACGTGACGATTTCAAACAACAAAGAACAGGCTCTACTGGGATCGCACGGTTCTCACAGACAGAAAAATCACTCAGAATAGGCCTAGGAAAAACCTTGAAATCGGTATTGTATTGCCAATTCTTGGTGTACAATCTTGGCAACAGCATCATTCATATTCTCGTACTCCATGCTAGCGAACTTTTGGCATCCCCAGATGATGTTATGGGGGTTTTCATGTGTCGCACAGCAGTAACGATAGCTCTCGTCCTTCCCTGTGGCATCCTTGGCAATATATTTCATGTAGTTCCTGGTCGGAATCACCTGGTCCTGGATGGCGAGGATGAAGCTCTCTGTCTCGGGAAACAACTTTCCAGAAGTTCGACGCAGATATGGCTATGTAATCATGGTTCATCTAGTTCTGATGCCTTTCATGCAAAGGTTTACGAAAATCAGCATCACAAACTACTCGATGAATTTCTGATTAAGCAGTTTTGTTCAGGAAATATTTTCGAATCAATCAAAAAATGTTCGTGTGTTTTGCCAGAACAATGTCGTCATTGGAATTCTTTCTCCCTGATACAGAACTTGAAAATCATTTTTGGATTATTCACAACTGTGTGGTTCACTAGTTTGGGCGATTCATCTGTCTGTTTAACATCACCCTTTGGAGGTATTTTCAATTATTACATTATTCCATGAATAATGAACCGATTTCGAAAATTTTAACTCTACTAACATAAATAATTTTCAAACTAGCCAACACTCGACATCTCTTGTTCAATGTTCTTCGTTTAATAGTTAAGGGGATTTAAATTTTCGTTAGGACACCCCGTATAAATGATTGTTCATACATCTACATCTATCTGCTATCTAGGTCTATTCGTATTCTTCATTTCACCATCATCAAAGTGAATAGAACCAGTTCTGTGGAAAATGCGTACAATAAAAACGGGTTAGGCGTCGGACCAAACTAACTAGAGCTGAAAACTCGTAGAGCGTCACGACGAATGCCATGCGGAACTTTTGGAAAATGCCATTCGGGCGTCTCGTTTTGTTGAAGTTTAATCATATTAGAATTAAGCTGGGGGCATTGTTGGAACTACATGCAAATGCTGTGTTAGCCTAGGTTACGTTCAGATTTTCGACGGTCTCTCCGATGTAAAATGTGTAAATATTCACACATCCGCGCGTGAATATGCATGAGGGTGGATGGATTCGGTACATCACAGTAGACACTTTGTGATGGGAGCTGTTGAAGGGAGGGCGGTATTATATTCTTGGCGTCTGAGATTGGAAAGAGAACCAGCTATACATTTCATATATGAGCACATACTGAGTTATTGAAAAGCAGATTTCATCTTAGATTTCAGCAGTTTTATCAGAAGTTCGGGAATTCTGAAGTATAGTAATTTCAATTTATTTGTGATATTCAACTACATACCCAAATTTCATGATCAGAATCTTCATTTTGTCGGATCTTTTGTTAATTTGAATCATTCCTTTTTCATTTTCATTCCTGAAAATATGAGTATAGTCTTAATAAGCATCTGTAACTTCGGTTTGAAATGAAGATAAATTATTAAATCGAGAACAAATTTACTTTTACTAAAATTTACTAAATCTACATCTTTATTATGTCCTTTATTCCAATAATGTATTTGATGGCGCTGTATAAATCCGATAAATCAAGTTCTTGAAATATAAATTGCTATCATCATTGAAAATTCTTCGCATTTGGTTACCAATCGTTTATTGAACTGACTTATGTAATAAACCTATTGAAAATTCTTCTTCTTTGGTCAACAAACTCTTATTTTATAAATCTAATTGAAATACTGTGATATATATTTCAAACATAACACCTCATTTTTTATGTAATTCGGATTAACACAACATACAAGGTGACTCTGCGACTTGTACAAATATTTCAACAGTAGCTCCTTGAGGTCAAAGAAACACTTTTATCCTATACCATTTTTCCGATTCGACCCTGATGAAAAGATAAAGTACTTTCAAGTTTTCATTATGAGGTATGCTACCCCGGGAGACACAAAATTCCCTTCAGAATAGCTAGCTCAATCTATGACACTAGATATTGTTTATTTTCGAACATAAAATTACTCGAAAACGGCGCATTATACAAGGAAATATGAAAAATAATCTTATTTCACACAACGTTCGAATATTCTTTAGATAGCGTCAAATTCAGTTTCTGTGGGTGGGTGGGTTCTTTGAATTTTTATTATTTTATGGTATGTAATGTTCATAATGAGAATACTGAAAGACAGGTGATATCTTGTGTTCGAAAATGATTCATCAAATTAATGAAAAACTATATTCCGAAATTCATTTCATTCGATGTTTGTGAGATAATAAAAATAAAATTTTTATATGGTATTTCAACAGCCTATATTTTTCAAACCGAGCCGATTTGGAGAAAATGGTATAAAAAAAGTGTTTCTTTTTACTTCAAGAATCTGCTGTTAAAATATTCGTACGAGTCAGAGACTCACCCTGTATACCACTATAACTTCAACACTTTTCCTTGTTAATTAGAGTTAGGAAATTTCTTAAAATTTTCAAACGGGTTTTTGCGAGAGTGTTTTTCATCATATCATCATCAGCTGTCTCTCTGTGGATACCTGCTGTACTGTTATTAAACCTTCTTGTACTTTTTCTCGGCGAAAAAAATGTTTGACGCTTATGTGTTTGGTTCTCTGCTGTAATTTCACATTATACGACAACTTGAAGAATGAGTATATTCTTCAGTCTAAAAATTTCATTCAATAATTAACCATATAATTTCCTTCATTGAGACATTTGAAAATTCAAGGCAAGTCACTTGTAGCATTTTAATTCTTTCCGTAGTGCATAGCTCGGGAGATATTTTCGCTATTTTCCATTCTTTAGTCTGTTTAACTAGCTGAAATGCCGAAAATACCGACCTACCGTTTGAACTTGATCTAGCCATTTTAGGCTGTGTAGATTGCCGATTTCCGTGATCGTTGGACCGCCGTTGGCGTTGGGTCCCAGGAGGGCTCCCACCGAATGTTTGTTCTCATTTTGTTAATATTTTGCCGATTTCCGACCGATCAAGTTACAGGTTGACAGCTTCTTCCGACCCGGACATTTTGAGGGTCACCGAACCGAGATAGAGAGAGAGAGGAAGAGGGCGCACTGCAGTTGGACCGGTATCATCCACCGATTTGCGCCGAGGGAGGGACTTACTTGCCAGTCTTTCAAAATTTTATTTTGATTTAACCGTATTTACTGTTTATTTTAACCGTAAGTTAAAGCAACTGTAAGTTACAAATCTGTAGCGTAATAGCAGATAGAGCTACGCCTCGGTACAAATTTTAGTCTTCGGGACGTCTTTGGTTCGTAATATTCGGATGGTGACCAACTTGGTGACGTTGTGACCCTATGGAAACGTTAATATGTCACAGTCTGAAGACGTCTTCAAAACGAATTCGGAAGACGATTATTCGGTACTTTTTCCACGTCTTGCGTGCATCTTTCTCACGCACTCAGGACGGTAATATTTTTCTAAAAATTTCAGAACTTCATGGCTAGAAATGAAACGAAAAAAAACACAATGTAAACAAACATTCATTGTTAGGTATATATTCTTTTTTTTTCTCTTCCCACTCCTTCTGGCCTTGTGACCGTGCACATCAGCCAACAACTTTCCTAGGTTCAAGCACCCACAAATATCCATGACGGCGACGGGATACGAACCCGCTAACTCCAGCGTCCTAGCCGACATAGCTGACAACCAGACCGCCGAGGTATTGAATAACACGAAAAGTGGTGTCAAAAAAAGTTATGGTTGTATTCAACACGGTGTAATAATGGAAAAAAGATGAATTTTATCAATAGGAAGACAAATGCATTAATATAGATTAAATGGTACATGATAGCTAGTAATTTTTTTGTCCAGGTTTTTGACTTCGAATATTTGTCTTCATCTTCGAAAATATACCCTTCTATCTGGGACCATACTTGCGTCCTCTTTGGTTTTCAATTTTGGTGTACTTTTGGGTGTTCGACCGTCAGCTATCCACTATTTTTTTATAACTTTGCATTGTTCTTTCCTACTATTTGACTATTATGACTTTAGCCTTGCGGCTTTCACACTCCTCTCCAGAGGAAAATTCACTTATCCCAGATATGTCAGATATCAAAAGGGTTAAGCTCTGTTGGAGCCCTTTCCAGGTTTTCGGGCTCGTGGTGGTGGTCGGGTCTGGGTCGCTCCTCGCCCCCCTGCTGTAGGTTGGATTCCTGCTCCACCCGCACTGCCTGCCGGAGCAGACGGTATTCCTCTGCATTCCCCATGTACTTGCGTACAGTTCTCGCCGTTCCGAGCAGTACCGCCTTCTGCATGACTCTATAGATATTTTCGTCCAACTGAAGTTTCCTCAAGTTCTCCAGTAGTTTCTTCGGTATCAGGCCTGTAGATGAAATGACAATAGGGATGGTCTTGATATCTTTCAGCTTCCACTATCTTCTGGTTTGTTGCTCGATATCTCTGTATTTTGAAATTTTTTCAGTGTGCCTATCTAGAAGATTGTTATTGTTATTTGGAATTGCCACGTCGATGAATAGTGCTCTGTCCTCATCCTTATTGAGCAATATGAGGTCTGGTCTATTGTGGGTTATTTTCCGGTCTGTGAGAACCGTGCGATCCCAGTAGAGCTTGTGATGTTCATTTTCCAACACAGCATCCAGATGGTAATTGTAATAAGGTACCTTTTTCGAACTTAGAAGTTGGTGTTTTAGTGCCAATTCTTGGTGAAGAATCTTGGCAACAGCATCATGTCTTTTTTTGTACTCCGTGCCCGCGAACTTCTGACATCCCTCGGTGATGTGCTGGATAGTTTCATGTGTCGCACAGCCATAACGACAGCTATCGTCCGTCACTGAGGCATCCTTGGCAATATATTTCATGTAATTTCTTGTTGGAATCACCTGATCCTGGATGGCGAGCATGAAGCCCTCTGTCTCAGGAAACAACCTTCCGGAAGTCAACCAGTAGTTCGACGCAGATATGTCGACGTAATCAGTTTCTGCATTTTACTTTTTGCAGAGTGTTCGACGGTTTCCAAGTGATCCTGTTGTAGCTTTATCGGTGTGGAACTATCAGCAACACAAACTACTCGATGGAGTTCTGACGAAGCAGCCTTGCTCAGGAAATATTTTCGAAGTCCTTCAATTTCCTGGGACATACGGTTGGACAAATCAACAATTCCTCTACCCCCAAGATGTCGTAGCAGCTCTGTCCGTTCTATTGAGCTTTTGGGGTGATGTTTATTGTGTTTAGTCAGCATCGTCCTTATTTTTCTCTGTAGAGCTGCTAAATCGGTGGTCGTCCAAGAGATGATACCAAATGAATAGCTCAGCGCCGAGCAAGCATAGATGTTAATCGCTTTTATCAGATTCTTGCTGTTAAGACCAGTTCTCATTATCCTTCTCAATCTTCGGGTGAACTCCTCCGTTAATTCTTTCTTCATCTGGGTCTGATTGATTTTTCTTGCCTGTTTTATGCCTAGATACTTGTATGTGTCTCCTTCATTTAATGCTTCAATTTCTGCACCTTCCTTTAGTTTGAACGTGCCATCTTCTATTTTCCCTCTCGTTATGTTCAGAAGTCGACATTTTTCTAGTCCAAACTTCATTTTGATGTCTTCCGAGAATCCTCCAACCATTTTCAGCATCTGTTGCATTTGTTTTTTGGTAGATGCGAAGAGTTTCAAATCGTCCATGTGAAGGAGATGATTCAGTTTCATCATAGTTCTACTGCCGCTCTTGATGGAAAATCCGTAGTCCGTAGAATTCAATCTATGAAACAAGGGATTCAGGGCCATGCAGAACCACAAAGGGCTCAGCGAGTCTCCTTGGAAAATTCCGCGTCTTATTGAAATAGGTCCTGTTTTAATGGAGCAATCTGCTGCTCTCATTTGAAAAGTAGTACGCCAGGTTGACATGGGTTTTTTCATTTTATTTCCATCGTTGTCTATTGAATAAGCACTAATATATCTAGAGGAGATGATTCCCAAATATAAGGGTCCCGTAGCGTTACGCGAACAACTGTAGAACAGAAGAATCATCACTTGGAAGACTGGACCTGGTCGAAAGATCCTCCCAGTCTAAAACTAGATTTGGCTATTATTAATTTGGGTACTGAAGGCATTTCTAACGACGAGGGTGATCCTCCACCAAGAGCAGCAGAATATTTTTGACTCAGAGATGAATTTCCTCCCAGTGCAATTGAAGGACAAGTTATGTACCTATGATTATTTATTTTTCTCTTCATTCTTCATCAAGTCTTTGAATAAGTTTGTCCATTCCATGAATTAATGTTCTGAGCATAAATTGATGATTAATATGATAAATTTCTAGGTAGCCGTTACGTGATATTGGTGTCATACCCTGTATACATATATTATATAATGGACGTATGTTTATGTCCTTACGCATTAATAAACTTAATTAGAAAGCACTTAAACTCCATTGAAATCAATTTTTTTGAAGCATGAAATACGAAAGAACTTGAATTCTGTCGAGTACAAAATGTACAACAATACAACATCGGTGATCAGGTTCTAATTCTTGTTTCCAAACTATCCGATCTTGGCATCACAGTTTCAGATGACTGCATCTGTCGTAGCCATAACGAGCCATTTCCGAAGCTAAACAACTACCATATACGTTCTACAATTTTTTGCAATGACTGTAACTTTGGTAACATATTCAGGACCAACATTCGACCTGAATACGGTGATCTGGTTTGGTGGTGTACAACAAGAGGCGAAGCTGAAACCTGACTTACTCCATAGCTACATATCTACAACTACTGGCGTCTTATAATCATGGGATTGACATCTTTCGAGGAGAGGAGAGCTCTCGGGACCTGATATTCTCTTACCAAGCTTTTCGCGTTTGAGAGACAAGAGTCAGAGATATGTTCACTCTACACAGCAACAATCTCATGGGTCATGAGAACCAACTGGGGCGAGAAAATTTCATATCAACTCAACGTCAGAATTTTCTTCGTATCAGAATTCAGCATCTTCTGTTAACACATTCAAAAACAGACAATATAGATGGAAGTAAGTTCAAAAAGGAGGACACTAATCTTCAGCCTACAATTTGGTATGTTCTAGTATTGTTCACTGCGATTCTTTCTTTGCCTCTTTCATACACACTTTCTGATTTCTTTTTATCATTATTGTGAATGCGTACTATCATTATCATTATTCATTTTGAGTGAAGTTCTTAACCTCAACTCTTGTTATTTTTATAATAATGATTATGGAGGACCAAGACCAATTTTGAATTGTGCGTGAAAATGTTGAGAGAGATCAACACTGAAGCTATAAATCGTTTAAAAACCAGAGAAATTTTTTTTTACAATGGTAATATTAATAGTGAATTATTCTAGAGTCTAGATCTAGATGCAAAAACTTTTCAATATATGGAAAAGGCGTCGTTAACGTTCCATAAAATCTTGTATTGATTACATCAACTTCAGAATGAAAGTTCTTTTAGTTCGTTAGCGTGAAATCAAGTGATGAGGTGGTAAATCTTGGTTTCATTACTGAAGTTAATCATTTTGGCAGGATGACGTCTTGAAGCCTGCTTGTTTGTCCTTAAATATTAGCTCATAAATATATTCGGCAAAAAGGAATGCAGAAGCGGCCGACTCCCGGCAATATAATAATGATATTATTTCCTGCACGAGCGATGATTTATAACACGGACATAAATTTGAAAAGTTCTGGGGGGAATTATTCTTTCGGTAATATCTCTTGGGAATTTGCTAGTTGATATCTGAAGAATATGGAGTTGTCATAAAAGATTTTCGTTATTATGTAAGCAGGAATGCAGCAATCGGAATTACGCAGAAGGAAAGTTCTGAATTTTATGATGCATATATAATAATAATAATAATAATTTTATTTGCAGAAACTATAAATACATACTCCACAAATAAAGAATATTCCCACAAAGGCTTAGCCTGTCTGTGGGGTGAATGAAGATGTTTCTACATTTGGAGCGGATCATAGAAAAATTCCTATAGGTAACGTATACATTGCTAGAATCATCTAAAGGTACCTACCTAAATATAAATTTTATGCGACATCAGCTTTCCTAAGCATTAGCAAATCACACAAGCTTCTCTCATTTATTGAAAAAAATTTCTTTCATTTCCACATTAATGTTTCATTTTTTTCTCTGATGAAGGGATGAAGGGTATCCACGACTAGGTATGTAGAGTAGGTAATAGGTAATATCTCTATCGGTTGTTCGTATAAGTCCAGATAAGTTGTGTTCAGACAATCTAATGTGTTCTGTTAAAGTTCATATTCGCATGGTTACATTTATTAATTTGCGGAGTACTCAACGCATTATCAGATCCTAGATAGTCATTTCTAAATGTGTGCTATTGTTCTGTGGACTGGAAAAGTGTAAACACTGAAAGCAAGTATTAATTTTTTTTTGTCTTTGTACATCCAACATGCAAATTCCCAATTACAGGTGTGAACAGGTAACATATAGGTACTATTCATACATGTATTATATGATAAACACCTCAATCCGTCGTCAACCGAGGTTAACCTATAAAATTCACCAGAAAAAATCATTTTCATATTAAATAACATTGATTCCTTAACTGAAACTGAAAACATATCAACTGAGGAAAAACCATTTAAGCTTTTGCAGATGGATGCCACAGGTCTATGAAAATGATGTTGGGTATTGAAGACACTGATTCTTAAAGTTAAATATGTCCTAGACATAATGCGGGGTGTTTTAAAATTCAACAGAGATAGCAGATACATCGAATCGACTTGACCATTAACTAATTTGAATGCAAATAATATTGCACCTAAAATTTCTCTCCTCTTTCTTAAACTAACAAAGTTGCACTCGACCAGTGGAAAGTTAAAGTTATAATGGCGAAAAGAGTGAATGTTATGTTTTTTATAGTAAAAAAATTTCAAAAAATTTTTTTGGGCAGATTCCAAAGCCAAATTGTATTCCACACGATTGGGATTCCATACTTCAGCATGGCTTCAGCACAGCTTTAATTTTTTTTGGTACGTATCAAACCGCAATATACCGATTGAATAACTGATATAATCGAAAATTCTTTGCAATAATTGCATTAAACCAGGCCCGGATCTAGGGGGGGGCAAGCGGGGCGCTTGCCCCGGGCGCCAGCCCAAGGGGGCGCCAAAATCAACCAGAGGTTAAAATTTTTTTACTTTTGATTTTCTCGGAAAAAATTAATTTCCTAGTGCCAAAATGGAAAGTGTAGAATGGAAACATGATAAACCATCAATATGCCTAAATCTTTAAAATCAATGAGGGATCAATTAACTGCATATTATTCAGTCATCTACGAATGACCGCCACACTTGGGTGAAATAGGTTGAAAGATCTGATATGTTCACACTGCGTCCAGCAGTAATTTCTTTGCCTGTTGACTCATCGCCTTCTCATCTGGAACTAAGGGCCAAAATTTCCGATTTTCTATAGACCATAACTTAAAAACTAATCCTTTCAGCATAATTCTATTTGCATATTCGTAATCTATGCCTTAGATTTTTCACCATAATTTGAGCCCCCCTTTAACTTTGTTACTAAGAGAGGTACAAAAAAATGTTTTATACAAAAATTTCACGAAATTGAGTGTTTTAAAATGTTTTCACAAAATGAAATATATACAGAGTGGGCGATTTTTTGAAGAATATTTTTGGTCTCCGATCAAAACCGAATTCATTCTGTACACTAATTCGAGAGCGTAGAACACGAATATGCAAACAGATATTTAAAAAAAAAATCATTTTTCATATTATGGTCGATGGAAAATCGGAAATTTTGGACCTTCGCGGAAAAATTCATAAAATCTGAACTGTTCGTGATAGATGAATGAAGTGTGGTTTTTTATATTCGCAAAGAACCAGTTCATCACAAAAAAAAACAGCATATGACTAGTGCCTTTTTTCTAGCTGCTACAGCTCTTCAAAGTTGACCAATATTTCCGAAATTTTGCACTAAAAGTGATTTATTCCTCAAAATACTGACCCTCCAAAAATCTAATTGCATATTCGTGATCTACGACCTTGAATTAATATGTGAAATGATCCGGGTCGACATATGTAGCTAAAAAAATAAATTTTTGTTCGGAATAATTTCGTTCATGAAGCGCGGGTAAAAACGATAGACGAGGGCGGGTTGTAAACGACATTCTTGTAAATACAAACTTTTTTATTTTTCGAACGATTGCAACTAATTCGAGGTCGTAGATTACGAATATGCAATTTTTGGGAGTATTTTGGGAAAAGAATAACTTTTAAGGGAATAATGAGAAAAAATATGTTTTGATGGAACAATGGGAAGAAAATAAGAGTGATTTTTTTCCCAAAGTACTCATCTTAGGAAAAATCTAATTGCATAATCTATACGACCTCGAACTAGTGAAAAAAATAGCTCGGGTTGAAAGCGATGACGAATATGCAATTAGATTTTTCCTACGAACCTTAGAAGGGGGGGGGGGGGGGCGCCATCATGAATTTTTGCCCCGGTCAGAAAAAATCGTAGATCCGGGCCTGCATTAAACGAAACCCGAAGATCTGTTATCTTCACAGATAATCCTACCGATATAAAGGTCGAATGAAAGTTTGCTATCGAATGAAACACCTTAATCCCTACAATAGACTCTTTTAAAGACATCGTGTTAACATTATAATTGAATTCTTCGGTTATCAATTTTCTTGAATAACACATAATTTTACATTTACATATATTTAAAGGAAGTTCATTCACAGTGCATTATTCAAATAAACGTCCAATATCTTCCAATATCTACCAAAACGACTTAACTTTCTCAAAATAAGCAATCCTTGTGATACCCGGTCGAAAGTTTTACTAAAGTCAGTGTAAATTACATCGATCTGTCTACGATTATCCAAACAATCCGATACTTATTGTGCAAAAGTACAAAGATTTGTAATTTGTAACAGTTCTCCTCCAGCGCATGAAACGATGTTGGCATTCAGATAATTTATTGGATACATGTAGAATCAGATCGAAAAGCAAAATCTCAAATAACTTGGAAAAAGCTGAGATGTCGGCAATAGCCCTATAATTTTTAATATCAACAGGGAATTAAACAGAAACTGCATTACATATTGACCTTTTGACACACATTAAAATTTCCACTCTCTCACAGATTCTCATTATTAAGAAACAATACTGTTTCTTGTCACAAATGTATACTTCATTCACTTCTATAAAAGCACTTGGTTGGCCATGGAAATTGGACAAATTCCATACTGCAAAATACGAAAATGTGAGGTTATGACGTTGGTCGACACATTTTTGAGTTTTAAATGAGCGCTTTGTTGTTCGTACTACGTGAAAGTTGTGTAACTACAACAATGTGAAATTACTTCGGAAATTATGAATCCGAAAACATGTGATGAACATAGTTTCTAAATGATATAGTGCATTTTCCATTACAACCACACATTTCCTATATGAATCTTAGCTGAATCTGTTGATTAATTACCCTATTTTGAAATATCTCACTGGTCATTGCACTGTGATAGAATATGTCATTATTTGCTAATTTCGAAATTAATCTATACGCAAATAAAAATCCAAAATTAATTCCTGCGTGTAGAACCGTAAAACGTTTATTCTCAGACTTAATTTTTGGTGGATTGCTCCTCATTTCAGATTTATGTGTCCATCAAGGAACAAAAACTCCATTGTGGTAAATCCATGTTTGTAAAGGAACACTGATATGATAATTTAATCCAACGATTGATATAGCAAAAATCTTCGCGAGTAATTTTTGCTGCAACAACATGCCTTTGTTTAAACATTTGGCTTTCGTTCACCCTTCTGTATTTATAACCCATTGATTTCAAAATTTGAAAAGTGATATTATTTAATAGCTGGAAGATGTTTTAGCAGCAATAGGAAACCAGAGGGAAGTCATTATGATGGGGGATATGAATGCCAGGACTGGAAAAAAATATCGTCATCAAATAGTGTATCACGGTGAGAGTCTATGCAATGACAAAAGACTGAAAACCATGAGTTTTTACAGACAATATATTCAGAAGATGCGGAATGGATTCTTCTTCCACAAGGATATCCACAAGTTTACATGGTGGTACGAGGAAGCTAAGATCAATCATAAATTCTATCATACTTAAAATCGATACAACATGGATAATGAATGACGTCAGATTGTTAAGAGGTAAAGAGTGCAAATAGGACCATTACTTACTGGTGGGCCATATGGAAGTACTGTTTAAACAACACCAACAATCGAAAAGTACAAATGAACACGCAGAACAGAAGATAGACCTAGTGAAATATAAACTGCAGGGTTTCTATAAGGAAAGTATAAGAACTCTTTACAAGTCAAGGCTAGATTAGACATTAGGACCACGATTCTCAGAGCAAGGAGCACAAATCTCATACCAACATATCACTTAGTCACACTGCTTGGACCTGGAATAGCAACCTGGAAAACCAGGAACAAACAAACACCAAAAATGAAGAGGAGGTTGCTTTGCTGCCGTGAACAGGCAAAATTCAAGAAGTTGATCCTGACAGAAAAATGAAAAATGGGACGTACCTGAATGTGGAGAATTGGAATCTTACATGGGCGCAAGCAGATCATCAGAAGCCTGGAGACTTATAAGAAATATGAGGAAAGAACAGATAACGAGAAGCAACATAAAACCGATAACATTAAATGAATGAACATACGACAGAATTCATTAATATCTCTTCCAAACGAAATACAATACAAGATAAAGTAGAAACAATGACTGGGGAACATATGGAAAAAGCCATAAGATCTATAGAGAACGAGAAGGCGGCCAACCGGTCTGAGGATGAGTATTGTTGATATCAACAAATGGACAGTTAACACAACACTCTCGACTAATTTTCTTGGAATTTATATCGACTGCATTTTGAACTAGGACAAACATATCTGTAAACTTAGTTAAATACTTTATTATCATTTCCTGGTGGGTAGTATTATTTATTATCGACCCTGGACTCGACCGAAGTGCAAATGGTTTTTGAAGAGTATCGAGTGTTCTAGCTACTGAATCACTAGCCTAGTCTGAACAAGGCTTCACAAGTTTAATAACTGAACTAGTAGACCAGTAGATCCACCTTTACGAGCCGGTTAGCCTTAAAAGCAATAATGAAATTAATATAATAAATTCCGAGTCCAAAAACACTACTATTTGCCTTAATAATCAAATCGGTACTGTCTTTCCCTGTCGGTACTACCTTACTTTTTTCTTCATAGTCAAATTGAAGTATATTCACTTATATTTGCGCTCGTTAAATGTCACACCGTTATTTTCTTGACTTCATTTCCTTTATTTTGAATCCGGTTCCAGGGTCAAGATAATTACCAATTACCTTGGCACGGTTTGATTATTTGACCATAGTTCGGTTTCATTCATGACATGCGAGACGCAGCGGTTTGGACAAATAGATCGCTTTTCGAACCCTTGTCTCTCCCGATCGAACTACTAGCGTAGTGCGAACTAATCTTTATTGATTGAAGGACAGAATTGAATATGACCAATAAATCCAACCCAATCGATTGAGAATTTTTTCGTCTCAAAATTTTAAAAATAAAAATTCTGTTTCATGAATTTTGTCTATTTTTTTTTGAACAGATATGAAGGAATAAGTGGATTGAAAATGAGAGCAGAAAATTTTTCAAATGTTACCGATTATGAGATGCGGTATAAAGTCAGGAATTCGTCGATATTCGATTTTTTTATCATTCTCTAAAACATTTTATTTCCACCTGGATGGAGGATCACCAGATCTAGAAATTTTTCTTTTTCAATTTTTTTGCACTAATTGCAATATTTGCAATAGTAGCAAAATTAGTTTGTCATTGATGATGAATGTTGCGTACCGGAAAGCAATCGTCATTTACATAAATAATGAATTGAATTAGTAATGAACGGTACTTTCCCATTGTGGTGAGTGCTCTAAAAACGGCTGAATTCATTTGTTATCACAAAACTCAACATGAATTTCAGATGTGTTCATTTATTTTCTTCTATTTATGCGGTAAGCCAGTGACTTATATATCTGCACGTTAAATGAGTGAACCAAAACTAAATATTTCTGGAAAATTTTTCTGTCACAACTGAGATATTCAAATACAGCTAGTTACAAAAATGATTTTTTCGTCGACCTGAACAAAAAATTATATTTTACCTACTAATTTCTGAACGAAAAGTCGACTATTTTTGAAAGCGAGTACTTTTCGTCTTGATTCACTTATCATACTGATTTACTTTACGTCCGGCTCTTCATCACTCAGCAATATATTAGATCCAGGAGCGATTGAATCAATTTTGTGAATACAGAATTTGATGAAAACATAAGTGCCTGTGTCATTTGATGTTGTCAAATTTATTCTCTACGAAATCGGCTAGATTTTACCAGTGCATTAGGTGAGTGGTCTGAATGTTAGTGTTCAGTATAATCCTTGAGTATTATTGAATACTCAAAGGTATAATCAAGAATGGAAAGTGATAGCGATATGGATAATAGTAACACTTGACCAGAGCTCAGGGAATTTGCAATTACGGACACCTAGATGAAACCACAAAACGGGTAACTTCTCACTTTCATAGAGGTATGTAAGGTTGTCGAAAAAATTTAATATGCAACTCGGCGAAAACTGTCTATATTGTCTCGCCTACTTGCTATCCTCGGCTGGGCCTAGGGTATTAATTTGCAGGCTCGACTGTAACTATCCCCAAAACAATTTGACAAATCAAAACTTTATTATTCTTATATATACTGAAGATCAAAAATTCAATTTCGAAGACATTCATGTTTATTTCACTCATTCAAAATAAATAGATGCCAGGAAGATGTACAATATTTACAATAGATTCTTGATGTCTTGTTTGAACTGAAACAATATCATGTAGTAACTGTTACAGTGTCGAACAAGAATGCATATATCTAGGGTCTACATTCAGTGTATATCTTATTATAGGTTTCTTTTGAAAACACTACAACTGTAGTCGCTTATAAACAATTCAAGTCTGCACATCAATTTTGAATCCTGGATCCTCCCCATCAATGACGTCAACTGGCGTGAGTTCTCTAACTTCTAAATCACTGTTCTCAGAAAATAAACGAAATGCAGATTGTATTTTTTCTTCTTCAGTTTTAGCTATTTTTTCAGGAGAACAGTCACTCGTTCGCTGTGTCGGATTAACATTTCTATATATACTCTCAATATTAGATACAACATATTTTGTTCCAGTTCTGTTAGTAGACTTCTCAAAACCCATTGATTTGACATCGAATTTAGTGCATTTGGAATCACTGTCCACTTGCGTTAAATTCATTGGGCTGCTGTTCCGGTATTTCTGTTGGGGCACTGAGAATGCTGAGTTGTGACTGCCATATCTGCTTGGTGCAAAAGGTAAGTTGCTCTTTTCAGCATTCTGGCTGTGTTCGGATTCAGAGTTCGAAGAAACTATAGTTGACGGGTATTCTTTGTTGGCGGATCGGTCAAAGTTCACACATTCTTTCTGGCTTTTATCATAGATATGACCAGATACTCTGAGATCAATGAAAAAATGTAATGGATCTACATACGGACTTGGATATATGGGAGGAAACCAAATTGGAGGTGCTGGAGGTAAGACTAGTCCAGTATTGGGAGGTTCTGCCTGGACATGTTCAAACGGACCAGACTTTTCTTTCATATATGTCTTAGAGTCTTCCAGTACCCTAGAGATTGGAGATTTTCTGATTAGTTCAATGGGACTAACTTTTTCGGAAGTTACTTTGGGCCAATCGGCTACTTCAGTTTTCTCAATTTTTGGAACGTGTTTAGATGCTTCCTCGTGCCTCGATACTAACCAAGGACGTTTTCTAGATCTCCTAGAATGTACTGATGACGCCATCATGCTCTCGGCATTCGCAGCATTTTCTTGTTTGGCTTGAACTAGGGATCTCAACATCTCGCTGAAGAAGTAGGAATTGGGCAGCAAAGACATGTTATACAAGTAAGGTGGCGTGGCTGCTAGTAGACGTGAAACCAATTCTGTATTTCTGAAGTCCAAAGGAGATAGCCTCGGCTTCGACGTTGATGGTGGTAGAGGCAAATGATCGTTACTAGACGACATCTGAAAAAAAAAATTTATTTCATCAACATGTCAATCAATATGTAATTATTGAAAAAAAAAGTCATGAAAAACATTCACGACACTTATTGGGGCTATATTCCCTAGTGCAGTTTTCCAATGGAATGGGCTGGGATTGGCCTACTGATGAAGTTAATTTTATAAATAGGTAGATTATGAAATTTTGTCCTCAAATACATACCTATTTTTAATTTTCAATTTCAAATTTATTAGTACTAAAGATAATTTATACACCCCAACGTTATTTGGGAATTCCTAAATCGAGGATTTCACGACCTTTGTTCATTTAGGTTACTTCATAAGGTGGTTATTTCAGGAATTCGGTAGGTTTCGCATTTCCGCCCCTACTCTTTTTGATTTCCATATACTACATCAGAATCTGCTTCAAGTATTTTATAATTTCTTATGTAGCCATGACTTACACATTGGCAGGAAGATCATTTATGTAGAGGATTCTTTTTTTTTTAGTCTACTGCTACAAAAATCAACTACAACTGAATTATGAAGTGTGTGGATATCTTCCCAGCACAAGAATAAATAATAGTTTACCCTTTTACTGAAAAAAATGTTTCATGCTCATTTTGATATTGTTAAATCCACTTCCAAGACTCTAGGTTTCTTCGAGGGTTTTTCTGTATAGATAATGCGGAGACTTTCAGGATAGAGCGGCAATAAAATCTTCGTATTAATCCTTCGTACACAAGCTACAGACTGTAACAATACTGAAATTACTTAATTCCAAAATGAAAGAAGAATACATAACATGAGGCATCGATGAGATTTGAAATAGACATGGTACAGGTATAGCTTTTCGAACAGCTGAGTATAATTTTCGATGTGGTTTTTATATTCAACGTCGTAATGAACTACTGTGATTCCCCAGAGACATGAATTTGTGCAATTTCATAGAAAAGAGAGACAAACGAGAAAGGGACAGCTACTTCATGAAAGAGGTTTCTAGACCTGAATGTGTGAATATTTAAACAAATATGTCAATAAGTAGAATATTTGTATTATATCCTCGTATTCCTTCAAGAAAATTTTTTATGCTTGTGAGACTATTAAATTTTTGTAGATATTTTTTATTCTTCATAATTCTATAAAAGTGATGTGGCTGATATTTACTTATATAATCAAAATTGAATAACCTGCTTTTTTCTAGGATTAAGTATTTGACGAACGATACTTACAAAGTAGTTTACTTTCACACATTTGAAGAGGCTATCTTAGCGAAACACTTCTAGAAGTTGAATCCTCGTTTTAATGAAGACCATGTAATTTCAGTTTGCAATTGAATTTTGTTCTTGAATGGGTATCTGTTTGTGACTCATTTCAGTGAATGGAAAAATAAATAAAAAAAAGCGTTCCAGATACATGAAAACTCCATTACCGCACTGAATAATTTCTTTTTGGTTATGGTATTTTATGTGGTGATGTTTCAAAACCGTTACTTTTTAGCGTCTTCGATTCGACAATATAGCACCTCCATTATTTACTGACTACATCCCTTCCTTATCATATCAGTTAAAGTTAAAACGTCAAATGATGAATATTACATTACATATTATATTACATTTTCATAACTTCATACGAGTGACAAAATAATAAGTAGCTTGGACATTAGAAAAGTGTAGAGAATTGAAATTTCGGGGGGAACGAATATGATTCTCTGATCAGTGAGATATATTTTATTTTAAAACTTGCAATCTGGCTGCAGATGAACCACCCAATTAAAGACTTGCCTAATAGGTATACATTTCGGAAATAAATGGCTCCGTAACTATAAGAGCTAGGGAAAAGAAATTTTCGAAACATGGATAATCCCTCTGTCTTCTAGTGTTTTCAAGTTATAAGTGAAAACTCATTTTTTGTGCTTTATTTCAAAAACTCTCAGTGATATCCAGAAACAAATGTAACAACATACTACAAACTACAGACAGATTATATATATATATATATATTTTAGCTGAATTATATATATTTTATATATAGTGCAGTGGAGTAGTCAGAGACTTTTTGCAGTCCGCCACTTTATTGATCTAATAATAACTTTCATTTTTTTCAAATATAAACCCCATATTTTTTTACATAATCCACTCCCAAATTGTTTGCTGATTCAGAATATCTTATATACGTCGTGTCTACAATTGTTCTTTCAATAAAAAAAAACCCTAAAATTAGTTCGGTCAAGTTGGGGGGTTATTTTCATTGAGAAACCTTATAATTCAATAGAACACCCTGTACATATCCAATTCTATCAGTCATTTGAGATTCCAATATTTTCATGACTTAAATTGATTCATCAGTCTGAGGAAGGATTTTGCATGCTGGTCAATTACCATCATTTCCGTGAATTTATCGAAATTTTCGACGATGGGCCTACCAGTGTAAGGTACATTTTTAACATAAAAATACCTGAAAGGAATCGACGAAATCCAAATTGCACGTAAATGGCTGTTACAATATTGGATCTATTGCCACTGTCCTCACTTTTAAGCCCATTTGCAACAGCCGAGAATTCTCTACAAAATTCTCGCAAGAAAACGGCAGAGATTATTTTGTACGCAACTGAACAGAGAATTCTACCGAAAGTGCGTATGTAACGGTACATAATTCACGCCGCATGAAATCTTGAGTAAATTTTCTAGAGAATTCTCGGCTGTTGCAAACGGGCTTTAGGTGCATTTCCGCATTTATGAAAGAAACTGTAAAAGTACCGAATTTGGTTTTTCTTGACTTTCGTTTCGAACATTCCGTAACAAAAACTGAATTGATCAAAAAAACAGCACGAGAATGTTACATTTCCTACGAGTATAGATTTCAAATTGTTTTATAGATAGGAACATTACAAAATATCCATTATCTACAACAGCTATTTGCATGAAAAATAAAAAAAAATTCAACCTAATATGCAATATTCACTCAGCTTGTTATCTTACTGATTCAAATACTCTGAACATTTGATGAGCAACGAAAGTTCGAATTACTTGTATTTATCTTCTGAAAAGATTTTCGTATAACTCAGAGTCAATTCCCTAAGATGCGCATCAAAGAAAACGTTAACGTCTTCTCACGAACAAATATTTGATAATCATATAGATAATGAGAGGAAAATATGGTATTGCACAATTCGCAAAAGTACATAATTTAAAATAGGCAAACAGGGTGTTAACTGGATATTCGACAAAAGGTCGACAAAGTTACAGAGAATGGGAATTGGAGCTGCATTGCATCTTGTGAGGAGTTGGGGTGGTCCTCAAGGGTGGTAATATAACTAAAATATGATTTCATCTTGTCACATTTGTATTATACTTCCCAGGAAAAATTCTTTTCTCAAATTGCTGGAGATATAAAAATTTTTGTGTTTTCGCAGATGGCGAAGAAATTATGTAATCCAATCTCTCCAATTGCAAAAAATGTATTAAAGGGCTGCACCAAGAGTCTTTCTTCATCCATGTTTAGATTAATCCCAGCGAGCACAAACATCCCTGGGATATTTTGGGATGTTTCGAAAATGTTGGCATGAGGATGTTTCTTTGAAACGTAATATGCACTTCCCAAAGAGGTCTCCAAAGGCTATTGGAAATCTTTATTTGTTCTGTTCTGTGCCATCTGTGGCATTTCTTCGTCTACCTACTGAGAGGTACTGTCGTGTTCAAAATAATGTAAGCGTGTGGATATCTTCTCTTGGCGTCGCATAGTTTGCCTTGGGAGGTTTATTCCAAATAAACAATATACAATTCACCTATTTCATTTTGCCGCCATTTTCACTTTCTTCGTAGTTTGGACTGTGGACTGTTCGGAGTTGAAAGTTGATTGGTGATTTGTATAATATTAACTACTGCTGTGTTGGTTTTGATTGTGAATTTAGGATTGATCTCTTCATAGTAACCAAATACAATTAATAAGTAAGTATTACATGAATTGAATGTATGGTAATAATGTCCAGAAACATACATATAACCTCAAAAGAATCCACGCTGCGTGGTTAATATTATTTGTGTATTTGGGACTAGGTATAAGAGATCATTGTATTTTGGTTGGAATAATCGAATGGTATATGGAAGGTTATTATAATTATTCAAGAAATAACTTTATAAAGTTTAAAGCCATATCATCGAGGATTTCAACATATTTCGATAATCTATCTCTGCCGTTGATAATTCCCAGAATATTTTGTAAGATTACTCTTCCGACGATGATAATAATCATTCATCACTTGTAAATCAAAAAATAATTCAAATTGTCCCAGAAAAGTTCTTGTTTTTGAAAACTACTTTAAATTGTTCCATCTTTAAATACCATTTAAAGATTTAAATAATTAAATAAATAAAAACGTTTCGCAAATCAACCTGGTCAGGAGCTATATACAACTCAAATCTTCCAGATCCTTTCATGCAGCTATTTTCTCTGTTATTTTAATTGTAAAAAATCATCTTAACCTTCATATATTTTGTGAATTAATTGTTTGAATTGTTTGAATTGTTTTTATTTTGTAGATGTGATCCATAAAAAATTCCAAATCACTAGGAAAGTATTCGAACTCTATGCCAAAGATTGGTTTAGGCATATTAGGCAGAGGAGGAGGGACGATAAAATGAAGGGAAAATAAATTTTTCATAAATTTTTTTCCCTTTCGGTACATCTAAAATTATAATCAGTTTGTTTTCTATTATTTCTGTTTTTTTTATGTTGAATGTGATATTTCTTTTTGGTTATTTATGTTTGTTTTATTGAATGTGATATATTTTTTGTTTATTCTCCCTTTCTGTAGTATAATATTTATCAATTGTTTTTTTTGTTCAATTTTTTATGTGAAATGTGATTTCTTTTCCTTTTGTACCTGTTGAAGTATCATTAAAATATTTTTATTCTTATATAGTATTCTGTATTCCATTTAAAAACTTTGTAGTTCATTTAAAATAGAATGTGGTAACCTCAAACATTCAAATGAAAGAAAAAAGGCCTCACAACAGAATTTCATATAAAGTCTTACAAACAGCGATTTCGTGTGCGCAAAGCACTTTAGAAATGTTCTATTGTGTACATGAAAAGGCTATCAAAAAAACTTCTGAGTAGTTCTTTTTGTGACATCCCAGGGACATCCATATAATAGCCGCCTGCGGCGGACATTGGCTGTTCTATAAAAGTTCTATTCATGTATAAACAGAACATCGCAGTGGATGTTCAATGTCTCGAAATCTCTTACTTTTAACATCTCTGAGATGTTTTTGTGCTCGCTGGGATTTGTCCATCCAAACTAACTAGAAAAATCTGACAGACACCTCTTTTGATGCTAATTCCTTATTGAAAATAACGCTTCCCTTAGTTATATACTATTCGATATGATATTACGAAATGAATTAATGGAAATACAATATTTATTACAATCTGGAACCATTAGATTATCCATTCTAAGAAGGGGGAAGCTATATACCCAATTGAGTTAATGACTCGGATATTAGACTACGATTTGGATCTGCCGTTGACAAGAACTTAGATGGATAATCTAAGACGCAGTGATCATTTCAAGGACCCTCTTTCGAGCCTGGAGTATATGTCTCAGTCTATTCAGATCTACCTATTGTTAAAATAGATTAATTATGCTTCAGGGTACCGTTGTTTCTCGATCGTTGGACGTTAATCTGGAAGCGACACATGCTTCACTTCTTGTCAATGATGATTTCGTATCACACTGATATCACATCCACAGTAGGCAAAGGAGTATGATAATTATGTAGTTCAGTTAGCTGGAAAGTTACTGTTATAAAAATAAACCACTTCAGCAACTTCAATTGAACCCGATATTGGGCAAATAATTTTAATTCTGTTTATTTTTTGAAGGTGTTTGATCGAAATCGCATACGTTTCAGGAAATAAGTTCTTTCAAGAAACCCAATCCTATTGCAACAATGATCGAAAAACCTCCACAATACCTATGCATGTACCATAAACTTGAAAAATATTTATATGAAAGATGGACAATGATACCAAATAATCATTTGTTCACACGACAATATGCTTATTACAAATACTAAGCAGCAAAATTCTTGACTAACCTGACAGAACAATGAAAAAACTCAAACCCAATATTACCCAATAGTATTTGATAATATCAAAAAAATTTACAAAATATTTGGCACTTGAGTTCCATTTATCAATTACAATTTCATAACCATTACGATCCACATCTTTCCTGCCAATCATCAATAGACACCTTGTATATTGCATCGTCTCTAGGATGTTAATTCAATATATTTATTTTCCTAACAAGTATGGAAAGTGATACGTTTTCGCAAGAGACTGCCCGACGCGGAGCGGAGTTCGGTCAAGCTGTCGAGTGCGGAAAAGACACTTTCCACATGAGTTAGGAACAATATTTATCCTACTAGCGTAAATGAAACACTTTCTCGCTGTAGACTTATCGCCTTGAAACTCACGTTATGAGAAATTATATTTTTGTGGGCTCAGCCGCATACAGAAACGTTTGAATTTTATGATTGGCGCATAGAGATATGCCAAAATTTTATGTATGAACTCTTCAATGCAGGGTGGCGCAATAGAACGTGCATTTATTAAGTATAGGCTAAAAAAATATATATATATTCTTTTGAAAAAGAGTGTTACAAACTTTTACAATCTGAAAAACAATGAAGCGGTTGTAAAGAAATGGCAAAAAGAGACAGATCATAAAAACCTGTTCCGCGTTCCAGATCTCAGTGTAAGCAGAGGAAAAATGTCAACGGGGTACCATACATATCTTCGTATGATACATTAAAAAACAGAGATAAAAACATCAGAAAAAACTCTCTGTTTGCCCGTATAAGTGTAATGATGATGTATTTGTGTAAAGAATAAGCTGAAATTATTATATTGAAGGACATCTTCTCCATATGACAAAATCCAAAAAATAAATACAATAGGTATAGTTGAAATAAAAGATATGATGATTAGGTAATTAAATATACTTAATTTTTTTTAAATAACATCCTCTAAGTGACTGCCCTCTCGAATACGGCACTCCTCTAGATCCTTCTTTCGCCTCTCCGAGCAAGTGTTGCACCCAAGGTGAGTATGTTGTCATAGCTATATTTCAACTTTAGTCTCTGCGCTCATTGTTCAAATTTCTAATCATAGTTAATTTTATTTATGTTTGCTGACAACCTTTGTGTCTATCAACAGTGATCTTCTAACCAATATTGCCTCTATATATAATGTTTCTTCTGCTATTATGAAAGTTGATTCGTGTTTTCGCTGGTATACTTATAGAGATGTAGTTTGATAATGGATATTGCATTATGCCTCTAGATACGCCATTAGTTTTATGACATATCAGTATGATATGATGCTTGTTCCACTAACAATACATCCAGCACTACAAGATCTGTTACCAGGTCTACCTCTGATTTAAAGTGAGACAGTTGTCAATACGTTGACCCTCTCCCTGTCAGAGTAGTGTCTTCCTAAGAGGAACCTAGTAGACTTGTGAATCCAAGCATCATAGGAGTAGACAAGTGCAACCGTATGCGGATAGCCATGTGCACTTTCTTGTGGCGGGTCTTGAGATAACCAAACTTCACATGGTTAGGCACTTCTTAATACATAAAGCTCCGAATAATAACTTCATAGCCTTTCTTGGGGTCTTAAGAGAGCTTTTGAGAATTCATCAAATTCCTGTTGCAGTTCAGTACACTGTGACATTCAACGTTGCATCCAAGTAGTTCTATTCGGATGTTGTGCTCGAGGTAGATATAAACATATTATTGGTCTGAGGGAATCATAAACACGATCTACGAGGAACTGGAACCTCTTCTTGATAGAGGCCAACAGACCATCGGTAAACGCAAATACATTCAAGAGTGTTTCTGCTGCAGGAAGAAACCTCGATGCAAGTTTGAAGGTGTTCCAACAGTTGCAAACGTTTTATAGACTCTTGAAACAGATTATACACAATTTTCAGAAAATTAGTTTTTGAACCACGTGTTCCGCTATCACAATAGCATTTTGAGGTGGGTGAACCGTCACCTCCACCACAGGTAAATCGAGTTGAGTTTACCATCACCCCCCTATTGTGATAGCGAAAGGAGTGCGTGGTTTAAAAACTCATTTTGTGAAAATTGTGTCATATGTTTCAAGTTCAATTATGGATTTTCATCAAGTATCGGCCACATCAATTCAATATTTTATAGATTCTTTCAAATTTTTCATAATGAAAGTGCATAAAGAAAAAAAGGCATGAAAGGAGCACAATAATATTACAACAGTTATATAAAACCTTCCATAACACCTAGTTTTTTTTACGTACATGGTAAGTCTCCAAGAACCTGAACATTTGAAAATGTTCCAATAGTATATGAAGTTACAAAACTATCAACTCGATCAACCCGTTGAACTGTAGACTCAAAACAAGGAATTCAAATGGCAATTCACCTCTTGTGATACGTGATTGAGTTCATTTTTGATGCCAATTATTAATAAATCCGAAACAGGTACCTGCAACCAATAAAATTATACCGGGTGTAAATGAATAGTTTTCGAAGCCTCTTGAGAAACGTCCACGTAAGATGTAATTTTAAAAAAGAATAGAAACCAGAAAAATGCCAGGAATAAATTTGAGCAGACTTTCTATTGGAAAGAGAAGGAAATAAAACGATTTGATGGTATTCCTAAAAATCTGCGCATGATATCCGCCTAAAAGATAAATATGAGTTCGACTATAATTCCAGCCTATACGACTCGCGCCTGGTAATTTTTTTTTTCTCAAGAATCTTTCCTTTCAGCAAGAAATCACAGTATAGTAGACGTTATAATATGTTGAAAATTAATCCAGGTATTAAAAATTGATTCTGCAATGGTGGTGAATGAGAAAAAGTGTCCTACGAATTATATTTAAGGGTTGGCTTTTTCTACCTCTTCATAGGGAAAAAACATCGAAAATGTTTTAATTCATCTTTCGTTTGTATAGAATGTTTGCTTCATTATTGTCAGTTTTCCTTTTCCAGAGAGCTTTCATCTGAGCCAGGGCTTCCAAAAAAGAACGAAGTAAGAGCAACACAATTTCCTAACAAGGAATCGCCCCCAATTTTTTCGCTAATAAGTTAGACCCTTCGTAAATACAGGGTACGTTAGTATTTGAATTAGCCGTCTCAAACCTTGAATGTTGAGACATCTACGAAAATTTTTGTAACACATTCATCATCTGAATATACTTCTTCGATACCTGCAAATTCGAATATTCTATTCGACTTCGACGCCTTCCAGAGTGCAAATTTCCTGAACGGAAGGAAAAACCTCTACATCAAAATCCACTTTTGGCGCCCTACCACCGTGGCGTAGTCACCAGCACACGGCAACTGTTCCTCCTAATAAAAACCTTTTAAATCGCTCAGCTCACTTTGAAATAATCTGGGGAGATGTTGCTTCACAATTTGCATCTTTTAAAGAGGATGATAGCACTGTTCCCCGTCAATCCTGAAAACCACCCCTATCCGCGCCACCCCAGCGAAGTTTAATACCACAGATTGTCGCATAGTGAAGAGACTTGGAAGTTTATTCGACTTTGGGAACATTTTAGCGAAATGACATCGCGAAAGAGACATTCAATACGAATTAATTAGCGAAGAGTTTCTTCTCTCTTTTCACTTTATTGTAATTATTCCATTTCTATGCAACACCGGGATTTCGGTTGGAGTTAGCGTCGTTTGTTGGAATTCATTGATAAAACTTTCAAGTTTATCTCATAAATCCTATTATGGAGTTGTCAAAATGTAAGATTGCGCGTTCAATTCTGTACAGGGTGTCCCCACTGCTTTCTTAAGACAGCTGTGGTGTTCCGAACTGAAACGTTATAATGAGATCTACTGCTATCTCACCTAAAATTGACGCGACGAAACTCCGCTGTGCCACTTCGAAATGAATTCGCAAATAAATATACATACAGATACGAGTATAGGCCACCTCGAGCTATTTTCTAGTAATCGTGAGGTGGGTATCACCAACAAAAAAATTGCAGTGTTTCATTTCGAAAATCATGGAGCTGCACAATATGAGTGTGTTTCATTGAGAAATAAAATGTCTCTAATATCATTTTACTTCTTTGTTCTTATAATAATGATAATATTTATTTTCATAATCAATATATGTACAATGTACATACATGAGAAGAGAACATGTCAGAAATTACGATACCCTAAGAAGTACTAAGAAAAAACTCCTGCAAATTGTATGGTTCTTGATTTAAGGGAAACTCAGAAGCTTTTTTTTAAAACTTTTTCAAATCATTAATTGAACGTAAAGACGTAGGAAGAGGATTGAAAATTTTCATACACATAAACTCGACACTCTTCTTGCTGAGAGTGAGCCTGAACACTGGGTACAAATAAGGCTGTGTGTGTCTGGTACAGCTTCTGGAGACATACTGATTGAAGTAATCACTGTTGTTTTTTTAGAAAAAGAAGACCTCGATATATGTATAGGGCAGTCACAGTCAGCAATCCACTCTCCCTGAAATTTTCCCCGACCTGAATTTCATTTTTAACTTACTTTCGAGAGTTACTGTCTGAATCAACTCAACCTATCCTATCCAAGCTGGAGCTAGAACCCCAAAAGATAATCACATATGATATGACTGACTGAAAGTTGGCATAGTAAACAACCTTGAGAACTTCCAGGCCCACATGCATTATTTATCAGTGAAAACAACTAGAATGAAGCAGATGCCAGTCTTCTGCTAAGCTGTCTGGTGTGCTCATACCATTTCAGATTCCTGTCCAAATGGATACCCAGGAACTTTGTTGTTGACGATATATATGCATCAGTCCTTAAGGTTCAGTCCATTCTCCCTGCACCAGGATGTCATCTTGGAAATCGCATCGGCTGATGTAGTTTGGAGCTGCGAGATGTTATGTGCTCCTATGAGCAGATTTGTGTCGTCTGCAAACATAATCGTTGTCTGACTTTCCGAGTCGATATAATGAAGTTCTTAACGAACACTTTAGAAAGATCATTCACGAAAATTATGAACATGAGCCAAGATGCTTCCCTGTGGAACACCCCAGGTGATAAGCTCCTCTTCAGAGGCATATGAAGTGCCATCAACTGTAATTTCAACCCTCTGCTCCCGATTTGACAAATACCCTTTAATGAGGTCCAGTTGTCTACCTCTTATGCCATACCGCTCCAACTTCCAAAGCAGCAATCTGTGGTCCACACAATCAAAAGCCTTTGACATGTCCTTGTCAGGATCATCCTGACCAGTTCATAAATTGCACTATCAGTGCCTTTGATTTGCATAAAACCATGCTGTGCATTATTAAATAAATTTTTGAAGAATTTCAGAAGCCTATTTGCTTATATTTTCTCGAAGATCTTCGAGAACGCTGGAAGAATACTGATGGGTCTACAGTTCCCACAGCCCTCAGCATCATCTTTCTTGTAAATAGGCTTCACCACAGCAACTTTAAGTGCATCAGGGAAAATGCCTTGTGAAAAAAGTTTATTGATTATCACAGTGAGAGGTTCAGTTATCAAATTTATGGAGCGTTTTATGATGTTGACAGGAATACTACCATCATATCTCGAGGATTTACCTTTCAGATTCCTCACAGCTGACATCACCTCATTAACCGTCACCTCAAATATTTAAAAAGACTTATGATTCTATGAAAATATACATAAAGGGTTAGTCAACAGTGCTCGATCAGTCGATAACTCTCAGATGGAATATAAAACCTATTCAATCTTAGGCGGAATCGACTCTACACAGAGATGCACCTGAAACAAATTTTGTCACTCATAGCTAGGAAGACGTGAAATCGACTTTTTTTATTTTCGTAGTATTTCCCTAAAAATTAGAATATACAAGTGGGGGAATTTCGCCGATATCATCAAGCAAAGAAGAGATGTGCTAGGGTCAGTCCTGGTGGTCCTGAAGGCTTATGGAAATGATGTTGGAAATAAATCATTGCTGAATTCAAAAATTCACCAGGATCGGTTAAGCCGTTTCGGAAGTTGTCACAAAAAAAAACTGAAATGTGGAACTACCCTGGGTTCTACACAACAGGGGTAGCAATATTCGGAAAACACGCAGGGGGGCGTGGAAGGAAAAATATGAAACCAATTCTGACTCGTTCTTATAAGCTTATTAACAACTGAGGAAAAGTCACTTGCACTTGCACTTGCCGATTCAATTGAGAAAGAAGCCAGAATAAACTACAGAAATGATGATGACAATGAAGATCTAGAAGAAGAAGAATTGGAGGCAAACGAAAAACTGATGATGGAACCACCGGAAACCGAAATCATTCCAAAACCGGCTTCACCAACAGAGATCAAAGAGATCATAATGAAATTGAAAAACAGGAAAGCGCCGGGAGAAGATAGGATAACGAATTATATGTTGAAGAAATTTTAAAAAAGAAAGAGCAGCCTTGACGAATATAACAAACGGAGTGATGAGGACCGAATACTACCCAAAGAGTTGGAAAATTGCAGAAATGATAGTTTTCAACAAGCCTGGAAAGGAACGGAAATTTCCTCAAAATTAAAGACCAATCAGCCTACTATCAGCACTAGGAAAAATCGTCGAGAGGGTTATCGCTAAAAGGCTGAATGAGGAAACAAAAATGTTGAAGATAATTCCACCCGAACAATTTGGATTTCGACGAGAACATTCGACTGAACTCCAATTGCTACGGCTCATAGAATTCGTCACCGAAGGAATGCAGACCAAACAGGCCACAGGATTAGTTCTGATGGATATCGTAGTATGGCACGAAGGCCTAATCTACAAGATGAAAAAAGCAGGAGGATATTCGACCAACCTGTGCAAGATTATAAGGAACTATCTAAGGAATCAAAAGTTTTATGTGAAGATAGATGGAGCAACCTCTCAAACCAGACAATTGGAAGCATGAGTGCCTCAAGGATCGGTAATATCTCTGCTTTACGTAATATATGTTCATGATATCTCGAAGAATGCTAGAAATATTCTATGACACAGCATAGCGTTCAGGCATCGACGCCCAGAGATCATACACCAGAGACTGCAGGAAGCCATAGATGAATTACTCCAATGGTGCATCAAATGGAAAATCCAAAACAATGGAAGAAAGACTCAAGCTATATAACTGCACAAGAGAAGATTGAGGATGGAAGAAAACCTTGAAGCTGATGGAGAAGAGGTTGAATGGGAAAATGAAGCAACATACCTAGGAGTGAAGCTTGACAAAAGACTAACATGGAAAAACCACATCAAATGTGTAGTTGAAAAAACAAAAGCTGCAATTAGTAGACTTTATCCACTCATAGGCAAAAGAAGTCATATAAATAAGAACATCAAGTGTACAATGATTAAAACTATCGCGCGACCACAACTCACATATGGATCGGCGGCATGGGGCTTCGCAGCCAAGACCCACATCAAGAGAATACAGGCCGCTAAGAATAACCTCCTTAGAATGGCGATGAATGTACCCTGCTTTGTTAGGAACGAACAAATCTACAAGGACTTGGAATGGGAACCAGTTACAGAATTTATGAAGAGAAAGGCGGAAAGGATATTCGACAAAGCCAAACAACATCCAAATGAGGAACTACGAAGATTAGTCGACTACGATACAACAGAAGAAGCTAGAAGGTCGAGAACCTACCGCCGAAGACCAAGAGATCAGTTAAGCATAAGTAACCAAAGAAGAGCTTATCCTATAAAAGATATAGGCAGCATACAACTATCAACACGACTATAATCGTGTGAGAGTCCAGAAAAAGTCAACTGGTTAATAGGCAAAATGCCCGGAACCTATGAAGAAGCAGTTTAGGGTTTTTAGTAGGTCTCGAGCTCAGGAGAGTGAGAATTCCCACACTTGTTCACCCTCATGAGAGGGTGTGTTCGTCTGTCTCGCAGATTTTTCCTCTGCTTCACCAAAAAAAAAAAGGAAAATTCACATAGTGCTCGGACATTATAAAGGAAATCGAAAAAAAAAACTGGCTATGCATCCGAATATACCTAAGAATTTTTATGGAAGCTATGAAATGTTTCAATGGACTATGCGTATTTAAATACACAAAATTTCACAGCAGAATTACGATTATAGAGTTAGATCTAATTTTCGAGATGAAGTTGCAAAATCTGCGTGAAATTAAAATAAATAAAATGGGAAAACTTAACCTTCGAGTTTTATGTACCCAAATCAGTTGATAATTTTCAAATTAGACTCACCATTTCAAGATGTAAATCTCAACTGAGCTCATGCAGTCATCAGAATTCGTAAACAATTATTTTTGGAAACACTTCAGTATTCCACAACTCATAGAATATTATTGATATAGTACAACGTGTGTTGATTGAAATGATTCATTTGAATACTACGGTTTGTGCCCTAAAAATCAATGCCAAACATACCGCGCTGGTTGTTCCACCCCCTTGACAGGGGGGCTTGGCCCTCACATCAACCCTTTCTATTCTTCTTATTCCCCTCGATTGATTACTGTTTGAAAGGTGACAAACCACGTCCACCCCCATTGTTTGTATCGTCTTTTATCATACAGTCTGAACTTCCATAATGCACAGGGCAAGTACAAATATACAGCAGAAAACAAGAGTAGAACGACAGAAGCTAAAGTAGATACCTGTTTGCAGAGCAGCATTACGGAAGTAGATAGGGGAATGCATTTGTTTCTTTATATGGGGGTCGATATATATTTCCGGTGGAACGAAACCTACAGAAGTTCATTAGAATGGTTGGCGGTTGAGCAAGGTGATATTCGAAATACAATGAGCCAGACAGTCCATTGTTACCACTTTTCAGGGCTCCGGGCACAACCGAGTGATTTCGAAGTTTGTCAGGTTCTTTGAATAAGAGTTTCTGATTCCAGGCAGGATAGGATATTATTTGAAAGTAATGTCAGTTCGTATTCAACAAGTACTGGAATCTTGGGTTGTTTTCATGTTTCGTTGGATAAGTTTTTTTTTATTGTGGTGGAAAATGTGAAATTAGCATGAGCCTTTCAGTGGAGAATATATATGGATTTTTCGTTCTGATATGATGAAATGGGATGTTTCCCTCTTTTACGAAGTGGAGAATATATAATAGGCATTTTTGGTTGACTATTAAAATGGGATATTTATTTATTGTTTGGAATATGTATAGGGAGTTTCACGAGAGGTTGGCCATAGCTAACTGAAAATTGCAAGTAATCTAGGCCTTTCAGAGAAGTTGCTTTCTCTTCATCTTGAGAATGATAGGAGGGATTTCGATGAAGTTTTGTGAGCTCGTTAACTTCCGATAACCCTTCTTGTTGGCACATCCTATTCCTAGATTATCAGGACAGTACTCAGAATATATTTTAAATATCAAAATTTGCATTTTCTCGATCAGTGGGAAATTTTTGACTTCCAAATTGAAAAAAAAAAACATTTTTCTGAAATAATTCCAATTTTCACTTCGCATGGCATAATTGTTTCAAAAGAGAAACAAACGAACAAAATCATGTTCCATGTTCAATGTCGAGAAAACTCTCTGGTTTTCAATTATTTGAATACCACCTATTTTCATTTCGGATATCAAAAGCCCCGTTTTCAATTATTTTCTTTATCCTGAATCATTAACAGATATCAACTGGTCAAGTCGAGGTTAAAGCACGCTGCCCAAAAATCATATTTGAAAAATGTGGTATTAAACTGTCAATTCTTTCGAAATTATCATACATGTACCAATATCCATTTGAGTTTGAAAATAAAGATATATTCGTCTTTCGGATTCAGCAAGGTAGATCAAAATTGTCGACCAATACTTTTTACTAGTGCAAGGAATGATGAAATGCAAAGAAATATGAGGGTTTTGTCTGAATGCTTTAAATCGATTATTGAGATTAGTATTAACCTTAAAAAACGCGAATTGATAATAGGTTAGCTTAGCTGACCATGTAAGATACAGTATTTGCATATGTTACATCGAATCTTTGTATTCCCTTGAGTCAGTTTTCAAATGTGAGTTACCTTTTGCCAAATTATATTTTGTTAAGAGGTAATAAGAGGATATGTTGAAAAATTCTCAGCCTACTATAGAACCAAACAAAATTTCAATGTTAAAATATTTTAGTACTCAACATATTCTCCCTTTAATTGGATACATTTACTACAACGAACCAGCAACATCTCTAGACCTTAAAAAAAAATGTTTCTTCTTGCTCTGCAAACCAGACCTCCTCGTTGGACGAAAGTTTACAACCTTTTAAACTTTTTCTCAGTTGAGGAAAGACATAGTAGTCGAATGGAGTCAAATCAGGTGAATATGGGGGTTGTTCTAGTAATTCAAACCCTAAATCACTAATTTTTTACATGACAACATGAGATTTGTGTGCAGGGGCGTTGTCTTGCAAAAACAAAACATCTTTGGATAGCTTTCACAAAGATTCTCAGGTCTTGGAGAACCAGAGTGTCGCCATTCCATCGATTGTTGCTTTGTTTCTGGATCGTAGAAATGTACCGAAGTCTCACCAATAGTAACAATTCGGTTTAAGAAGTCTACATCGTTTTCAAATCGAGCACAGATCGAACACGATGCTTCCACCCTTGCACGCTTTTGGTCAACATTCAAACATTTAGGGATCCATTTTGCAGAAATTTTTCTCATGTCCAAATTGATGTGAACTATATGATGAAAGCGTTCGTATGGAATATTCAGTGCTTCAGATATCCGTTATAGCCCAACTAGAAGGTCTGATAAAATCATGTCATGGACTGCATCGATAGTTTTGGGGACGAACACAGAAACTGGCCTTCCCGATAGGCCATCACCTTCACATTGGCACTTCTTTCTAATGAGTTATTGTCCGTTGCTATCGTAACGCAATATTCATTTTATGCATAGCACTGGTCTAGGCTATCTAGATATAAATACATCCTCGAACTTCCCCGTCATGGTGAAAGGTGGTTATTTAATGGTTAAACTATTAGTACCTAAAGTCGAAATTTAGACCCTATTCAAGGGTCCCCCGTTCTCCAGTTAGATTATTTTGTTTCAGATCATACCTACTTCTCAATGATACCTTTACGTGAGGAATAGAGAAAGAAACACAATTTTTCCTATCTCCTACAACCTTCCGACCTAAAATCTGCTGATTTCCGGACCAACTATTGGATCTTTTGTGACGAAGTAATTTATCCAGCCGCTCGAAAACCGAAATTCAGTCGAACATTCTTCACAATTATTATTACTCCGCCATCCGCATACAGAAATCAGCGGCTGATGGTTGGCGGTGGCGAGGACGCAAATGAAAGTTGCATAATGGAATCATTCTCGATGTCCTGGAAACATCGTGAGAGCGATCCGCCGCTGTCGCAAATCGCACAAAAGGTTCGGACACAAAAGATTATTAAGTTTGACGGGGTGTATCAACGGCTCTTGCTCTCTGCATTCCGAGGTATTAGCTCAGAGTGTATTAATTGCATGCTTAGGTAAGCGGCTTATCTCAAATTGCGAACTGCCTTATTGTTGATCCCCTAATCGCGATAGCAGCAATTTCATAGCCAGAAGTTTTTCTTTAATTTGGTGAGGATTGAAAAAACTGTCGGATAGGGATTTCACGCCATAATCTTCTACAAGGGGAAACACCCTCCGATCTGATAACGGGCGGTTTGCATGGAAAAAAATTTGTTCTTGTTGATTTCTGTACATGGTGAGCAGGCAGTATCAGACAAAAATCTTTCATCCAATTTCATTTATTTTCTAGTAACAGCCTTATTGAAAAAAAAAATTTTTGCAATCAAAGAAAAACAAAAACATGTTCAGACGTCTGAATAATGTTATTCTTAAACCAATCTGAGACTTTAGACTTATTATTTTTCAACATACAATATATATCGGACAGTTTGAATATTTCTATATCTACATCTACATTTCTATGTAGATATGAAATGGAGGAAAATATTATATCTGTTAAATTAAAAATCGCTATATTCTTATCCTTTAGATTCAAAATTTTTGCGGTCAAAAACATGAAAAAAAACTATGACTAGCTACCCTGTTTCATTTATTCTATGTAAATGCATGTGTCTTCCCATTGAAAATTCAACTTTTGCTTCATTTTTGTTAGTACATAATCTTCGAATACAACTAGAACTTTTTCTGACACACCTTTTTGTGGTACTAAATACAAAGAATATATATTATGCAGTGTGTTTCCTAATAGAATGCCAATATTTACAGGGGTGATTTTTGGGTCCATTTCAAGACAAAAACTTCATATGAATATATGTCCTAAACGTCTCACCTTTTGAGATACAGGGTGGTAATGTTTTCAAAAATAAATCATATTATATTAATATCTACCAAACCACTTCAGATATTTTAATGAAACTTGTCATACATGTACTATGAATCAAGAGACATTTTTAATGTATCACTTATGTATTACTTATCGCTGTGGCCAAGAATTTGATATTTCGTTTGTCAAGGCGGTTGTCATTATTTCGTGTAACAGTTCATCAGTCTTTAAATTCAGTTCGTCGCGTCTTATTTATTTTCGAAAACTTTACCACCCTGTAACTCAAAAGGTAAAACGTTTAGGACATATGTTCATATAGAGTTTTTTTCTTAAAATGAGCCCAAAAACCACCCCCATAGATAATGACATTCAATTAGAAAATACCTTGTATAATGCCTCGGAGGTCTAGTTGGCATTGATTTCGGCTAGGACGCCGGAGGTAGCGGGTTCGAATCCCGTCTTCGTCATGGATGTTTGTGATCTTTAACCTAGGAAAAAAAATTGGCTGATGTGCACCATCGCAAGAACAGAGGGTATGGAAATTGGAATAAAACAATATAACAATCAATGTTTGTTCATATCATGTTGTTTTCAATCCATGAAATTTTTTGAAAACTATCAACGCCCTGAGTGCGAAAGAAAGATGTAAACAAGAGGTAAAAAAGTACCGAATATTCGTCTTCCAAATTCGTTTTCAAGACGTCACCGTAAGACTTCTTCAGGCTGTGACATATTAACAGCACCCTAAGGTCTCACAGACGTCACCAAGTTGGTCACTATACGTTCGAATATGACCAACCAAAGACGTCTTGAAAACTTAAATTTCTACCTTGGTCCATGGTGTTTGTTAAACAGATGGCCTAGAGAACGGTCGCTCAATTAGAAGCCTGGAATGCCTGATACTAGCTCCCGTGCTCCATTCAGAGGAAAATTGGAGAAGGAATTCGTTGGCATCTTGAGAGCCCTCGCGTACCCCTGTCAACCATCTCGCAGTTGTCTGTGTTCCAAAACTACAAAAGCTGTCTTCAAAGCCACCTGTTACTATAAGGTGTAAAGAGGTAATCCTAGTAGGTACTCCATTATTGCCGTCGGGGTGGATCTCAGAGCGCCTGTAATGCTTAGACATGCTTTCCTTTGACATCTAGAGAGAATGGTGCGGCCTGAATTCTTCCCCACCACACTAGAGATGCGTAGGTAAGGATAGGCCTCACCACTACGATGTGTGGTTTGAAGCCATATTCCTTACTATGTACTCTCCGAGAAGACCAAAAAATTACATTAGCCTTACTCGATTGAGTTTCAATGTGTTTATTCCTCAGTAGTTTGTGGTCCACTATCACACCGAGATATTGGATAATTAATTCGTCCAAAGAAATTATTCGTGAAGTGTACAATTCTGAAGGTTTATATTATGAGTCTACTGCTGGAGCGTAGCTTATATTTCTACACTATACATGCGAGTTAAACTACAGCACTTGGCGCTTCCCGCATCCTACCCAGCGAGCACAAACATCCCTGGGATGTTTTGGGATGTTTCGAAAATGTTGGCATGAGGATGTTTCTTTGAAACGTAATATGCACTTCTCCAAAGGCTATTGGAAATCTTTACTTGTTCTGATCTGTGCCATCAGTGGAATTTCTTCGTCTACCTACTGAGAGGTACTGTCGAGTTGAAAATAATGTAAACGTGTGGATATCTTCTCTTGACGTCGCATAGTTTGCCTTGCGAGGTTTATTCCAAATAAACAATACACAATTCACCTATTTCATTTTGCCGCCATTTTCACTTTCTTCGTAGTTTGGACTGTGGACTGTTCGGAGTTGAAAGCTGATTGGTGATTTGTATAATATTAACTACTTCTAGGTTGGTTTTGATTGTGAATTTAGTATCGATCTCTTCATAGTAACCAAATACAATTAATAAGTAAGTATAACATGAATTAAATGTATAGTATAATGTCCAGAAACATACATATAACCTCAAAAGAATCCACGCTGCGTGGTTAATATTGACTAGGTATAAGAGATCATTGTATTTTGGTTGGAATAATCGAATGGTATATGGAAGGTTATTATAATTATTCAAGAAATAACTTTATAAAGTTTAAAGCCATATCATCGAGGATTTCAACATATTTCGATAATCTATCTCTGCCGTTGATAATTCCCAGAATATTTTGTAAGATTACTCTTTCGACGATGATAATAATCATTCATCACTCGTGAATCACAAAATAATTCAAATTGTCCCAGAAAAGTTCTTGTTTTTGAAAACTCCTTCAAATTGTTCCATCCTTAAATACCAGTACAAATAATTAAATAAATAAAATCGTTTCGCAAATCAACCTGTTCAGGTGCTATATATACAACTCAAATCTTCCAGATCCTTTCATGCAGCTATTTTCTCTGTTAGTTTAATTGGAAAAAATCATCTTAACCTTCATATATTTTGTGAATTTATTGTTTGAATTGTTTTTATTTTGTAGATGTGATCCATAAAAAATTCCAAATCACTAGGAAAGTATTCGAACTCTATGCCAAAGATTGGTTTAGGCATATTAGGCAGAAGAGGAGGGACGATAAAATGAAGGGAAAATAAATTTTTCATAAAATTTTTTTCATTTTCCCCTTTGGTACATCTAATATTATAATCAGTTTGTTTTCTATTATTTCTGTTTTTTTATGTTAAATGTGATTTTTTTTTTGGTTATTTATGTTTGTTTTATTGAATGTGATATCTTTTTTTGTTTATTTTCCCTTTCTGTAGTATAATATTTATCAATTGTTTTTTGTTGTTCAATTTTTTATGTGAAATGTGATTTCTTTTCCTTTTTACCTGTTGGAGTATCATTAAAATATTTTTATTCTTATATAGTATTCTGAATTTCATTTAAAAACTTTGTAGTTCATTTAAAATAGAATGTGGTATCCTCAAACATTCAAATGAAAGAAAAAAGGCCTCACAAAAGAATTTCATATAAAGTCTTACAAACAGCGATTTCGTGTGCGCAAAGCGCTTTAGAAATGTTCTATTATGTACATGAAAAGGCTATCAAAAAAACTTCTGAGTAGTTCTTTTTGTGACATCCCAGGGACATCCATATAATAGCCGCCTGGGGCGGACATTGGCTGTTCTATAAAAGTTCTATTCATGTACAAACAGAACATCGCAGTGGATGTTCAATGTCTCGAAATCTCTTACTTTTAACATCTCTGAGATGTTTTTGTGCTCGCTGGGTAGCTTCCAGGTCCGCCTGTTTTTCCAATCATTATCATCCAATGTTCACCTGCTAATTGCATCTTCTACTCCTATAGTGACCCTTTCCTTTTAGCCACTGGCTACAATTCTTTGAGTCCATCTATTCTCTGGTATGCGCCTCATATAACCACACCATTTTGGTATTTTAACCTCTTTTGAATCTATTATATCAATAATCTTTTATACGGCGATACTCTAGAGAGTAGGCGCATCGTCCCTCGATAGATTCCTGCTCCCTATAATTCGGTGTAGCTGTCAGATGGCTGCTCAAACCTTCGCGATTCTATGTGCAATTTCTTGTGAGCTGTCTCCATTCTCCGATATAAAGCCTCGTAGATATGTGTACTTCTCACAACTTCTCACAATCGACCCATCGTTCGTTACAAGATCTACTACACTAAACGAAGAGTGAAAATATGTGAACATACTCCTGACATCTTAATCTCGTTAACAATTTCACCCTTATCCACCTAAAGATGATAGCCAAACTCAATGTAAAGAAAATCTGTTATTCAGTTTTTAATTCAATTATATAGTTTTCATCAAGTATCGGCCAGATCAATTCAACATTTGCAGAGAGTGTGTTGGGCAAAAGAAGCTTAAGAGGAGAATTTTGCTCAAAATCAAAGGGCAATAAGTCTAAGTTAAGTAGGTAGTGAAAGAATGATCCTCAGAAAGCTGGCAGAAGGAACTGAACTAATAGCAGAGCTATTCGAATTTCGAAAAAGGAAACGGATCTAAATTTGTGGCTTAATAGCTGCAAAGAATATTTGCCATGGGATCAATAAAATAGTGACGGGTCAGCCACAGCGCGCCAATTCGACAGAGGAGTCAAACGCTTGGAAATCAGATACTTCTTCTGAACAAATCAACCAGTGTGAGCGAAGTTGGTGCTACACCACTACAAACATATAAGCAATATTCCAATTCCAACCGTATTCGAAGGGGAAGTATTTCAATGTTGTAGTTTAAAAACCCTATGTGACCTCTTAACAAAATCCGGGATTCTTTCCACCAAGTGTTCGAACTAGAAAGGGTAAGAGGAAATGCCAACTCCAACAATTCGCAAAGATTCCCAATGGTCAATCATAAACGAAATGGTGTTTCGATAAGGACAGATCATCACCTTATTTATTAAATGAAAAATCGAAAAGGCTGGTGAACTAAGTATCCGAAGGAAGAGAGGGGAAGAATGAGATTTGCAGAAGGAGACCGAGGAGCCAATTGAAAATGGGTTTAAATATGTGGGTAAACTTATTGAAGCAATACCAAGAAGTGATAGAGAAACACAAAAACCCCATTGACAACAAAGCAATTATGAAACGACAAAAACTACGAATGTTATACGTCATAAACCAAATAATCTGCTAATTTTTCACCTGTACTATTCAACAGCATCAGAAATAACTCTCTGGTTCCATAATGATAACGCACAACTTATACAACGGTGCTGAATCTAATTTCAATTAACGTGATGTTATCAATCTGATTTCTTCATGACATCGTGCCATTTTTCTTGGAGAAATTTCATTCTGTGTTGTTTTCCTCTTTATCTCTTTATTTGTTATTCGCATGAGAAAATTCTTGTATTACAGTTTTTTCACAATAAGATAGGGCATTGTTGTTCACTTTCTTGCAGACCAGAAAATATATGTTCACCTGTTAAACATTATCCTATATCCAGAACAATAATTTGATTTCTACCCATCAACTCCAATTTGAATTTTACAATTATCTAATCCCTTGCGCCAATGCTACCGACCACGATGAGGGAATTTTATGAAGCACATTATTGCAATATTATTACAGAAGCTATTATCTTCGACTAAGACAAACATTAATTAACATATATAGAATTGTCTCTTAGACGAAGGTATTCCTAACTTCGTCTTGAGATCAGATTTCCATTATACTACTCTAGGCAACGTTGAAGTAGCAGCAAACATCAGTTACAGTAATTACTTTCCAGTTATGTTCAATTAATCACAATCTGCCACCGTCTTGATATATCTGAGATGCGGAGTACCTATTCATTATAAGCAATTAATCAAATCTTGGTGAATTTGTATGCTACACGTGCGAGGACTTCAGAAATCAAGTATTCATCAAAATTAATTTATACATCTAATGAAGAGCCGTTGTAAAAACCCCGAATATATCGATAAACTTTGTTAAGAATAATCATAAATATAAACAAATGAAGTTCAGCAAGGAAAAAATTGAGAGTGAAAAAGAAAAAGCGTGCATTTCGGGTACAAAAACAAAACGTAATTTTGTAGATTCTGGTGAGCAGTAATTTATATTCTTTCTATTACGATTAGTTTTGTTTTGCTGTATAAATAAAGCAATGATTTTATCATTCAACCACTTCGAAGATCAATTCACCAATTGAAATTTGAATCTTTCAATGAAAAATTAATTATGAAATTTTCTTTTTACTATATCAATAGATATTTTTTCTGCCCCTCTTCACGTTTCAACCAACACCGCACTCATTTCAAATTGGAAATTTTCAATTTCTCGCACTAGTGCAGAAGGGTGACTTTTTTCCTCCTGCTATTGACGGAAGGTGATATTTCAGAAACTGAAATGGTTATAGAAAAATGACAGTCGCGCGAGGGAAAGAGAGAGCCATCAAGTCAGTTTTAAAAACGCTTGTCGTTTCATACCCCTTTATCTGACATATTTGGGTTTGAAACCCATTCCCATTGACCCATTCCTTTCTGACCTAGTGAAGCATCTCGGTCAAAAACGCTGTGACGCATTACGCATGTGAACATTTTTATTTACAGCCTTGTAACCCATTTTTCAGCACATGTAATATTTCAGTTCACTTTTCGGCTGTTACAGTTCATTTTTAAATTAATATCATTTTCGAAATTCAATAGAGACAAGGTTTGTAGTCTTACTTGTTGACTTACAAATTAATGTTATGTATCTGAATTAATTTTTTATATTATTGTGATTATTATGATCTAGAATTTCACTGCATGCATATTTTAAAAAACAAAGATTTTGGTCATCCGTTTTATTTATATGCGACCTGCGACATGGAATGGAAAATATCTGTAGTAGACGGTAGATTTCATAGCGCTTCATTCGCATGATTTCTATTTCAGTTCATCATTTCCTTCCTGAACTTGAATTTTTTTCCAAATTACATTTTTGCTCCATAGTCATTCCGAAAAATAGCGTTTTGAGACGAAAACACTAGATTTTAAGCAGCATTCAGTATATTTCAATGTATTCATTTATTTTATTTCTTTATTCTTTATTTGATTATTCATTTATTACTTCGAGACACAAACGGCGCAGACCCAAAACATTGTTCAAATCATACAAAATTAGAAGAACACTAAACATGAATGTCTACCCTAAATAAAATATATAACTCTACTAACTCAAACATATTATGGTATGTGGTACCATTGAGTTGAATACCCAAAAGTTCATCTTCAACGCAACACACCCTGCGTAAAATTGCAGCGCCTAAAATACCTCGAGAGAGTGGACTGAACTCTCAGAGCTTAGTCAAAAAAAATGTCAATGTGTAGGTGAATTTATTTTATCTTTGAGCCAAAATCTATTTTTTAATTTGGAAAACCCAGACATTCTTTATTAAAAATACTCGAACACTAGGGTACCTGATTTTTGAGTCAATCGATTTTGTTTTGGGTATCATGAATTACCCATATCTGTATGTTACATTTGCCGACCTTGCAAGGTCGGCAATTGGTATTGGGTCTCCCAATTCAAATTTAAGCTTCACATATGTAGTGTGAAAAATGAACACTTTTTTATTGACATATTACTCGCATTCTCTCATGCGAAACATGATTCTGCAATATAAAGGGGGACGTCATCACTTTTCAAAATGTTACAGTCGATGGATTAAAAAAATATTTTTTTTTTATGTGAACAGCAGCCTGAATCACTTTATTGAGAGATTTTTCTTAATTTAAATGAAAATCAAAGATTTGTGTTCCTAGAACATCTCTAACTGTCAGTCCAAGATCAAAGTCAAACATTAACTCTTCTCAAGCATCTGCATGTTATGTGTCAAATGTAATATTTTTTCATAGCAAAAATGACTATACGTTAAATATGCTCATCACATACTTTCGATATCATATTTTCCTAAGTAAATTACATTGTGATCAAATACGTATTTCCTGAAACTTTTTAGGATGAGATAGATGTCTGCATTGTGTACCTGCTCCATGATTTTTTATTTCTTTAAGATGTCTAGATGTTGTTAAGAACAATATTGTTTATCGTAACTAGCCTTGAAAAAGAAACGAATTTGTTTCGAAACGTCGGCATTGTCACGAAATAAACAATAGAAATCAAACAGTGTCCAATATTCCCAATAATTTCTTCTTCCTCATTTAATTATTTTCTTCTCGCTCTTATGATACAGGCATCCTGAACTCCTATTTTGCAAAAAAAATTTGGATTAAACAAACTTCGATTATCCGAAATCACTTTGGTCTACATTAATTCGGAGAATCGAGACTGCACTGTACTTCAATCGATTGTTGCAAAATCTGGCATCTTCTACAAAAACATAAAAGAATTATTCTTTGAATAAGAGACATGCCTGCCCATTAACTATCTAAGAATTCGACAGAAAGTACTACCCCATTGTGTCTGAATTAACAAGGGACTATGAATGCAGTCAGTTAGTTTATTGGGTATAAGTATGTGCTGTGTATGTGCTAGAGTTGATACTTTTAGGTATGTGTAGATATTTGACTTTTGCGAGCAATGTATAGTAAACAGTAAAAGGAACTCAAAACAAATTGTCAAAGGGAACCGAGTTACCCTAGTTACCCTAGTCTCACTCACTCTGAACGGCATGCATAGTGCTCTCGTGCTCAGGATGTTTGGTCACTGCTATTCGTCTGAATGATAAAATATAACTTTTTTATAGTTACTTCAATGACATACTTCCATATCGAACATGTGAAAATAAGTAAAGTTCATTTACTTTTTGTTCAGCTTCAAAACGTCTGGCAAGAGTTCTGGCCTATGAAAAGTGTCTGTCAGTTATAATATAACTTCAAAATAATATTCTTTTAACATATATAAAAGTCAGCCATGTGAAAATAAGTTAAGTAACACTTATTTTCAGGTACCTCTGCCGCCTGGTATCTGCCCAGGTGTCACTAGGCAAGCTCCACAAGTTCGCAGGTATTCAAAGTACATGAGACTCTACTGAGATCCTAGAGTTTCATCTGTGTGAAAATAAGTTATGTCTGGTCGCTCATCAGAGATCTTACTCAATAACGGACAAGGTATATAGCGCTGATTTAAAAATCAAATATATTCCGACAAGCGTCATAACCTCACATTTTGGTACTATACAGTGTGGAATGTGTCTAGTTTCCATTGCCGGACGACTGCATTTATAAAAGTGAATGGAGTATATATGTCTTTATCATGTAAAATACGTTTAGGTGAAGCATATAATACACACTGCTCAAAAGGGCGTGCAATATACCGACTCTATTTGCATTTTTGACGTGCTTTCAATGTCAATATTAATGAAAGCTGATATGTGAACTTCAAAGAGTTGCGATGCAAGCGGGGTGCATGATTCTCATCGCAGTTTCATTATTCAACAATTCCATGTCTATCCTGGTTACTCTTTATGCTGCGTGTGATACATTTTCTACAACGCTAAACATTGTTCGTCATTGATCCATCAGTCAGACGGGAGGAAATAGGGCTGAACATCATCATATATCGGAATTCCTAATTCAACGATTGATTATTTTATAATTTAAAAGGAATAACTTATTTGTAAATTGAAATACCTAGGTATATGTTTTGAAGGAAACGTTGATATAATTTTTTAATTTTTATATTCCGTATGTGAGGATGTAGGTTAGCAACCACTTCATTTCAAAGGTACAGGGTGTTGATACTCAATAGGTACAGCCATCAGTTTTCCTGGATAAACGTTTGTGATATTTTCATCAATGCCGTCCGTGCATTAACAGGTTCTGCGATATGTCCAATCAGAATAATGATACGACACAGTTTTTTGTGAAAATTTCAAACTGACTGAAATAGAAAAATTCCAAATTTGAACCACCGATAGGGGAAAAGGTTCAAAATTTTATAGCCGTTTATCTATGGGATGAAAATATTTCAATTATCAAATTTCGAAACTCCATTATTTTCTAAATATACGAATTATTATGATGACACTGTATCAGTCTAGTAGAGTCCTGTGGGAAAAAGGATCATTATGTCTGATAATCTGTAACAAACAGCAATGTTAACAAAGGAAAATGATCACATTAGATGATATTTTGGCTTTTCTCAGCGTGATGACACACGTGACTACTTGGCGACAGCCACAAAGGACTCCCCTAGGTGTCACGATACACAACGTTGTCATGTCAGCGGGGTCAACCCCGAGACATATGCAACACGGTTATCGGACAACTTCCGGCAGTTGCTGGCCTTCTCTCCCTCTGTTAACTTGTTCTGCCGATCCATTCAATATGAAAGCGTCCTTTAAGGACCGTACTTGGGATTTGTTGAACAAGAGAGCTGAAATGCTGCTAAAAGAAGTTCACGCAGTGATTGATGTTGTGTCAGTTTGGTCAAATCCTATCATTCCCCTTCTCCTAAACTCTATCAGTTCATTTTGGGAAATAAATATTATCATGAATATTATTGTACTTTGCTAAAAATACATACTATTAAAAATAGCACCAAACACGCTCATCGAAACTTGGTTGATTATTTTTTCAACTATTGTTATTGCATCAGGGGACGGAACTACTATTCAAATGTGAGGAAGTCTCAGTTTTCACCAACCTTTTGGTTACTTCATAGGGAGCAGCTCCATTATGATTTGGATCTGTTAATCTCGAATTAGGATCCGAAAATGAGTCTCAAATGATTGGTTAGACCATTGAGTATTAACCCCTAGCTCAATGGTTGGACCCGTCGAAGAAAAATTCATGGTCTGTTCATAAAATTTGCAGGGTAGATTAAGGGTTCAAATGAGCCGAGGGAGGCCGTTTCTAGGCCGAATTCAATTGATGAATCCGGAATTGAAACAATTTTCATCATAATACAGAAGGCCACGATTCTAATCTTATTCATAAGAAAATGTGACAAAATCGAGTTCTAATATTGCTGATGTTAATGGCTGCACTCGAATCACAATAAAACCGAAACGACCAGGTCAATAGTTATCGTCTCTGAAAATACCGGTAGTACTTTTCTGGAATACCCCGAAATGTTTGTTATATTATAAGGATGTATGTTATGTTATAAGGATGCACAGGTTTTTTTGGCTCTCTATTTCTTGGTAAATTCTTCAATCATTAGGCTTTTTCGACTTTTCAATATCTGTTGTTGAATTTCTTGAATTAATAGCAACCACCAACTGGTTATTTCTTTCATAGGTTTTATATACTCTAAAATCTCCAAAGCTTTTAAATCGCATATTTTTCAAATTCAAATGCGTCCCTGTTCTTCCCCTCGAAATTTCTCATGACTATTTAGCACAAATATGGTTGATTTTCACTCATGCTGTGATGCAAAGGTCGTGTTTCTCATTCAAAAATAATGCTGTTAAATCGCACAATCAGTGGGTCCATTCTGATCACCGATCGTCGCCAGAGTACATGATAGAATTTCTCTTGTAGTAATTGAATTGTTTCGCATATAGAACGCATCAAACCATTAAATTTCGGCAGAAATATCAATGTTATCATGTGTCGATATCGAACACTAGTAACAGTCCTTGATTACCCTCATCTTCAAAAAATATGATCCAATGATGCCTCTAGCCTAAACCCTCCTCAGCACTAAACAATGTTCTGTTATGATTCAATAATCCATTCCCAGAACTCTTTGCGCCGTCTGCATGGTCATTATATGGGCTTGTTTTTCTGTTGAATTTTCTTGTTGAATGTGAGCATGGAGATCTTCAATGTTTGCTATAAAATTTTCCCATTGCAGCTCTCAAATTTGAACATTTTTGAGATATTATGTAATCATTTTCCAGACGATTAAACTGCCATATTTTCATGGTTGTCAATACCTCACTGCACAATGGCAGCATTTTCAAATCTTTATTCTTTAGTTTCGATGACCCCCCCTATACCGCATATGTAATTGTGGGATATATGCATTTTTCGATTGTTCCTACATTCGTGGAGGCAGTAAAAGCAATTATATCTCAGTCCGAAGCCAGATAGGAAATTAGAGTTTTGATATTTGCCAAACGTGTAAACAAATCCACGTCAGTTTGACAAAGTGTGGTTAGCAGAGAGATACGAAGCAAGAAGAGAGGTGCAATTTAGTTCAAAGGAGATTGGAAGGCTGATGACATATAAGGTGGCACTGACCTTGTTTGTTAGCAGTGGTGTAGCATAAACAATTGGGAAAATTATACAGAAGGTAATTCAAAATGTACGAAATCGCTGTTTATCTGATGAATAAGTCAGAGGAAGCACTGCAAGTGCGGATACAATCAAGAGTTGGTGGATAAAAATGGAATTATTTAAATGTATTACACACCAGCACCAAATATTATGTGTGCTGATCCATTAAACGCCAATGTGAGCTTTTAGAATTTTCCTTGTTAAGTGACACGAGTGCCGAAATGGATAAAAAATATCATAATTTCTTTATTGACAGTGCTGGACATTTGAAGAAATGGCATTTTGTGGACATATTCTTCCGACAAGAAACCTACCTATGCATATTTTTATATTTTGTTGTGATTTTTTTATAGGGGTGAAAAACATACAACCCCTATTCCATTTCCACTATAAATTGTATATTCCTTAAATGCCCCAATTGAAAGATACGACTCATTGAAAAAAACATTGTGCTGTGAATGGTAACGAAAAAATTCAGTGGTCAAGTCACTTTGGTTTCTATTGTAGCCTTCTGATCGGTAGAAAATGCCTATAAAATGCCATTTCTGCAACCTTACATTAATTTTTATTTCTTCTTCGTATGTAATTTCCGGGGAAAGACCTAAGAGCTTAAGTTTTCACCAAGGAAACATCTCCTGAAAACTTTCCCACTTATTTGGTTACACCCCATAAATGTAAAAATTTCTATAATCGGATTGAAATTTTGGTAGGTCATATTTGAGTTCGAGGTGAGAGAATTTTACCATTCAGCATATAAGACTTCAATTTGTTTACGAAGGCAGGAAATCCCTGTCATTTTTTTACGAATATTTCTCACTTTTCTTCATTCAAACTGAGTTTCAATGAGGATGATCGTGCAGTCAATAAAATTTCAGGTGTAATCAAATATTAGATTCGACACAAAAAACCTATTTTCAATAAATGTTTAAATTTCCGGGATTCGCAAACCTAGATATTGTAAATACCATTGAAAAGCTCACAATTTCAAAATTTCTACAGTTAAATTAATATAGCACTGGAAAGGAATGACATTCTTCTTGAACATTTGTAGAGGAAAGGAACTGAAGATTTTGAATAGCATGTCAATAACTTTCATGGAATGAAACCATTGATCATGAAACTCCTGTGTGGGAGTATTACAAAATTATTCCAAATCAATACACTTTTATAATCTACCGTTACTAGGGAACCAGTTATGTTGTGTTCATATTTCGTGTACCTCATGTATTATTTGATGCTGGATATGATGTAGCCATTACTGAAATATTTAATCATTGAACGTTTAAAGTCAATTACCTAGTTCGAAAAGTTTCATTTTCAATCCATTATGTCCAATAAACCATGTAGATATCTATACCATTCTTCATCATTTGATGAATTTGAAATTCTATTTTCAAGGACACAGTCAAGAAATCTTTTCAAAGAATAGAATAAATATAATGCAATTGAATCCTGAATTTCATACCATGGATATGATCTATTTTCCATGGAAATGAAAATTTATTTATCGGAAGAGTCATTCCAATGGACGATTTCAGGAACGTTTGCCAATCTTGTAAATAATAGAAAAAACTTTTTCAGTGAAAACATTTCTCTTTTAATTATATTTGTGCCTTTCGGTTGCTTTCATCATTTTACAATCCTTGGAATTTCCGCGGCTCTCAAATACAAGTGAAAATCTATATTGAATTTTCAAGGTGACATTATTCAGGGGTTTTTTTCGTGTTTCTGAATAATGTCTCAACTCACTTTGAAAATTCAATATAAATTTTCTTTCATATCACTTGGATTTGAGAGCCGGGGACATTCCAAGGATTGTAAAATGATTAAAGCAACCGAAAGGCACAAATATAATAAAAAAGTACGTTTCCTTTGAAAGAGTTTTTTCTATTATTCACAAGGTTGGCAAACGTTCCTGAACTGGTCCATTCCACTACAACAAATGTCAGTTGAAAGAAACGAAAAAGGCTGATTGAAGTTATCAACTTTTGAAAGTTAAGGACAAAGGTCTTAGTCGCATTCCGCAGAATGTTCAGCCTACAGTTAATATTTCTCAGAGGATTACGTTCATTGAATTTCTCCCACTTCCGTATTGATATCGCATATTTAATGATGACGTATTCCATTTGTACACCTCTTTGTAATTTTTTTGATTGAATAAATACTATTGCTACTATTACTGTTACTATCCAGTTTTCTGGGATTCAGTTCATGATTACTCAGATATGTCGGTGTAATGTTTGTTCTTCCTGCACTCTTATCTCAAAAATGAAATCTGAAATTTTTTCTGATGGTCCCAAAACCATTTTTTAATAAGCATAACAAAATTCGTGTCATCTACCTATCTCTAGTTTTGTAAGACATCAATGTATCCTTCAAATAATATTTTCGATATTCAGAAATTTCTTTCAAAATAGATTTAAGAAAATGGTCAAACAAATATATTATATGAAATCAAAATAATGTATCTATCTCTGGCGTGTTTCACTCTTTATCACGTATTCACTGAATGAAACCTTAGAAAATAAGCTTAATTCCCATTTTCCGTAAGTTGATATAATTATCGGATATTTCTTAGCTGCTCCGTCCCTGTTTCGTGCGATCAGTAAAATATAAACCCGAAATAAAACCCGATAGGGTCGATCTTTGGTTCCGTTATAACCAAGTATTTATAGAAATTTAGAAAAAAGTTATTCAGTCTAAGCTCATGAAAAGGGAGAATCTCCTCTTTACTAGTTATATCTATATTTAAACTAGTCAACAACAAAGGTAAAATGAAAGAACTTCAGTGAACCTATTGGTTTTTTCTGTTGGGTCTTTATGGTATGGAGTATTTACACTGAATGTGCTGGAATTAATGTATGAGCCTTGAACAACTCATACTGGTTGCACTGAATGAATTTTATTTCATCGGTTTCTCCGTGGTATAATATTCTCAATGAAATAAACCAATTCACACTTGAAAAAAGGTAATCCGTATCTCGAAAAATCAAAATATCGAAAATTCTGCGAAGGAATCTTCAAGAAAATTGTGCCGTTCATAATATATGCTGCATATTCAGGAGTGCCACCTATTTCTTCGCAAAAACCTTCTTCTCTTCGAAAAATTGAAAAACCAGCACATATATACAAATGATTTCAACTACTCCAAGTGTAAGAACACAAACACAGAAAATGAATTAAAGCCGAACAAACAACAATTAAACTACGGTTTACCATGTGTAATTTGAATGTCTCGAAAATAATTCGGGATTCTCAGTTTTCCTACGACGCAGACAGAGTGACATAATTCTCCGTTTAACAACTTATTCCTTTAACAATTATTCACATAATTGAAATCGATATCAAAAAGCAGACAGCTTTCTCAACCAAATATAAAAAGACTAAAATGATGAAAATAATTGTATTACCTACTCAAAACTCAATGTAATTGATTCAAAACTTTTCAGACTTGCTAGTATCCGTCCTCTGCTGTTACATGAAGTTGTTTTTGTTCAATACTCGATTGGAATTTGTACTCTCTTCAAATTTTCTCAAATTATATGATCAATTCCAAAGTTGAATGTTGTTATTAAATAAGTGCGACTTGTCGAAAAGTAAAGAAAATCTTTCCTGTAAATTAAAGCTCTGATATCTCTCGTGTAAAGTTACACGCTGTCGGAAATGAACATTTTGTGTTCAAATTCTACCAATAGAAAGACTACAATAGAAATCAAAGGGACTTGACAGCCACATACAAGATTTTTGAGATTCTATTCGAAGAATCTTCGTTTATGCACAATGTTATATTTAATGTTTTTATTAGAAAATTATTACTATTATTTGCAACAAAAAAATCTCTTTTTTTTTTTCACCACATAATTTCAAATTGAGAAATTCTTTTCAATATATAAGTTCTAGTAACAATGAATTTTTTTCTCGTATTTTCTTATTTTCTAATAAATAAATACTGATATATCTATGAGAGATAATTCCTCAACATCAGGGTCCCTTAACGTTCTTCGAACAACTGAAGAACAGAAGAATCATCCCTTGGAAGACCGAACCTGCTCTTTCGACCCTCCTGGTAAAACGCAAGATATGGAATGATTTTAATTTTCATACTGAATGATTTCGAACGAAGAGAGTAAACCTTCACCAAAGCCAACAGAAGATTTTTGTCGCAGAGATGATATTCTTCATAGTGAAATTGGGGAAAAAGTTACGTATACATCTATGACTAATTATTTTTTTTTATGTTTTCAGCAGGCCTTCGAATCAGATCTGTCATGTTTTTTTTAGATATGTAATTTCGTAATGAAGAGGGGATAAAGAAATTTTTATGTCAATGAAAAGGAAGCCCTTCATTATTAAAAGCTCATTCTTCAAACAAATTTGTCATCACTGGACTAATTACGGGGAGACAGTGTTTTTTCTTGGGTTTATCCTCAAAGTCTTGTATCATACGCCGAACTGTATGGTACCTCGTTACACACTAGCCTCTGTTAAAACTCATATGATATAATGTTTAATAACTAAAAATTTATTAATTGCTGACTTTCAAAAGATAATATATGGTGAAAATGAAAAAACGGTTATACTTTCACTAATTCACTACACACAATCTCACAACAAAATTTAAAATTTTTTTAATAATTGCTATTCGTCCAGCCCTCCGATAAAAAAATAATAAAATCTTTTTTGATCTTTTTTTGAACAAGTATATACAAGGAGATTACAAGCTTCACTTTACATAAAAGACCGCTTTTAAATTTTGACGAGGAAACACTAGTTTAAAACATTTTCATCCATATTCTAACATCCTGTATAAACTACTAAAGATCGTACAAAATATTCAAAGAATACGAAAATGTCGTACAAATTTTGAGAATTGTCTAGTATAAGTCATTCATAGTGACAGCGAGTAAGGATTGACAAAAATCATTCCGAGGGACTTTCATCTATGAGAAAAACCCGTGATGATACTTTCAAATCTTCTATATGACAAAAATAATGTCACACTACGATTTTAAACATAAACAAGTAGGCTCTAGATATAATGTACATAAATGTATATAATATAATGTATATAAATGAACATATATAGAGAACAACAAATAATTTTGATTATAAATTTTCACATTACAGATTGAGCCATCTGTCCGATTCGAGATAAATCATAGAGATGATTTTAAATCGGAAACAAACTGCATAATTTCCATGTCCGATAAGTATAAAAAATACGGAACTGAAGGAATCACTGATGGAAAAGTGAAGCAATAGAAATTTAAGCAGCAAACATCTTTACTCACCGTCGTGTGCTGGAATAAAACCGCGTTGAAACCCCAAAACACGTTGCTATTGGGGTTGAAGAACGGCAGACAGACAAAACTCGACGCTGGATGATCGCGAGCACGTGCCGACGGGGATTGTGAGCGATACTATGAGCAAGACGACGGACGGCGTCGGTTTTTAGGGGCGGCGCTACAGGTGACACCTCTAATTAATAAAACCGCCACATCCAAATCGCATCAGCGCTAATTGCGGGACTGATATTAGGGGGAGTTATTACCGCAAAAAAATTCGTGATATTTTCGATCAACGCTAAGTGAGGTGAGTAGATTAAAAAAAAATTATGTATTCATTAATATGTATATCAATTTCAACAAACCTCAAGTCACCAAAATTCGAATTCCAATTTCGAATATCAATTGTAGTGACAATTGCATTGTGCCGAGGCACAATGTCACTATTGTCAGATGTTTTTCAAATTCCTTTTTTTTTGAAGTTTTTGAATGAAATAACCAGAAAGTCAGTGGCGGCGGAAGGCGTAGGCGACGTGGGCGAATTTTATCTAGACCTAGTCAAAAGGAGGTGTAGATAAACTACACCTACTCTACACTGGTGTAAATCCAATCAGCAAACGAATATTAAAATCGAGTGTTGAAAAGTGCTATACTTTAAATGCAAACGAAATGACCTATACTGAATGCACATAACTGAATAAGGCTTAGTTCAGATGATAGCGCGTAAACGCTCGATCCACAAACCGCTCGACTAAAGATACCGAGGAGTCAAATATAAATGTTCATATGCGCGTAGACACCTCTGTATCTTTAGTAGTCCGGTTTCTGGTTCGAATCATCTGAACTAAGCCTTAAGATACAGTGGAGTCTACGCGCAATTTCGCGCGACCATATGAACATTTGTATATGACTCCTCTGAATCTTAAGGCCCGGCGCAAATAGAAACGCAGGTTGGTGAGGTGATGCAGCGTGAGTTTTTGTAAAACAGAGAAAAGAACAAGACCGCGCAAATAAAGTGTGACAGTGACTTGTCAGATAGTACGTGCAGCGCAGGAAAAAGCTGCGTCACCCTGCGTCACCTCACTAACCTGCGTTTCTATTTGCGCCGGGCCTTAGTCACGCGGTTTGTGGATCGCGCGTTTACGCACTATCATCTAAACTAAGCCTACTAAATACACTGAGTTCAAAGGATCGCGCGACTCCGGCAACCGTTTTCGCGTAATTAATTACGCGCGACTATGTAAACGGTTGAACGAGTTCATCACAATCTTGCACTGTGTATGGATCCAATCACAGGTTGTTGCGCGTTCATTTGAACTAGTCCTCAGTAGTTATTTTGAAATTTTTTAACTAAGCATGATCTAGCATCTCAGGTGGGCCATGACTTGATAATTAATTAGTTCAGTTAAGTGAGTTAGGCTGAAAGTAGAAAATTCTATATTTCTAAATTTCATTTTTTATTATCAGTCGCTTTCTCATGAAAACGTCCTCTGGCGTCACCAGAGGGCCTCGCAAAATGTATCTTGCCCACATCAAATTAAGGTCTTGCGCCGCCACTGCAGAAAGTTGTTCTATACTACATAACGTGCGTTCAAAAAAATTCGGCCTCAAGTAGGCTATGGAATTTTGAACGTCGATATTTCGTGTCTGAACGTAATTCTTAGCTTTCGATGTACTATTTTCCAGGTGAACTGTCAAGTAAGAAGTTAACATTTCGGATTGTTGTTGAATCAAAATTATCAGAAAATTATAAAAATGGTTTTTAGGGAGGTGTAACGAGCATTTATTATTGAATCTTACTTCAAAATTGGGGAGAACAGAGAAGGAGAATGGAAATATGAATTTTTTAATGTTCCAGCGACATTACCAATGTAGATCCCAATGTTGCCCAAAGAATCAATCTTTCGAAAGTACTGTTTTGCGATGAGTTGACGGAACAGGTATGTTCAAGCAAAAAAAAAATAGTGGTCGACCAAAGAAGAAAACCTCAGAGTTATTCAGCAATAATGAAAATATGATGACAGAAGCTCCACGAACATCTGTTCGGGTTGGAGTATATGTTGGCATATTTCATGCCTCACGATTTTGAATGAAATACATCAGTTTGTTTTCATAAATATTAACATGTAATCAGAAAATTTAAAAGATTGATCAGGTACCTATCCGTGTAGCATCAAAAAAAAAAAAAAAAATTGGAGTTCGGTATGCATCAGTCGAAGGCAAAATGTGGGAATTATTTTATTTTATGGAACTTTAACAGTAGAACGTTATGAATACGGAGCAAGCATCATGCCTTTTTATAGCTAAATTGAATTTTGATGAATTGTCTAATATTAATTTTCATGTAATTCAGTTCTTTAGTTCAGTCATGTATTTTCAGTAACGACAAAAGCAATTCAATATTTATAGAGAATTAATAAACATATTGAGATTCTTACTGTGCTTTATTCATATTACTGAAATAGGTAGAACCTTTTTACAAAAAAAAACAAGATTCCGGTTTCTATATACGAAAATAGTGGATATCGGATAAAATTTTTCCCAAGAATTTTTTTAACCGCCTCAGATTGTTTGGATTCTTGTGATCTGACTCAATAGAAGAAATGCTTTTCGTACTTTGGGCAAAATTAACTTTTCCTTAAAAGTGCCTTTCCATTTTCTATACAAGACCACAATGTATAGGTTAATGCCGCTATTATTGTTTACACTTTGGGAAGATGAAGTAATTCAAGAAAAGACCTACGTTCAGACACCGAATATCAACGCCATGGCCTACTTGACGACGAATTTTTTTGAACGCACGTTACCTATATGGAATCCATCTTCGAGAGTGCTAGATAAGTATGGTGGGTCGCTCTGAAATCTGATTCACAGCTTCTTGATTCGGTTCACAAGTGGCGCACAATACCATTATGTATTGTGACTCTAGCAAGACAGTGGCGACAATTGGAAATTTTGCAAAAATATGGAGTCTTCGAAGCACATATTACAATGCTGTGATCTCTAATTCGGAATGCGGGTTGGGTCACTTCACGTCACGTGATCAAATCCGCTATAATATTGCAAAAACGATGAAAAAAGAAACCGCAATTGTCGCCACTGTCTCGCTAGAGTCAGTGTACCATTTCTCTTCTACACTCGACTCAACTACTTCAAAAACATTCAAAAACATTCAAAACAATGCACAACTTTTTTGGTGTAGATCTTCAAAACTTAATCACATTCGATGCAAATAATCTTCGTCACCAAAGCTACGACTTGGTCAGAAACCGTTCAGGACCTCTTGCTGGATAAATTTTCTCTCCAACAGAGTCTTTGATGTTTGAAATCGTTTTCCGGCTGAGGTGTTAAATGCAATGACGGAACGGGTTCAAAAACCAACATGACTGTTGGAGAGATGATGTACCTATCTGTGCAATTTGTCTATTTTTTATGGGTATAGAAAACTAGGATATTAGCATTTTTGTTATGTTTGATATCTGAGTGCATAGGTATTTTACCTCCACTTTCGTTGTATTCCTCACCACTATTATAAATGTTAAAGACCATGTGTTCGTTAGTTTGTAAGTTTAAATACAATTAATTCAATAAAGGGATCATGAGAAATATGGATTTTTCATAACAAGTCGTGAGTTACTCCTGATTGGTAGGACTAGGTCACTGGAAAAAATTGTTTTATTCTGCGATTTGTGGTGAAAACAGCGTAGAAAATTGAGACCGTTTATTGCTAATGGTGAGTAAGTGCTATTATTGTTACCCTATTTCACCATATTTTTACGACGATTGTTGGAGGGTTTGAACAAAAATGAAATTGTGAAGACCATTTTGCAAAATTTCTGAATAATTTAGATGAATTTTAGTGGTGAAATTATGAAGTAATATTCTATTTTTTTAAACTTGTGTCCTGGACAGTTGGTATCAAAATGAGCCATTTCATCAAATCGTAAGGGTGACCGGCCTCCGAATGCGAAGTTCAGCGAAGCTGAGCGTTTTCATTCAATGCTAATATAATTGACAAGCTACGAATCGAGTGACGCAGCTTGTTATTTAGCATTGAAAACGCTCAGCTTCGCTCAACTTCGCATTCGGAGGCCGGTCACCCTTAAAGTTACTGCAAAATGAGAAAAATTTGGCAATCCTCAGTTACCATTTTCATTTTCACGTTAAAATCGAATGCCAAATAGGTATCCTGAACAAAACCATATGGTTAAGCCTGTCATCACGAAATATGTTTTTTCACATTGCTTTGCGATAATTTCGATAACAAATGATCTAGGACCGTATAGGAATCTATTTCAGCATCATTTATCATTTTCAATTCATTCAATGACCTTGTCGTTTCAAAAGTTTTGTATAGGTGATTTTTGGGGATACGTACCTACTTATTACTTTGAATTGTTCGACATTCTGTTAAGAAAAAGCCTTACATTCTAAACAATCCCGTATAATGAAGAGATCATGAAAAATATCGATTTTTGATGAAACATTCGTGAAGCAAACCGTTGATTTCATGCTTTCAAGGCAGACGCTACCAAGAAGGTAAGCTAAAAATGATGTAATTGAGGAATTGATACTATTTTGTCGAGCTCGACGCGTTTTATCAAAAAGTCCATATAATGGCATATATCTAACATTCGAAGATAATCCACAATAACCAATATTGAGATTTTGAATTTAATGCAAAATAATGTTCCATTTGAGGGTTGTGTCTATATAACTGCGGTAGCCAGATGTCCGGTTTTGATGGGAATTTCACTTCACTATAGTGTAGAGAAAATTCGAGTAGGTTTTCGTGTGAAATTTATTCCTTTATAAGTTTATAATGAATGAGGAGATATGAAAAATATCAATGATTTCTCTTGAACAAGTCGTGAATTAAACCATTGCTTTCAGACTTTTATGGTCGACGCTGGGTGAACACTATAAAAGATAGAGGAAAATGATCACGTACAATTTCGTAGAGTACGAGAAGTCCACGTATATCTTGTTTTCGGGGTTAACCCACGATAACTAATTTTAACATTTTCACTTCAATCCAAAATAATGTTCCACTTGAAGAGGGCTTTTATCTGGCATTGAATGATTAAATATGAAAATGAATGTTACCCTTAGCTTCAGCATTTCTTCCTGATGAAAAAGGTTTTTTACAGTATAGTTTCCTAGCGGATATTCCGCGAAATATGGAACCTTGAAGAAATACGGATTTAGGTAAGAAATAAAATCTACTTGAGATCGCAGTGTCACGTGGCCAAACATGATCATTTCGATTGGGACTACGATCGTGATAACGTCGTAGGCAGTAATTCGCTTTAGCGAATTTTACAATTACATTTTGATTTCTGGTGCAAAAAGATATGGAAAGGAGGTGCAATTCAGCAATTCGTCGGAAAGTAGATGATGTAGATGGAAGCTTATGTCAAGCCAAATTGACAGAACTGGTATCTTTAGCAGTTGGTTAGCATAAAAAATGAGTAAATTTTAAAAGAAAATTCAAAACACCTTCAATTTTTGTGCGAAAACTCTGTTTATCTGATGAATAAGTCACAGGAAGTGCTGCAAATACTTTCACAAGGTAGAAGAGAAGAATGAAATTATTTAAATTCATTGCATTGCAATCTAATTTCATATGAACTACGTCAATGCGCGCTCAATGTCATTGTTCGCGCTAATAGATAGAGTAGATGGAGGCAAAACATGAGTGCCGAGTACTTCGATCTCCTATTGCTCTTCTTTCGCTATATCTTCTTGGTCTGTTGTATGACAGTTAACGATTATTGTCGAAATACAGAATACAGTAATGCAAATTTTATTGTCACACTGGATTCAACGGAGTGACCAGTAGTGTACTAAATTTAAGTTTGAATATTTCAAAGACGAATGGAATCAAAAATTGAATATGAGACGGCCTTTCAAACTAAGTAATATTTGCTCCATCATTTCTAAGCAATATTAAGTGGTAGTAGTTGCAACACTAAGGCCTAGTTGTTCAATCCAGGATTGAGCATTTAGTTCCAGTTCAACCTGACAGAATTGAACGTAACTGTCAAAATCAATCTAGGATTAACTTTAATCTCGGCTTAATCCTGAACTGAGCAACCAGGCCTAAGGGTTGAAGCGATATGGTTTTGAATTTAAAATCGACGTATCCTAGCATTTTCTCGAAATGAATTCTTTCCGTGTGTGTCGTTTTCAAGAGCCCAGCATGCAGATATGACAGGAAAATTGAATCTGCAACGTAGGCGTAGAGATTTGAAATAAAAATTTCTTATAGGTGGGATTGCGAGTTCATGTAGCGAAATGATAATGAAGTGAATAATAGGTACATATCCAAGAAATCCCAAAATCGTTTGCGTTGTCGATCGTTATGCGAAAATCCAGATATTTACGGAGGAACGCTGAATAATAACGAGATACACTCGCAAATCCTCATCCATCCCAAATGCGGTAACATTTCTCTATCAAAAGAAGCGACGGGGTGTGAAGCTTTCGAGTGTGATAAGTAAATGTGATAAGCGGTTGATTGTTCCGGAAATGGAAACGTCTTGAAGTACTCTATATGTACTCGGCTAGGGGAAATATTGTTGGACGAACTTGAAACTACATCTGACACTGCATGAAAAGTGGGAGTTTTATAATACATTATTTGATGCAGATTTGTTTCAATCATATCTCATTGTCCACAATAGTCTAATCAAATACTATAAGTTAACGAAATAAGGGATTCAGTTATTAGAACCCGATTAAGAAGATATCCTTATATCACATTCAAAAAAATCCGCGGAAAATTCAAAAGTACAATTCACTATAAATTGATTCGTTTACGTTTTCTGCTCCTTTAGCATCACAAATGACATGAACATGAACTGAAGTTTGAATATGCAGTGCAACTTCGCTTTTCCCATCCATTTGAAGGAAATAGTTTCAAAAGTGCCAAAACAATTTTATTCAGCATATATTACATATTGCATATATCACAGCTATGAGAGTTGTCTTCAAAATGGACCCACATAATATACTTCTATATACTATCTATACTATATACTATCTATACTATATACTCTCTATACTTATATACTATATACTTCTGTAGCCAGGAATCAGGAGAACGAGGAATTTATTATTTGAGCAAAATCATGGAGTCTTACTTGGAAAAACGTATTTGATAGAAACTTTTTTCTCCTTTGTATTTGGGCGTCCAAAGTATGGGGTCATATTCAGTAATTGGCTGCTTAGCTGAATAGTTTCATTAGTGATAATCCCCAAGAATCATACTTTCGAGACCAGGAGAGATCTCTGTAGATAATAAATTTAGCGGAATATTATTTTTTGTATTCTATAACAGTTTATAGAAAAACATTATGCTTCTTTTTATTTACTAGCTGCAAACCTCTGCTTGGCAGGTAGAATTCTCTTCACTTCACTTACTTTCTCCAAGATGGCTGCGGAATTATGTTAAGTCGAAAAACGAAACGTAGACTCCCTTGAAGAGCCTCCTTTCAAACATTCCCGTGAAAATCGGTTGGGCCAATCTGGACATGATTCCGGTTAACGGATAAAAAATCTTGATAAAGTGAAATAGTCGAAAATTGCAGACAGGCAGTTCCTATACAGGATGTTTTCAAGTGTGAGGCTTTTTTTTCGACAGAAGGTAGAACTCATCAAAATAGGTCGTTTAACTAAAAATTGTCGATATAAAATATCCAAGATGGCTGAGATACAACCCCTAGAAGTTCGACAAAATTTCATTGAATTTCAAGTACGAGACTGTGGAAGGTAACTCCGGCATCGAAAAAACGAAACAAAACATGAACATATGGCTGGACAATGATTGGTTCAGTAGCAAGTTCATCTGACTAGTTGCGTCAGGTAACTTTCGAGAGAATCATAATTGTCGTATCGTAAAATTTAGGGTGAAAAAAATGTAGAAAATGGAGGCAGTTTCTTCTCATGTTAGGTATGCTGAAAAAGGGCTATGATGTTTCCCCATTTCATCCTTATTTTTAAGACGATTTGATGCCCATTATGACGAAATTCGTGAATATATTGGAAGAATTTTGTTGGTGAGATTTTGAAGTATTATTCTTTTCTTTACATTTGTGTCCAAAGTCTCCTCTGTCAGTTGGTATCGAAATGAGCCATTTCATAAAATCGTGCACTTTACTGAAAAATAATGACAACAATTTCGCAATCCTAAGTTTCCATTTTCATTACTACGTAAATATCGAACGAAACAAAAAGAAGGAGTACCTACTGTACAGTGAATATTAATGGAAATAGCATCTATTTCTTCATAACAGTTGAAGTGAGGTATTTGTAAGGCATCCATTTCAGTTTCTTTCCGTGATCTCGTCGCCACTGTAATATATTTGTATTTGTATAGGGTCCGGAATAAACTAAGAACAATGTATTTTAGGTATTTTCCGTTTAATCTCATAAAACTTACACTTTTACGATATTCAAGTTTCTTTTCAGTAAGCGTGTACATATAATGTCATAATGTCAATAATTTTTCCATTTCCTGTCTCTGTCAACTGTCCAGTGTTACCAATCTAGATTTTAGGCATAGTTGCCAATCATAATATACAACAGTCGCCCTCATATCTTTCAAGACTTCATCCTTCGGTGGGAATATTCAGCGCTACACTCCACTAACGAGAGACAACGATCTCGAAACCGGTCTACAGTTGCGTTTGGATGTTTCGACTTTTCCGAGATTTCCTACGCCTGTTGATGAAAGGCTTGCTTTATTTGCCATTCCATTGTTGTTTCCTGTTTAAAATACAGATACTTTGAAGAAACTAACGCTATTATTATTTATCGTTGAAGGAACTTTAAAATGTCTACAGGAAATAGATTCATAGCAACGTTACCACCTCAAGTTGATTCTAGGTTTGTTACTAGAAGCTGCTATTTTCTCTGTGACCAAATTTCTACGGATAAATAACGATGAGAAAGTTAGTTTCGAAATAACGTTGTTTAAATATGAATTCTAGACGCGACAACAATGTCTTGTTAGGTATGGTTATTAACCATCAATTGAATATATTTTCCATTCATCCTGCTTTTGTTTACTTCGGAAAAATAATCAGAGTACTTTGTATGATCTCCCCTTTTCTATTGGGAATTCAATAACAACGTTGGTAGGGGTACACACAAACTTCAACTTTGATTAAACATTTAGGTTACACGGAGAGGACTAGTTCCATATTGTTGGCTAAAGTCACAGGTTGTTGAATAGTTTCGCATTTAATGTTGATGTTATGTTTCTTACTCCTTATTGAATATATACTATACTATAATATACTACAAAGTCACGTTTCTAATTGATGATTAGAGTAACAAGTTTTTGAGTAGTTTTAAATTCAACGCTGATTTTTCTTATTCATTATTAGTGAGTTGTCATAGTACTAGTAGGAATAACCTTATATTTACTCCTTTGATTAGTTCGATAAGGAATGGTTCTTATTTGGTGGTATAGTAACGGGTTGATTATAGAATTTGGGTGAAATCAACTTTCATTTGAATTCTAAATTTCGAAAAATACCTACGTTACGGAATTCAAGGAATAACCTCTATTTAAACGTTCTCCACCACATTTGAACGTACAATTCACGCGTGAGAGTTTATTGGGTTATTTCGAAATTCTTCATGTTCGGTGGTTTATAAAGGTACATTTTCGTATTCAATGTCTAACTCCACTATTCTCGAATCGGCATATACCTAGACATTCAGCCTCTGCTTAGACGACAGAAACATATATGAAACTGTTGGAGCCAAGGACAGTGGTGTATCACTGGGCATTGTTCCAAATAGAATTCTCAGCCTGTAGCGGCCAACAAAAATTTTCAAAATTAAAAATGATTCTCCTGCCTAGTGTAAGGCAGGATTGTAGAAGCTTTGCATATAGCTACAAAAAAAACATTTTCTGGTGGAGCAACTCAGTCACCTGTCATCTGGAAGTCTGGAAGTTTACGTGTCCTGATAGATTCGGGTTATTAAACTGTGAAGGTATTCTGAACGTGAAAAAGAGGATGATTGGAAATTGCCTCTTCTCAGCACCGGCCACCATTCAGGTTGATTTCATATTCAGTCTGAAAAACATATTTATCGAATTTAGTTACTAAGTGATTAACAGATGTTTTTCCGATTGATATCTGATATACAAAATAAAACAGAGCATAATCTGATCGCCACCTGCAGCTTCGGGCACCAACTAGTTGAGGTAATTTTTTTTTTCCTAACAGAAAACAAAAATTATATTGCGGATCAGTGCCTTTCTGGATATGTCTTCGGTATTCATAAGAAATTTCTGATATATTTTGCACGCAGAATATAGGACAAAATTTGTTAGTTCTAGTTTCAGTAGGTACACCCTCATGACTCGATAGCTACAGCTAAAGCTGATAAAAATCCTCGCAAAGTGTGTAATGATAAAATTACTCCAATTTATCTATTTTTCATTCAAGAGGATATCAATTCAAGGTTTGCCTCATTACTTTCACTTCCCTTCTGACATTTTCATGTAATTATTTGAAAATTCCATTTTTCAATTGGTAGAAACTATTCTTTCATTTGCCTTTGGGTGAATCCCTCTTTGTGTTCGATGGATTTGGGATACAGACAACTCTGATGTGATTTGCCTGCGGATAACTGTTCCATTCCGATATTCCGATTTTCCATTGTACAATTTATGGCTGCTGAGCGAGTAAAACCGATTTTCACTTCATAAATTCATTAGTTTGACCGTTACATTACTCGCTATACGCAGGCAGATAAAATCTCGAACAATAAACGCTAGGCGTAATTATCGAAAATGTAGTGATGTTTCTCATAGACCATAGTTTATAGGGTCGCAAAAACTCTTCAGTTCTTATGAATATATATGGATCATCCTGAATCCTTTCATATACCTTATATTTTCCAATATATGGAAAATGAAAAGCGATCTTATAATTATATAACACTTCCAATACCATCGATATGATGTGGGAAGCTCCCTTCAATATAGGAGACTACTCAAACATCCTCTGGATGACGAACGCCAGATTGTAGATCCTGCGATGATTTCGATTAAATTCGCAAGAATTAACAAGTTTAAGATAGTGAGACTTTTTTTGGCAGGTTTGTGGTGAGTGTAAGCAAGATGCCACCGCATCATGTACGAATCCTGATTATTTATTAATTTAGTACAAAAGTGTAGGCACTGGTGGTTTTAAAGAATTCAGGGGTGAATACGTCAGCAAGCCTGCAACATCTTCAATGGCAGATATCTAGGATGAATCATGGCGTAGGCTGCGTGGTTGGACTGAAGGTGCCGATGGAAAACTACCCACCGTATCCATAGAAGAACTGCACGTAGGGTCTGAAGCAGAAAGTGAATGAAATGTTTAATTTTATGTTATGAATTATACAATAATAGCATGAGCTTTATATACCGTAAAACTGTAGGGGGTGTCCGGGAGACTTGATCAGATAGCAGACTTGGACCACCTCAAATATTTCAATTGAAATTTCGCGCTACCGATATTATAAATGGCTTGCGAGATACTCCTAACAAGGCACAACTAGTGGCGGCTTCATTTTGGCCGCCATCAGAACAGTTCGTGTAGTGATTTTGTTGTAAGGAAATTAGGAATTGAATAACTTTTGTTTCTTATACTGTCTGAAAACTTAAATAGGTGCGTGGTGTTATTCAGTTTCATTGCTTTCATTTATTAATATTGTTTTACAAATGATACGCGTTTTTAACAATAGTTGTAAAAGTTTCGAGAAAACATGTGTTGAATAGACCTAAAGGGAGCGCGGGAGAATTGACCCATGCTATGGTCGGGACACATAATCGGTGGTCCAAGTTTCCCGCACTGAATTTAGATAAAAGTTGGCTTCAAAAAAAAATCAATAATAGAAATGTATATAAAAAATATACAAAGATTCAAAAAAGTAAAAAACATCTCGAAAGTAAGTGAGAGTTACTCTGAAATAGAAAATATATCTGATGATGAAAAACATAGACAATCGTTGGTCATTGGAAATTGTTTTCTTTCAATGTTTTTCCTGATAAACAAACTTATGGTCAAGTCTCTCTCGCCCCCTGTTCAACTCTCCCATGGGTTAGGGCGACATGAGCCAATTTTCGGTTTCTAAAAGAAGAATTGCTGTCCTCAAAATGTTCATCTCACGATCACTATTATCTATCGTTACCTTTTGGGCATGATATAGGTACGCAAAAAAATGAGTAGCTACCATTTACAGATACAAATTAAGTGGCTTCAGAGTGAAAAGAGGTCCAACTCTCCCCATACTTTGTCTTACTGCTGTAATGTGTAATGTGCTTAACTTATTGGAATAATCTATAAGATGTATCGATAAATGTAAAATTACGGTAAATAAAGATTTAAAATCTATAGTGCACGATATGGGCTGTTCTCACATTTGCGAGATTTCTACAGAGTGTTTTTTTAGATTCTACTTTTTCCACAAGCTCTTTTTTTAGGTGCATTTTCCTATGCCACAAAAAGAATCTGGGCTAGTAAGTGTAGTTTGTGCTCCCGTTCTGGCGAGTGTGTTGACCTCGTTTTTTTTGATTCCAGAGTGACCAAGAACCCAGACTTGCCCATTTCACATAGTTCCCGCTCCCATGTTAGCTTTGAGTATATGACATAGGAGTTCAGCTCTTTGATAGCTGCTTGACTATCAGAATGGATCCCTATGTCGCATTTTTGATAGGTTTTTTCCAGGTTTATGTCTACTCAAATCATCAAGTTGGACAACTCGTAATATTCAAAACTCAATATTTTCAAATTAAAACCTATATTTTTCAATCATTTGAGGCGATTCTCGGTGTAAAAAAGTATCCTAAAGACACCGTACGTCTGAAATGAAAAAAATTTTTCGAGGAGAAACTGCTTGATTAGTGACATTTGGTGTTCCGTTGAATAATTTTGACATTTTATGAATTGTTTATGGATCCTCAACAGTTCCAACAAAATATTCAAGGAATACAATTCTTGAAATGTCAAAATTACTCAAAGAAAAAACGAATTTCAGTTTTCCTCTGTAGTGTCGAGAAGACACGTAGTAATCAATCATTTCGAAATAGCTGTTTTTCCTTATTTCAAGTTTTTTCTTGATGACTGAAAGTTTCCATTTTAGGTAGGTAGTAGGTGAAAGTTTTGTTTGGCAACTCCACTCTCTTTTCAAATAGAATAGACTGAAACAATAAAAAATATAAGTTGTTTTTCGAAAATCTTGAGTTTTGATGACTTCAATTTGTCCAACTTGATGGTCTCATAAAACACCCTGTACCTTATCGGTACAAATTACAAACAATGTTATAATACTACATAATTTCAAGATTGTAAATAGAAAGGATTTTTTTTTGGATAAAAGCCCTTCTCAACCATTGAGTCTTCACCAAAGGTAAGGTATACTGCAGAAACTGTCATCAAATCAGCTCATCTAACGATGCTATGGTAATGGATGTTTCATTCGAAATAGGAAAGAAGTAGTAGGTTGCTTCCGATATGACCTAAAGTTACAGAGGTCTGAAAGTTCACTTTGGAAAACTCCAAAATATGATGACTCTGAAAGTTTCTATTTTGGGTAGGTAATAGGTAAAAGCTTTTTTTGGGCCACCCACTCTTTTTTTACATAGAATAGACTGAAATAATAAAAAATATAAGTTGTTTTTCGAAAATCTTGAGATTTAATGACTTCTATTTGTCCAACTTGATGGTTTCATAAAACACTCTGTACATTTTCAGTGCAAGTAACAATGTTATAATACTACATAATTTCAAGATTATAAATAGTGAGGATTTTTTTTTGGATAAAAGCCTTTCTCAACATTCTCTTCTATAATAATCCCAATAACTCGTAAACTATTGGGTCTTCAACAAAGCTAATGTATACTGTAGAAACTGGAATGGATGTTCCATTCGAGAAAAGAAAAAAGAAAGTAGTAGGCTGCTTCCGATATGACCTAAAGATACAGAGGTCTGAAAGTTCATTTTGGAAAACTCCAAAATGTAAATTTTCAGCACAAAAGCATGAACACCTTGTATTCAGATTGCGACAATATTTTCTTCATTCTTTATTCTCCTCCATTTTTGCCTAAAACAAAGTCTTATTATTTATTCGCCGCATTCTCCATTAACTACTCACACCTCACAGCAGTAAATAAGTTTGTTTTTTCTTCAGCATACAGCGGGTTTCATAAAACTTTGATTGTGCGATCAACGATTTGACAGTCACTTGATTTCTAGAATGAACTCACTGACAACTTTTCGTTGCTGAATATATTGAAGAAGTAGCAATTAAGAATAATTAAATGGACGTATAAACATCATAATTTGATGCGAGAATGATATTCTGAATGATCATGACTGAATTATCGATTGAAAACAAATTGACGTCTGTTGGTCAATCAAGCGTTGATTCCCTGATCAAGCTTTATGAAGCACGAGGATAACACGGGTCAACAACAAATTTGACTTTGACTGCAAAACATAAAATTTCGATAGTTTAGATCCTAATTAGACGAAAAAAAATATATGGCATGAAAAAGTTTGCTTCTGTGTTTAGGAGACTGATTCAAAGATATCATTTACAATAACTACAAGCAACATGTAGAGCCCATGGCTTGTCTTGATTCCAAACAGGAAAGTCAAAATATGCTTCATAGGCTTCAGAGAGAACGTGAAATGTCTTTAATTCGTATTTCACGTCACGAATTATAATAAATTGACCACCTATAAAACAAAATGCAACAGCATCGTATTTACACTTTCTTGACGACATTTGAAGTTTGTCTGGGCTTGTAAACAACACCTTATCGTTGTTTATGACTCGAGTGCCCACTAGTGACACTTTGTAAGGGTAAACACCTACTCTCATCGCGCGGTTTTTGAATTATTAAAAATTATTAAGAAAAATGAAGAATGAGTATTAATACTAAAACTATCACAAAAGCAAACCTTTATATCGAAAAAAGGTATTTTATTTTCGTTTTTGTGCATAATTAACCGGAAAATCCTAGTATAAACGTTAGGACAAAGAACGAAAAATTTTTTGTAGAGTCGTGTAATCTATTTTTTTCAAACTCTCTTTCGATTTCGATGTCAAAGGTTCTATTTTCTTGGTATATGGTTGAAAATGTTCATTACGTCTTTTCCAAATGCCTTATCTGTTTCCTGGATTAATTTTTGAAGGTAGTTTGTCCAATTAGATGGCACATTTCGTTATTAATAGCTCAATTCGAAGAAACAATCATGGACATATTCAAGCCCTTCAGGCAGGTACTGTTCTGGGAATGAGCATGAATGCTCAGATTTTCATGCGTCCAAAACATCTATAGTCTTATTGGCTTACATTTCACCATGTTTGTCTGTAATATTATCAAATACGCTACGATTTTTCATTATAATATCTAATATCCCATATCTTGGAAACAGATGATACATAATTTCCTGTGATTTATATCGTGTTAAACGACATCTCGGCCTTACCATAATAAAGCTTGGAGAGGGCCGCATATCGTTGTTGAGTAATCCCACATGGCAAATATCAGGGGTTAATTTAACATTTGTGACGCGACATGCCAACGCCACTTGCGGTTTCCTCACGGCCGAATTTTTTCCTCTCTCTGATCAATGGCAGGGCCGCAATGAGATTGAATTCACAATGACATGAGGTCAGCGGAAATCTCCATGATCTAACATTCTTCATAAACAAGATATAGGGTGATTTATCAATTTTCTTCATTTTTTTTTCTCTCATTATTTTACTGAAATAATTTCTTATTTTAGATTTGTCCTTTGAAAAATGATATGCATCATTTTCAAAACATCAACGAATATATACAGGATGTACCAAGTTCGAGGGCCTATTAGACGTTTCTGGAGAACTGGACCTATTTGAAATCTGAAAATTGGGATTATGATATTGTTCAGCATTATCTACTGAGCTAAAATATTCTTGAAGCGTGAGCACTTTCAGTTATACAGGGAATGAAAATAAATTTTTCAAAAAATTTTTGTTTCTATTTTTTCTTTTCTGATATGATAGAAGTATTCTATTTCGAAAATATTTCTGTTCAAATCATATCAGGAAAGAAACAATAAAAACAAATTTTTTTGGAAAAACTTACTTTCATTCCCTGTATAACTGAAAGTGCGTAGACAACAACAATATCTAATCCAAATTTTCAGATTTCAAATAGATCCAGTTCTCCAGAAACGTCTTATAGGTCCTCGAACTTGGTACACCTTGTAGACATTTTAAAATGAAAGTGTACGTCAATAGTTTGTTATTATCTGTTGTCTTTTTTCCCGACTTTTATTGATATTTTTATTCTTTTAAAATACCACGTATCTACTTTTACGAGTCATAATAGTTCAATGCAATATTCAATGAAAATGTACCTGAATACGTTTCTGCATGATTCAGTCATAATTGATTTGTTAATTAAAGGTACCATAAGTGAATAAAGGAGTATTAAAGGTGTACAATTTCAACGGTTTGACAATCGAGTAGCCAAATCTTCTACTTCATTTTTTTCCACCACATTTCACATTGTTTCGAACTATGATGTACATGCCTATCAAAACGGAATGTTCAGTAATGAATTTACTTGGATCTTATTCGATATTTTCCTTCATTTTAATAAAAAAAAATTCCATTTTTCCATTTTCATGAATTCCGATAAACAGGGTGCCTAAGAGCCATATTTAGGTTCAAACGAAATTTACTGACCCTGTCCTACATTTCAGGTTTCTCTGCTATGCCAATCGAAAAATATTCCCCTTAAAATTTACTAGAATATGGCCCAGTCGCAGGAAAGTCCATTGATTTGATGCCCTATCAAAATTTAAAACTGTCATTTTTAAAGGGGAAAATGGAGGATTAAGATTTTAATGAAGTATCAAATTTTAATGGACTTTTCTGCACTTGGACGTATACCTAGTGCTTCCAAAGGTATGGCGTGTGGAAAATATGGACCAAATGAATAAACCATCTTGTATCTTGTAGACCCTACAACTATTTATAGGTTATTTGCACTCGTTTGTATGTCCTTTATCCTCAGTTGAGTTATGAAACACCCTGTATTTGGAACTATTGGTAAAGATTGGTTTATCTCTATTTGTGGAAATGAATGAATAAGTCATATAAGTTAATTTAGTTAATATGTATAAATATAGGTACAATTTGTCTAGAAACTTTATTTGGTAGGTACCTATGCCAAAACATTAGTGAACTGTTGATTCTTATTTCATAGGAAATGCGTAAAAGTGTAAAGATCTGTTCTAATTTTTCTTGGAAAACAGTTATAAACCCATCTCTTCACAAACCTTTTAGGGCTTTCACTCCCAATCTCTGAAACAAAATCCTCCCAAAATAAATTTCAATCGATATCTAGTTATAAACCCAGCAGTCGACATAATATAATGTCTTCTTTCTAGTACTATTTCTTTTTGCACTAATCTTTCGCCTCAATTTTGTAATACATACGTAATTAATGAGAACACATATATATTTTTTGATCATGAATCTGTTCGTTCACATTCCTCACTGAACTAAATGAAGATGTTTTGGAATTTTTTTCCCGTTCAAAACACCCTCTATGCGAAAACAAAATTCGAGTACAATATTACTATTCCCACATTTTTTTTTGTTCTTATTGAACCGTTCTCAAGAACAAATTATTTTTCATATAAGATAAAAGTATCACAGATAGATTTCATATGGAACAAATATTTGCATAGTCCATTTTAGAACTATATTGATTGTCTCTTTAGAAAGGAGCGTAACTGCTACATATTTGTGCACTGTGTGCAATATTTCTGTTACAAATGATGAACACTAGATATATTTCTGCTATGTAGCTAGTCTGTAATATGGTCATCTGGGTTGACTGAAATAGAGATATTTCAATAACGTGGTTGTTCAAAAAAATTAGTCGTTGTTTCCAAAAGGCACATTTCCAGATTCAAACCATGAAATCATCAACTACTTCGTATTCTCCTAACTTCTGGGTCCCAACCTCATCGAAAAACGGGAGAAAATGTCCGTATTTGGGACAAATTTCAATTACCAATAACTGACTTCAAAGCATCCTGTATGCCTAGAAAAAATATTACAAGAGAGAGAATTGAGGACGTATGCTGAAATATGACCAAGCTCTTATTATAGAAAGACTTTCACAAAACTCGAAATATTGGTATTTAGCACAATTGAGGCTACTTCAAAAAAATATTATGAGTTAAGAATATTGTTTACATTTTTGTGTCTTATTCTTTTCGTTTAACTTGACGTTATTCTTGATTGAAATGAAGATTTATATTTTTCTTGTTGCGCAATGAACGAATGTTATGATAATTTTTTTAACTCGTACGTTATTATAATTTGTCAGAAACACGGACGAGTTGTCCTGTTCTTCAATAAAGAATTGGGGGAACTTGATGATTTTGTGGATTGAAGCTGTAAAAATATCTTTTGAGACGATAATTTATATTTCACAATTTTGTGCCAGGTCATTATCAAAACATCTAGATTTGATTCAAGTTAATAAGTGAAGTATAAGTAGTATGCGGAAACACCAAATACATTTATTCTCACCTGCCGCCAAAGTGAATTAAAATTTGAAATATTGATATAAAGAATGTTTCTTCGACTCGAAAACTACGTAATAATATTTGATTCCGGACCTGGAATGAAAATTTTTATTATGAAAGAAAGAATATATTGGGAGTGTTGGACACTGTTTATTATCTATTGTCAATCAATTTATTTTTGAAGATGTAAAAATTCTTGATAGAGAAGAGGTTGGTTATAGACGTAATATAAGCGAGATGATACACATAAAAAGAAATTATACCGTCAATCATAGAGAAGATGTGCAACACCTGAGCACGATTTATAATAATATACTTAGAAAGTAATAAGTAATAAGTAATGGCTGGCCTCGTCAATAGTGTTAAGACCATTCCTGATCAATATTTTGTAACCTTATGTTGATGTCATTATCATAAATATAGAAACTGATAAGGTGATGGGATTGTGTGCCTGCTCTCCAAAAGATTTTGATTTCTTTGTTAAATCCTAATGTTTTTAAAAAGCGTACAATATTGTTCTCGTAACTAGGTAATTTATTTTCATATTATGTCATATTGTATGTCTTATAGTATACTTTTTGTATTTTCTTTCCTAATTCTAAAACAATGGATGATAACCAAGTTACTATTTTTATTATGTTTCGACATCACTAAAGGCACTGAAAATACAGACCCGATAGTACAAAAATGAGATGGTTCATAAATTGAGATCAATTAAAAAATGGATAAAATTAGTAAATAACTTTGTGTCTTGGATGAAAAGAACGATAGGCCCATATAATATAGGTATGTATTCAACAGAACCTTGGTGTCCGCCATCTGCCCTTGTATGCGCATTTCCTAACGATTCACCTTATATGACCAGATAAAGATATGTATAAATTATTTTGGGATGAGAATCAGTAGGATTGATATACACGAAATAACCCGTTTTCAGATTCTCCGTTGGGTTGAAGAAGGAATAGTTGAGTTATTATCGAATTTGAAAATTTGGCAGATCATGCTCCACTTGGACGTCATTGTTTGCAGATTTCATATAAGTATCATTTTATTAAACTCTGACAAAATTTAGCCTGGCTCATCAACTTATTGTTTCTCTTAATTCCACTTCAAATTCACAGTTGAAAAATGCTATTTTTCTGGGTTAATTATATCCACGCTAGACGCTAAGCAGATGTCAGGAAAGACTCAGTTTCTGGAGAAGTTACTCAAATCTCTTGATTTAGTTTTAAACTCATTTTTGCTATCCAGAAAAATTAAAAAAAAAATCGATACTGTCCTGTTAGGACACAGCAATATTAACATCATTATTACGTTTGTTGCGGCTGCTCGAATTGCACCCCAGTAATCTGCTTAAGGTCACTTCGCTACCGTACACTTTCAATTTCTACGGTTCAGTTCACCCTCCACACAAACCTCCCCAGCGTTTCAATTCAATTATGTTTCACATGAATCTTTCTTTTTTCTCATTATCACTAGCATTATCGAATGTATGAGGGGATTTGTCAATTATCGCGATATAAGAAGTGATAAAGAGTATATTGAAAATTAAACATGCCTACTCAAAACAGATTATTTACATGTATCGTGTATCGAACATACACGAACAGGAATCTAGAAATAACTATGCTGGAAATTCAATAATACAACTCAATTCTGTGTAAATTGACTATAAAGCTCGAACAATATTTCAAGTCCTTCGAATATTCAGTCTCGGAATAAAGGAATCAAATTGAACGCTTCAATCGGGGAGATCTGTGAGTTACACGTGAAAATGTCCGGGATGAAGCCATAGAAAATTCTACGTTGGAAGAGTTGGCTTCTTGCCTCTATCCACACTACATTGATATAATGGAAGCTTCCACACGTATTTAAGTTCACTTTCGCACCGAAAAACTACTTGGCACACACGCCGACCGCTGATCAATTCCGGTGTGCATATTCATCCACTGCCACTACATCGACGAGATAAAAATAGTAATTTTATACAAACGGAGATAATAGATATATATACCAACGGTCAACACATCTGAAGATTTTGAGGTTGTCCTTGAACAGTTGAAGCAAAGAGCATCAACAAGAGGATTCACCCTATCATTTTGGCCGGTTGCGTTTCAATGCCCTTGAATGTTCCCTGGTTTAGTGGAAGGGACGAAAACGAAAGAAGATGTTCGTTCTGTTCGCAAGTCCCAATCTGATTGGTCGCCCAGATTCTCACAACGCAAAGAAAGGAAAAAGGGTCTACAAGAGTTCATCACGTTGCTTTCCGTTTCTGACGTGTTTTCACACCAGCCAGAAACTTACTCCTAACACGGAGAAAGGAAACAGGACAAAGGGTAGACAACAGGTTACCACGCTGGTTTTTGTTTTTGACGTGTTTTCACGCCAGCCAGTAACTTACTCCCAACACGGTGAAAGGAAACGGGATAAAGGGTAAACAACGGGTCACCACGCTGGTTTCTGTTTCGGACGTGTTTTCACGCCAGACAGAAACTTACTTCCAGTACAGAGAAAGGAAACTAGATAAAAGGTACACATGCAACCATTAAGTTGAAGAAAGTTAATCGACACACTTCTGTTGATCCTTATCGAAAGTCTTAGAAAGCAGAAATTGGAAATTTATGTTGCTGTTGGGAATTAGCACTAACCCGAACAATAAGTAACATAAGGCTGACCGGCCACCGAATGCGAAGTTGAGCGAAGCTGTCCGTTTTCAATGCTAATATACATAAGTGACGAATCGATTACTGATAAGCTACGAATCGAGGGACGTAGCTTGTCATTTAGAATGGAAAACGCTCGGCTTAGCCCAACTTCGCATTCGGTGGCCGGTCAGCCTAAATATATGCATGCACTGACCTAAGATATTTTAAATTTTGTAGATACTCATGTTATGTTCTTGTTTAATCGAATGAATTGAGCAAAATAGTTTGATCAATTTCGAACGCTGCTAAATCATTTTCACTGAATTTGAGTATATCTTTACTTGCTTTTCTAGGTTACTTACACAGTGCGGATGGCAGCAGAGTGAATGTAGACCGGTGGCTTGCCTCCCATACAGAATCGGACGTAGAATGGTAAGGCCGCTTCCAGATTTGTCGGTGCAGCAGTACCGTTTGTGAGCCGTCGCATCGACATGTCTTCATTTGTCGTCATTTTGTTTCCTTCAAGTAAGCGCGGTAAATGTCGAGGGGCGACTGGACAAGCATACCGAGATGCAGTAAGACGAAACGATCCCTTCCCGCTCATACTGAGCCAGTTAGCAAACGCTCATTGAAATATAGGCGCTGGGTAAGCTTTCGGTACCGAGTATACCGAGCGTACCGATACCACACCGTTGATGCACCGACAAGTCAGGAAGCGGCCTTAGTAACAGAAGAATGGCCGGGAATATAATAAATCAATGAAAGATGGCAGAGGAAAAGGATCGCTGTTCGAGAGAAAGCTGCATGGACTAACGTTGATGACCTCATACTTCTTATGATAAAGGACAGGCGAAAGTGGAAGACTATGTACTAAACATGACGAAGATAATGAAGAGGAAGGAGGAGGAAGTCAGGAGGGCAAAGGGTCCATAAACAAATAGAAAGAACAAAGCACGGAAAGGGCATACCGGGTCACGCCTCTTATGGAAAGAGATGCAGCCTATTTCCAGGTGGCAGATACTCGGGGATAGAGGAGGATGGTTTAGTGGGTGAAAGTCGAAACCACTGCGCACAACACCGAACGTCTTATGATCTGCTGTGGAGAAGGAATAAGCTCAACCCTAACTCTAGGCAAAAAAACGGTATTTACATTCGTATTTAATTTTTATGATTAAAATTTGTAAAATTGATAGTGATCTGAACCATAGATCAATACCTTGTTTATGCAGAGGTACTAAGAACTAATACCTCAATAATTCTGCCTAAACTCATCATTACTCTATGCACTGACCGACGATATACTAATTTTGTATTGTTGTTTATGTTCTTAATTCGATCCAAAAAAATGGGAATATAAACAACAATTTTGAATGCTGATTTAATTGCCCTGAATTCGAATATTTTCCTTTTCGAAATCAATTTTAAATCATATTCATACAATCCAGTTCAGTAAATAAAAATACAGAAATTATTGAAGATCTTTTATTACCAGACATCAAATTGCTTCTGGAATTTCAAGGCCTACTGGAATGTCAATAATTCTGTAAGGGACTGCAAAAACATAGAGTTCTACGTATATGTATAGGCGAAAAACATTACAATTCTTCTAGCGGAGTAGGTTGAAAAATATTTGATTTTATATGATGCAAAAAATCTTTTCGTTTTCATGGAAAGCGATCGAAAAGATTGGAAAACCTACAGATGTAACTGAACGGGTGCTACAACGGCTACATATCTGAATAAATCTCTCGATAATTGACAGATCTCCATTGTGAGCAGCGTTTAATACCAGGGGATGAGGGGACAATCCAGGGGATGGTTAGGCACTCGAGTCATCTCGCCAATATAAAAATCCCCCTTCGGGGATCGCGTCACAGTTCTCCCATTCTATTGAAATCAGAGCTCGAGCTCGAGCTTTCCTCCCGAACTCGTCAAATCCGCATACAAACTCGCCCCGTTTTTCCCCTTTCGGCAGTCCTCAAGCTCTTCACTCTGTCATGGATATGCGGCGGCAAGCGCTTTTTATAATCCATCCGTTCTCTAATGGTGTCATCTCTAGAAGGGGTTGAAGAGAAATTCATCTTGCAGTAATTAACCCTCAGATGTTGTGAATCAATTAGCTTCGATACGGTGAAACTTTATGAATTAAAAGGTAGAGCGAGTATTGAAAAGACAACGCGAATTGTTCCAGCTGAACTAATGTACGTATTTTAGAGTAAAAAAACAAGACAAAGGAAATAAATAATTATTTTTTTTATCAAATTTAGTACAAAGTGCAACAGTCTCATTCGACATTGAAACAATTTGTGGCAAAATAGTTTATAATTTTCTTTATTATATGTTTCGAGGGTCTATATAAGCGATATAGCAATAAATGTCGAAAATGTTGTAAAGATATCTCTGCTCAACAATTTTGTTCAGCATCAATGATACGCAATTCTGTGACATGCCAACACTTGTTGCGCGACTGTGCTACCTTACGAAATTCTCTTAGGCTGAAAACGCACCGGACGCAACATTTTGTTGCGAGACGTTACTCATCATTTTGTCTCTCATAAAAAGTGTTGCAAGCTTGAATCCGTGTTGCGAGCGGTGCGTGCCGCCTCATTTGATTCTGAAGGAAATGAGGAGCTTGCAACATCTCGCAACGTCTCGCAACACCTCGCAACAAAATGTTGCATCCGGTGCGTTCCCAGCCTTATAGTTATGTCTGCACCCAGCTTACCTGTAAAACAACTTTGGAGTTGCGACTATACTCTTTAGGCACAAAAATTAGCAATTACATAATTATTCGATAATCAAGAAGCAGTATTCCACATATTCGGTAAATTATATTTACTCTATCCAGACGAGAATAATCATTGAGAGAGTCGGACTGCCAGAAATCCACATTCCCAGTATACCACAGAGAACGTGCGGATATTGAACGAGATTAGCGATAGACTTGTTTGGCTCTTATTCGAGCTCGTTAGTACCACATAAGTCAATCAACGATGCCGACCAAATAAGGCAAAGGACCTATTCGGCAAGATCACTAATCTCGGTCAAAGGAACAAGAATATAAACAAGCTATTCTTTCGGAAACGTTTCGGCCTCTTTAATGGGCCTTCTTCAAGCTAAAAAATATAGCAGGGAATGAAACAAATTAACTCAATCAAATAAACAAAAATGAAAGGTCGGCAAAAACAACATGGTTGCGTTCACAAACTTACTCCGAGAGTAGAGTACGAGTATGGCCATGCACAGAGAGCATACTCTGAGGAACTAAAAGTACGTTTGTGAACGCTTCGAGTAATCAAAGCTTACTCAGAACTTGCTCATAGTAAGTTTGTGAACGCAACCCATAACTACATGAAAAATTAAATCTTTAAATTTAGTAATTACAAATTCTACAAAAGGCAGTAATCAAAGAGAAAAACTGAAAAGAAATAACATAGATTTAAATGAAATATACATATGTGTAACACATAAATAAATAAATGAATATCATCTGCCTATAGTTATGACAAAAGGAATAGAAAAAATTAAATTGAAACTGAAACCACGAAAAAATAGGCTATGAGTATGACAACCAGAAAAATGCAATTCAATGAAAAAACACCAACCGTCAAAAAAATAAAACTTCAAATAAACTTTCATACGATGAAAGTTGTCAAAAATAAAATCAAATTATGTACATACATCAAAATACCTACATGAAAATTTCACAAAGGTGTACTAAATTTGTGTTGTCGAAAGAATAGCTTGTTTATATTCCTGTTCCTTTGACCACGACTAGTGATCTTGCTGAAATTCCTTCGCAGAGACAACCCTTGGGAACGATGATCGTTGTGACCTTTAATTCAAATCCATTAGCCCCATCAAACTACATGAATCGATGCGACATCTGGAGCTCAACGACCTAAGCTTTCTCCTCTATGGCTCCTCAAAAATAGATATCTGTGTACATTTCTTCTCTTCATGACAGTTTTCCGGAACTACTTCAGACTGGCGTATGTTTCTGTCCACTGGGGGGAGGGTGAAATCACAGCCGTCTATAGAATTCTTCAGTTAGAAGGCTGTGGTGAAATATACTTCCAGTTCAAGTGACGATAGACGATAGCAACCAAAGATATTACACTCAATATCACCTAATTAATATATATTATGTGCTAGCAACTACGTTCCTAACCTTATCGGCGTTGAACTCACAATTGTTAGATCAACGATTATTATACATTTTCATGTATATGTGCTAGCTTTCAGATTCCTGAGTTAGTTCGCAACCTGTGTTTTCTCTTCGCGTCGAAAAAACTTTCGATTCCTGAGTTCTTTTATTTATACAGGGTGTCTTCTTTTAAAGTGGCCAAACTTCAAGGGGGGATCAGACGAGTGATTTGCAACAAAAAATGTCATATAACACATGGTCGAAATAATGTTATTCTGCAATTAAACAATTCTTGATTTCACGAAATATTTCAAATTTTTTCATAAACTCAATCATTATTCAGTTTTCCTTGTAGCCTCATCAAATTTGACCGCATATTCGGAAAGGGCAATAAGTTTGCTACGAGATAAGAGAGTCTGTGTTTTTTTTGGTTCTGTTTAAAATGAAGCGTTTCAGCAAAAATCATCTATACAAAACTTCTCAAAATGGCAGAGTTGAAGAAAAATTTGAAAATGATTACTGAAATATAACCTAATACGACCCAAGATAATTTGTGACTTGAATTATCGAAAACCAACGGGAAAAAACCCTCATCTCGTGATGACTGAATCAACCTTATGGTTTCGTTTAGAAGATTGAGCCGATCGCTTTATGAGTGATAATGAAAATGAGAAACTCCTCTCACTATTCAGAAACTTCGACGATTTCATGAAATGGGTCATTTCGATACCAACTGACAGAAAATGCCACGAGTTTAAGAAAGAAAAGCTTGAAATAGGTTATACGAATTTTACAATATGAATTTTTAAATCACGACACGCGTGTCGATATCACATTAGCATCTTCAGATTCAATCATAGAGTTTCATCAAGTATCGACCACATATAAATTCAATACAAGAAAATAGAATTTGAGTTCAAAAACTAACCAATAAAATTCACCAGAATTATTCACACATTTTTCACGATTATGGTCAACACAATATTCTTGTACCAACCCTGCAAAAATCATACCCAACGTAAAAATGGGTCTAAATAAGGCACCTACCAATAATGGCACTTTGTTAACACAAGCACTTTCAATATATAGTGTCTCAATTTTATACACCGTTTTCATCTCGAATCTTACGATACAGCAATTTTTTCAAAGGACTTGATGCCATTGATCAGATGTACCGAATCATTGCTAATATTATCGGTCCAGCCGTAATTTTATGTTTTCCTTCGATTCTTCGATGCCTGGGTTGTCTTGCTTACAGCACATGTATATCCATTGAATGCCCATTAAACGTACAAAATGTTCATGACGGACATCCATTGTACGTCCAGTTAGGTACAATGAGTGGTCCAGAAAATATCAGAACCTCACTAGATTTAACATCCTATGGACGTACATACAGGATGTATAATGGACGTACAGACAGGATGTACAATGACAATGGAAGAACATACAGGTACGTCCATTGTACATCCTGTATGTATGTCTGAGTCACTGAGTAGGAAACACTCATGATTCTTTCTCGCTGGTTCTTCGAAGTCATTTAGAAATAGCTTCTTCTATCTCCTTAGTGTCCCCTTTTTTGGAGGGAATGGCCTTTCCTGTGAATTTATTTCGTTGAAATTATCATATCAGAGTACCTACATCACCATACTATAGTATGGTGATAATTTTTATTGCATATTGAATCTTTGGCTGTTTTCTGGTATGTAATTCCGTTTTATATTCTTATGATCGTCCCCCTAACAAATATTATAATATTCTTGATTTTAAAAAGACCACAATAAATTTTTTATGATATCGTAGAATGAATAATTATAACTAATGAAATCATTAAATTAACAGGAAACAAAGAGGAACATTCGTGGTTCGCATAGGCATTCAATTCTTTAAACCTTTCTGCCCATGAGATTACATTATTCATACTACAAGTAAATTTGCCACGTCCCTCATAAAAACTTCTACTCACCTCGTTACTATCAAATATATGTACCACACACTGGAACCATACCTTTTCAAGTTCAAATTGGCGCTAATCAGAATCAAAATGACATTAGTCAAAATCAAATTGGCAATAACAATTTCAAACTGGCATTAAACATAAGCATAAGGCTAAAGCCAAAAATTAAAATATTCACAAATCACAAAATATGATTAATGAGTTTCTCTATATTTCGCTGTTTTACTCAACTAAAATTCAAAAAATAGATGTTTGGGTCTTTGTGACGAAAATTCCAGAGTAAAAAAGGGAATAGTTATGAGAGGGCGGAACATCTGGGTTTCAAGTTCCAATATTACCATTGAGGCAATTATATTACCTACTCTCAGTGAGAGGCGAGACGGACATTATTTTTTTAGCAGCAATACAAGGGTATATCTCTACCAAAGTGTTGATACTTTTTGTCTCTACATACGCATAAAAAATGTATTATATATATTTTAGATTCATCCTCTCATTCTCAATATTTGAAACAGGAAATTTTCATACTAAAAGCAATTATAAAGTATTATTTATATATGTTACGGCTAAAGATAGGTGTGAACATAAACTTAAGATTAGCCGGCTAAACTTAGGTTTAGCTTCGGGTATTTGCTAATGTTAGTTTCTTCTATCTTTAGCCGGCTAAACTTAAGTGTAACCACATCCCATCGGCTAAAAATGTAGAAGGCTTGAGGGGCGCAAATTTTCGGCAATTAAAAGAATATAACGAAATAGTGATACGAGTATAATCAAACTATTAATGCAATGCATTTTTTGTATGAATTTCACATATTTTAATAGCAGAAAAGCATTCTGTTGAGCAGTTGGATAAATGAGAATGAACATAATATTTGTTTCAACTGTGTCTCAACGAATTCTTTTTGACGAATCTAAAAATCTAAACGCTTGATGACAAAATTCATGACATGCTATTTTGAGTGTGAGGGAAAACTGTAGTGTTAATGATTATTTTTCATCTTGTTATTATTCATAATTTGAGGGAAATTGAATGAGCGGACAAAAACTTCTTCACCAAAATACCAAAGGTTGAATTCTAGAAAAATATATGTAGAAGTGCCCAATCTTGTTTGTAGTTAACCGGACTATTTGGCACAAAGATTATAGAGTTAACTCTATATCCCCCAGGATGATTCATCAAGGGTGGCAACAGGCCATATTTTGGAACCCGTATGTTCAATGACTCGGGAAGAAATTTTTAACAAAATCAGCTAGAGAAAGTGTTTTCAACTATGTTCATGTTCATAGTTTTTTTTTTTGTTCTTTTTTGCGCAAGAATTGGTTGCAAAGAAATTGCAACATTAGTTCCTATTTCGTAATTTTTCCATAAACCCAATTATTGAATGGTAGGGAAAATATACTTTTGTTTACGGAAAAAATTTTCTATGTCTAATATCTCATTTTATTGTGGGGTCATATTATGGTTTTTCACAAATGAGGCTCGGTTTGAAGGGCATTAATCTCCTAAACAGATGAAAATAAATCGTTAAATGTAGAATTGAAAACCCATGGGCGTTATGTAATACAACCCCAATAAATTCGATGCTCTTTCTTTTGCATATTTCAATTCTAAGAATTTAAACAAAAAAGTGGCCGTGTGCTTTCGTCCTCTCCCATCCGACCATTCATGATACATCACCTGTCCGCGTGTCCATCGAATACATTTTTAGCCGTTCCGTTTTGGGTAATGTGCACATTAGCCGGCTAAAGATGAAATGCCCTGACGCGGATGAATATTTTATCGAACTTTAGCCTATCCTCGAATATAAACCTAAGTTTAGCCGGCTAATCTTAAGTTTATGCTCACACCTATCTTTAGCCGTAACATATACAAGTGTTGGATTATTATACGAATTAAATTCATAACAAGGGCAGACCTGTACTGAAGCGCCTGATACATGATCCATAAATGTACATCCAGTGGACGTTCATCATCAACGTACATTTTCTGATTGTCCAAATAAGATCCAGTGCTGTACATCCTACAAATGTTGAGAAATATAGGTACAATTATGGAAGCTCGAAAATGATATATTCAGTTGTCGTACAGAAAAGCACAATTTCTGGAAGCAAATATTAAGGTACAAATCTGAACATCCAAAAGATGTACAATAATGGATAATTCACGTTGATCCAAATATGTACATCCAGTGGACGTACCTCAATTTACAGTTTATGATTTTACAAATAAGATTCAGTCTTGTACGTCCTACGAATGTTGAGAAAAATAGGTACAATTAGGTATATACGCTCCAGAATGATACATCCAGTTGTCGTACAGAAAAGTAGAATTTCTGGAAGCAAATATTAAGATACAAAATTGAACATCGAAAAGATGTACAATCATGGATTATTCACATGGTCGCCCGCAGAAACCCGCAGAAAATTTTCTCAGGGGGGGCAAAATATCATCTACGATTAGTTTTACTGAAAGAAAAATTTCTCTAACGGTGTCTATCAGAATCTCAGGGGGGGCCGTGGCCCCCCCCTGGCCCCCCCCTGCGGGCGCCCATGATTATTCACGTTGATGCAAAAATGTACATTCAGAAATGTATCTACATCCATTCGACTTCCATATAAGGTCCGTGGACGTTTGTACTTCATTTGGATATAAAATGGATGTCCATTGGACGTCATGTGCTGTATATGGAATATGGAAGTCCCATACTTGAAATTTAATGAAATTTGGGCAAAATCCCTTATGTTTCAGATCAGACATTTTGAATATTTGAGAAAGGCAATTCATGGTGACATGACAACTACCTTCTGTGAATATGGGCTCACCCCTGAAAACACGCTGTATATTTTAAATAAAAATAAACTTCATCTAGAAATTGATAACAGGAATTTGGACTGGACCATGTTTATTAAATTTTTTACGGAATTTTTGCCGACGTTTTGGAGTAGTTCACTCAATTTTTCTGAAAATTATTTCAACTATATTAATTACCATGTAATTCGGATAGATAGATATCATTGAAAACCCAAATTCAATAAACTTCTTCCGTCCAACTTAAATTTAATCTATTTCTTGGATACGTCTTTGTGATTTCAATTCAAATGAATCTTCCATCCGAAGAAGGAGACTGAAACAAAACACATTTTCTTCATGGGCTTCTTGAGTGGATTCGTGCAATTTTGACAAATAGAACATTACGAGTCAGAGTTGACAATGTCAAACCTCAGAGATCACTCTCGGCCCTATTTTACTCCTTCTTCAAACCTCTTATTTCCCTGATTGTTTTTTATCGACATGTTAACTATGTATGTATGCTGACGGCACCAAGATCTATAATTTTTCTCTTTCCAACGCCGGCCGCAATTCTCAAACAGTATATAGGTCTGGCTATGTGTTGGCCGCTATGTGTTGGATGGAATGGTTGCTTGTTGCTTTCACTAAACATGGTTCATCATGTTGAACATATAGATGGAAATTATCCTCGAATTTTATATACCATTGACGATCATTTTATTTCTCTTTCACCGATCAATGTTATTTGGGTTTGACCAAACCGGCCGATCTGACATGGTCCACCAATATTGATTCTATTACTACTATAAAGCCAGTCAACCTACCTACCAGGTTCATAGATCCTTAAGTGTTTCTGACGAATAAGTTTATAAACTACTTTATGAGGCTTTCATATGACCTATATAGAATACGCTGGTCCAGTTTAGTGGACTGCATTTATTGGCCAGATCAATATCCAGGGACCAGAATTCCATATGAAATCGTACTTTATTATGAGACCCGCCTACGTACGAATAACATGACTATATTTTATGATAGACGAGCTAGACGTGACATAATATTCAAAAACAAAGGTAGGCCACGATATTTTCGGTTCTCAGATGTAGGCCATATTCGCTAAAAACATCGATGATATCCCATGTTACAGTTTCAAATCGAAGAAAGGATTTCCGTACCATTTCTTCGATTTTCTTTTTAAATGGTACAGTCTTCCTATAGTTCCTTGGTCACTAGCTTCACCATCAATGGATTCAAGAGTGGATTTAGAGTGACTGAGACGTCTTTGATGATGAGCAAACGTTGCTGTGGCTAGTGCTGATTTGTTTTAACTATATCTTAGAACCATTTGGCTCGTTTTGTGTTCACTTATTTGGCCACTTTCTCATGAGGAAGTGTGCAATGAATTTTTTCATGTGTAAGCTCATTTTAGTTTATAGGTGCTGTATTTGGAGTAACAAAAACTCCCACTTCTACAGGAGAGCTTTTGAATAAAATTGAAAGGAATCTGTGTGTATTGAAATAAATTATTACATCTGATTTTGGGACAGGGAAAACCGTTCTGCACATTTTGTAATATGAATTACGATGCTGATAAAAAGACGTGCAAACATATTTGTGGCTGAAGTTAGACAAAGGTTCAACAGGCTACTCGTATTTGACTTGCGAAAGTTTTGACAAAAATCATCTTTTTATGCCCAATTTGCGTTCGGGGATGACAAATTTATCTCAATAACGGCCGTGTGCACCGTCTTATTTAAGGCGAGATTAACGTTGATACCTGATAATTTCTCTGATTTCTATAGCAATTACCATAGCAATCACCGAATTTACGTTAATCCTGTCTTAAATAAGCTCGGGTTTAAGTCCTACAAAAAATCCTAGATTCCATATAATTTTCAATATTCTACGATATCTCTGGGTATCAGTATTTGCATTGAGTATTAATATAATATTTCAATTAATACTCAATGGTATTTGGTCTAGAAGGATACTCAATGAAGATAGTTTTGTACGTGCAGGTTCCTAATATTGTCATCCGCCATGCTTTGTCCAAGTCCGCAACCCATAAAACAAGTACGTGGTATGAGAGTGAAGTGTCTTAAGGGGTAAAAAGAGACTTCCGAAAGAAGTATTTTCGCTAAAGCACTATAAGCGGTGACCGTAGCGAAAAGAATTTTCAGGGAAAATGCAGGGTGTCCCGAAACAGATGGGAAACATTTTAATGTGAGATAGAGAACTCCTAGAGGATCACGAAAAAACTCCATATGTAGTGTCTAGGAGTTTCAGATTCCGATACACAGTGTGTTTTTCAAATTTAAATGGAATTTAAACCACTCTATCTTCTGAACGGAATCACCAATTTATGTGAAATTTCTAATGAAGATAGCTTCCATGAGGTTCCAAAAAGCTGCAATCAAATATTTCTATTTGCATGACCGTATGAAATAAATTCGGACAGTTCTTAAACGTTTGCCAAGGCATTCTATAACCAGAACAGTAGTTTCCTCTTCTTTGCCACAAAATCTACGTCAGTATCTGATAAGCCCATTCTCATCATATGCTTTCTAAGGAGGCAGATCCAAATACTTCTTGGATCTTTTGAAGTTTTGAATTTCATATACATTCATATATTTTATAAACATTTCGATTCATTCCCTTCAATTTCCAATAACAACATTATTTTTTCAAGTATATTCCTGAACTCCTCCAGAATGCGCACGCAAGACTCTCTTGCACATGCTTATTGCAGTAAGTAGCTTTGCTATGCCCTCCAAGATATGCGGTCCAAGGCGAAGAAACGATGATGATGATATAGCTTTGCAGGTTTTATGTAGATATTTATATTTCGACTTTATCGAAACTAAAAAAATTATCAAGAGGTCCCATCTTGTTTTTTTGCACCAGGGCCCCCGACTATCTTGCTACGCCACTGAGTGTCATATGCATGTAATACAAGTATATTGTAAACTAAGGGTCCAAGTACTGATTCCTTAGGTATTCCTGCTTCAAGATATCATTTATTTTTCATGTGAAAGCTTTTGTCTCTCAAATAGTTCTTCAATAATTTGCATTTTTTCAAAGAATATTTTGTACAACAATCCTTTTTGGACAGGATAGAAATGAATATATACGAAACCCATGCAACATAGTTAACATCTGAAGGAGGACTGCAACGCAAGAAAAAATGAAATGAGCAAATAATCTTTGATCAGTCACAGCAATAAAAAATGTGAATAATTTCAACCCATCAAATTTTACATAGGGCGTCAAAATAAAAAATATAACAATTAGAAATATTTAAATCACGAATAATACAAATCAATAAGTTACATGACGAACATAACATTCAAAGAATTATTCAAAATTCATCCATAGTGAAGTATGATTTTCTGCATAAAATTTTTTCATCTCATTTTTTCTTTTCCTTTTTTCAATTTTTTACTTCCTTTGGTTTCAATATTCACCATCACAGATTAAAAGAACATATGAAGAGAGAAAATTTTTTGATCAACCAATATTTTCAGATCTGGGCCTGAATTTCCAGAACTTCGAATATATATCACATTTCATACATGTGTCAGTCTAATAACACACCACAGAAAGCAAAATGAAGAAACTAATTGGCAAACCTTGCATATAAGGCACCAGAACGATGTCAACCATGATTACGTCGACATATCTGCATCTGCAATTACTGATTAACCTCCGAAAGGTTGTTTCCCGAGACAGAGGGATTCATCCTTGCCATTCAGGATCAGGTGATTTCAGAAAGGAACTATATGAAATATATCGCCAAGGATGCCTCAGTACCGGACGATAGTTGTCCGTACGGCTGTGCGAATCATGGAACCATCGAGCACAGAATGCCATTCGAAGGATGTTTTGAAAAATGATCACAAGCTCTACTAGGATCGCATTGTTCTTACAGACAGAAAAATTAGTAACAATAGACCTGGACTTACATCGCTGAATAAGGATGAAAACCGAGCACTATTGCTCGGCGTGGCGATTTCTATCAACAAAAACCTACTAGACAAGCATATTGAAAAGATTTCGAAATACAGAGACCTCGAGGAACAAACCAGAAGACAGGCCTGATGCCAAAGAAATTAATGAAGAATCTCAGGCAACTTCAGCTGGACGAAAATATCTATAGAGTCATGCAGAAAGAACTACTGCTAGGTAAGGCGAGAAAAGTACGCAAGTTCATGGGAAATGCAGAAAAACATGGAAAAAAACGCCATCCACTTCGACAGGAAGTGTGGAGAGATCAGGAACCTGGACTCGACCATCACCTAATCAACTAATAGAGCTTAATCATTTGTATATCTGAGATGTCTGGGATAAGTGAATGAATGAACGGATTTTTTTGGTACATCAATAGGAATATCCAAATTTCAAGAAATTCAAATTTCAAAGTCAGAAATTTTTTCCAAAAATCCATGAGTGGCATGAAATTATCGATTGTTGAAAAAAAATTACGAATAGGTGGATTCATTTATGTCGAATTTTTCCAACATTGAATTCCTGTCATTTGAAAACTATGTTAGATGGAAAGGAATAGAAAACGGCATGAATTTTTTTTCTAGAGATCGCAATAAACCGAAGTTTACCCTTTGTATACCTATGATTCATAAGTCAGATTATTCGAAGGGTTGTCAGTTAGTGTTATATTATATAGTTATATTAATTTTGGACACTCCTGGAATTGAAACAATAATATTATTTCAAAAAATAGTATTCCGTAATAGTGTATCTATATATATTCTATGCAATGTATGCGTCCCGTATAACCTTAGTCGAAATCACTTGTACCCAAACAATTGCATGAAATTTCATCATCATGCCACCCGCGAATCACCCTCAAGAATAAGCTTTCCTGTTAGATTAGTTGGGCGTTATCGTTATGATTAATCAAATTTATATTCAGTAGGCTCCTAAACAATAAGGAAGTATGTGACCAAACCAAAATATAATCAATTCGTCATTCATTAATGGGATATTGCACTATAGAATAACTTTATCTTTGTTTATTGAGAATATGAGATAAGTGGTATAAATAAGTTTTTATGATTTTTATTGAAAATAGTACTAGAATGTAATAGATCTTCGGTCATGAGATATCAAAATGTTGAATAAAGAGAATTTATTACGTGTAGCTAGTCTTAGTTTAGTTCTGGTTATTATTCTCCAAGTTGAAGAAGGTAAATTGATTAATTCTATTCCTGCAACACTACAGTAATTCATTTTATTCGGTTCAGCAGATATAGGATGTTGGAATAAAGCCATTACAAAAAGTGACTTATTTTTCGAGCCATTGAATATTAAACTCAATAGTCGTGCTTAAAAATAATCTCTTAAAAGTCAAACGAAAAGAAATAATCAAGTCTAATAATTGTTGTATAAGAATACTGAAAACCGAAAGAAGGCTCGGTAATGTCAGTATGGAACCGTTTGCGCATTTACCTATTACTACGTAAATACCACATTATTATCGTCCGAATTTGAAATCAGTTAAACTCTTCCTTGATTTTGGTTTATTTTTATCAGTGATGATTCATAGTAGTGTTCTAGACAAACCTGAAGTTAGTACTTAATTGTACAAAGCTATGAGTCGAGTTCGTTCGATTGTTTCATTTGGGGGTAAAAAAAAGCACGACTTCTTCCATTTTTTTTCCATCAGTTATATAACCTACTTCTATTTTTCCGAAAGCTTCGAATTATGAAAGTGTAAACCAAATTTTTAATTTCTGATTTTCGACAAATTTTGAAATTACATTTTTTTTCGATTTCAAAAATATATCACATATAGTAGTATAGTTTATTACTTTTCGTTTGATACTGTAACTGATAAAATAACTAACTATTATTTTTAACATAATAGGCCTATGATCACGAAATGAAGATAAAGAAGAGAAAATTTAATTAACAACCAGCCAAAGAATATAACTTAACAACTTCTACACATTTCCTTCTATATGATGCAGACTTAAGGAAATAATAAATTGCGGTTAATTTTTTCAAATGTAATTCTCAGTATGTCATTTTCAGCTAAACATGAATTGCACCTTTCCTGAATACTTTTTATAGAATTTCTTATGTAAATGTTGAAGATTGAATAGGTACATCTGACAAAAGCTTGTCTGAAAGCTCCTTTATTATTGAATGTTTCCAGGTACGACTCAACTTTGATATAGACCCATTCAAAGTCGTCCATAGGCGCAAAATCCGGAAAACGCGCTGGTCACTTCACTGGTCCTATATAACCAATTCCATTCAGGCCGAACTTATCATCAAGTGAATCAAAAGCAGCTCTTGTTTTTTATGCCGATATGCCATCTTGTTGAAAAAATATACTTCTTCTTTCCGCTGAGGGTATTTCAATAAAGAGATTCCCGTATTACGTGAAGATAAATAATTTCAATATAATTAGGAATACTCAATTTCAGAAAATTTATTAGTCAAAACTCGATATTGTATTGCGCACCAAACACCAAAACCAAAATCTGCCTAAGCGGTTTCCCAAAAATAGTGAATCAAACGTTAGATCACGATTGTGTAGACCAAATACCATCGAATGACACCAAAATTAGTTCAGCGAAAATGTACCGTTTCCAAAATAATTTGAATTTTATGAAAATATGTAAAATTGCTAATTTAGGGTAACAAAAGTGTAGAAAATCCAGACAGCTTCTTGAAAGTGCCTATGTTGACTAAGTGCTATTATTGTTATACCCTTTTTCATCCCTTTTTATGACGATTGCCGGAGGTTTCGAACAAGAAGAAGATTGTGATGACCATTGATAAAAAATTTAGAAGAATTTTATTGGTGAAATTTTGAACTAATAATCAATTGGTCGTTAGTATTTTTCTGTCAGTTGGTATCAAAATGAGCCATTTCGTAAAATCGTGTAAGATACTAAATAATTAGAAAATTTTGGCAAACCTCAGATTCCATTTTCATTCCCACGTGAAAATCGATGGGGCCAATATCCTGAACGAAACCATATGGTTGAGTCAGTCATCACGAGATGAGTTTCTTCCAATTGCTTTGCGATAATTCAGATAACAAATGATCTACGGTCGTATAAAGATCTATTTCAGTAATCATATTAAATTTTTCTTTTAACTTTGTCATCTTGAAAGTTTTGAATATTTGATTTTTGCTGAAATGTTTCATTTTTACCAGTTCTATCTTCTATTAAAAAACCCTCAACTTTATGTGCACCCTGTATATCCCCTCACATCTGCTTGAAACCTATTTAATGGAATAAATATTGCAGGATACTCATTGAAATGTTGGGTATGTTGCTCAGAAGCTGACCCTCAATGTGCTGAGCCTTTCAACAATTCAACTTTCCAACTTATGAACTGTCATCGGCGCAGATCGGATGGAACGGCCGATCCAAGACCATCACTTTGTACTAGAATAAAACAAAGAGGTAGGATTGGTGCAGGGAAAGCTGATAAAATCTATTCCTGTTCATTTCTCAATCTATTTTTTACAGTCGATGGACGTTGGCAGTATATAAGATCTTGTGGTGTTCAAGATGATTTGAAGATTCAACAAGAAGACATAATTTGCAAAACAAGAACATATCCTGGGGATGTTATCATCGAATACTGTACTTGCAATTCCGAGGATGGTTGTAATGGCTAAATATTAATTGTTTCAAACTGCATAAGATACAAAATAATGATACTCTTGTATATACTTCAATTTACTTCTCTCACTATTGACTTTCTTTCCATATTTGTTTTTCCGTTTCCTGTCTTTTATCAGATTTATTACATTTAGAAATCAAATTAGTGAGTAGATTGTCAGTGGCACGAAGCCAATAAAATTATGTAATTTTCAATATTCTTAATTTAATTTTATTTACATATCCATCAAAATATTTGTTATTTGATTTCAAAGGAAGTGAATATTATCATTGAGAATCAACCCCAAAGATTATATCTTCGAATATTCAAACACTAAATATGATGTAGGCAATGTTGCATCAAAATTGTAAGAACTTGCGCCTTCGCCATTCGTGAAAATTTATGAATGATACCTATTATAATATTAATTTGTGATGATCCTTTGCCAATGTTTTTCATTGTTAAAATAGGTAAGTAGTAAGATCAAAGTTCATTTCAAGAAGGAAAAGCTTGTATTTGACATTAAGTCAACCTTGAATGGGCAGTTTGACATATCAAAAGATAACAGGTCCTTCCACCATTAACCAAAAACCCGAAATAAATTGAGAAAAGGGAATAATGCGCTTTCAAGCACGCATTTCAAGTTGAAAAAGGTCATTTTCCCAAACGATGCGGGAAAAACGCCTGCTATTTCTTTCCGCACGAAACAAATAGGTTTTTCCCGTACTCAAAGCGAAATACGAAGCCCTTGCTCGGAAAATGAGAGGCATATGTGGAAGTTAGCATCTGTTAGCATAATACCTCTAATCATAAAGTAAGTGTACGGGAACTAGGAAAGTGAAAAAATCAGCAAATCTTAGCTAATGCCAACGTTTCGCAACATATATTGTCGCTTCTTCGGGGCTAAAAAATACAGATTATAGTGAATAAAAACGAAAATCGACAACACACACAAAAGAAAACAAATCAACATGTATATAATAAAATAGACAATTGCAGAGTCTAGAGTCACGATCCGCACGGAGACACACCTACCAAAGCCAAATTATATGCTTTCAAAAAATAGATAGAGATTGTCACTGCTTCTTGATATCACATCACCATAATGTCCGATATCACAGTTGGAGTCCACTACTGGAAGTCTCGAAAACGTCCTTTCGACTAATTTTTCGACCCTTACTTGCTAGTTTCCATCAAAAAATTTAGTTTTTCTACAATTAATCAATAGGTAGTACTCATAGATAGTGATAATAAAACGGTCAAGTAGAAAAGTTATTATTGCTACTTACAAATGTTACAAAAAATTAGAATTCATCAACGATCACGTTGCAAAACTTCAGATGGAATATAGATATGATTCGCATTTTACAAGTTGAACTTTCATTATATCAGGAGTTCACCAGCACAATCAGTAACGGCAGCGAAGTTCTATATTTCCAGCACAAATCAATTCCATGAAGTAGTCGAAACGAGAATTTTGTGTTTCAAAATGCTCTCCAAGATTTGCTTGGCATTTGGCCTAAAATTCAATTTTTCTATGACTGGCTTGAAAAGGTATTCATTAGCTTAATAATAGTCATCAACGATATGAATATTCAACAGTCTTCCACTTCAATCCTTGAGTGAGTCAAATAATGAATACCCACCTATTTCAAATCGAGTTCATTCTGTAGAAAATTCTCAATCTTGTTCATCTAACATATCCTGCAGTACGGTTTGATAAGATATTGATATAAGTAATATGAATGATCAATCTGTATTCAATCACCCTGTACACCGCCTTTGAGTATTTAACGGGGGTGAATACTCAAGGACACTGCTCAAAGCTTTTACAGAAGGTTTATTCGCATTTCGTTTGGCATGCAACCCATAGAGAAAGAAGGAAAAGAGTGCCGACTCAGTGGTAAAATAAATTACGCGTGATTGTAGCGTCCTTATCGGCAGTAGACGCGAACTACCATGTTACGAAAATTGGCACCAGGTGGCGCATTGATCGTTTTGAATTCGCATTTTGGCGCCACAAATCATACAATCAAACAATTTGAATTAATACTTCACTGAAAATTGATAATAAACTGGAAGTTACAGTTTATTATCAATCTTCAGTGAGGTTTTCTTCTTGTAATACTTGTTTTCAGAAATGATACTCGACAATTATTGAAATACTTTTTATTAAACATTATATTAATTAAATACATATTGATTTTTTTCAAACAAAAAGTAATGAAATAATTTAGTAATGTCAGATCAAATATTGTTTTGTATAACCAAATTATTGAAGAAAGGAACATCCAGTGTGAAGACTACACATAATTAATTGTATTCTTCGATTCATTGGCAGAACTTCAGCATAAGCCATCTGATTCACGTAATCTGGAACAGAGTGGAAAATCGGAATCGATACTGAATAGATTTTTATTGAAAGAAATGATTTATAAATAAATTAAAATAAATGCATTCAACAAAAATATTCTTTAGTAACTGAAAATCACATTTCTATCACAGATAAGGTTAAAGGTTTGTAAATAAATATATATTCAACAATAAATAAAAAAAAACTCTGATAAAACAACAGCAACTTCTGAAAACAAATAAAACTTCTATCACAGACGAAAAAATAATATAAATCTATATATGAAGAAATTTCTTTGGAACTGACTTTACCGTTACATATTTTTTTGCAAATTTTTTTTGACATCATTGAAATACTTATTACAAATTAGATCCAAAATTATTTTGTTCAACATATTTTGCACATTTTCATAATGTTCAAAACATGTGAAAAATGAAAATGAAACATTTTCTGTCACGAACTGAAGAATTTCCTCATATATATTGAACAAATGACCATGACTTTCTAAAATTGCAACGATTACATCATGCATATGAGCAACGTATATACACAATTGCTCAGATACATAATGTAAACACCTCTTGTCATCACCGTATTCCTGAAACATTGTAAATGTATGAAACTCTAAAACTTGAGTACTTAAAAGACATTCTTTGCATTGATGACACAATATACCAAAAATTTTTTCAATAAAATACCCACTTACATAAACAAGAGCTTGGTCATCAATTTCAGCAATATTGTTGGGAGGCTTTATAATTTGAAATTTCGAAAGGTCAACTGAATTGGTGGGATAATTTTGATTTTTGTCAAATTTAAAATCCAAAAAATTTTTCAAATCTTCAAGAATGTCTATGCCATCGTCTTCACAATTTTTTCCACGGCTCCTAGGTGTAACAAGGCGATTCAAAATGCAGGTCTTAAGTGCTGATATAAATTGATATGGAGTGGGATTAGTATTCGCACGGCCATGTTGCCTGATCAGACTGAAGAGATTCTCAACAGGATCTTGGTTCAGCGTTCTTGTACGCAGGTATTTGAAACCAGCTTTACGACATTCATCCCACACCATAATTATACCTTCAAGTGTGGTAATCCAACCTTCCAATCTGGGAGCCTTTGATTCTAATCCCGTTTCAGGGTGCAAAAACTGCCATTTTTTGATCCTCTGCAAAATGGCATACCAAAATTGGACATGTCTACTCTTTCTACTAACACATCGCCTTACCCCCAAATCGAGAGTTACACACAGAATTCAAAGAGTCAAAGAGTTGATCAATATCGCCTATGAATTCTGCTGTATGAACTGCCGAAGAAGGGAAATCAGGATTGGATGACATCATCTCCAATGCTGCCGCAACTGTGTGGCTCATAGTTTTAGCAGCCACAGAGACTTTCATTTTTAAATGCGAGTGTTGCAGATTTAAATAATCTAAATCAATTTTAGGCATGGTTCGAAATCTTCTACTATTGTCTAATTTGTGACCTTGAATAATATGCTCCCATTTGGCAATTTTGTTGTCCTCAAATTTGATATTGTAAGACTTTAAGGCATTACGTGTGTTTTTCAATAAATGTGGAGGATCATGTAACACAACAACTTTTTGATCATTTACAATGAAGTAAGGTCCTGGTTGATTAGTATGGCATTCATTGATCAACTGTTTAATGGCAGCTGCGTTGGTAGTGCCTTGATCACAAACTGTACAAATCACCCGAAGACCAATTTCCTGCAAAGCAACTATGACTTCTTTAATAAGAATTTTGAGATGAGTTGTCTTTATCTGATCTTTAGTAATAGTAGGCTATTGGCTGTTTCCAAGACTTATGAAGTCCGGAAATCATAAAAACTAAAGCATGATTTGCGATTTCTTTGAATCGTCCAAGATTTGAACCTAAATCTACATGTCCTACTACTTTACTTAAGGCATGGTCATAATGTAAGTCGTGAGATAAAGACATTTCATCGAACATTAAACAACAAAATTTATCAAGGGTTTTTAATTTTGAAAATTTGACAGCTAATTTCTCAAAAATTTGTTTATTGATGCCAGTATCAAAAGAAAAGGAACTTAAAACGGAATTTAACGTTGATTTACTTGGCAATCGTAAAAATCTGGACAAAAATCTGTATGAACGCGGACCTCGTTTATATAAAGCTAATGCAAAAACTTTGTCTTCGGATGTCCAACGCTCCCCATGTTTTTTTTGTTTAGCATTTCTGAACTGAGAAGATATAAATTGAACCCCATTACTATTAATTGATTGCTCGAGTTGTAAAAAAAATTTTGAAGAACTGATCTTCTCAGCTAATTTTAATTTATGTTTAGACTTTTCAATGGTTTTTTTCAATCTAGACAGCTTCTCTTTTTGGTTTTTAGTAATATCATACAAAATTTTTTTCTCTATTTGATAACTGATTCCTACGCTTAATATTAATATTATTTAAAATGCCTGACCTTTTTTTCACAAAAGAGGGAACAGTCACTGTACTGGGTGAATTTGAGTTTATGTCTGATGAACTAGTACTTGGCAAACTATTGTTATTTAAATTTGGAAAATCTGATCTTCTCCAAGCACTAGATGAATTTGAACCTCCAACTTCAAAACCATTATTATTATTATTGTTGATAATTAAATTATCCTGATTAGAATGCAGTGAAAAATTTGGAAAATCTGGTAGAGCTAAAGGTAGAAGTCTAGATTTAAATGTATTGTGAAAATTTTTTACACTGAAATGGTCCTCACATATTCTACTGTTCTTATTAAAAATACAATTAGAATGAACTGATTTGATTGCATTCTCCCATTCTGAAATTCTACTTGGAGGAGATCGAAAAAAGTGCTTGTTAGTTTTAGACCCCGAATAATTTTTGTTAGCACAATTTGGGATGCAACATGAAAATTGAAATTTTAATGATGCCATACTAATCGATTATGACAATAGGTTTACAGAAATAATACTTACCTTAAACTATACTTACCTTTCACTGACGGAAGTTGTATCTTGTATCCAGTCCCTATCCACTTCTAGACTCCACGATTGCACTAAAAAATTCATATTTGAATTAAAATGTTACAAAGAATGTGTGCCTCAACCCAAAGAAAGATGTTTGCCTTTATAATCCAATAATGAATGAATAAAACTTGTTGATATAACTGATGCAGAAATTATGTATTCACTGCAGAGAACAAATCCACGTATGATGCATTTAAAACACAACAAATGTTGAATTTATTAAAAAACATTACAAAACTATGAGGACAACATGACTTACCAGTCTTACCACTGCTGAAAATACAACTAAAAGCGGGTAAAAACTTACGTTATGTTATGTTATGCCGGAACGAAAACATGTTCCATCCTTTTCTACTATATATATAGCTATTTCAAACAAATAGTTCTATCTACTGCCCATCGAGGCGCCACCAGCAACGTTTTAAACGACCAATGAGAGTTGTCCGTCTTTCCTTCCTTTGTCTATGATGCAACCCAAACAACAGGCAGACGTATCATTGGAAAGATGTGCGTCTGGCGTATTGAAATCCTTGTTTTCGATACGATCATTTGATGAATTCATTATCATTGATGGGTATTTATTATTATTATCAAAGATATGAACATAGTAAGCTCAGAGTAATCCACGTATTTCTTCGTGAGTTTTGAATGTTCTTTGTCTAAATCGGCTAAATAGCTTGTCCTACTGTAACACTAACATGTGACTTAACTTTCACTTCAAATTTATTTCTGAAGGACAAATTGCTGCTTCATATTAATGTATCAAATCCAAAACCATAAAAATATGGATTACTTGACGATCTTGTTTTTGTTATATATCCTTTGAAATACAGATTAATATATTGTCCCCAAGTATAATTATCTCAAATGATACATGCCTGCCACGAATGACAGGAAACTTCCTAGTGCGAGAGCACTAAACTTGCATGCAAATATCTATGATGTCATTGATGGCAATATTATATACAGGGTGGATCAAAAATGTGTACCGAGCTTTCTGGGTATGCCCAAAATTCATATTAAGAGATATATCCTTCCAAATATGATGAAATTAAAAAAATTCCTCCTCATAAATGTATGTTGTCAAAATAAAACTTTTTATAACACTTCTACGTTTCTGATATTGTTATAAAGGGTGATTTCAGAAGGTGAGTAATGATTGTTTTGCAACAACTTCTTTCGTTGTATTCATTTTGGACAAAAAAAATAAAAGCATTCGATGGCGCGGAAAATTATAGGGAAAAGGTACTCTTGTATCATTGACAGAATTGAGAAAACAGAATTGTTCATGGCCTGCTATGATATCGTTATCGATGAATCTCGCAATGAATGAATCTGCTGATATCATGTGACTACCAAAACTCAAATATCTCGAAAACGGTTCAATTTTTTCTACTTGGATAAGAGTACCATTCTCATGTAATTTCATCGAATGCTTCTATTTATTTCACCGACACGAATACATCGAAAAAAATCCTAAAAAAAAATCATGTCTGACCCACTAAAAATACCCTTTATAACAATATCAGAAATGTAGAAGTGTAAGGCGGATCGGCCACCGAATGCGAAGTTGCGCGAAGCTGAGCATTTTCAGTACTAATATAATTGACAAGCTACGAATCGAGTGACGTAACTCGTGATTTAGCATTGAAAAAGCACAGCTTCGCTCAACTTTGCATTCGGTGGCCGATCTCCCTATTAAGAAAATGTATTTTAACAACATACTTGAAATTTCAATCTACTGGTGGCATTCACCGTTTAGAAGTTATGCGGAGAAAGAAATGTATCAACTTTGGAAGGTTATACCTCCCTCAATATGCCTTTTGGGTCATATGAGTTTATTTATCAAACTCTACTTATTTTTCAATGTACTATCACGCCCAAAGAGCTCGGTATACACATTTTTGACTGATCCTGTTATACCGTATATACGAATTCTCAATGTCAATTCTTGAAACAACTCTGTATATCGAAATTTCAAAAATCTGTTTGTATATTTGTAAAGAGCACAACGATACAAACTTGAACATGTGCTCGACATTTTTGAGTAGACTGTTCCACTTTGAAAATTTCAGTGAAGTCAAGTTGAACTTGAATAATCAAATATTGATTCTAATTGAAATACATAATGAATTACTAAAACTATTAAATAAATATTTGAACTTAAAACACCACCTGAAGATGCTATTGTGAATTAGCAATGACATAGTTACCTCATTTCAAACTTCTTGTTTTTGAAATTATTAGCATCAATTATTCAATTGGAATCATTTTTTTTTCTCTGAGAATTTAGAAATAAACCTTCATTTTGTTTTACATGTTACATGTTAACATGTGATATTATAAATTCGAGATATTATAAAGAAAACGGATTTTGGCGGTATGTGCTGGGGTGAGTTCACGCCATTTGAAGAATGGCGTGCTCTTGGGGTGATTGTTTCGTCCCACTGCTAGGGTCGGACTCATCAGGTAGGTTAATGAACCCTAGCAGCTGCCTACGACAATCGCCGAAGCAGCGTAGTTTGTGCCTGCTATAAACGCCGGTTACGTCGAGGGTATAGAGTGTTGCGTCGCCGGTGGCGCCATCGTTTGGCGTATGCTGCACCGCAATAGACGTATAATCTACCCTGTGATCGCAACCGTCGTGCGCAGTGATGCCATCGTTTGGCTACCCTTGGTACCATCATGGTGAGATGAAGTATTCCTCTACCATGGGTACAACTACGCCGCCACACGGATAAATTATGGGTAAATTGAAATTTGACTTCAAATAATTTTCGTCGGAGTTCATTTATCGAAAAACCAGACCTTTTTTGTACAGCGTTAAATTCTCTACAAAATGTATAAAGGATATTGCAATGCTATTTATCGTTCATTAGTAGTAATAAAAATCAGTAATTCCTGTATTATTCTTATGAGAAATCGAAAAGTTCGATGCGGACAACCTAAACAGTAATATTAAGAGCACATAATTACAGAGCCCCTTTTTGGCATTCAAAGGAAACTTTTGAGCGTGGTTCCTAGAAAGAATAATTTTCCTGTTTTTTTTTTTTGAAACGGCCTAATCTAATGTGGACCTAATAGTAATTAGTAGGTTTTCAGGGACAACACCTATTCTCATCCCCAATTGTGACTAAAGATTCGAAATAAAATTTTTCGAACGATGATCATTTCCCTAAAAAATGGTAAGGGACGTGAGTCAGGAAATATAGCGCGCTTGCTCAAACTCATCTAATATAATTACCAGAGCAATCGCCCATCCAGGTTCTGAATTTGTTTATCTGCTTTAATTCAACAATACGAATCCGATCGAGATGAAAACTCATTCTTGGCTGTTTATTATCATCCACCGAATTGATTCTGATACGCAAACATTTTTGAAAATATTTTATTTTCTTTTGGTATGATCCTCATGAAATTTTAGGTCAATGTGAAAATTTCAACTTTCTGTTCTTTCGGAAGTTAGAGTTTTCACGGCCAGAGGACGGAAATAATTTAATTCGACCCTGAATTCTTCTTCAATGAGTAACACAAAATATTTAAGACAAAAGATAACGCACTTTGAATCTGAAAATAAGGGCGTGAAATTAGAAATTCTTGATTTTTGATATTTTGAATGAGTTGCTCTGCAAGTCCGAAACAGTAGTCAAATTTGGGGCGAATTCAAAATATACTTTCTGCTTTCGAAGGGGCCGAAGTGCAGAAATCGAATAAATACCGCTGGTGTTACGGCTCTGCGTGAAAGCTTTGGTTTTGCTGGTCATTATTTGCCCATCTGCGGTCATTGACGTGTGCCCTTTTCCAATAATTCGAAATATCCAGTAGAGAGGACAAATCGTCAATCATCTGTTGGAAGAAGCAATCGAATATCTGACCCTTATGGGTCCGGCACCTTCAGAAATGAGACTTTGATTGACTTCGCTTCTGATTGATTGTTTTTTCGGCGCTTTACCTTCCGGTTCTCTCCGATACCCTCCGAAGCTGAATTATATGGCTTCTTCTCTAATCATGTTTACCTACATACGTTCAAATTAAATGGGTGTTGGTATTTTAAACTTGAACTGGTACAGAGAATGGTTCTGATTGTATTTTGATACAAAGCCGCCAGTCTATAATTTTCGTAAGCACTTCCGGAACGGACCTATTAAAATCATCTCAGCTTTATTCTGAAGTGGTGTCTGTTACCGGCAATCTGTGTGATTCAGGTATTCCATATCATATGAAGGCGATTCATATAATTCCCGGGACATCTAGGCAATATAGTATAATTAATATAGAATATTACGGATGTTGTATGTATTAATGTTTGTGGGATTGGAATGAATTTGGAAATAAGACGTTAAAACACTCCTTCAAGCGACGTTTCGCAACTTCAATGTTGCTCCTTGAAAGCTCTACAAAGAAAAAATAGATCATACACAATAATATAATAATAATAATAGAGAATGTCACATTGATTTTTGTCCTTTTTCTTACTTTCCTCTTTCCTTATTTCTTTCTATGTAGGTATATCAGAAGTGGCAATCGTTCGTCAACTTTCCATTCGAAATTCTGCGAACTTCGACAATTGGCAAGTTTCCTGAAACTCCAAAATCGAATTTAAGATCACCTATTTATGGAAACCCTTTTCCATTAGTTATCAAACACGTGAAAGATTCGCTTCAAAATTCAGAAATTTCAGAAATATACCCTTCGAAACATAGTAAACATTCGAATATGTGAAAGCTTGTGACGTAGAATGCCTTTACTAAAGTCTAGTAATTTTTGTTAATTCGACAACAGTGGAACCGATCAAGAAGATATTCACAGATTGCATAAAATTGTTTCTGTAATCTGTGTCTATTCCTTCTTAAAAAAATTCAAAATTGTTCAAATACAGAGTCTAAAAAGATCATAGAATGACAACCTATGTGGCAGGGGTCTGTTGGCGTTACTCTAGAATGCTAATCCAGTAGTAAGAAATGCGGCGAAAAATTGACAGTTGTCGTTAAAGTGAATGCGCGACATTAGTTTATTTCAACTCGAACGTTGCCTAGACTTTCCTACCTTATGTCAGTCGAATTTTTTATTTGGTATAAATGAGAAATAACATATTTCATTGGGTAAAAGAACTTATTTTTCGATTCATACAGGACTTCTTGTCGATATTGAACACATGCATGGATGTCTAATTGTGTTTATATAAGCTTTGCTAGAAAATCAGTACAATGATGTTGCAGGTTTCAATGAAAATATATCGGTATCTCGGAGTTGTTATAAGTCAAAATCTAAATTTGTCGATATAGAAGTATTATTGAGTGTTCATTGATTGTTTGACCTAACCGTGAATTGGCTGAAGATTGGAGATTTATAGCGAATTCTATGGTAACAACTGGTGCTTACTGAATATTTGCAACTCACAACACAAAAATTCCAGAAGAACTAAGCTTAATATCACCAATGCAATTCGATATTATCGCAGATTCCATTAGATCAGCTGTTACCTAAAAATTTTGTGCATATTTTAAACTCCGTGCAACAATTTTGAAATATGTATCCTGATTTAGTGCAATTCTACTATATACCTACCATCAATGGAATTCGCTTTCAGTGGAACTTGATAATTCATTCAAGTTTTAAATTTTTTGTTTGCATTTATTATTTTTAATATGATAGACAAGTACACAAGTACATTTCAGAAAATGTGACTTAAAACTCCTTTCCTCCGAGCAGATCGTGCAACAGTGAAAAATCAAATGACTGAAAGAAAACGCGTTGTTGTCCGACATACCTTCGTTACATAAATTGCCCCCTCTTCATGAGATTCGATCGACAGAATATTCAGAAACTCGGCAACGGTCTATTAGAAAATAAACTAATGATGCGCATTCGTATTAACGACCACTGTCAATTTTTTGCCGCATTTCTTACTACTGGATTAGCATTCTAGAGTAATAATAACTTGCGTTCAAAAAAATTCGTCGTCAAGTAGGCTATGGAATTTCAAACGTCGATATTGCGTATCTAAACGTAGTTCTTAGCTTGTGCTCTATTATTATTACAGGTTAGCTGTCAAGTTAGCGTTTTGGATTGTTGTTAAATTAAAATTGCCAGCAAATAATAAAGATGGTTTTTACCGACGTACAAAAAGCATTCATTATTGAATCCTACTTCAGAAATGGGGAGAAAATAGAAGGCGAGTGGAAATATTCTGTTGAGAAATGTCTCAGCGACTTCAGGATCGAGTATCCCAACGTTGCTGTAGATTACCAATCTTTCCAGAGTACTGTTTCGCGATGTGTGAGCGTTTTTCGTGAAACAGGTAGCGTTCAAAGAAAAAAAGGAAGTGGTCGACCAAAGAAGAGAACACCCGAGTTAATCGAAAATGTTGAGAATGTGATGACAGAAGCTCCACGAACCTCTGTTCGGGTTTTATCTCAACTAGCTGGAGTCTCTGTTGGTACATGTCACACAATTTTGAAAGAAGACATCAATTTGTATCCTTATAGATTGACATGTTATCAGAAGATTGAAGAAGTTGATTACCCTCGTAGAGTGGCCTTCTGTCAGTGTTGTCTAAACGAATTCATCGATAACCTGAATAAAGTTTTCTTCTCCGACGAAGCCTGGTTTCATCTTTCTGGATATGTCAACTCCCAAAATATGAGAATGTGGAGCAGTCAAAAACCGGAAAATTTTTACATTGAGACACCACTTCATTCTCAGAAAATTGGAGTTTGGTGTGCTATCAGTCAGAGAAGAATTGTTGGACCTATATTCTTTGACGGAACTTTAACAGCAGAACGCTATAAAGAGGATATTATCATGCCTTTTATAGCTGAATTAAATTTCGAAGAATGGTCATATAGTTATTTTCAACAAGATGGAGCCAGAGCACACACAGCTGTGGAAACATTGGCTACACTAAGGAATATTTTTCAGGATCGACTCATTAGCCTCAATACTGAAAATGAATTTCCTCCAAGATCGTGTGATCTTACACCATGTGATTTCTTCTTATGGCCTCATTTGAAGAATTCTATCTTCCAATCACCTATTTCTAATCTGGACGAACTCAAGACTAGGATCATTGAAAAAATTCATCTAATTAACGATGATCCTTTTATATTGAATAATGTCTTTGAATCTCTCAAAAGAAGATGTGAGAAGTGTTTGGAGCAAAGAGGAGGACATTTCCAACAGCTACTTCAATTATATAGAACTCTCAAACGTGAAACTCATTGTAATGAAAATCCTATAATTCAGTTTCTTCAGTTATGGCAGAGACTGCCTCTGGTTATGGATTTTCACTGTCAGCGTCAATTCAATATTTTATTCATTGAGAAATAAACATATTCTGAGGTTCTTAGTGTGATTTATTTCTATTACCTACTGTTATAGGTACAACCTTTTCACATAATTGTAAGTACAAAAACCATAATACTCGATTCGTTCAAGATTCATGTCTTTGACTTATGAACTCAGGTTAATTTTTCCAATCGCCTCAGATTATTTGGATTCTTGTAATCAAATTCAATGAAAAAATGCTAATAAATCATTATTGAATGTGCAAGTAATTTTTTCTGAGAAATTGCCTTTTCATACAAAATTACGATAAATAGGTTAATGTCATCAATGTTTACATTTGGCTGTGATGACTGATGAGTGTGATGTAAGGAAAGAATTACGTTAAGTCACAGAAAATCAACCTACAAAATTCCAGAGCCTACTTGACGACGAATTTTTTTGAACGCACGTTATATAATATGATTTCTATGGTTGGCGTTCTCTGGTTTCTGTGAGTCATAACTAAGATGTCTAAAACTCTGGTGTATTCACTGATTCGATTTTGTTTTTAATTTCGTGGGGATATGGGATCAGTTTCGTTTTTCCCACTGTAGGTAGCGCTGGTTAGAATTCGACAGAGCATTATCAATTATTGATATTTCAAAATAATTTGAATACTTTCCTACGACGTACGAATATGTTGTATTTATAAGCGATTTTATTGGTGTGTGGAAATGTATTAGTTTCGAGAAAGGGGTGTAGAACATTCATTCATTCCACATGTCGTTCAGTAAGTTCAGTTTTCTGTATGGACAATCAAGAGCTACAGCTAAGAATTGGTGTTGTTGGAATGTGAAGCAGAACTAAATCAGATGAACGAACCTTCGGGGCCGATATAGCCAAGTTTTATGGAAATTTCAGCAATATTTCAAAGAAACTGTATTGGAAATACGTAATGTGAATTATGAGCATATATTGAGAATCAAAAATACATAAATCTGTTCGAGTCTGTTACTTCAAATATAATTCCTGAGTAGATATAGTGCAAATTCCCTTTCCGTCAACTGAATATATTGGATATTTCACCAATCAACTGTGTTTTATTAAAATCATATTGAATTACCCCCCTCACGAATTCAAGTTGTCAAACGGAAATTATCTCGAAGAAGAACAGTAAATCCTCCTTCGAAGCCTTATTCTATAGTGTTGAAATGTTGACGAAAATTGAAATGTAAAGCACAAATTCCTTAACAGCTGACAAAATGGATCAGTTCATATTTTGAACTCTTTGATTGACATTCCATATCAACGCAAAACAAAATGAAACGAGAGAGTATCATTGGACTTCCTTTGATAGAACAAGGATAGAACGAAGCAAATGACATGGTGGCGCCGCCACGAAACTGATCCCATATCCCCGATTTTCTGAAATGTTGATGCTTGCAAAAAGTGACAATTGCACACACCAGTGATTTAGACATCTTAGTCTTAACCTAACATGACTAACGCGTGTGCTGTATATTCTAGAATAATTATGGTTAATTGACGAATGTAGTAAATTTATACACTGCCCAAAAAAATCAACGCACATTCTGAAAATCTCAATTTTAATGAAAGTTAACTCTACATTGACCTCATAACTTATTTTTTATGTTCTCTCGGGAAGGTTTTGAACGAAACAAGACACATTAAATGGAAGAAAAATTCAGGATTTCACCGAATCTTATGTGAAAGAGAAATGAACAATTTTCAAAATACTGAAATGCTGATAAGTGATTTAATACTTGGTATTTCCACCCCTTGCGTTAATTACAGATCGGCAACGACGGTTCATACTCAAAATGAATCATCTTGAAATGTTCTGATATAATCCTTCCCAGATTTCTCCGAGTTGGATTCCTAAGTCATTAAGAGTAGCTGGATGATTTTCTGAACTTCTCAGCCTTCTATTGAGGTTTTCCCAAACCTGCTCAATCGGATTGAGATCTGGATTTCTTGCTGGCCATTCCATTCGAGAGACTTCAACCTCTTCAAGGTACTCCTGAACGATGCGCACGATGGGGTCTGGCATTATCGTCCATCTATCCTCTTCCTAATGGATATGCTCTCTCGCAAAATCCAAACGCGCCCTTCGATGGGCTGGGGTAAGAGCTGGGCCTCTTGCCGCGACACGAGGCCTTAAATCATATTCTCTGAGGCGATTTCTTATTGTCTGCTAATTTGCACCTCATGAGTTTGCTCAAGCTGAATTTGAAGTAGGCGAGCGGTTGCAAACCGTTGTCTCAACGAAGAAACTCTCAAGTAACGTTCTTGAATGGCAGTTGTTACCCGTGGTCTACCCTGTCCTGGTCTTCGGACATTCATACCTGTCTCCCTGAATCGCTGCAACATTCTGGACACACTTGTATGGGAAACTCCAAACCTTTCTGCAATTCTTGTGTATGTCCACCCTTCTTCTCGCAAAACTACCGCTTGGGCACATTCCTCTTGGGTCAAATTGCGTGTTTCGCGTTGCATTGCGATCGAGTGTAGAAAATCAAACGAAAGAAAAACTATTGATCACTAGAACTGATCGAGAACAACTGATTTTAGAATGGAGCCAATACATTCAAAATCTGATAATATCATCTTTTTTATTCCTGCTGGGAAAAAACATCTGTATTGAAAAAAACCGTTGAAAGTGGATAACATATGCATGCATAATTCTGATAAAAATAATTATCTTTGAGAACACTTTCAGTTGTGAAATAAATTTGAGATTTCCATAATGTGCGTTGATTTTTTTGCGCAGTGTATGTTTTTAACGTTTTATTTGTCATTTTTCAATTTTTCGATGTTTGTTTTTACAATAGTTGTTTCAATATTATGATAGTTCCTGAATCAAGACAGTTTATAATTACCCTCAACTTATAGGTATGGTAACATCTTAACTTTTATGAATGATATAATAGTTAATATCAATTGCAGCATCCTGAAGAAGAAGACAAGTGTCGTCGATACGTAGATGCAATAAAAAAGAGTAATACATTAAGGCGATTCAAGCCAATTGATTGAACTGTTATCCCTTAGACACTCCATAATGTGCGTTAAGTTTTTTTCCGCAGTGTATGTTTTTAACGTTTTATTTGTTATTTATCAATTTTTCGATGTTTGTTGTTTACAATATTTGTTTCAATATTATGATAGTTCCTGAATCAAGACAGTTTATAATTAACCTCAACTTATAGGTATGGTAACAAGTTAACTTTTATGAATGATATAATAATTAATACCAATTGCAGCATCCTGAAGAAGACGACGAGTGTCGTCGAAACGTAGATGCAAAGAAAAAGAGTAATACATTAAGGCCAATTGATTGAACTGTTTTCCCTTAGACAATCACAATTTAAAATATAAGTCGTTTTGATTCAGATGAAACATTATATAAATTCAATTACATTGAATATGTTCGCTACTGTCTGAAATACTGCAGATTTTAGACTATCAAGGTTGCCTACTATTTGAATGAGTAGACCTAAATTCTAAATAGCACTCTTCCTCTTGGCATTTTTGTAATATTAACTGATATCAGTTGTGGCAACGGCGTTATGACATTAACGACATTTCATGAGTGCAAACCTTACTCCGTTTTAGTTTAAAAACTAAATGTTTTTCATGGCCAACCGAGTGCTAAAATAAAAGTGAATGGAGTATATAATTCGGGAGTAAATGTAGGTACGTGTTTCAGGTCATTAACGAATTTGAAAGAATTCTTGACTTTTTAGGTTAATAGTGTAGAAACACAGCGAGTTCATATAAAGGCGCGTTGATACAGCTAACAATTTTTCTTAGATTTAACTAGTCTTTATGGGTCTTCCTGAGTCCATATATCTTGGGTGGACAGAATTGTTAGTTTTTATTTTCTCAGTGTATGTTGTATTGATAATTTCTTAATGTATGTTGATTGATGTATTCACCATCAAATAATTACTTCACAACATCGTTCACACTATTTTGTTATTTTTTTTTCCAAATTGATTTGTATACGTTCTCATTTGTGAACATCTCAAGCATCCTTCTCGCATTTTAGTCTTCAGCATAAGAATAGTGGAATTACCTCTTTCAGACCTCCTCACCAATATTATGTCTCTCATAAGTTCTCTATATGAATTTGGAATTTCATGAGACATGTAAAATTAGATGGAGTGTTGGTAGTACGTGATCTGGGTTTATCTCAATCTTGTTCTCATATATACAGTGAGGAATAGGGAATACACACATATACCAAAGCTGATTGTTTTTACTGACAATTTTCTACACAATACATGTATGCATTGTCCATGAAAATAAAGTATATTATTATTATTATTAATTGTACTTTTTCTGCACAGTTTTTGTGGTTAACACTTGGCATTCGTTCATTAAAAAAAAAGTATATACTACATGGTGAGCATGGGATTGAATGGCAGCCGCAAAATGAATTTTCACTCAAAACTTGAGAACAAGTGATAGAGGGATGCAATTTTGGCCATTATCAATCATTTGAAAATCGAGGTTGAAAACGTGCCATCCATTTTCCCTAGCTGCCGTTTGATCCCATAGAATTTTGCCCACTCTGTAGATACAGAGGGTCCCAAATTTCATGTCCAGTGAGGGGATCTCGAAAACAAGAAGAGCTAGGGCAGAACAGATGTCGCGTTTCCGAGCTCCTTTCCGGAGAAACAAACAATTGTGAAATCTTGGGATGCTTCGATTCTGAGATATCAGCAAAATTGAGGTTTTGACTATCTCGAAAAATGAAGATAACATTTGTGTTGTCATGGAACTGTAAGTTGAACCTTCTATATGCATTATTTATTTCTCTGATCACCATAGACACTTCATCATTATTATGTCTATGGTGATCAGATTTGACAATGAAATAATGACAGAGAATGCCATCGATTTCCAGAATTCTATATATCTTCTGCGTCGGCGTCGTTTCCACTCTTGTGGCATTTCAAAAAATAACTGGCAAAGATTATAGAGTAGAAAGATAGGAAACGCCCTCATATCGCTAGTACTAAAAACCGACTACATTTTGGCCAGTGAAAACACATTTGACAATGAGATGGCGCTGAAAACGTATCATCAATACAGAAAAACTGTTTAATAACAGTTTTCTCTTTTATAATTGAGGGGCGCGAAATTCGAAGTCTATTCCTTTTATTCAATTTCAATATTGACCTTGTTGAGAGCAGAAAACAAACATCCTGAGCGACAAAACAAAAGGATGATTTTGTTTTGTGACCAGGATGTTAGTTTTCATCTGAACATTGTTTGGAATCGATTGGTATCGATGAAATGCGCTGTTGGATTTGATAAATTTGTATTTGCAATCTATAAGAAATTTACAAAAATTTGAAATTATAGACAACGAATAGAGCTTTGACTAGGATACAAGAGTACATGGTTATCTGCTATAGTTACGTCAAAGGTGTTTTTTCTGTGGAAACGTTTCGAATTAATGAACTGAGTTGAATTTTTACAATTTATATCAGAAATTGATATGAACCAATATGCAATTTACCATCATAGGATACACATTTCCGTTACTTACATATTATTTACAAAATTTTCAGAACCACAATTGAGAAAAACCTTACAGAGGTATACAAGCCTTGTATTCAAGCCCGTCAGTATAATTTCTTCATGATTTTTCATGATTTCTTCATTATGACACAATATACAAATTGATTGACGAATGAACACTTAGGTTGAGTTCGGCTTAGCGACTTTTCGACTCTGAGCATGTCAAGTGTATTTCAATCGCGTTCGACTTCGATCTCTGAGTATTCCCTTTTCTGTTCGGGTCGGTTCTCCGATCACGCTCGCACTTCCCCGAGTTTGCAGATAGAGAACGATGGGGATCTGTCAAATGTGAAGTTGTGACTGCCGTCAGGGACAAAAACTAACGAGTACCTCTTTGAAAAACTGCCCCTGTCGCCGTAATAGAAAACAAAATGATTTTTTCGGACGGTTCAACTGAATATGAAGCAAAAATCTCGAAGTTATTGACATTGGAATGATGCCCTATTTGAGAAAATTGAGAAAAATTTTCTGCGGAATCATTGAAGCAATGTAGAATCCAATCTGATATTGAAGACGAAAGTTGGTACCATTTCAGATGCCTTTACTTTCCTCTTCCTCATAATCCAAAAAGAGTTCAACACCAAATCTTATAATAGCATGGTTCGAATTCATTTCGCACTTTCAAATATCAGATAAACTTTCAAACAAACAAAAATCAAATAGTACAAATAATACCATATAAATAAATGACTAGGATATTACTATTTATTTCTTGGTACATAATTAAATCACACAAGCTAGCAGCACCTCTGGTCAATGGTGACGGCAAACTGAGCTCACAGAACAGACCCATTGACTTACTTTATGACTGAGCTCAGCACAATGAGGCCAGTACCCAGTACCAAATTTCTGTTAAACGTTGGTAGTTGTTTTCTTGAGCTCCGAGGAACTGCGGGAATCTTGAAAGCACCCAAAACAATTTTCAAATCTTCTCATTCTTACATATGTCGTGTTCTACCATATTTCGAAATGATCTCTAATTGTTTTTACAAATTGCACTTATCGAATGCATATTATGCATATTACGTCGTTGGTTTTCACCAATATTTCTATAAAATTATTTTCGGAGTGCCAAAATAGGACGCGGCAAAAAGTTGTCAATTCGTCTTGACAACCATTTGAAACTCCTAGGTGATGTCGACAGGGAACTCCCAGTACGTTCCGGTTTGCAAATGACCGGGAACGAGATCTAATAATGACGTCACGTTCCCCGTGCTCTCTCCGTTCGATCTGTAGAACTTCAAGCCGAACTCAGCCTTAGGTTATCTATGTGAACACTCACAGAAGGTTTCATAAAACTTTGACTTTCCAAACAACAATTTGACAGTCACCCGATTCGCAAATCGAAATCCATAAAACTTTTGTATTTCTGAATATATTTTGAAGGCAATTGAGAATCTTTGAATGGACGTGTAAAAGTTATAATTTCCCCTAAATGAGCCCTTCATGTAAGGGATGCTTCCTGCATACAACAATTTTCGTGGATTAACAGTTCTTAATCGACTTGCAGTAAAATGTTCATTGCACATGGTGCAGTCAGTAGTGTTTGCAGGCCTTTACGCCCTGAAAATTTTATCCACTTCGTAGCACTGAAAACAAAAATCAATGAATGACCGAGTCACATGTTACCAGTTTTAATACTTACATTTCCATTTTCCTTAGTAAAATTCGTTTTATCTGATCCACAGTTCTTCACCATACAATTTTCGAACAAAATTCTGAGGTTTTCGCCAAGAAATTAGAAAAAAATTTCAATAATCAGCAACTAGAACCGGCTTGAAAAACAAAAGGCGATTCGAGGTTGTCTATGGATACGAGAATCAAAACATTCAAAACCTGTTCGATCAAAATGGCCATATGACTCTGACATCTCGCAAAATTTCATATGTCCCTCGAATTGATATTTTAACCAGTCTTAGGGCCTTAAAAACACATTTGAAACACAGATGGCGCTCACATTACTCTAGTCGCTTCGTTTCCTATCTTTCTACTCTATAATCTTTGATAACTGGAATATAGTAAGAGCATTTTATGTCACAAAATTTCACTCACTCGAGCTATAATACCATGAAGCAACAGGCCAAGGTAATGAAGTGATTCTACTGTGGATACCAGAGCATTGTGTTGTAAAAATAAATGACAAAGCCGATGAACTTGCAAAAAGAGCACTAAGGTTAACACCTGCTGGACCTGAGCCTTTCTGTGGGCTCGGAAAAAACCAATATAAGACAGCGGTCCAACAATGGGAGTTGAACAACAGAATAACCCTCTGGAGAAACACTCGTGGACTTATTCAGTCAAAGAAATTCGTGATGATTTAACCGACCTATAGCAGAGCTGCTGAAGCTGTCAGGAAAGTCAGCAGATGAGATTTGGACTGTGAATCAGAAGCAGAAAAGCAGAACATATGGTATACAAGTGTCCAGTGCTGGCTGGCATCAGAACGATTTATTTGGGGAAAGATCTACATGGTCGCAGTTTCCGGAAGGCTAACAGAACCACAATGACCCCAGTTTGAATAATAATGATATAATAATACCCGTTGCAATATTGCTATTCTGTAGCAATGTAGCGCTGTTTGCAGTTGCAGTTTACTTGAAATTAGGGAAAACAGCCATTCGATCTTGACTAGGCTGTGACTTACGGTATCTAAATAAAAAAGTAAAATTCTATGTTCTGCCAAATATATATACTTCTCCTAAGATGTCTAAAAACATGGTGTATGCACTGATTAGATTTTGTTTTGCCCGCTTCGAAAATAAGAGATAAGTTTCGTTTTTCCCACTGTAGGTAGCGCTGTTTAGGAATTGACAGTTGTCAATTGATATTTGAAAATAATTTGAATGCATTCCTACGAATTGCGAATGTGCTGTATTTATAAGCGATTATTGGTGTGTGAAAATGTATTACGAGAAAAGTACAATATTCATTTATTGAACATGTCGTTCAGATTTCTGTATGGAACTACAGCTAAGAATTCGTTGTTGTTGGACTATCACTATCACTCTTTGTTGTTGGAAATTGAAGCAGAGTCAAATCAGTTGAACATTCGGGACGGATAGAGCTAACAGTTTTATAGCAACTTCAGCAATATTTAAGCAATAACTGTAATAAACTGTATTGAAAATACGTAATGTGAATTGTGAGCATGTATTAAGAAACAGAAAAACGTTAATCTGTTCGAGTCTGTTCTTCAAATATTCTTCACAAGTATAGTGAAAATTGCTTTTCAGTCAACTGAATATATTGAATATTTCGCCAATCAACTGTGTTTTATTGAAATACCTTCCTCACGAATAAAATTTGTCAAAAAGAAATTATCTTGATGAAAAATAGTAAGTACTCCTTCGAATCCTTCGATAGAGTGTTGATATATCTGCAGATTCGTATTTACAACCAAAATTCAAGTTTAAATCACAAATATTCGTTAGCAGCTGAGAAAATAGTCCGCTTAATGACACAGACATGACTAGAATCTGTGGTCGATATAAACGCAGAACAAAATAAAGCGAGAGAGTATCATTAGATTTTCTTTCATAGAACAAGGATAGAATATGGTGGCGCCGCAACGAAACGAATCTCTTATTTTCGATTTAGTCTAATGTCATTCCATTCAAAAATTGACGAGTGCATACACCATGCTTTTAGACATCTTAACTTCTCCGTTTCAAATATCAAATACCATTATATTACCACAGAATCTCAAAATTGAAAATGGTGAAATTTGTTTTTGGAAAAACCTGCCCTGCAAAAACTTTATTTCTTCATGCTGTGATTATTCCACTGAATGTGAGGGAAAATATAATAGAAACCAATGGAAAATGCAGGGCAAAAACTCAACATCGATAACATAATAATATGCTATATGTAACGAAAGTTACATTAAACTCAATTAAAAATATCAGTTTGTACTTAGTGTTCAATTTCTATGTGATGAGTATATGTGCGTGAATTATTGAACCGTAAAAATGTTAATCAATATCAACTGAAGCCGGCTCTGTTGTGAGCTACCGGCAAATTTTAGGCGGCTTCCTTTCCGAATTGAAAGGTCTTTTCTCAACGTATTAATGATTTTTTGCCCTGCACGCGCCTATTTGGAGTTATTGAACCTCGAAAAACCAGTAGACAATGCAGGTAATTCAAAATTCGTGCCTCTTCAATTGCATTCTCAAGAATTATCGAGCCTAGGGGTTGGAGTACACTTAAACTAAATTATGTAATTGATGTCATTGTCTCTGGTGTTTCCAGAAAACACTTATCTCGGAAGAATTTCATAATTGTTCAGCAAGTATCGAACAAAGTGTTGTCTTTGGCTACCCATTTGTTCTCAGCCTAAGGCATTATATTGCATTACGAACCGCAAAATTAAAATTATTCTGCTCGTTGGTCGCTGTGTTTGGATCCCAAGTGATGGGTTTCTAGAAATATTCGCAAATACTCTCACCAAATCTGAAACATTTCCTGTGTATATCCGAAAAGATCAAGTCAAAATTTTGTAGTGGTGCTTCTATCAAGATTTTTGAAATTCTTTTTTTTTATGAACAAGTATTTCTCGCGTGGCATTCATGAAACAACAGTACACGAATAGCGCGATTGAATCAGATTGCTGCTGTGATAATTCTGTGATATCTAGTAAAAGGGGTTCGCCGATCAGGTGAGAATGTGATTGGTAGTCATTTACGTATAATGGGGTTCAGCCATGGATTATCTCAAGTGATTCAATAAAGAAAAAAAGGTATATTTGAAAGGATAGGTTTTTGTTAAAAATAAAGCATTTTGAATTGCATATCCTATACAGAACTTTCAAAATGACGAAGTTGAAGAAAAATCTGAAAATAATTACCTACTAAATATCGATTTTTCACAAAAAAACACTACAAGTGCCATGAAAACACCACTTCATTTTCAAATACTTAGTTAGGAATATTTCGAGAACTAATGCATACAATGAAAAAACAATTACTGTGCTGAAATAAGTATAAAAATACCTTTCAAATGAGGTATCACTCACCCCATCTTATCTATTCAAAAATTGGGGGTGAGGGTTGTAGTAGCAAGGGTTGAAGCGCTATGCGTCCGTAACCTACATCTTAAGTTGTCCCCCTCGAAACAGAAATCGACCTGTCCGAGCATTTCTATCGAAAAAATTTATTTCGTCTATAATCTCGTCTGTTTCGTTTTCAAATGGCCACCCTGTATAGGCAATATGTATATTCAGGCGGGTTTGAGTGAGATGGTGAGTTTGCTCTACTTCGATCATTCACTACTTATTTTACTTATTCAGTATTATATCCTTAACCATTTTTTATACTTTATACAAAAATGAAAATAATAACTTACAAAATAATTCTATAAAATTTTTTATGCATGTAAAAACATTATCTAATAAAATTTTCAGGTCTAAATACCAATGAAAAAAATCTGAAAATATTCGTAAACTTTTATAGAAACCTGTTACACCATTTTCTACGAGCAAATTATACAGGGTGAATCTTTGACTCGTACAAATATTAACAGTAGATTCTTGAGGTCAAAAGAAACACTTTTAACCTATACCATTTTCTCCGATTCTGCGCTGATAATAAGATTAACGGCCGGTTTCATAATCACACCTAAAGTCGCTTCAATTTTAAAGCTTCCTTTAACCCTACTGAAAATGACACTAAAGGAAGCTTTAAGCTTGAAATGTGGTTAAATTTGATTATGAAACTGGACGATAGTCATTATGAGTTTTCATAATGAGCAGTGCCACCCCTGGAAAAACAATATTACCTCCAGAAAAAGTAGCTTAATCTGTGACACTAAACATCAGTGGATCTTTAAAAAACAGTTGCATTCGGTCGAAGTACCCAAATTCCCGAATTTCACAGATATGTTTACTTTTTGAACACCAAATTACTCGAAAATGACGCATTATACGAGAAAATATGAGGAATACTTTTATTTTACAATGAAAAAAGTTCAAATATTCATTAGATAGCATCCAACTCAGTTTCAAAAGTTGGGTTCTTTGAATTTTTGGTATTTTTATGCTACGTGATGGTCATAATGAGAAAACCAGACGACCAAATATCTTCTATTCGAAAAGATTCTTCAAATATGTAAATAAAAACCTATATATAAAAATTTATTTCATTCGATAAAAGCGTTGTTGAGAACTCAAAATAATATTTTTTTATGGTTTTTCAACAGCCTGTAAAAGCCGATTTGGAAAAAATGGTATGGGAAAGAAGTGTTTCTTTCGACTTCGAGAATCTACTGTTAAAATAATTGCACGAGTCAAAGACTCGCCCTGTATATGTTGTATATGGAACAATGATCACCAACCATATATAAGCCAGAAAATAATGTTTGGGTATAAGAAGATAACCTATACTATTTTAAATTTTTTGAAGGGGATCAGCTACCGAATTTTTTATTTATTTATTTATTAACAGTAAAGAGTCGAGGTAAAAACCTATAAATGACTCAGCATATAACAATAAAAAAAAGAACACAAAAAATTATGTCAGTGAGTCGTTAGAAGTCAATCGGGTATGTAGGAAATTATACTAGGTCAAATTATGTACATGATTTTGTTATTATTCATAATTGTATTAACTCGGTTAAATTTTAACACAAATGGAAGAAACTTGACATCAATCTAGCGGACTAGAGTAGTATTTGCGAGGATTAGGCGACCGAATGCGAAGTTGCGCGAAGCTGAGCATTTTCAGTACTAATATAATCGATAAGCTACGAATCGAGTGACGTAGCTCATCGTTTAGCATGGAAAACGCTGAGCTTCGTTCAACTTCGCATTCGGTGGCCGATCTCCCTTATGAAGATATCAACGACAACGATGAAAATTCCGAGCATTATTAAATAATTTTTTGTATACCATAAAAAAATTTTCTGTTGTAGTATTGAGAATATTTTTCACATTATATAAAATGGCTATGAATATAAAAAAAATATTTGTCCATTGGATTTCTCACTAAAAACCATATCTACAAGTACCTCTCACAGTCAAAGCTTGAATTTCTCAAAAATTTCAACAAAACTTTAGAAATGTATGGATTAATTTTTTAGATTTTTTTATTGATTTTTAGTCATGAAAATTTTCTTAGATAATTCTTTAGTCATAAATAATTTAATGGAATTATTTTCTTAACTTTTTATTTCTATTTTTTGTAAGGAATAAAGAATACTTAGGGATTTAATACTGAGTAAGTAAAAAATAAGCAGTGAAAGATCGCAATAGAACAAACTCACCATCTCACTCAAACCCACCTGAATATAATACATTACCTCGCGCTCGTACTTATGGCGGACCCTCAAGGCCTCTGGTAAGATGTAAAAACTATGAAAACTGTCCGTCTACTGAGCTAAATTCTTTTAATAGTTTATGAGATCGTGTGCGCCTGGCTGTTGCGGGCTCTTGCTCTAAAAACGCTGTGATATGAAGAGGAACCTCGCGACAGGAAGTGATCCGTCATAGACCCAATTATTCGGAAGTCTACGACGATTATGATGTTTTTTGAAAGGTTCAGACTATCGAAAAGATGCGTTTCCAGAATTTTAAATAAAAATAAGCATTTGATCGGTCATCTAACATAAAGGTAGTCAAAACAGAAGTTCGTAGAGTAGTTCCAAACTGTTGGGAGTATTTATATTTCTAGATATATGTAAGTACTCAAACAGTTAGTGGTAGAGAAAAACTAATTGTAGAATTGAAAAGAGCAAAACGAGATCAAAACGCAGCTATCTCACAAGTTAGGGTAAGAAAAAAAAAATTTTTTTCGAAATCGTGTAAAGTATAAATGAACGGACTGGTGAGCAAAACGGAGCAAAACGAGAGCTTTCGGATGATACCAATATTGGAAAGATCCGTTGAGGTGCTCATAATATTACACCAGCAGGGCACTTTGAATTGTCTTCAGCTCATTGTATATTAGTGGGCAGTATAAACTGAGTGGTGAGCAAAATAAGCGCAAAACGAGGGCATAAAAATCGTAAAAATTCTTTGAGGTGCTCTGCTAGTGTAATGCTGCCTACACAAACAATACTCATAGATAGTTATGGAATGGCAAAATTTTAACTGATTATTAACGAAAGAATCAGATTTTTCGCTGATTCTCCATAATTTTCCGATTCAACTATATTCTGTTTATATATTATTTTACGAATTCAGAAAAATGTCACTTCTTTCACATAGAAACTAATCAAATTACCTACTACTGGGAAAAATCACTCATTTTTTCCTACCAACTTTAAAAAATATAAATCAACTCAGGCTTACGGAACCCCTTTTATAATAAAATTATTGTAAAACGGCAGGTATAAGTTAACCATCCATTGTCGGTAACCTAGCCGTAATTCTTAACCATCGATTGTAAAACAGGACGTTAGTATATGTTTTATTCAAAAAATAGGTGTGTCATATCTTTGGTTTTATTATTCCCAATGTTTTTAGGATTTTGTGCGAACGGTGGTCGAAGCGTTTGTGACCGAATACTGATGTCAATGTGTTGCTAAAGCAACTTAACCTATTCTGGCTTGTAGATCAGCTCTATTTTGAGCTAGAAGCTAGAAGTCACTTCGTATCAGAATTTTGAGGAAGCTGGAGATGTTGCCCAACTGATCGTGATAAGAAATCTCGTCAAGGTCTGTCCCCATCAGGAGTCGCAGAAGATTAAATTCGTCTTCTCTGAAGCATAGCATACAAATGGTCCATCGATACCAGATTTAAAGAGGAGGAAAAATAGTTTATGTGTCCTGAATAACTTCAATATATTTATTAATATAATCTTAGTTAACATAAAAAGTATGTTACATTAGAAATCTGTAGTAGTAAAAATTAGTTGACGATAAAACAATCTGAATATATTATTTCTTGAAAAATAAAGTTTTACGAATCCAACTGCTCGATTTCGTTATAGGCATTTGTTGACTATTTTGGGTACTGTTTGCATTGTTTGCTAAATTTTCGGCTTGAACACGTCCTCCATCATTTTCATTGATATCTACTACCAAACTTTGTCTGCAAAGTTCGGAAACAGCTACGTATTGTTCTCTATCTTTCTCTTTTCCTTTTCTCATTTTGACTTTTCTGAATTTTGACGCCAAATTAGCTAGTGTTGATTTGCTTGAACTATCTGATCTTGTATTTCTTGGTAACGAAACATATTCCCTGGGTTTGTTTTCGAAATGTTTATAGGCATCCGCTACTATGTTGATCATGCCCGCACTGATGGATTTAACGAGTACACCAGGAGAAATCGAGCTTGCGCTTGAGCTGCTATCGACGCTTATTGTGCTGAGTCTATTTGTTCTAGAAGTTTCTTGAATATCCTCTTGAATTTTTGAGTCTAGTGGAGTTGCTGAAGAAGAATTCAAAAATTCTTCTTTTGCTTTTTTCAGCTTTTGCTGCCTCAATTCCGATGAAATCCTTGAAGTTGAGGGTTCTTCGAAGTTAGTTATTTGAAGTGAATATTGTCGATCTAATGTAGACCTCACTTCTTTGTCAGGTGTTTCATTGTGTTGAGGCGAATATTCATATAATCTCCTTTGGACCAAATTGGCTGCACTGCTAGATTTCAGTATACTCTTCTGTCTACTAACTCCAATAATTGGACTCTTTATTTCCGATTTACCCATGCTTTGAACATGCCCTTGGCTTGTGGATTTATGAAGTTCCTTTTTCAATGATACTGGTGATAGCTTGATTATTTCTTCTTGATATTTTTCAGTTTGAGCTCTTACTCGTCTTTCTGCTATTGGTGATCGCCATGCAACTGGCGAGGCTGATCCACTGCTACCTCCAGATTTGCTTAAGACATCTTGTTCTGTAATTTTCTGTTGATATTTGTTGAGCATCAAACGAATACTGGGCGACATGTCCCTAACATACTTTTTTTGTGTTACAGGTGAAGAATGCAGAGGTGGTAAACCAGTGACCATTGTATTTTCAGCATTGGTCAATGCTTTATTTATTGTATCTACAGGTTGGCTTTCCTCTTCGTTAATATTTTCATCATTCGTTTCAAACTTCTGGTTATCATCATTCTGTTTTGGAGAGTCCTTCTCAGAATCTTGTAAACTCCTTTCAACAAGAGGAGTGAACAATTTTCTTGTAGTTTTAACGAAAATTGTAACTGGAGAATCGGATAAAGTAACCCTAGTTGGTGAGTCCGGATAAGTAGATTTAGTTACGGCTGGAAATATATTTATATTTTTAGACTCGCATCCTTCGTTTTGCTCTAGGGACTTCGTAGATCCGTCGGATATTGTTCTAGATCTGAGGAGTTTTGGGTATTTCTTATGCTCAGCAACAATCTCTTCCTCCTCATCTGAATCATGCAGACTTTTTTTCCTTATGGTTTCAATTCTATACCGTAATCTTTTTTTGATAGCCCCCTGGTTCTGCGGACATTTGGTTTCAGTGTTTGTGGAATCGAAAGCCTGTTTTTCACAAACACCGCTACTTTGTGTGCTTGATGTGCACTGCGAATCGTTTGAAGATTTCTCGCAAACTATCGACTTCATTCTACATAACTTTCTTTTTTGAGGTGTTGTGGAATCTGAAAATATATTTTACCAATAGGATTAAAACATATTGAGAAATTTACTGAAAAGGTTTTCTGAACAATGATCGAGTTTTTTCACTGTTTGTGTGGTTTTTTATGAAATTTTTGATGAAATTCTTGAATTTTTTTAGAAAACACAAATATTGATAGTGCGCCAAAACTGTATGACTACTATGGAAAATTTCTGCTTTTAAATTGGCAGTGGTAGATTTTACCTGGTATAATACCAGTGTTGCCAGTTCTCAATCAAATCTCATAAAAAGCAACTCAGCTGGTTGCTTTTTATGAGATTCGAAATTTATATTATCCCTTTTTTCGATTTCGATGAATAATTAAGTGCAACAAATTCCTAAAATATCATCCTGCAAAATATCCGGCAGAATTTATCATGTAATATCTCACCTGAAGCAGCACAAACATAGCTTAGATGTCTGCGAAGCTCTAACAATTTACACTTTATTTCCTCTATGATTTCTTGGGCGTGCAGTTCATCGAAAAAGTGCTTGGTTGTTTTTTCATTCATTCGACACTCAAATTTGGACTCTAGTCTTTCTGCCTGAAATCATCCATAATGAAAATCATTTGGAAGCGTCACAAATTTTCATCATCACCATTGTAATCAGTTCTGTTGATAAATCTTGAACAACATCCAGTATGTCTGTAATTTGAGGAAACTTTTCATTTTGGTTTTCTTTGGAAAGATTACATATAACTGCTGAATTTTCTTCTTGCAGATTTCGAATTTTTCCCAGAAGGCAAGTTACAAGATTTTTCTGTTCATCACATATTTCCTAAAATCGTTGAATTATGAAGAAGAAACGCTCGACATAATGTTGAATACTCACCTTGATTTTGATCAAACTATCTTTTTCACCTCTTATTTGAATTTTCCTGAAAGAATATTATACATGACATTCTGTTCCATGTATTATTACGTTTATTAACTCACCTAATTTCAACTTCATTCTCTGAAATGTATCTCAGTGATGTTAGTGCTTCTTCGATTAGACTATAGTTAGATTGTGCTCTAGCTGATTCACTTCTTCTCACTTTCGGCGTCAAACAGACACTGAAAAACTATCATTGTCGAAATATGCTTACACAGACAAAAATATCGTGAATATAAATGAAATGATCATGATCCAGATAAATCCAGGCAATTATAATAATTTCATTAATCTTTTACTGAATAATAATTATGAATGAATATTACCACAGTGCTCTCATTTCTTCACATTGGTACACCGGATTGTGCTGTTCGACGAAGTTCTTGAGAGGTGCTGCTGTTTCTTCGACAAAATCTTCAACTTCGACTATTAAGGCTTCTGGTTCATCCCCATCAGTTTCATGGTTTTGACGGGGAAGATAATCTAACGATGAGGAATTGGATCCAACTCTACACTGGTTTTCCAAATCTTCCATGTCGTTAAGAGACAGACTCGAAGGTTGACTCATCAAGGGGCATCCAATATTCATAGCTGATATAACTATGCTATCCACAGACCTCGACCTAGGCAAGGGAGGAGTATGATCTGAAAAAATCAGTGCAATATGCATGTAGTGTATATTATGTATGTATGTTATGGCTAAACATAGGTGTAACATAAACTTAAAAAATTAGCAGGTTCAATTTAATTTTATCGTAGTGGAAATGATAATGTTAGTTTTTTCTTTCTTTATCTGGCTAAACTTAATTGTGACTACAGCCCCTCAGCTTAAAAATTGAAAGCAAATAGGAAAAGTACCGAAAGCATTGGCAAGGCCTTAGAGACGGCAATTTTCGGCAATTGAAGAATGTATAAAGATAGTAGTTCCAATACAAAACTCACCTTCTCCGTTTATTTTCACCTTAGGAATTTCTGTCTTAATGTACTCAGGATTCAGATAGGCGAAAGTTGAAGACTCTGGTCCGATACCCTTCGATTTCTCCCATTCATATAGTTTTTGAGTGAATTTTCTAGAAATACCCTCGAATTTATAGAAACCAGAAGGTGTATGAACGAGAATATCTTTTTTGTGTCCTCCAATAACTGATTTTCTCAGTTTCGAAAGCCTGAAATGAAAATATCTATGTATGCTACATCTACAATAGTTAATTGTCAATACATACTTTTCTTCCTTTTCCATAAACTTCTGTCTTTCTCTTTCCAGTCTATTCTTTTCTTTCTCAATCTTATTCAATTCTTTCTCATACCATTGCAACTCCTTGTCCTGTGATGTTTTACGGACCCTAGAATCCATTTGCTGAAAAGTAGGACTAGGAGTTTTATCCTCCAATGCCTTTTTTTCAGTTTCATCACTCTTATATCCAGCTGCCTTGATCTGTTTCCACTCCTCTAGCTTTTTTCTGAATTCTTCTGATATAACTGGTATTTCAACGTGAGAAGATTCCGACGTTTTTGGACATTGCATTGATTTCCATCTCGGTACATCACCAAGTTTCTTAGTGCTTTTTCGCACAGAAGACTTCTTAATTCTCTCCCATTCCTGTAGTTTCTTCTTGAATTCAGGTGGTAGGTTCTCCTCACTTGTCATCTGAATGTTGCTTTTGGCCTTAACTGGTGGAGATTTAATCTTTTCCCACTCTTCCATTTTTTTCATAAACGATGGGCTTGACTGTGTAGGTTCGTCCGATACATTCCCAGATTGCGCAGGAATAGGTGCGGAAGTTGCGTTGTGTTTGATTCTTTTCCATTCGATCAGTTTCTCTTGAAATTCTATGCTCAACTTCTTCTGAAGATTTCTGTAATTTCTGTTTATTTCTGTTTGGATGGGATCTCTGTTGAATCTTTCGAAATCATCTGAAATAAATGGGAAAAGATTAATCGAATTCAATTTTAAATTTAATCTATCGAATGCGAATTTACCATTATCGTTATTGACCTTGCATCCCAAATCTGAGTGTCCATCTACACTTGGCAAGAAAGCTCTTTTAACTTTGGCCCATTTTGAAACTTTTCTACAGTCAGCTTCATCCATTTCCTGTGTGAATTAATCAATACATCGATACAGTATTCTTACAAAAAAATCCCCGGCATACTCAGCACTGCATTCAATTATATTTGAACTTATTGCGTAGATTTATATCACCAACGAATCAGATGACGATTCAGAAACATACTACGACTTTTGTTCGGCGAAGTGAAAAAAAAAGGTTGAATACGAAAGGGAGGGATACCTTGATCGAATATTCAAAAAAATATCTGTTTTCACTATTCCTTGGCCAGGATGAAGCAATTAGGGCACATACTTCCACAATTTTGAATATATTAATTATCTATAGGTCAAATTTATGCGAATTATTTCTACTTCGCAACTGTGTGCATTTCCAGAAGGACCGGAAGCCATTGAAAAAATCGAAATTACTGAAATATATCATCGATAATCGACAATTTTCAGCTCAAATATCTGTTCCACGATAATTGATAATGATCAGGACTGTTATTGAAAAAAGGGGCGCCATCACACCTCTAGAAAGTTTTGTTTTTACATATTTATTCATGACATCAACCTGAGAGTAATTATGTTCCAGGAAATAATTTTAATTTTTAGACAAAAATTACTGACTGCATTGTGAAACTAAAATGACTAGCAAAAGGGAGATTACAGACATTATTATATCCTGTCAAAGCCACCATCGATTTAGATTGAGCTACAGGATGTAATAACTGGATTATTGAAGTTTTTTCCCTATCTAATGAACCATTCAGATATAGGGTTTGTGTGTTCTGTGTTTAGTATTATGAAATGTGCATTCCTCTACATGCTTACTATATAATTTTAAGAGTAGGTGCAATATTTAACACAGAAGCAAATAAGAAAAAAATATGTCAGTATCCTATTTGCTCCTATGAATGAGTAGGGTAGAGAACAAAAGTTCTACATGGTCGCAGTTCCCGAAAGGCTAACCGAGTCTCAACGACTCCGTTTCAAATAATTATGATAGGGGCTATGTGCATGGAGTCAGTAGTGACATCTTCGAAAATACACCATTTTGAGTTGAAATAATTTTTATTGCATAAAAAGAAGACAAATAATCATTTCAATTAGTTGAAAAAGTCAACAAAGAATGAGAATGAAGAGCATTATTCTAAAAAACAGTTAAAAAAGATATCTTCTATGAATAATATATCGAAAGAAAATAACAAAAAATACATAAAAACACAATAACAAAGCATGAATCATATTGTTGATATCTAATAGAGTCATCACATTTATGGCAAGTGCACCGTTTCAGGTTTCCAGCGATGTACTCTAAGTGCGACCAAAGCATTTTCACGATCTTCCCTGACATTTAACCTCTCTCTTTCTCCAGCTCTGCTCTCAAAATATGGGATCATACATATATGAGAAAAATATTATTTTTCTTCTGAACATGGTGCATGCTGATATTTTCCTTTTTTGCCTGTCTTCCTTTCACAACTATTCTTCATTTCAGCAAGATTTGTTTTCAACTGCTTATCTTAAGATCGGTAGTTTCTTCGCATTCTCTTCCTACTACTACTTCTATACTACTTCTTCCTGTAGTATATGGAAAGGATAAGGAATGTATAAGTAGAAAAACTACCTTATTATTGGTGAATCAATTTATTAGAGACTTCAAACTCCTGTCTGCTCGACTAGTTTCGATGACTTTTCATCAACATTTTCAAGAGCTGAGAACTAGACAGCTGCAACGATAGTAGGCAAAATTAGACGAATAAGTATCAACAAAGAATCGACAACTCACGGTGCAGCAGTCTAGAACAATTCTCCAACTGGGCCAAATTGACCAAGGCACATCCTTCAAAACAATTTCTCGAAGTCAAAATGTAAATGAAATAAAACAAACAAAACAAAACCCGAAACGTCAAATTGCATCGTACGGATCAACACGCATGCGAAACACATTCTGTAACAAAACTTCATAAAATAAAACGGTCAAGGTCAAGCTCATTAATCCGCCCAGTGGCAGTGAACGGTAAACGAAACAAAAGAGGTGAACGAACGATACAAGTATGTCAAAAATAAATAAAATAAATATAAATAAACCAAAACAAAAAACAATAAAATTAAAATTTAAAAAATATTATAAAAATATCACAAAAGGATCACAGAAAAAGATCACAAATAGGGGGGAGGGGAACAAGGCAGAAGATGAAAGTCACTCTGCAAGCTCAGTGGATGCTTTGTCCTCCATTGCAGGCGTCTTCGATAATATATCGAACAAACGTGGGAAAATGTTTGTTGACAAAGCGTTGAGTGTATTCAATGAATTATCATTGATGTGGCAATATATTTCAATCTCTTCCAGCACAGATTGTCTTAAGCCGAATTAAGAGAGATGTAAGATCCTGACATCAGAATTTAGGTCAAAATTATGCTTGGAGAATCTCAAGTGTCTACCAAACACAGTTTTATCACACCTCTCATTTTTCTGACTACGAAGGTGTTCAGAGATGCGCTATTGTAGATTGCGTCCTGTTCTGCCGATGTACACTACATTACACTCTGGATCCCTGCAACTCAATTTGTATACACTACTCTGTTGTAATGTAGGTATCTTATCTTTGATAAGGTGTGATAAATCTGTGTTTGGTAGACAAGTATAATTTTGACCTAAATTCTGATGTCAGGATCTTACATCCCTCTAAATTCGGCTTAAGACAATCTGTGCTGGAAGAGATTGAAATATATTGCCACATCAATGATAATTCATTGAATACACTCAACGCTTTGTCAACAAACATTTTCCCACGTTTGTTCGATATTTTATCGATATTCGATATATTATCGCCAATGCAGGCGTCTTCGATAAGACGCCTGCATTGGAGGACAAAGCATCCACTGAGCTCGCAGAGTGACTTTCATCTTCTGCATTGTTCCCCTCCCCCCTATTTGTGATCTTTTTCTATGATCCTTTTGTGATATTTTTATAATATTTTTTAAATTTTAATTTTTTTTTATAGAATCTCATATTGTTTTGGTTTATTTATATTTATTTTATTTATTTTTGACATACTTGTATTGTTCGTTCACCTCTTTTGTTTCGGTTACCGTTCACTGCCACTGGGCGGATTAATGAGCTTGACCTTGACCGTTTTATTTTATGAAGTTTTGTTACAGAATGTGTTTCGCATGCGTGTTGATCCGTACGATGCTATTTGACGTTTCCGGTTTTGTTTTGTTTGTTTTATTTCATTTGCATTTTGACTTCGAGAAATTGTTTTTAAGGATGTGCCTTGGTAAATTTGGCCCAATTGGAGAATTGTTTTAGACTGCTGCACCATGAGTTGTTGATTCTTTGTTGATACTTATTCGTTTAATTTTGCCTTCTCTCGTTGCAGCTGTCTAGTTCTCAGCTCTTGAAAATGATGATGTAGAGTCATCGAAACTAGTCGAGCAGACAGGAGTTTGTAGTCTCTTATAAATAGATTCACCAATAATAAGGATTTTTTTCTACTTATACATAGTAATGGTAGACGCCAGAGGGTTCAGAGAGACAAAGGATGAGGCAGATATAGCGGAAATCAACCTTTGTTTTCCACATTAGTAATATTGTTTTGAAGCTTTAAATAGAATTAACAGATTCGTTCGCTTGATATAAAACAAAATTCTTCCAAACAGTATGGCTCAGTATAGTATGGCAGTATACTCACCAATAATTGCTCATCGTTACTTTTATATCTTTCTCTGACCACAAGGGGTATATCGTTCTCACTCGATCCGTCCAGCTTTGCCGACGATGTTGCATTGGAATTCGGATACGTACGTGGTTTATTATTATCCTCGAACACATCTTCGTTATCACTGCAGAAATCTATGTCTATTTGGATATCATCACTATGAGTACTCATCCTACTTTTCTTCCTTACAGGATTTCTTGTGTTTATCATATCTTTCATCCGAGCCCATGGTGTTCTATGCGATCTTTGACTTGACCGTGGAGATATATTGGAATCGTCCTAAAACAGAGATATGTTCAATAGAGTGAAGAATGGGTGAATACAACAGAAATCAAAAACCACTAAATGAAGAGATAATAAAAGCGATGTGGAAACAGAAATCAGTTTTTCTTTATAGCTTATGTGGTCATTCAGGTTTGTTACGAAATATTTCTTCATACAATTGAACATTTCTCATCTATCGTATCTTTTGTTTTCATCTCTAATATAAAGAAAAGGGGTATAACTGCTGGCGAACCGAAGGTATGTTCGAAGTTGAATTAATTGGGGAGCCCAAGAAGGAAATTTGGGATTCACTTGAGCGTCTCAGATAAATAAAAGGGGAGATAACTTGAACCCTGTAGAGTATCTCTACCAAAAATCAAACCAGTATATAGGAGGAGAAAGTCTCTAGGGCCGCCTGTCAAAATAGTAACAAAAAATGATCATTGTACATACTTGAGCGTGTCAGATTAGGATATATGTGGTGAAAAGTATACATTCTCTTGATCTGATAATTTGAGTGTGACGAAAATCTATGGTAGGGCGCCAAACTTGCAAGAAAAAATGTGACATGTACATGCGGTGTCTTTTCTTTTATTTTGAAGGTAATGGTTCGAGAAAAACGTAAAAAATATAATCTTGCAGTTCCAGCAAGCCGAAACAATAAAAATTTGCCATAAAGGTCATAAAAATAAGTTTTTTTTGATTTATCCCCTCCAATGGGTTTCAAATCGTTTTCGCATTCATTATAAAAGTTGTAGAGCTTATATTTTTTGCAATTTTCGTCCAAAGCAATTTTTTCTACGTCGATTTCGATTTTCGAGATTGTATATGGGATGAATGTACATTAGCCTGGGATTCTACATTGACCTTGCCCTTTCGCATGTATGGCTAAGCTCCTCGCGCTCATCACCCTCTAGCTCAGAAACGGTTGAGAGTATATAAAATTGCTTCAGACAAAAGTTGTAGATATAGAATTTTATTATCTACAACTTATGAATACAAAAACGATTCAGTACAGGAATTGAGATATTTCGTAAAAATGCATTGAAATCATCTTCAAACTGTGAGATTAAGATTATTCTCTGATTGATGGGTCAACAAGTCTGCAGCTCGAGTATGTACAAGTAAAGATTTTTTTGCATTTTCAAAGGACCGCTGTGACCTTGCGTCACGTCCCAATTGTAAGTCTCTTGAAAAGTAGATTCCTTTGGGTCCAATTAACATATCCTCAAAAAATTTGAAACGCTGGAAATTTTTTTTACCATTTTCAACTCTTCCGTATGGCCAGCCCCACTACGCAAATTGTCAGATTAACATGAATTTATTATCAGAGGCACGTAGAGCATATACAGTATCTGACACGCTCGAGTATGTACACTTGATGATTTTTTCTACATCTTCGAAAACCTGCAGACCGTTTCCCCACCGCTGAAAATGCATACATCATAGAACCTTTCTTTCTCCCTACCATAAAATCTTCAAAATAAACTAGGTCTCTACGACACTCGAGTAAATGCCGATTTAGCATCTTGGGCTCCCTAACTACAGTGAATGCGTCCACCGTTCCTTGTTGTAACACGTTCGGTCTACATCTACGTTATTATAGACAATATAAGTGTGGTTAGGAACATTTTCCTGGCGGGAGATGATACAATTGCTTGAGGATGTTTATTGGCAGCTACATTCAGAAATAAAGGTAATTGATCGAGACCTCCCAATAACATTTTCATTATTACAACATATTCAGTTAATCCTTTGAATATGAAGGAGTTACTGTTGGAGCTGATATGTACAACAGAAGCTACCCAAATCCTTGATATCGATCATATAAACAAAGTCGAAGTTGCTGACCTGATATTGAATGTCTTGTTGTTGACAATAAGATGTATTTTTTTGTTTGAATTCAGTTCTACAAACTTATTTCACTACAAATCTCTAAGCTCTGATGATTTTATTGATGAATAACAATGACTGGTAATTAACAAAGAGATGAACTTAAAATTAAAAAAATATATTAATGGGTTATTAACCGTCTAGAACTAGAGCCACACTGACGACACTAGTGCATTTTTATAAATGACATCAGTTTAAACCGATTCTGCACATAAAATCACATGACCTCACGTGACAAGAAAGCGGTGTCTTTCCACTTCTTGTGAGAAACAAAAAATCACCTGACATTTACATTTAAATAACGGGTGTTTTTCTGAGCCTTAAGGATTCTAAATTGAAAACACAGGAAAATTTTCTGATATCTACAAAACTGATTTTACTTCTTGTATTTGTTTGATGAATCTTGAATCTTATTTCGGGTATTTGCCCATCAATATACACACACCCTTTTTCTCTTTTACCTATCTGTGTATATTTCGCCAATAATACGATTTCTATTTTCCAAAAATTCATGAGTTTCACAAGGCATTTTTATATGGAATACAATGTTATACAGTACAATTCATAAAATAGGTACTGTGAAATATAAAATGAGGAATTAATTACCTTGGAATGTGAAGAGTATACATGCGAATGTTCATCATCTGAACTTCTGAGGTCTTCGTAAGGACTTCTTCGACCTGCAACAACATTTGTTTGGAATATTTTCTGCCCTTTTTATAAAATATTTTTGTTACACATAGAATATGTACTGTGGTTCATAGTGGATAAAAGGCGTTAATATAATACCTTGAATGTATATGCAAGGTGTTATCAGGGACATATCGAGAAAAGAAATCATCAATGGAATAAAAAATAACATAACTTATGTAATGTATTTTTTCAATTTCCATTGAGGACAGCTTTTTTCGATATTTCCTGATACTGTTACCGTTTTCGAAAGAAAAATTTACTACCCCTGCAGCAGCAGACAGATATCAATTTTATTAATGATATCGAAAATAATGGAAAGGTTAATGAAAATAGATTTATTCAATTTCTCACAAACCAACAACATGTATACAGAAATAAGATTATCACAATACTAATCTACTTGAAGTTCTTGAGAAAATTTCAGAAGGTCTTGACGGGGCTGACGAAGTCGAGCTTAATTAGTGCGATCTATCGAAAGCTTGAAAATGTTTCTCATGGGGTTTTTTCGAATAATTCGCAACATTATGGGCACCTCCCATATATAACTTCCAACAGGTGCCGATGAAGGAAAAGAGTACATCCTTGAAGAATATACATAAGAGAGTACCTCAGTGGTATCAGACTGGTATCAAATGTGAAAAAAAATATCATGAGCAATGCGTTGGCTTGTCAGCGAATGATGCACTTGATTTTTATTGTCGTGAAGGATGTTAAAGGAAGAAATTTGATATTATTTTCGAAAATTAAACCTAATTTATGCAAAATAGTTGAATATTGATCTCAGTTGCCAAATATGATCAGCCTCTTTTCATTATTTATGTATGTATAAGTCTTATAAGCCTTATTATCTTACAGTGGTATAATAAGGCCTACTGAAACGGTTTTCGAAAACTTTGTTTTACTGTACAGCTGAAGTTGCCATTTTTTGTTTTCATTTGAGAGTAATGGATATTAAATTTTAATTGACACTAAAGTTTGGTGATTGGGGTTCAAAGTATTCGATTCATTTAAAATCATCCCTAGCAAGGTATAAAAGAAAATGGACAGTACTCTGAAAAAAGCTGAATTTAATTTTGAAAAAAATTAAAATTTCGAGGATAGGATCGAGAACACGATCGAATGCCAAGTTTATTGGTAAACATAATCAAGGGAATTCGAAATTTAATATTTTTATAGGGAATCTTACTAAGAAGTTATTATGAATAATCTCGACTTATTACGGTAACGTGGAAAAATGATTTATCAAACATGGATGTAAGAAACCAATATATTATGAATAATATTTCTCTGGAACAGATTGGGAGGATTAACCACTGGATACCTAACTCGCTATTTTTCATAACGCCATGTGCATGCTCATTTGGGGTGATGCACCCAAATCGAAAAGTGTTTTCTTGATACAGAGCAATAATAACCATTATATCGCAAGAATTCGCAACACTATCTTCTGCAGGGACGAATGTAGAAAATTTAACATTCCTACTTTTTTCAGCATTGAAACAATTTCAATTCATTTTCAGCGACCCCTCAACATCCCAACGAAAATTAGTTATTTATTCTGCAAAATCTGTAATTTACAAACTATTGGTTAATGTATTTGAAGGAACTATAATAATAATGTGTGGTCCTTAGAGGCAACAGTTGTTTCATGTTAACCAATATCGAACAATTTTAAGCTTTCCATCATAACTTCTTCCTCCAATTTTGCGATCTTATCACATCGTTTGGCACATGTTCAACATCAATAATAATTCCCGCGCATTAGTTTGATAGATTCCAAGAATTCCATCAGTTTTATGAAACGTTATCTTCAAAGTGAAATGCTATGTAAAAACAATGGGAAATCCATCAAATGTAAAACAACGATTGAATTCATTATTCTGGGAATTTATAATGATTACATTATCTTCGCATTCTTCCCAACGAATGGCACTATAATAATATTATAAATAGATACACTTCATTCTCTATTTATATCCATCCAATCCATCCTGGCAATGCGGAGAAAACTTAGGTTTCAATTTTTTTGAACCTGTATGTCACTGAAGTATGTTGGTTCAGAAATAGCAATCTTTTTCTTTCTACACCTGATTTGTTGTTGTTTGAATTGAGATAACAATGCGTCAAACTGATGAACATGTTTTTGTTTTTCGTTCTCTTAGCAATATAACCAACTCGCTGAGTAAAAACATGAATGAATTATGTTTATGGATTATTTTGGTACTTCGAGATACTTAGTCTCTAGAGGTTTGTGCTGAGATTGAAAGATCTATTTATTGAAAAAATCTCTAAGTATATTTTCCAGGAGTTATCAGAGAGGTAGATGGAAAATTATAATTGATAATTAGTTGATAATCTGCAACATTTCATTTTCGCACCTATAGATATTCATTACATGAAAGCTGCCTTAGGTTGAATGGCCACCGAATGCGAAGTTGAGCGAAGCTGAGCGTGCTAAATGACAAGCTACGTCACTCGATTCGTAGCTTATCTCTTATATTAGTATTGAAAAGCTCAGCTTTGCTCAACTTCGCATTCCCAAATACAAACAAGAACTTCCACTGGCACTAAAAAAATCCTGCTCAGTTTTTTTCCGAAGTTGTGACAAAAGCCCTTGGAGATGTAGAACTGTTTCCGGCTGAGGTCTTTGGACATCCAGGACTCTTTGTGAAGGGGTTTTAATTGTGCTCGATTGGATTCAGGACATGATTTATTTTGAGTAATGCTTGATGGAATACCCTGGTTTTTTACCAGCAATCATCACCAGTTCTTCCAGATCTTCATCGTCGTCTTCAATTCTATAATTAAATCACTTTTAGGTAACTCTCCACTGTATGTGCCAATGCCTTTGCTTGGTACATATTTTTTTCATAAGCTTGTAGTATTTTCCGCTCCTATATTTCAAAGGCACATTCAAGATCTTCTTATATGTTGATCGTTGGTATGTGTGTTCTCTCTGTTCGTATCAAATGAATATATTCAGCCCAATCGGTGTACCTATTCTTTTGTTTGTGTGAATTCTCTGCTCGGCACTTATCCTAACGTGCGTTCAAAAAAATTCGTCGTCAAGTAGGCTATGGAATTTTGAACGTCGATATTTCGTGTCTAAACGTAATTCTTAGCTCGTGCTTAACTATTTTCCAGGTGAACTGTCATTTTAGCATTTTGGGTTGTTGTTGAATTAAAATTATCTGCAAATTATAAAGATGGTTTTTACGGACGTGTGAAAGACTTTTACTATTGAATTCTACTTCAAAATTGGAAAGAAAATTGAAGGAAAATGGAAATATTCTGTTCCGGCGACTTCATTGAAGCCTATGTTGCTGTTGATTATTAAGAATGAATTTTTCCATTGTACTGTTTTGCGATGTGTTGACGAAACAGGTATGTTCAAACAAAAAAAGAAGTGGTATACCAAAAAAGAAAACTCTAGAGTTCAGTAATAATGAAAACATATTGACAGAAGCTCGACAAACCTCTCTTCACCTCAAGTGGATGGAGTATCCGTTGGCATATGCCACCCGATTTTGAAAAAAAGATATCCATTTGTTTCCATAATGATTGACATGTTATCAGAAAACTGAAAAGGTTGTGATTACCTAACCTTGTAGCATCCGAGAAAAATTGGAGTTCAGTATCATACTGAACTGATGCAAACTGACAGTATGCATCAGTCAAAGGCAAAATGTGGACCTACTTTCTTTTATGGAACTTCAATAGCAGAACGTTATGAAGGAGAAAGCATCATGCCTTTTTATAGCTGAATTGAATTTTAATAAATTGTCCAATAGCTATTTTCATGTAATTCAGTTCTTTTAGTTTAGTCATGGATTTTCAGTAATGACTGAATCAATTCAATATTTATAGAGAATTAATAAACATATTATTGAGAATCTTACTGTGATCTATTCATAAGACTGAAGTAACTAGAACCTTCTTAGAAAAAAACATACTACCACGATCAATTCAAGATTCATGTCTCTTACGTATGAAAATAGTGGACGGTTAAAATTTTAACGAAGAACTTTTCTAACCGCCTCAGATTGTTTGGATTCTTGTCATCTTACTCAATGAAATAAATGCTTTTCAAACGTTGGGTGAAATTTACAGGTAACCTTTTCTGAAAAGTGCCTTTCCGTACAAAATTACGATATATAGGTTAATGTCATTATTGTTTACATTTTGGGAAGATGAAGTAATTCAAGGAAAGACATACGTTCAGCCACCGAACATCAGCCTTCAAAATTTCATAGCCTACTTGACGACGAATTTTTTTGAACGCACGTTATAATAAATTGGATTGGGTTGTGGTTCTATCTTCTATAGTCTCATTCTATAGAATGTGTGATATTTTTTATAATATTATTGCTATGTCCATACAATCGGCCAATCCTTTTCCATATGGGAGATATGTTGGTAATCCTGGTTCATGATGATCCTGTTTTTCAGCGAAATTTTTGAGTTTCGTTTCATTTCTGTTTTCAGTACTACTGTTCCATTATGGAGATTTGCAATAAAAATTTTTGGATTGGATCCGTCTCGTATTTTATTGATCTGGTTAGCTATGGGTGCGGTTTATATGCCGAGGTGATCTCGGCTCTCTCAATTTGTTTCTGCGACAATCGTCACTGATGCATCGTGAGTTTTATCTGAGCTTTTTTTGAAATAATGTCTCATGTCTATTTTCACTCGCCTACTCCAGCACTCTGTGTTCTGTCCCATCTATATGTCTCATAGTTCGTTAAAGACATCCGACTATTTGTGTCGAGTCTTGTTACTTGAAGCGCTATAATGTCAGGATTTCCTCTGATATAATTTCTTCCAACTAGAATTTCCATCTTACTTCTTTTTCAACAAGTATAAATATAATTAATTCATTTTTGAATAAAAAATGAGAGATATGAATGAGGATCGAGCTTGAGTCTCCACTGTCTGAAGTATGTGTTTATCTTAGCGAGGTCATCTGCAAGGATCTCTTCAGCTTCAGGAATATAATAGAAATACCATATCAAGAAATATCTCACTTGGTGTTTAACAATATGAGTGTTCAAATGAAGAGAAATATTCTTGAATAATTTGAACACTTATATTGGTTAACACCAAGTGAGATATTTCTTGATGTGGTACTCCTATTACACTGCGCAAAAAAATTAACGCACATTCTGAAAATCTCAATTTTAATGAAAGTTAACTCTACATTGACTTTATAACTTATTTTTTATGTTCTCTCGGGAAGGTTTTGAACGAAACAAGACACATTAAATGGAAGAAAAATTCAGGATTTCACCGAATCTTATGTGAAAGAAGAGAAATGAACATTTTTCAAAATACTGAAATGCTGATAAGTGCGTTAACTACAGCTCGGCAACGACGGTTCATACTCAAAATGAGTGATCTAAAAATGTTCTGATCTAATCCTTCCCAGATTTCTCCGAGTTGGATTCCTAAGTCCTAAGTTAAGAGTAGCTGGATGATTTTCTGAACTTCTCAGCCTTCTATTGAGGTTGTCCCAAACCTGCTCAATCGGATTGGGATCTGGACTTCTTCGAGAGACTTCAACCTCTTCAAGGTACTCCTGAACGATGCGCGCACGATGAGGTCTGGCATTATCGTCCATAAAAAATGAAATTTTCACCAATGTATAGGGCAAATGGCACTACATGCGCTTCAAGAAGGTTCCTTATATACTTATCAGCATTCATAGCTCCATAATCAACGACCACTAGGTCTGTGCGAGCAGTCAAAGATATTCCACCCCATACCATAATCGATCCTCCCCCGAAACCAGTAGTATTCAGGAAATTGCACTGAGCATATCTTTCATGTGGACGTCTGTATACAAGAGAATGTCGATCACAATGGTAGAGGCAGAATCTAGACTCATCTGTGAAGAGAACTCTTTCCCAATCGGCCAAGATTGGGGAAGATTTGGGAATATCCATTCCCAATGGATATGCTCGCAAAATCCAAACGCGCCCTTCGATGGGCTGGGGTAAGAGCTGGGCCTCTTGCCGCGACACGAGACCTTAAATCATATTCTCTGAGGCGATTTCTTATTGTCTGAGTGCTAATTTGCACCTCATGAGTTTGCTCAAGCTGAATTTGAAGGAGGCGAGCGGTTGCAAACCGTTGTCTCAACGAAGAAACTCTCAAGTAACGTTCTTGAATGGCAGTTGTTACCCGTGGTCTACACTGTCCTGGTCTTCGGACATTCATAATTGTCTCCCTGAATCGCTGCAACATTCTGGACACACTTGTATGGGAAACTCCAAACCTTTCTGCAATTCTTGTGTATGTCCACCCTTCTTCTCGCAAAACTACCGCTTGGGCACATTCCTCTTGGGTCAAATTGCGTGTTTCGCGTTGCATTGCGATCGAGTGTAGAAAATCAAACGAAAGAAAAACTATTGATCACTAGAATTGATCGAGAACAACTGATTTTAGAATGGAGCCAATACATTCAAAATCTGATAATATCATCTTTTTTATTCCTGCTGGGAAAAAACATCTGTATTGAAAAAACCGTTGAAAATGGATAACATATGCATGCATAATTCTGATAAAAATAATTATCATTGAGAACACCTTCAGTTGTAGAATAAATTTGAGATTTCCATAATGTGCGTTTATTTTTTTGCGCAGTGTATATTCCTGAAGAGGTCCTTGCTCGCTAAGAGAAACACATACCTCAAACAGTGGAGACTCAAGCTTAATCCTAATAAAACGGAAGTCCCCTGCTTTCATTCAAATAACAGGATGGCAAATAGACAACTGAGAGTATACGCCGATAACCAACCACTTAGGCATTATTGTAACACAAAATACTTTCTTTCGAGCAACACTTTCAGAACACAGCAGCCAATAATATCATTCATAAACTATGTGCAACATCATAGGGATCAACAGCTGCAACCCTACGGTGCTCGCCATTAGGACTGGTTTACTCTGCAGCAGAATATTGCGCCCCTATGTGGCTTAATAGCTCAAATCCTCGACTCATCGAAGTACAGCTCAATACCACCATGCGACTAATATCTGGTACACTTAAGTCAACCCCAACTCAGTGGCTTCCACTACTAAGCCACATCCCACCACCAGAACTTCACCGAAAAACCGCCTTACTCAGAAAGTTTGAAAAAATAATCAAAAAGCCTGAACTACCAATACATAAAGATATTGACAATGCCAACACCACCAGACTGCGCTCTAAAAATGGCAATTAATGCCATGCATCGAAAAAACTCCACCGGGATTTGACCTCCCCCGAAAAACATGGCCTACTCTTAATAGAATTAGAGCTGGTCATGGAAACTGCAGGGACTCTCACCACAGGTGGAAAATGGCTCCTTCCCCGGAATGCGATTGCGGAGCAGAAAGACGAACTGTCCAACATATTGTTAGTTATATAAATAGTTATATAGTGAGAAGGGGTTACAATTGACTGCGACCTTAAAGTCTATTGTGCCCCCTTACAGAGCTGTTCTCATCGAGCCCTTTACAGATCGCCTTCCAGTTCCAGCGATCTGATGAAATCAAGTATCTGGGACGGCTTCAACGAGGATAATTCCCCACTCCTACAAGTTTCTTGTCCAAAGCATTCTTTTCTTTGTCTTGTATTGGCATATCATTCCGTAACTAGGTGAATAGTAATACTGTTACCCAATGCCCTCTCAGAAGGTATGATAGGAATACTGAAGACTTCGCCCTTGTGACACCAGCTTCGGTTGATTATATTAATAGACTTGGTAGCAAATTGTGAAATAAAATAAACTGCATTTACTTCTCAATTTCAGTAATTTCACCAATTGCCATCCTATGCGTTCAACATTTAAATTTGTCTGAAAATGGCAGAAGGGACCTATTGTCGCCACTGTGTTCGATAAGGTCACTGTGGAGTTAAATGTTATAGTTATAGTTTTCAAATGAAACATGCAATGTATCTAGTTAGCCTAGACCAGTTCCATGCACAAAAAAAATATTGCGTTACCATAGCTACGAACAATATCTCATTAGAAGTGTGATTGTGTAGTTTGAGGTCAAAAAATTAATCCAGAGTTACGCAATAAATTAAAAGAAGGATGTCCACCGAAAAAATGAAAATCAAAAAATTGGAGTATCGAGCCATCATCAAGTACCTGCATTTAAAAAGGTTAAGAGGTGAGCAGATTTACGAAGATATGCTTAATACCCTTGGTGATCGATGTCCTTCGTATGCGACCGTGAAAAATTGGACTGCAAGCTTCAAAAGAGGTAACTTTCCAATTGAAGATGATGACCGATCGGAAAGACCAGTTTCTGTGTCAGTCTCTGAAAATATCGATGCAGTTCATGACATGATTTTATCAGACCGTCGAATTGGGCTAAATCGGATATCTGAAACACTGAATATTTCATACAAACGTGTTCATTATATAGTTTGCGTCAATTTGGACATGATAAAAATTACTGGAAAATGGATCCCCAAATGTTTGAAAGTTGACCAAAAGCGTAAAAAAAGGGTAGAAGCATCGTGTTCGATCTGTGCTCGATTTGAAAAAGATGTAGACTTCTTAAACCGAATTGTTACTATAGAGGAGACTTGGGTTCATTTCTATGATGCAGAAACAAAGCAACAATCGATGTAGTGGCGACACTCTGGTTATCCAAGACCTAAGAAGTTTCGTGTCCAAAAATCTTGCTTTTGTTTTTTGGGATTGCCAGAGTAATCATGATTAACTTTTTGGATAAAGGTAGAACAATTACGGGAGATTACTATTCGACATTACTGACCACTCTACGGAAAAAAATTAAACAGAAAACACTCCAAAGGTGTTTTGTTTTTGCAGGACAATGCTCCTGCACACAAATCTCATGTTGCCATGCAAAAAATTCGTGATTTAGGGTTTGAATTACTAGAACACCCCCTCATTCACCAGGTTTGGATCCATCGGACTATCATTTCTCTCCTAAAAAAGTTGAAAAGAAACATTTTTTTTCAAGGTCTATAGATGTTGCAGGTTCGCTGTGATAAATGTATTCAATTAAAAGGAGAATATGTTGAGTAATAAAATATTTTGACATTGAAATTTTGTTTGGTTCTGTAGTAGGATAAGAATTTTTCAATATATCCTCGTATATTTGTTAACTCTTTCTGAAATCTTTTTTTTTCCCTCAAACAGAGCCTCAGTTTATGACAATGAGGTCATGCATACGAAAGTTTGTAGAATAGAATCTGTGGTTTATCTTGTTTTCATTCCCAACCTACCACAATTAAGGTGTTATTCAAAAAAAAACCTAATTTTATAGTGTTATTGATTAATTGCGTCACCTAGTGGAAAATTACAGATACAAAAATATTTTCAAACACACGAAGTACTTCCAAGGCTATGCGGCATATACGGTTGCCGAGATGCAATAGGTCGCCGTCATTGAATCACTCTGTACACTTTAGGATCAGTGACCAAAATGTCTGCCAACTTTTATTTTATTCGGATGGTCCTAATTAACTGAATGGACACAACTTGAATAAACGATATAGTGGAGCTCTTTTATTTTACATTTTTGAAAGCAGAGTCTGCCATTTTGATTTTAATCGCTTATATTAGGCTTCAAATATCGCTTTATTCATCAAGTTGTTTCCTGGATCTCAGAACCTGTCTAGTCCCTTTTTTCATTTCTGTTATTCTTTGTGCGTCTGTAGAACTGCTATCGAAATGCTAATCTGTTATTTTTGGTTGATTCACAGTCAATACCTACAAGGAATAATGAGTAACCTTGGATAAGATAAATACTTGTCAAATTTATTTAATTTGACAATCAAATGGGTGGCTGCAGCAACGCTGGCTGTGCGATTCTTCGAAATCACATCCTTTGTGATTCATAGTATGAAATTGAATCGTTAGAACAAACGATTAAACCACTCCAAGATCTATGGAATAACGTATCTATGGACTCTCTACTTCTACTCTCCATAGTCTGTGGCTAGAGATTTAATTACAGTTTTCCCATTTTGTCTCTCAATTGTTTTTTCTTATTAAAAAGACACTTTTTAAAATTAGTTGACTTACGAACGACCGAATGTTGAATATTATTTTCATCTACTCTGATACTCGTGATTAGGTAGGTTGAGCTATTTTTGATCTCTGAATTTCTTATCATTCCAATTCTACATCAATCACTTTGTTATTATGTTATTTACTAAGCTTTCTCTATCTTCATTCTCTTTTTTTTTGTTTCAGATATGTTTCCAATTTCGAGATGTACAAGGGAACAAGAAAATTTGTTACAATGAATAAAGAGCCGGCCCGATAATTTAAATAGCTCATTATGTAAATAAATTCAATATAACTAAGCTTTTATAGGGACAGATTTTTGCTGAGGTTTTTATCGTGGTTGTTTTGTATCATACATATATGTGGATCTTACTTGATTTCCATTTCCTCTGCTTATACTGAGATTTTATATGGGAAACAGGTTTTACGATCAACAATTCTATTTCTTCTCAAATACCATACCTATTGTTTGATATATTTCATCCTCAATATGTATTTGCATTTGGCTGACTGATATATAAATGTGCTCCTCTGGAAAATACTGTTTATATAATTTTTATGAAAAATAAATAAATTGCTGAAATTCTAACTTTCTCCTACCTTGATGTTATTTTTTATGTAATGTAAATTTGCAGCTTCTATCAGGAATTCCAAATCTGTTTTCAATATTAATGGTAGAAGCTGTAAATTTACAATGAAGGTGAAAACAACGAAAAGTATGTATATAGGTATAGTACGCCTGTAAATTCAAAATTCCCGCCATTCAATATCTACTTCCACAACCAAATATGGCGGCATATAAATGACATTTGTTGTTGCCACAGATAACTTAGGACTTTTCACTTCTTGTATATTAGTGTTCTGTGCTTAGAGCTGCTTGCCGCTATGCTCTCAAGAGTACCTACAATTATACTATTGGCGTTGCAAAATAAGCGATACGCCCTCTGGTGACAGCTAGGGGAACCCGAATATGACTGTAACCATAGAAATCAGATACTAGGTTGCACCTAGATTCGAATGATAATATGCACAATTAATTAAATTCAGTGAGCAAGAAGTCCTTATATTCACTTTCAGTCTATAAACAACAGAACACTCATCCAAACTCAACCCTCACAAAACGATTAGCTCTCAAGGTTATGAAAACAATATAACAACAACAGCCATACTGGAACTATTTTTCAACACGAATAAGGACAAGCGGCTCTCAGATGAGGTATAGTACTAATAGAACTCTCCACTGCGTGTTTTATATAAATCTCCTTAATGCTAATTTCAGAATTGTATCAGTAAAAGTTCACTTTGCAATAAACGGACCAAATTACTGATTGCATATCTTTCAGTCGGAAGAATATTTTTCCCCGTTCACTGAAAAGTGCCCAATAATTCATCCTTGAATGCATTTGACACAAAATTTATAGACTCATATTTTTTATTTGGATAATTTCCATCATAAATAAGCTAGTTTCGAGGATGTCTTCTTTAAATCAATGAACCAATTTTGAAACTAGTACAGCGGTATTATAAAATATATTCTTTAAATATGGGCTCAACTTCAACTGAACGATGATCCAAACCTCCCATTTTACCCCTTTGGGAGTAATTAGGTACCCTCACATACTAAAACCTAAGGATATACACCACAATGTGGTCTATTTATAGTATTTATTCATTTATTTATCTATTATTCATTTATTTCATCCTGATTCTTCGTAGGTACCGTAGGTATGCTTCTTAAGATCGTTAGAAGAATTATAAATAAAAAGGTTTCAGCATTTTCACGAAGTAGCCGTGTTGTTTTTCTGCTTAACCAACAGGTTTCATTTGGAACTTGAGTTTATAAGGAGTAAAAAGCTGGAAAACCCATGCAACTACCTTTATCTGAATAAGATTTTGAAATCATTTGAGAAATCCGCGCAGCTTTACTGAAAATTTCTCTGTGCCTTGACGATTTTAGTTGAGTCAGGATGAACAATTGAATCCTGCTCCGATGTACTTATTTCGATTTCTATAGGTTCGAGAAATTCAGTGGTGACGATTATGAAAAATGGATACGAATGAAACTTCAGCAAAAAGTACTCATAACTCACCTGATTTGTGAAAATTTTCGTTAGAAGAAGCGCTAGAAAGTGTACCAGGAGTAGATATTTCCGCTGCTCCAGAGTCAGAAGGACTGTGTCCAACATCATCGTTCGTGGATGGCACTCTCAAGTATCTTGCAACGTCACTCACACCACTGTCTAATGATTTTGTATCACCAACGTTCGAAGAAGCTTTCTCCCACTTGAATGCTGCTTTTACTCGAGTCCACTTGGACACTTTCGAAGACTTTTTCACGTTAGTCGTACACAACGATGCTCTACGTTGCTGATCAACGCCTTCTGCTGTTTCCAGTCCAACAGGTTTATCAGTAGCAGAACAGCTTCTGTTCCGATGTCTTCTCATTAAAGACTGTCGCAGAGATCCCTTTGCTTTTAGAGGTTGTTTAGTGGGTTCATATAGAATGGATTCCAATATCGTTTCTGCGAATGCTGTATCTTTTTCTAATTCTGGACACAAATCATCATCAGGTAAATTTTCCACTTGTCTATACATCTTTTCTAAGTTATTGAGATGTTCTAAGTCACGTATTTTCCTATGCAATTTCGCATTTTGAGCTCTTAATTCCAGCATTTGCTCCATGAGTTTGTATAGTTTTTCTAGATGATCGAAGGCGTCTTCAGCTACTAATGCAGATGCAAGATGAGATGTGGATCTAGAGTAATTGGCTGTATGTTTCTGCAGTTGTTCCAAATACTCGAGGAAATCTTTCTCGGAACAGCTCTCCTTTTTGTCCTCTCTTGGATCAGGGGGCGGTGTAGGAAGTTTATTTTTATCATATTTCTTTCTGATTTTTCTTGCATTTTGAACTGGCGAACTTGCAGAGAGTTTCGACGTACTATTGGAAGTGGATGGAATGTCGCTCATGATCAGTTACATTATTTGTATGATGCTTCTGCATAGGTTACCTAGAAACAAAGAGAACATGTTGTATATAAATATCATTTGAATATTTTCTGTGCCATACATGGTAAATGTAAATTTTCAAAATATCAAAATGGATAGAATTGTATACGTAGTTCTACAAAACTATATTTAGAGTAATGCAAAACAGGAATCGTGTTTTGCTTGCCTACACGTTCTAGAAATTTTTTATTTCTCTCACCACATAGTACTGTCATATAAGGACGAAATTCACACAATAAGGATTTAATTGCTAAAAAAGTTTTGTTTCTTCAATACGTATTAGATCAATTATCATAAACCGGACTTAATTTTTAAAGTCGTTGAAGGATGTGCGTATGGTTTCTCTATATATTGCAGGAATGAAGGGAGAATAACTTCACCATAGTTCGTTGTGCTATACATTATGTCTGAGAATGAAGTACAGGGTGGGCAGAATTGGTGATACCGGAACAACAGTTTTTTCAACCCAACGAGATAGAGAAAAATGCATGCCACATTACGGTCGTCTTTTTCGAGAAACTAATAATGCCATCTAGTGATTTCTTCTATTTTCTTTTGTTTTCGAGTTATTCCAAAATTTAAATTTCAACTTTAGTCATTACCTCCGTTTCTGTTTAGGCTAGGATATTGAAATAAAAACATTATACACACACTTTTTTGATAGCAATCCAGTGACGTACAATAATTTTGCCAATAGGTTTATTTGCTGAGCTATAACCGTTGATTGAAGTATACTTGAAGTAATACTTCAATCAACGCTATAACATAAAGATATGTTCAGATGTGATTTAGAAAGTCTGACGGCGATGTCTGATATATTTCTGAAACATGAAAGAAATGGCGATTCTTTATATAAGTCATTTCAAACTGCTCTTTTCATACGAAAAAACACAACTTTATGTTATAGATATGCAAATATACCAGATGGAAAAAAATCATAGTCCCCTCTGGATCACTATCAAAAAAGTGTCTCAATGTTTTCATTTCAACATCTTAGCACAAATAGAAACAGAGATAATGACCAAAGTTGAAATCGCCTAACTCGAAAATCAAAGGAAGATAGAGGAATGCAGTTGATGGCATTAATAAATTCTCGAAAAAAGACTACCGTAACGTGCTATTCATTTTCCTCTATCTCGTTGGGTTAAAAAGTTTACTGTATAGTTTAGTTAGAAATATCCTTTCGAGGACTCAGGTGAGAATTTGTTGAAAATGTCAGTTATGCAAACCTATCAACAAGTACTCAATCAATAGTTTCTAATGAATTGGGTTAACTACCAAACATTGTTGACAAGGTGGGTTCTTCATCTTCTAAATGAGGATCACAAAGTGGAAGGTTTTGCTTTGAGTGTGAAGCTTTTAGCGCCATACGAAGAAGAGGGAAATGATTTCTTGAGCCACATTGTCACTTGAGACGTGGGTGCATAAAATTACCCTAAAGAATCTGATTAAGCAAGCATAGAGTGGAGAAAACCTGGAGAAGCCCCACCTCGAAAAGCAAACACCTGTCTGTCATTGGAAAAGTTCTTCCACCTATTTTCTAGGATAGCAGGGGCGTATTGCTTCTTAATATTTTCATGAGCAACCTCGTGAGCAACGTACGGTCAATTCTAAATATTTTTGCAACCTTCTGATGGCGCTCAGTTCGCTTTTCGAAGGAGGAGCCGAGGCGTGTTCGTATGAAGCCTTATTTTTCTTCATGATAACGCTGGACTAGTGGACTCTACAGAGCTCTTTTTCAGGGTACATTTTTGGCAACGAAAAGGTAAGCTCACCTCTCTCAATAGATAAGAAAAGGATATACATTATGTCTCGAAATCAATGCAACAAAATTTGGTCCCAGATTCTCGGAGACACCTATTTTTGATTTCTGCAGTAGGTCTCTTCTTTCGGAATTACAGCCCACTAAATTCTGCCGCGAAAAATTGTTTTTTTTTTTTCATTTCATAATCTTGTCACGAAAACTAACTTAATTTGATACATAAGGGTCTTATTGTATGCGAAATCTCAGAGTGTTACTTATTTTAGCGATGGACTCCTTTGAGACACTTTTTACTGCGGGTCGCAATGTGTTTAGAACCACTCAATATTAACCGCTTATTTCAATTCCTTGAAAGTCGTTGAACCGTTAAAATAAACCAATTCAGTTGAAAAACATTCTTAACTCTTGCATTTTTCACATAAAACGCTGTTTTGTTTTCAACAAGTAGAATTCTAAAGGGTGTTTTACCGGTAACGCGGATCTCGATTACACAGATTGCGAGAATCCTACTTCGAACGAAGATATCGCCCTTCGATAAAGAAGATGATTGTAGAAATACATTAAATGTGATAAATTATCGAATTTTCATATGAACCCCTCTCTAAATCAGCTTACTACGCTTTACCATTATCTATCTCGTAGCCGATGAGATAGGCGTAGTTCACCTAAAAATAAGTAGGGCAACCAAATATGAATATTGAAGAATTCATCATCTTTAATGAAATTATTCTAGCATTGGACATTGTTCCAATAGGTACTCTTTTTCCCATGGCGTTTTCTATGTTCGGCGTTAATCTGTATCATAGTCATAGAGACATGGACTGAGCATTCCCTTTTCATCTGTGCAGGAAATACGGTCAAAAAAGTGTCAGGTAGAAACTGAACATCAGGGCAGCTAGTTTTGTTTTTCTAGAATTTTGATTAGTCTACACTCACGTCTATATGTCAACAGAAAAGAGACAGGTATTGACCTGACGATCATTTCTCTCTTTCTATAAAATAGCCAATTTCATGCTGGTATTGCTCAGTCCATGTTTCTATCTCTACGATCTTTCTACATGTATATAGGTATATACAGGGGAACTCACCGCGATGGCCTATTAGACGTTTACGGAAATAAAATACTGTGCTGAAAATCGACATGTTGGTGTTTTCGACAATGAACCTTCTCCGCAAAATATTTTCAAACCTTTCCAACTCCCGGATGTATCACAGAAAACAGACTACTACTTCCTGATTGCAAATGGCACAAACAGTATCTATATCTTAGCGTCGTAAGATGATTTGATGGCAATTTCAACAGTTTGTTCTGATGAAAAAAAAAATGGTTAAAACAGGAGGGTTCAACTTTTTGATATATGTCGGTCGTGGGGATATTTTTCGAAAAATCATTCACTTCTTGAATTTTTCTACTTCATATGTGGTATTATAACACCGTTTGCTATTTGTACCTAATATGTACCGAGTGTTAATGAGAAGAAAGATCATCAAGTTGGACAAACCGAATTCATAAAAACTCAAGATTTTTAAAGAAAGACCTATATTTCATATTGGAGTCGATTCTACGTGGAGAAAGAAAGAGCCTTCCTAAATAAACCTTATACCTGAAATGGAAAGTTTCAGAGATATCACAGAAAAACTTGAAATAAGGAAATCAGTTATTTTCCTAAAAAGCGCGGAATGTGGTACTTACCCGCACAAAAATGCCATCTGCTTCGCATCGTTCGGGCAAGCAGTTGATTTTATGATATTTCATGAATTGCTGATGAATTCTCAATAATACCAACAAGCAATTTATCAGGTATAATTCATGAAATGTCATATAGGAATTTAGTTTTTCTTGTATATTCCGCATTTCGTTCTGTTCTGTCGGAATATGGAGATATAAAAAAACCGCTTATAAGCCCTTATAAACACTCAAAAAATGCCACAGTGAAAAGTATGCAGATGAGAAATTTGTGGTATTTTTTTAAATTTTTTTCTAAAATAATTTTATCCGATACGATACAGAGAACTCGAATTTTAGACGCACGTTTCCAAAAATACTGATTAATGCCAATATATTCCGAAATACACCTATATATTCTATCGAATCACAAGTTGCCAAGCTACTGAAATAAAAAAAATGTTAGTGGATTCTTAAGGGCACTAAATAATTCTGAGAGCCTGTGCGATTAAACTTGTCAAATTTTTGGCAGCAAATGATTCTGAATCTTTGAATATTTTTTTATTCATTACCTCGCAAAACCAAAGTGAGGTATGATTTCTATTCCGCATAAAAGATATTCTTTTGCCCTAGTGGTTTGGTAGAAATTATCTACTACTAATAAAAAAAAAATCGTGCTTCCAACATGTCAAATAATTTGCACATTATCAAAAGACTTACGACTTACGATCTCTCCAGAGCACAATACCCGTGTAAGCACTACATGTTTAACCTAACTTTTTTTGGCAACATACACGCGCCTTACATCCGACAGGAAGAGAGTTGTTGGCAGAGCGTCCTTATGGAATACTGACTTGGTGCGCCGCGACGCCAGTCGACGAGATATACTTAGAATAGAATGATCTCAAAAAAGATTACGGGGGGTGGCCTGGAGAAATTAGGCCGAACTCGAAAATGAATGAAACTCTGGTGCTAGTCAATTTATCTTCAGACGGTGAGAATTCTCACCATTCATATTCTTGAGTTGAATACTCAATATTTATAAGAATAATTTTCACGGTAGTCGAATTTTAGTATACTGTAATACGGGACTTCTTTGTACAATTTTTTTTTAAACCTATAGTGAAACTATACTATAATATACTATATTATCCTGACTCTCCGAAGGTACCGAAGTACCCCTCAGAAGTTCCGTGAGCTTGTACGAGTTCGGAGAACCAGTTGTGTTCTGTGTAGGCTTTGTCTTTAAGCCATCTTAGGCACAGCAGTCGTTTTTTAAGTGTCATTTGGCACTAGAATTGATATCAATTTTAGCAGTTATTAATTTTTACCTTCCTTCTTCTTCTTTTGCTTCCCCGTATGGGGTTATGGGCTGAACCGAGATTATTTCTCATTCCGCTTCCCTTATTTTGGAGGGAAGAAAAACGATCGCAGTACTGAAAATGCGGTTCAAAATAATAATAAGTTTTATGTCCATTAAAAGCTTTTCTGTTTTCGAGATATTCGATTTCATTTCTAACAAAGATCTACTTCCAATTTACTGCTTTGCTTTTTTCCCAAAGTTCAACCTAACGTGGTGTAAAAAAATATGGGTACCTGAGTGCCAAAGTAAAAAAAAAAAGGCCGTTTAAATATAATGCTCCATCCAAATTTCAATCCTTCATTATGCCCTTCAGTAATGACAGTTTTAAATTTTAATGGGATAATAAATATTAATAGAAGTTCTTGCAACTGGGCCTTGTTCTATTACACATTTCTCTTATCTATCATCATATAAGATTTTAAAGTGGATGCATTTTGGGATCTAGCACCTGTTGTGTTGCAAATTCTAAATAAATAAATAAAAAATTAATTGTTGAAAGACATAATTTCATATATACAAAGTGTTTCAGAAAGCCTGTGCCTAATTCTACTTTCTTATTCCAAATGGTTACCAATCATTTTTATTTATACTCTCATTCCCCTCAAAATTCTAGCCTTGTTTTATTCGGCTATATAGCTATAGATGTGTTTGAGGTATAAAAATAATACGTCAAGAGAAATCAAAATAAAATCAATCAACTGCAACTGCAGAAAGAATAAAAAATGGTTATGGTAGCAATAGAGCAAATTTATAGAAACTGTATCATCGAGTAAAATGGAGGATACGTAAAACACTCAAAATTAGATTAAGTATTATTCAACATTTTTTTCAAAAGGTATCGGGTTGAGTTATATGTGTTTTATTCTTTTCATTTCTAGTTGCGTTCGCTATTCCCTCGATTTATTAAGGAATATTTTATTTATTTGTTTTTATACTAATTCTCATGTCAATATATCTTTTTTACGTAAAACCTATGCATAACGCATTTTCTTAGAACATACCCCAAGTTTCAGAAGAGTATTTTTCAAATCGTTTTTCTAACGTATACGTATACGTCTAACTTATAAGTTAGACTTTCCGTTTGATATTTTGCAGAAAATTATGGAAAACAATTTTTTTCCATATTCCGAATGGTAGATTAATGATTAATGAGACAACGATGGAAACCATTATATCCCGGATTCCCAATTTTTGATTTGGTGGTTGAGTTGTAAGATGAAAAATTTGGATGTAATAATTTATTTTTGAAAAACAACCTATAATACACTGCGCAACAAAATTAACGCACATTATGGAAATCTCAAATTTATTCTACAACTGAAGGTGTTCTCAATGATAATTATGTTTATCAGAATTATGCATGCATATGTTATCCACTTTCAACGGTTTTCTTCAATACAGATGTTTTTTCCCAGCAGGAATAAAAAAAGATGATATTATCAGATTTTGAATGTATTGGCTCCATTCTAAAATCAGTTGTTCTCGTTCAATTCTAGTGATCAATAGTTTTTCTTTCGTTTGATTTTCTACACTCGATCGCTATGCTACGCGAAACACGCAATTTGAACCAAGAGGAATGTGCCCAAGCGGTAGTTTTGCGAGAAGAAGGGTGGACATACACAAGAATTGCAGAAAGGTTTGGAGTTTCCCATACAAGTGTGTCCAGAATGTTGCAGCGATTCAGGGAGACAGGTATGAATGTCCGAAGACCAGGACAGGGTAGATCACGGGTAACAACTGCCATTCAAGAACGTTACTTGAGAGTTTCTTCGTTGAGACAACGGTTTGCAACCGCTCGCCTCCTTCAAATTCAGCTTGAGCAAACTCATGAGGTGCAAATTAGCACTCAGACAATAAGAAATCGTCTCAGAGAATATGATTAAAGGCCTCGTGTCGCGGCAAGAGGCCCAGCTCTTACCCCAGCCCATCGAAGGGCGCGTTTGGATTTTGCGAGAGAGCATATCCATTGGGAAGAGGCCGATTGGAAAGAGTTCTCTTCACGGATGAGTCTAGATTCTGCCTCTACCATTGTGATCGACGTTCCCCTGTATACAGACGTCCACATGAAAGATATGCTCAGTGCAATTTCCTGAATACTACTGATTTCGGGGGAGGATCGATTATGGTATGGGGTGGAATATCTTTGACTGCTCACACTGACCTAGTAGTCGTTGATAATGGAGCTATGAATGCTGATAAGTATATAAGGAACATTCTTGAAGAGCATGTAGTGCCATTTGCCCCATACATTGGTGAAAATTTCATTTTTATGGACGATAATGCCAGACCCCATCGTGCGCGCATCGTTCAGGAGTACCTTGAAGAGGTTGAAGTCTCTCGAATGGAATGGCCAGCAAGAAGTCCAGATCTCAATCCGATTGAGCAGGTTTGGGACAACCTCAATAGAAGGCTGAGAACTTCAGAAAATCATCCAGCTACTCTTAATGACTTAGGAATCCAACTCGGAGAAATCTGGGAAGGATTAGATCAGAACATTTTAAGATCAGTCATTTTGAATATGAACTGTCGTTGCCGAGCTGTAATTTACGCAAGGGGTGGAAATACCAAGTATTAAATCACTTATCAGCATGTCAGTATTTTGAAAATTGTTCATTTCTCTTCTTTCACATAAGATTCGGTGAAATCCTGAATTTTTCTTCCATTTAATGTGTCTTGTTTGGTTCAAAACCTTCCCGAGAGAACATAAAAAATAAGTTATAAAGTCAATGTAGAGTAAACTTTCATTAAATTTGAGATTTTTAGAATGTGCGTTAATTTTTTTGCGCAGTGTAGTTATCTAGTTTACGTCCGGTTTCATAATCAGATTTAAAGTCACTTTAAGCTTAAAGCTTCCTTTACTGTCATTTTTAGTAGGGTTAAAGGAAGCTTTAAAGTTAAAGAGGCTTTAGGTTTGATTATGAAACCGGCCGTTACTCTACTAGAATTCAGATCCGATTTTTATTTTTGAAAAAAGCATGAATGAATGCAAATTTTCAAACGTGGATCTTCGATGGACAAACAATTAATACCGCCACAAAATTTTTATGAACATTTTTTCTTATGAAGGGTTTCGATAGAAAATCAATTCTCTATTCTCTTGCGAATATCATCTAGACGATTAAAAATATTCTGTGCACAAACATGAACCACCGATGGAAGGACTATGATTTTTGGTTTTGAAATTTGTATTTGGGGATGCCGACTTCTTCATTCTCAAAACTTTTTATTTTGGAGAGACAGGGAGGGAGAAAATGTCTTTATTGACCGAATAAGTCAAGATCTTAGGTCCTTCAGCTCATTACAATTAATATAACTCTTATTTTACTGAAAAAACATAAATAAACTTCTATTGTATATAAAAAGTGATTGCAGGACAGTTCAAAGTTTCAAGCGTTTGTATTGTCAGCTCTTCTCAATTCTTATATTAGTGTAGCCGTGAAAAATTTCCTTTTCGATCACCTCATCATTATAGAGATGCTATATATCTTCCATATTTCGAAGTCTACTGTAACATTTCTTGTTCAGATTTTGCAGTCTGCTTGAGATAGGTTCGATGTTCATTGCTGCGTAATTGGTTGGGAGGGTTATATATAGTCTGGATTTTTATGATTCTGTGAGTGAAATGGCTGACTAGTCAAAACTAGCGTTATCTAGGAGAAACAATCTATAACATTCAGAATATTTTTCCGGGTGCCGCACGAAAAAATTTTTTTTTTGCAAATCTATGGACTTACATGGGCAGATGGAGAAACGGTGGTTTCCCATCCCATCCCAACATTATAGGGCTGGAATATGGACTGCGCAGAATGTACAGAAATATGAAGATGGATGATTTTTTTTTTCGTATTTCACAAAACATGAAAAGAACATGAAAACTATTCTACTTGCGATAAAGTTTAGGAATTGTCATTGAAAATTATTCCCACTCTCATCGAAATCCCCCCAATATCACTTTATGATGATGAAATCGAACTATCTGATCTAAGGAATTCTATCAACACATCCATCTCATCTTGATGCGTATATTCGATCAAACAATATTTTCTCTCACGAAATGCGGGCAATTCCCAGAACACGTAAACATGAAATCTTTAGAAATGTTTCGATTTCGCATTACACCATATTTTAGTGGACACTCATGTTTTCATCTCCATGTTCCAGAGAGCGTGTTGGTCTGATGAAATTCGTTGATGACCTATTTTCGCTAGCCATCTGCATTATATTCAAAAAATGTTTATTTTATCCCGTAACAAAAATAGTAGTTTTGATGTTCGAATATATCGAACTGAATCTTGTTATTGGCTGTTCGTTATATGGGGAAAATAACTTTGATCCAATCAGTGGGTGAAGGAATTTTGTGAGATGACGAAAATCCTCGTATTTTCCATGTTTTGATTACTTGTCAGTACGATTCATTTAAAAACGATAAATTTTCCCGAATGTTTACGTTGGACAGAACTGTAAATGAAATATCCGCGATGATTTATACTATGAAATCGAATTTTGATGTAGGGGGACGGAGTGAGGGAAAATTATTTACATCATTCTAAAATCTGGCGAGATTCACTTGTTGTGCTGAACATGAATATAAACATCCGTTCAAATCTCTAGAAACTAGATGGAAACAACTTGAAAATGTGATAATTTTTAATTCAATGTCGTCGTGGTAGCAACGAAATTGCAATACGTGATATCGTGAAATCTCTCATTCAACCATTGGTCTTCTTTTCATTTCAGGCAGAAAGTAAGTGACCATAACAGCAGCTGAAAAATAGAACGTGTCAGATATTATCTGGGGCAATTTTCTCGATAAGTGAATAACAGTCATTCGTGAAGGAAGAGTAATATGTATAATATAACGGGGTTCGTTCATTACTTGTGATATAGAATGTAATGTTTGACAAACGACTTCACAAATCATAATATTCCTTAGCAGCTGTGCGGTTAATTTTTAATAGAAGGTCAAACTTTGAGTATAAGGAAGTTTGATAATTTAATTTTCTGTTCTGAATTTTAATGGTGAATAATTTCTGATCGATGACAAAATTTAGGTTCAGTAGGACTGGAAAACATTGACGTTAATCGATGTGAATTTTCCGACTTTTTGAAATAGTTGCTTAGCCATTGCTGAAAAATAAGGAAGGAGACGATTAACGATTCAAAAATAAAGTTTGGTGTTGCAGAGAATTGTATTGGTGATTCCAAAATCGTTATTTTGTTTAAACGGACATATAGTATCTTGATATACCTAGACGCATATAGGCGTCGCCGAACTCTACGACGATTATGATCTTTTTCGAAAGATCCGAACTGTCGAAATGATGCGTTTTCAGTATTTGAAATAAATAAGCATTCGATCGCTCATCAAACAGAGAAGTAAGTTTTTCCGTAGAGTGGTTCCAAAACTGTCTCGAACTGAAGGAATAGTTTCTATGTTTCTTGTACAAGCATTAGATATTATCGAATAGCGAAATTTGAGAAACGAAAGAATTTTATTTTACGTTGAATATCTATAGTTTTCCGATGCAACTGTACATGTTATACAGGGTGATTCAGAACTCGAGGCGAAAAATTGAGGAACGTATACAGGCTGCTATTTTTGATAAAAAAAGTGAAATATTTTTTTTTTATATTGCCTTGTTTCCGAGATATATGTGTTCAAAATTTCTACATGTCATCAATTTAAACTTTAATATCTGATAAAAAAAAACGGAGAAAATTAAATCAAATGTTCGAAAACGCTACCATTAGCATCGAAACATGCTTGGCAACGCAGAATAAGGGAATTGTACACTAATTACATGCTTTGCCTATTCTGAGTGGATTTGACTGCATTAATGATTGGTTCCATTAATTGTTCTCTATCATTAACTTCCACTGTGTGAACTGGTTGTTTCAAATGTCCCCACAAAAAAAAACTCAAAGGATTCAAATCAGGTGATCTCGCTGGCCATAGCACCTGACCAAGCCGACCAATCCATCTACCATAAAATTTTGGTTTAATCAGGCGACAACATTTGGTCCAACATGCGGTGGTGCTCCATCGTGCTGATACCACATACTATATACGAAGTCCACAGGAAAATCTTTTAGCAAATTATCGAGATTGTTTTCCAAACACTGCAAGTACGCATCGGAATTCAAATGAACTGGCAGGACTTGGATTGGTAGTAATTTTTCGTTAAAGACTCGTCCCCATACATTAATGGAGAATCTTTGTTCCCTCCTTGATTCTTCTTGAGGACATTTTAGAGACCATCTTCGAGTAAAAGTAACTTCGTTCGACCAAAGCGTCTCTTTCAAGAAACTTTCATTATGTTCATGCTGCTGAAGAAGCCATTGACAAAAGACGAGTCTGTGAATGTGATCTCCTGGGTGCAAATTATGTACTTTTTGTTTATGAAATGGATATAAAACTTCCATTTTCACTTCCAAACTGTGGCTGCCTTTGATAAGCGTCAGTCTTTGACTCATTTTCGTTTATATTAACGCATTCAGACAAATGTCACTTCTTCCACAGAGAAAGTAATCAAATAACCTACTACTAGGTAAAATCACTTATTTATTTCTAGCAACATTAGAAAACATAAATCAAACCTAGGGTTACGAAACCCTTCATAATAAAATTATTTTGAAAAGCAAGGTAAAAGCATTGATATTAATGAACACTCAAGGCTGTAACCTGTAAGTTAACCATCGAGTGTTGTTAACCCGAATGGTAGCCTAACCGTAATTCGATTGTAAAACCGGTCGTTGGGGTGACATTGCTATAGAAGCAACGCTTTTCTTACTTGGGTTTGTTCGGGAGTGGTGGTGCATGTACCTAACCCTTTGATGAGAAATTGAAAACAAGATGGTGTAAAAAATACTGTTGAACATGCTTAAACCAGATAAATGTACTTCTACTCGAAAAATCACAACTACTATTCACATGTAACAGAATCAGCTATGCCTTCTATTCTCAATTAAACGAAATCAATTTGTTGCCATTAAATTCAGCCTTCGAACTAGTCTGGATATCAAGCCTTCAAGATAACTCAATTTAGAGTATTCAGACCATCTTCCGTAGATTTAAGCAGATCTTCGTCATGAACCTACCCATGATTCCGTGAACTTAGCACCCACTTTTTCGAAAATGAAGAACTTTTTTGCATCTGTTAGTACCTATTTGAAATCCTTGTTGGTACCCCAAGGATAGTGGCAGAGAAACAACGCATTCCGATTGGTGCTATCTTCACGGGTATCGACTTTACGATTCAAATTGACCTGTCGCAGCGTTTTTCTTGAAAACATTCATTGAAGCAGTTATCAGTATTGTTTCTTGCTCTATCCATATATTTAGGTAAGGATACAAACAATTTTTTTTTATATTACAAATAGTTACTCACGAAGAACTAGGAATACTATTGGAAGAAAAATATAGAATTTGCGAAAATATGGTTGCTATAGGTAACTTTACATTTTGGTTTGGTTGCAAACGAAAATTTTTGTGTAGCAAAAAGTTACTAATAATGGTCTGTAAAATTATATTATATTTGTCGAAAAAATCAATAGATAAGTGGAGGCCCGTGACGTGAAGTTGGCTCCTGGAGGAATGCGGTGGTTTTCTACCACTATCCTTCAACTACAAATGAAAATTTTGATGTTACAAGGAGTTACTAACGAATGCAAAAATATAGTCGATTCAAGAATGATTGACATCCCAGTAGGTCTTGAAAGTCCAGACGCAGCTTAATATCTGATCACAAAATATCTTCAATCATTTCTGTAGTTTCACTCACAGAACAGGAATATACAAATATAACCTAAACAAGTATTTAGTATTTGGAAAAAGGAAATATTCGAATCCAGAGCATATTAATCAGCATTCAAAATTGAAACACTTATGTTTTCAATTTGTACGATTAAATTAAGAACATAAATAGCAGTACAAAATTCAAATTATCGTCGGTCAGTGCATAGATTCATAGATAATAGGACTATAGATCACAATACCAACCTGAATTTCGCAAAACAAAATCTCAACTTATGAGCTATTACCAACTTAAATTCGATTTTCCATAGCCACCCAAGATGTCACTCATTCTTGAATGGACTATAATTTTGTTCATTTCCGAAAAAATGGGTGGGTCACGGTTTATGTACACTGGGATACAACATTTCTGTAGGAAGAAGATCGCTCATAATTAAGCAAAGTGTGAATAACTTGACCTATTATGATCATTTGTTTATCTGCGCAAAGGAAGATGTATGCCAATAACTATTACAATATTCCAACTATGTATTACTTTATATTCTCTTATATAAGTCTGTGATCTGTGATTTTTATAAATAAAGTAAATATTACAAACCTGATATTGTTAATCCGAGAGCTATGTAGGTTAACTGGCAAGGCATATACCACAGAGTACAAACAACACAAAATATGAAATTTGGGTAGAAATTGATAACGCCTGCTGCAGCTCCTCTGAAATAAGAATAATTCCATATTAACGATGATTATCGACTTATCAGCAAAGAGAGACAATTCGAACATAATGATAGACTTGTTTCCTTTGGTATTCGTTTCTGTAGGCGTTTTGTCGAAATTTTCATGAAAATCTATGGAATTTCCAGAGCGGTGCCGAGCACAACAACTAACCTCTTTTATAAAGCTGTTGTAAATGTTTTCTCTTCTGAAAAATCGTCACCCGAAAATTGATTTAATGCAGAAAAACAAAATTTGTATATTTACATTATTGACGGAATAAGGAGAATAATAAATTTCTATGAAACAAAGTAGGTGTGGTCTTCAGAATATCTTGAAAAAATTTTTTTTCGTGATTCTTTCTCAGTCTCAAGTTTTCAAATGAGATAATAATGATTTCATGTATGGAAATATGAGTACCATAGGCATATCTGGATTTTTCTGTACAATAGTAAAATATAGAAAGGAAGAGCTGAAGCGGGACAAAAAAATGCATTTGGATCCGTATTGGTACTATACTAGTTTCAATGCATTTCGATAAGCATTTTGAAAATATCGAGAAAATAATCCATATACCTATAACTATTTGTAATGAGATTTTTGCAAATAGAATTATTTGGTGACTAAGGAAATAATATTCTACTGGCAGAACACAAGCTATATTTTTGTATTCATAAGTGCATCAAGTTTAACAATTTTTCCGAGACACCTCCTAATCCAGAATTCCAATAAATAAAAATTTCTAACCATGGCAGACATTTCTTGTCTTTGATGTCGACGGACGAGAATGATATATTGGAAAAATTCCTGATCAAAACGGAAACAAGAGTACTTTGTCAAACTGCTCAATACTGATAGTTTTACAACTCCTAATCGTGAATTGGAGATATTAGGTTGTGTTAAAATATGAAAAACAATTTTTTAATTCAATTTGTTGCATCTCACCTCGATGCGGTGGGATATGCTTCAATCTCAAATATATCCAATACATGCTGAGTGACAGAATAACCAATTAAGAAAATGGAGCAAAGCAGGCATTTCACATAAAATCCACCCGGTATCCAATAGCTCAATTGCATTTCCCAGTAAGCTATGCAGTAGGCACACATCGAACAAGTTACCAAGCCAACAACTGAAAAAAAAATTAATGGGATTCTATGTTCATGAGGAATTGTAATTAATCTCGTTGGAAATTGAAATTAGAAATTCAGTTTGTGAAACTGAGAATATAATTACAAATCTAAGCGTGTTATTGGTGCTATTTCTGCTGCAGGAAGTATAAATCTCAAGAATATTGGTCCATTTTAGTCACGTCTGTAACGTCGGGAGCTATACTAGATGGTTGTAGTGGCGGATTCAAACATAGCTTCCTAATTGTTACTCTTTTCTTTGAGACGTTATGTTACTTTGTTATACATATTTTCTTCGAAATTTTTCACCGTACAATTACAAAAAACATTCTATTTGATACATTTGGTAATTTAGGAAAAACAAAAGTAATTTGTTCGACATCTACATGAAATGAACTTGAAAATTTCGAGAACTCCTCCAATATTATTATAATTTTTCCTCCCAATCTCAAAACTGGAATCCACATATTTCTGAGTTGGAAGCTTTGGTAGTATTGACGGACTCAAAGCTACCATTAAAACGCAGATTGCAAAAACTGTATACGACTGTAACAAATTTATCTGTTTCATAAAGAGAACCTGCGTTAAATTTCGTGAGGTTAGGGGCCTCTTGATGTTTATTTTGCGTACGTTCACATTAGTCTCTGCTTTGCATCAGTCATCTAAAATCCGTAATTTCGGGTTCATATTGGGATAGAGAGAGATCAGAGGAGATTTCTCCAGTTTCTTCCGGACAGGTCCAGAACCCCCATTGGGAACTCCTTTGATTGGAAATCATGGAATTCTCACAGTACAGAACAGCATAGTGGTTTCGGATATGGTTATGATCAAAGATTATAGAGTTAACTCTATAATCTTTGGTTATGAACTTCAATATAATGAATGGGCTAACGCAAAATTCTAAAATCCGATTCAACATTCCGAGCATACTGTTGAGACATTCAAAATTGCTTGAAATACCTTGCAGGAGAACAAACGCCGGTCTAAGGCTGTGCTTATTGGATGAAGTTATCTGAGACTGAGCAATGCTGTGGCATAACCTGATGATTTATACCTTTTTTTTACTTTCATTTCATCTCAACTCATCTCAAGTCCTCTGAGGGTTTTCTCTGAGTAATGCTTTAGTGAGAATTTCTTCTTCTTTAAATTCCTGCCCGTTCCGAATGTTGGCTATCATACATGCTAGTTTAAACTAATTGATTTCAGCTCGGAAAAGCTCAAGAGTGTTCACATCACAACAGGTTCTCAGATTTTTCAACTGAAGAGTACAGGGAAAAAACCATCAATGTCAATATTTATCCGAAAATGAGTTAGTCATTTCATGTGATGCACTCTTTTTATGTATAATAATATCAATAATGATCATTCCGAGAACAATAATATTTAATTTGTCATATTTCGAATAATATGAACGGATTTTGAAGTTGAAAACGCGTTTTCCTCAGCTGAAAGAAAAATTGACATCGATGGTTGTTTCCCTGTTTAAGCTATGAAATCTGTCTTCGTCTTAAACCTCATCACTTTTCTCTCCAAAATGATCCGCAACAAATACATTTCTCATTATAGGTCCGAGGTATTGGAGTTTCAGAATTATCACAGTTTCCACCACTTCTGTCTCTTTACCCAAACTTCTGAGAACGTCGGTTACATGCTCCAAGAAATTTATAGATTCCTTTTTTGTTGCATCTTTGCTGCAACTTCAACACTCCAGATCCTGATAAGGATTTGCAATGGTTATCAATGCTTGATTTCCTTTCACTCTTGGCTACTTCTGATTAAACATTAACGTGCCAGCATTGCCGTATGCAATGTTGGCTTTTTAGACAATGGCTCTTTTTTCCACTTGAAGTAATGCTGCAGATGGAAACAACGCAACAAGTATAGCCATGCACTCAAATATTGAACTGTCTTATATTCATACGTTTTTTACCAATGCCGCTTGTGTGTTTATGTGTATATGTTTAGTTTACATTATAAGGAGTAGAAAGGAGAACGATAGCCCGCCGTATTAAAAATGTGTCTCTAAAACCGGGGAAAATAGGGATCGTTGCGATCGCCAGGAGAATCAATCTGATAAAATAAAAGGCGGTGCGGGAATGAACTGCCTTCACTTTAGTTTAGGTTATGTGTCACTGTTATTTTTTCTGATGATTATTTGAATACGTTTCTTCCAATTTCTACTTGAAAATGGGTAATTCTCCTCAATTTGGGTTATCACAGCATATGTGAGTTTAAACTGAATAATTATGAGTTTCATTCATGAATTTTTCAAATGCACCGCGGAAACTATTCAAAATCATTCTTCAAATATGAGGTTTTAAAATTTCAATCGCTTCGATTCTAGTTTACGATTTGTCAACACCGCCTACTAGAAAATAAAAAGAACAATGACTTCTTCATAAAATAACAGCTGTTGATTCACCCATCATGCCTGTACTTACTGGCGAGTCTCAACAGCAACCGGCCATAAAAGTCCCATAAAATTTTACGACCTTCTTAGTCGCAGACTTCATAGACAGCCATTTTGGTCTATCTCATCAAGATAGTGAATTTGTTGTCCTTTATTATAAACGCATATTTCAGTCGATGTTGTGCAATAGAAACGAAAAGCTTTAAATTTTAAATACCCATTTTTATTTTTCGTTTTTAAGTACTTAAAATAATTTTTTTTGGGAAACGGTTGAAATGGTTATTTCAAAATGTGACGTTTCAAAGATATTCCATAAAAAATACATCATTTCAGTCAGAAGGAATATTCCCCATTAACAGAATCGATTTGTCTATTGGATTGATGATTGATGTGGGAGATACTTGATGAAAGTCCAATCCAATCCGATCCATTTTATGGATTTTCATCAAGTTTCCTCTACATCCCACATCAATCCAATATTTGAAGAAAGCGGAAACCAGCTATTTGGCGATATATCTTGTGTCCCATATTCTACGTGAAATATCTATCCAAATATTGTTGAAAACAAATATGACATTAATATGATAGATGTCAATAAGTCAATATGCATACCCAATGTAAATATTCTTCCAATTCGGTCCACTGTTATGAACACAATAATTTGACCGACGAGGATATTCAAAGTCAGTGAAATGAAAATGATGAACAGCATCAAGTCAACTTCAAGAATACATTTCTGACCTATTGGTGGAAAGAGGTGCAAGAGTTCATGGCCAATTACCTCACAGGTTCCATTTCGAACCAGAAGTGCCTTACTGAGCATCAAATGCACAGGCACAATTCTGAAAAAAAAAAAAAAAATAATAAGTTTTGAAATAAGAGATTACAGTACCAATTGAAAAGAATATCAACTTGAGATCAAACAAGATAATATATTAATTTTTCAAAAATGGGTATATACCTATTTAGAAATTTTCAAATATACGTCTTTTCGATGCCTTCATTTTGACTCTTCAGCAAAGACACCATAAAGGCTCATTTACCCGGAGAGAGTTTCTCGCCTCCAATATACGAAAATCGAGTAGAGGGGTATGAGTCGAACAATGAACGCAGAAGTTAGATGATGATGATCTATGACAAACTTGTACTATAGCTTGCGATGTTAATTAGATTAAAAAAAAAAATTAATCAGATTCTTGTAAACTCCGACACTGTCTGTTTTCCATCTTTTCTAGTGGTGGATTTTTTTTATGATTGTTTACCCGTGTTGATTTCATCTACTAACGTTTTGGGAAAGTATAAATAATGTGGCATAAAGTGTTCCCCTGCATATAGTGTATTTTTATTGTCAGAAGTTTTTTGAATTTCTTCCCCGTTTTTTCAATTTTCTACTGAATAACCACTGGTATATCTATGGGAGATGATTCCCCAATATAAGGGTCCTGTAGCGTTCCTCGAACAACTGAAGAATAGAAGAATCATCACTTGGAAGACTGGACCTGGTCGAAAGGCCCTCCCAGTCAAAAGCAAGATTTGGCTATTATTAATTTGAGTACTGAAGGCATTTCTAACGACGAGGGTGATCCTCCACCAAGATCAGCAGAAGATTTTTAACGCAGAGATGATATCCCTCCCAATGCAATTGAAAAACAAGTTATGTACCTATGATTATTTATTTTTTTCTTCAGTCATCATCAAGTCTTGAAATAAGTTTGGATGAAGGCTTTATTATTCGCCTTTTTTCTCGTTTTCTGCTCTGTTTCTTTGTTTCAGATATTATTTCGAAATGGAAAGAGGATAAAAAAATTTTTATGTCCATGGAAAGGAAGCCCTTCAGTATTTAAAGCTTATTCTGTAAACAAATTTGTCATCACTACACTTCTCACGGGGAGACAGGGTTTTTTTACTGAGGTTTTTCCCTAAGCTCTTGTATCATACTCTAAATTGTATGGTACCCCGTTACACTAACCTTTGCTAAAACACATACATATGCTATATTGTTTGATAACTAAAAATGTATTGCTGACATTCAAAAGAATATATATATATATTGTTTGATTCATTGTTGTTATTTTCTTGACATTTTATATAGTAACATTTAGGAACTAATACGGGAGTGCTGTGTTGTGAGTTTCATCAATTTCTTTCCTTGTTTATTCATTCATTTCAATTTTCATTGTTTACAATTTTCCCTCATTGAAGTTGTCTTGTTGCGTACTTGGAAATGATGACTGTGACTTGCCGAAACTAATCGAGCAGACAATTTTTGCTTACCCATGAATAGTTTCACCAATAACAAAGCTGAGACATATATTCTTCCTCTATTTATAAAAGACATTTCCTGTGGAGAACAGTCTAGCAGCCTTAGTTGTCAAGTTGTCTCAGTAGGTAGAAATCTATCCCTGACCAAATCATCAATAACAGTTCAGGCTTTCAAGCATTTTGTTGCGATAAATATGTACTCGTAGATGTAATAAATGAAACTATCCTAACTAGTTAGCGCTTATGAAGAGGTTTCTTAAAAAATGATACTATCGGTGATTCGAGATGACTCGAATCGGTTCAGATATCGGAAACGCGGTTAATTCCTCTTTGATGGTCGTCGCAAGTCATAATAGGATCGACTGAACTAAATAAGATGTCCGACATCTGAAAAATAAGTTTGGCATAGATCGTTCTCAAATTTTTCATTTAAATAACCAACATAGACTTCGAGGACATTCCTTTGAACTATCTAAAGAGCAGTTTCACACTCAGTGTCGTAACAATTTGTTTTTCTAATCGTGTGTTCAACCATTGGAATTCTTTGTTTGCCATGTGATGTTGTCAGTGTCGTGTCTGTGAACTCTTTAAAAATCAATATGATTTATATCGAGAAAAAATGTGAGGGAACAGGTTTTCTCTGTTAGACTTTTCTTTTGTTCATAAATCAATACTGAATGAAGAAAATTTTGTTTCCTTCTTCTTTTTTTGTATTACAGCTATAATAATAAGAATATTTCGATATTTCATACTTGCCCGCTGAAAAGTAAAATCCTCATTATTATCAACGTGACGGTGGTCGATATGAACCTTCTCTTGAACAATAAACAAACAGTCTTAAAAGTGCGACGTAACAACAGACGGATCTGTTCGCCACAATTCAGTGGCTGAGGCTCAGTGTTTATTTGGAAATCCGAAATAATGTTGGTGAGGTCTTCCACTCTGTGCTGTAAATCAAAAGTTGATTATTTTTTTCTGTGGGGAAATTAACGTTATCCAATGACTTATGACAAGATAAGCACGAAAAAAAATTGTTTTTATCAGAGCAAGAAATATGAATTAGTTGTTAAGAAAATAGTGAGACAAGTTTCGAGTTTATTACCTAAGAATATCGGCAAAGGGGCTACATCAACAGAATTCATTAGATTAGTTTTTCTTACACAATAATAAAAAATATCTGAATACCCGCAAAAAAAAATTTCAGAATCGAAATATTACCTACTGTTACTGTTGTGAACTTCGAAAAGAAGCACACTGAAAGGCCCTCATCAAAAAAGGTTGGCTACATGTTAATTTTGCCAAAAGAGTTGTATCCAACTTGCACAATACATCGGTAATGTGTTATTTCTTAAGGTGAGGTTTGGTAAGGCTAGAATTTTCATCTAGTCTTTTTCTATTTATTATATTTTTTCCTGAATTATTTGACATCACTGTATATTCAATGAAATGAAAGTTATTATTACAATACATCTCTAATGTGTTAAGTTTCATGGTTATTCTTCGGATCTCTCGAACAGAGTTGCATTCAACCAAAGTACCCAATTTTTAGAATCTTACAGAAATTTATTATTTTCGAATATTAAATTACTCGAAAACTACGCATTAGACAGAGGAGCAATTTTATTTTCGAAATGAAAAAAAAATTCATTGGTCAACGTTCAATTTACTAAGGGGGTGTTTTGAATTCCTGTAATTTTTTATTTTCATGGCATGTACTGGTCATAATAAAGAAACAGGAAGATGTAAGTGGAATTCTGTATTGAAAAAAATTCATCACATCAATGTTATTATTCTGAAAATCATTCCATAAAATCGATTTTGAGATATAACCATTGAGTATTAAATGACGGGTTTAATACTCAATGATATAACTGAAAATTACATTTTTTATGAATTTTCAACAGCCTGTATCTTTTTAACAGAGCCGAATCGAAAAATATGATGAAGGATAAAAGTATTTCGTTTGATCTCCGAAATCTTCTGTTGTAATATGTTTGTTCAAAAACCTTCACTTATAGCAAGAAACAACAACCTTAATCTACTTTTAGCAAAAATATGTCAATATTCATCAAAAATCAATTTTTTCAGAGGTATCTACTAATAATATTATGAGGCGAAAAAGTTTCTTGCGTAACTAATTTTAGGATGGATTTTTCTAGCACTCGCAACAGGAGAACACCATCAAAATAGATCCCAAAGATGGAAATTTCATTTTTGTCAGGTCTCTGATTTCTAAGGAAAAAATTTAAAACTGATTTTCAGGCGTAATCTCTAAGGAGCTGTTTCTAAACAGGGGCTGTTCAAAAAAAAATTTTCTGGATCTAAATATTTTTTGACAAGGAATCACCAGCTAAACTTTTCCCCAACTATTCATTTATACAGGGTGTTTCTTAATTGAATGTCAATATTTATGGGGTATCGATTGAAATTTATTCTGGGAGGATTCTGCATTTCTTCATAAACTTTTTAGGGTTTTCACTCCCAATCTCTGAAACAAAATCAATTAAAAATGAAATCAACGATTTGCTCCTGCGTAAATTCTTGCACTAATTTACGCAGGAGCAAATCGTTGATTTCATTTTTAATTGATTTTGTTTCAGAGATTGGGAGTGAAAACCCTGAAAAGTTTATGAAGAAATATTTATGGGGGTGATTTTTGAGCCCCTTCAAGAAGAAAACTTAATATGAACATATATCCTAAACGTCTTAGGTTTTGAGATACAGGGTGGTATTCTTTAGACAGTCAGTGGCACGCCACTGACAGCTGAAACCGTGAATCGGATTAAAAAAAGTCAGGTGATCAATTTTGGTAAGGAATGATTGGGAATTTCAAAAATAATTCGCATTTCATTAAAAATCTGTGGCGTACCATCAATGTCTGCAAAAATAGGTAGGTCAAATTACGTATGAACGCCACTGGTAGCAATTAAGGAAAAAGTCATACATTAAAAAATGCCTCTTGATTCATAGTATGCATGTATGACAAATTTCATTGAAATATTTGAAGTGGTATTGTATATTGATAATAAATGATTCATTTTTGTAAATTTTACCACCCTGTATCTCAAAAGGGAAGACGTTTAGGACATATGTTCATATGAAGTTTTTTTCTTGAAATGGCCACAGAAATCACCCTCATAAATATTGACATTCAATTAGAAAACACCCTGTATATAAATATTAAGAGTATATTCTCAATATTCAAAGTATTACCATATCTGGATTCTCATATATGCATGCGTAGACATGTTGGCAATTTGTTTTTCAACGAACATTGAGATTATGGATCTTATACATGGTTGGGATGAAGTAAGGAACCAACTAAATATCTTTCGAATGAAAAGGAAATTTTGCACGTAAGTACAATCTGATGTACAATTTTTTTTTAATAATATACGTCCGGTTACACCCGAAATACCCATAAAATTTTTGATTTATATGGGTGCTGCTGTTTATCTTTGCAGATGTTGAAAGAACTTGAAATTTTGTGATCGTACATACAGGTAGTGTGTAAAAAATCTGTGTACACGAACAATTATCGCACGTTAATAAAATTCTTTTACGTTTTTTACATCACCGTGAAAAAAGTTCAGATAAACAAATTGATATTGTGTGTATGCATAATTTTGCTCCATTGCACTTATTGTCCTTTTTGTTCAAAAGATATTTAATTATATATGAATATATCCATAAAATTCCGATTTTCGGCCAACAATATTTCAGCGAACACAGTACTCACAGGCCACGTTTCACTGTATTTGGACTTATTAATGGCATAAAATAACTTGAGAGTAGATTGTGCAAGGTCATATTGTTTCCTGAATAGTCGATATCGTGGACTAGGTTGAACAAGGGCTGTTACACAAGCCACTATAAGGTTGCAGCCTCCTGCAACAGCGAACATCAACCTCCAAGCGGTGAGTCTCATATCACTCCCTCTGTGATCCACAATTGCATGATGAGACAATTTCCATGCTGATGCTGAAAAACCTCATCTCAAAAGCATCCTCAATACGTTCTTTATTCTCACCAGTTGCTATCATATATCCCAGTGTCCAGAAGAAGTTAGGTGTTATAAGATGCCGACCTCTAGTATATTTCGGCAAAATTTCAGCCAGGTGGATTCGTGTGGCATGGGTATTTGCCTCGAGCCTAAAAGATATCAGTGTTCAGCATCATCTGATTCAAGTTCAAGAATGAATAATTGTTAGATTTCTATGTATCCCTGAAGAAGTTTCATGTTTGTTATATTAATTATGAAAGTAAAAGCTTCACCCAGAACCTAAAATGAACATCGCCACAGATAAAGTAGATCCAGTGTGCGAAAAGGCTGCTAAAAATGTGCTGCAAAAAATCATCATCAAGCTGTTAGGTAGTAACCATAATCTTCCAGTAACATCTGATGAGGCATTCAAGAGGAAGCCACCAATCGCCTTCCCTAAAATACGTTATCGATTGAAGAAAACGGTTTTTCTGCTATACATGCACTTACCGAAGAAAAAGCACATGTCTACTGTCAAAATGGTGGCCTCATTTATGAAAGGATCACAGGTTCCTAATGGCAGAGCGAAAGACAGAGCAACAAGACTAACTGCTTGGCAAAAGTTGCAGGCCGAAACAACTCCTATCAGAACCTTGTAGTAAAGTCCCCAACCTTGAAAACTGAAATTATTATCCTAAATCGTACACTTCAGCCAATATGTACCAGTTTCTTGTAGGATATCCTCCATTGTGATTCTAGAGGGATCCGTGTGTACTCGTGCCATAGTTACTCTGCGTTTTAGGTAAAATTAAACAATTTAATTTGAATTATTGTACTAGAAAAGACATTAAAAATAATTCTGTGTATTATGTCATTTCAACTTCGGACCATTTGTACGTAAACGTCAATTAGACAGAAAATAGTATAAAACTAGCTGAATACTCAATATCAAACAAAAAGTCGAGTGTTCATCCTGACTGAAAAACTCGTCAGAGTTTCTACGTTCGTTCAAATTCATAACGAGAGTAGACGCTCATCCTGGTAATGAACTCAACTAATTTAGGTCAAATTTCAGGTGCGTTATAATTTTGAAAACATCGATTGGATTTTGTTCACTTGCAAATTTAACTAGCCCTGAAAATTTCAGTGAGCTAGCTGTAGTGTTTTCGGCAGGTCTGCCAGGAATTTGGTATCGAATTTTTCATCAATGGTTCAAACCATCATTTGCTTGAAAATTCGAAAATAACACCCAGCAAAATGATCACGCTCACGTACCAAGAGACAGCGCAACAACAAAAATCTTCCCAAAATTCCGTATGAAGTATTTGTTATGAAAATGTCTGAGGTACATAATATCAACAATATATAGAAAATCGAATCGTAAAAATCCTTAATCTCACAACACCTGAGTAGTGGTAATGGTTATCTACTGACTTGAATCCCGCCGACCAACCAAAGATATTACACATAATGATGTGTGTAATATCTTTGCGACCAACCGACTCGTTTATGTTAAAAACAATCACTACCTATCTACATCAAACTCGTTATGGCAACATTGTCCACCACCTTGTACTCCAAATCCGAATGGCCAGACCAATCTCCAATATGTTTGAATCATAAGTCTGATTTGGAACTGAAGAAAGGTTAGGTTACCGTTCATATCGAAAATGAAAATTTTTTCTGAAGTGGTCCAAACTCATCCTGGTTGAGAACCACCTCAGAAGAAATTGAAAACACATTTCTCAATTGTGTTTTCTCTCCAGAAATACTTCATCTGCATCATCTGCAGAGTAAAAAAACCTTGAGAAAAATCTAATCTTTCCCTGATGAAAATAGAATAAATAAGATCAGAAGCCGTTTGGAAGCATCTCATGAAATTGATCGAAGGAATGAAATTCCTACAATACTGATTATTTCAAAGCATAATACTTCTGGTACCAAATGTTCATAAACGTACATCTAATGAAGTTATGTACGATTTTCGCAAGAAAGTAATTCTGGTTGTTTTAAGTTCTGTTTTTTATAGCAGGGGGAATCTGCGACCGTGAAAACACGGGGCTCTATATCTAGCCCAGAGGAACCCATTTCTAGGGAACACTGTGGGGTTACTCACTCTTCCGAGCTCGCGACCCACTAAACCTAAAACCTAACCTGCTTTTTTTTTGGTTCCGGGCATTTGCCTATAAACCATTTATCCCTTGATCGGTTAATTTCTTCTTGCACATTGTCGTGCTAGGGTTTTCATGTTCGTCCATTTCGGATATCTTTTCTTAGTATAGTTTTAATAAGTTTCCGTTCTCATTTTAATCTCTTCTCAATTGATCTCGCGGTTTCCTATTGTAAATTCTCATTCTTCCTCTGTCTTCCTCCGGATCGTAGTCCACTAGTCTCCAGAGTTCTTCGTTTGGATGTTCGTTCGCTGTTTCGAATAACTTTTCCGCTTTCCTCTTCATGAATTCGGTGATGGTTTTCCACTTCAAATCTCGATATATCTGTTTGTTCCTGACAAACCAAGGCGCATCTATGGCACATCGTAGTAGCTTGTTTTCTGTTGCCTCAATTCTTAGTATATGGCTCTTTGCCGCGAATCCCCAAGCACCTGATCCATAAGTCAGTTGCGGTCCAGCAACGGCTTTGATTATTTTCAATTTTGTCTCATTTGACATGTGGCTCTTTTTACCTATCAGCGGGTAGAGCATATTCATCGCTGCCTTGGTTTTGTCAACGGCTTGTTTGATATGGCTTCTCCAAGTTAGACCTTTGTTCAGGGTGATACCTAAATATTTCGCTTCGTTTTTCCATTCGCTTTCTTCTGCATCTACCTCTAGATTTGTTGTAGTTCTCAGTCTCCTCTTTTGCAGTAATATCGCTTGGCTCTTTTGTCCGTTGAGCTTTATTTTCCATTTAATACACCAGTCATTTATTTCATCTATAGCTTCTTGTAATATTCCTTCTATGATTTCTGGCTTGCGATGTCGCATTGCGATTCCCGTGTCGTCGGCATATAGTGTCAGCATAGTCCTTGGAGATTTTGGTATATCGTGAATATATATGTTATACAGTAACGGCCCAAGTACTGACGCTTGAGGCACCCCTGCTTCCATATATATGGTTGTGGAGTTTTCTCCTTCCACTTTCACGTAGAATCTTCTGTTCCTCAAATAATTCCTAATCAACTTGCACAGTTTGATTGAATATCCAGCATATCTCATTTTGTAAATCAATCCTTCATGCCATACTCTGTCGAATGCTCTGGCGACATCTAGTAGTACAAGACCAGTTGCTTGTTTATTTTGGAATCCTGTTATGTATTCTGTGAGTCTCAGTAATTGCTGTTCTCTTGAGTGATCTCTTCTGAATCCGAATTGCTCTGCTGGAATGATATTAAGATTTTCAGTTTCTTCTGTAAGCCTCCTAGCGATTACTCTTTCTACTACTTTTCCTAGGGCGGACAATAAACTTATCGGCCTGTAGTTTTGGGGGAATTTTTTATCTTTGCCTGGTTTGTTGAACACTATGATTTCTGCAGTTTTCCACTTTTTCGGATAGTGTTCAGTCCTCATTATACCGTTTGCAATATTTGTGAGAGCAGCTATACCTTTTCTAGGTAATTTCTTCAACATAATATTCGTTATTTTATCACTTTTCTATTTTTCAAGCTTCTGATTATCTCCTTTATTTCGAATGGAGATGTTGGTTTTTCTATTTTGTCGTCTACTGGTGGTTCGTCCATTTCTTCTTCGTTGTTCTCAACTAGTTCTTCAGATCATCATTATCGTCATCAGGTCTGTAATTTATTCTCGATTCTCTTTCGATCGAGTCCGCCAGTGCTTCTGCTTTATTGATATTCGTATATGCCATTCCTCTTTCTCCGTGGAGAGGTGGTATTTCAGTCTTTTCTCTTCTCAGACATTTTTGCATTTTCCATGCAGAATGATCGATAGTATTTAGTTTTTGAACTCTTTTGTTCCATCTATTTGTGCTCATGTCCTTCAGGGCATTTTTGAGAACTTGGCTGTGTCGGTTTAGATTTCTCTTATTTATATCTGTTTGGTTGAGCCTGTATGGTTTTCTTAGTCTCCGATTTTCCCTGATGAGATCTTTGATTTCTCTGGGTGTATCACCGTGTGGATGAATCGATGCTGGTCTCTTTAGTTTCTTTGTGCTCTTTTTGTAGGCATCTATTCTTTTCTAGTTTATCAACTGCTCTTTCTAGGTCTTCCGGTGTGTTGATTGTTGGTATTTCTGTTACCTCCGATTGTATCAGATGGCTATATTTAGTCCAATCGGTGTATTCTCTTGTTTGCATTAGTTCTCTTCTTGGCCCTTTTCCTATTGTTAATTCGATGGGGTTTTGGTTAGAGGTTCCGTCCCACAAGGTCTCTATCGAGAATTCTCTATATTTTTCGATAATTGCGATATCAATTATCTCTGGTAATTCATTTCCGAATGCTAGGTACGTTGGTTCTTCAGGTCCAATAACGATAGCTTCATGTTTTTCAGCGAGATCTTTCAGTTTTCTGCCATTTCTGTTTTCCATCCTGCTGTTCCATTCTGGAGATTTGCAATTAAAATCTCCGATGCAGATTTTCGGGTTTTTTCCATCTAGTAAGTTGTTGATTTCTTCTTCCAATAAGTTATTTTTTATATGCCGATGTGACTTCGACTCTTTGTCGATTTATTTCGGCAACAATTGTCACTGTTTCTATTTGTGACTCGTCAGATCTTCCTTTAAAATGGTGTTTCAGATCTCGTCTAACCAGTAAGGCAACACCTCCTCTAGTGTTTGCGATTCTGTCACATCTATATATCTCATTATTCATGATGTTCAATCGCGTATTTGGTTTTATTCTTGTTTCCTGTAAGGCTATAATATCAGGTTTTCTCCCTGATATTATTTCTTCTATCTCGGATTTTCGAGTTCTGACCCCGTTTATGTTCCAGGAGACTATTTTAAGGGAATTTTTCCTAGTTGTATGTTCCATTATTTCAGTTTACTGAACATTCCTTGGAGTTTTTTCTCCATCTCTCTTTCAATTTTCAACATGGTTTTGTTGAAAATTTTTTCAGTAAAAGTGTCTAAATCGTCGGCGGATTCGGAGACTTTTCTGTTCTCTTTTGTTTTGTTGATCGTAGGTTTAGCTTGGGGCATTTTTGTTGCTCCTTCTTCTGTACTGGTTTAGGTACTTCTTTCTTCTTGTCGTCTACTTTGAAGAGGTTTGGCTCCTTGACTTTTCGAGGAATCGTGCTCTGCTGAGCCGATTTCTGGCCTGTTTTCCTCTTCCTTGTCACTAATTTGAATTCGCTACATCCTTTGTAGCTTGCTGGATGGCCTTCTTCGCCGCACAGAACGCATGTGGCATTTCTCTCCTCACCTTTTCTGGTAAGTTCGCAATCTTTTGTGCAATGATTGTCCACACATTTAACGCATCTGTATGGAAAAGAGCACTTGTTTTGGGCATGTCCATACCTCTGGCATCTGAAGCATTGACTTGGATTTTCTGCCCTTCTTTTTGATTCCACTACAATGCAGAGATTGTAGAGGCGTCTTATTTCGAAAATCTCCTTTCTCAGAGTTTTGACCAGGTATAAGGGTATATACTTTTTGGTTTTATTGGATGTCATACTGGACACCTCGGCGTCATGGATTCCTTGGACTTTCAGATCATTTTTGATTATATCTAGGTCAGCATCTATTGGGAGATGCCTCATGACTGCGTAGAACTTTTTCTCTTCCTCCATCTGGTAGGTAAAGTACTGCTTACCAATCTGGTCAAAATATTTCGTTATGTTTCTGTAGTCGTCCACAGTCGAGGCTACGATCCTAATTCCGTCTTTTTCGACGGTTGCTCTGTTGTAGCTGAATTTCTTCGAGTAGAGAACTTTTGAGATCTCTCGTAGAGGCTGTACCCATCGTCGTGATGGGTGGAATTTTATCTTTTTTAGGTAACTCCGTTGCTTTTTTTGCGGTTTCTTCGTCTGAAGATGAACTTTCTTTACGCGCGCGTGTTGTGGGCGGCGCGTTCTGGGTTTTTGCAACTTGAGTTGTAAACTAAAACTAGGGAATTTAAACGCTTTATTCTTATTAACTTCCTTTCTCAAGAGGCTTATCTCCCCGACCAACTGAGCCACGGTTTCAGTTAGTTTATCTATTTGAGCCTTCAACTGCCCATTCTCTTCTTTGGGCCTTACGAGCTCCTCTGCTTCTCCATCGCTGAATTCTTCGGTGTCCGTAGCTTTCATGTAGGAGCTCTCATTGTCTGAGACCTCCGACATGGCTTTTTGTCCGAATTGAACTATATGAGGTATTTCTGAACAATAATGAATATTGGAAATCCTCACTACTATGTTACTATTAAGCTATGTGGCTAAGTTATATATTTTCTATACTATCAGAAAAATAAATCGACTCACCAGTGATATCCGTGGAACCAACGATCTTGGGGATGATCTGGACTCAAACACTGAATACACTGAATTTGAACGAATTTCCGCTCTATAACACATACACTTATAGAAATTACAAAAAACTTCGGAAGTTTCATAGACGGAATCAAAAATTCCGTAGCTTCGCTAGTGTACACTTTCACTTCGACTTTCTCTTCCACTTTCTCTTCCACAACACGTCCGCTCTCGTGGAGCTCTCACACAACGTCACGCTTTCAAGTTCGCATAAAATATAGCCATTGCTTTCAAAATTTTGAAAAGTTAAGTCCGTCCCCCGTTTTATTCGAAATTATCTTCCGCATAAAGTCGAGTAGTGTGTCAAACCAAAAGTGTTCATTTTTTAAGTTGCGAGTATAATTCCAAATTTGTTTTTTCCAGAAAATAAAATCCTCAACTGCCACCATCTTCTGGTGTCTCCCAACAGAAGGAAATTTTTTGTCATCCTTTTCACTCACTATCTTCCTGGAAACATATAGCATGTAGCTAAAAAATAAATCGTTCAGATTCAGATGAAACATAAAGTAAATTTACTTACGTCAATTTCAAAAGATCATGGTTGTTATTAAAAATATTAGAATAAGCAGAATTCAATTCAGAGTAGCACTATTATAAGTCAGCTTATCCTGAAACTTTCAGGCTGAAAGTCATACTCCACATTATTTATTTATTCAAGGTGTTGATAAGGGACATGTTTTGGACCCATAAGAGTCCATCTTCAGCCACTACAAAGGATCGCCAACAGAAAACTAAAGATATTCAAGTAAAACTGCCAGATACTTTCTCATTGCTTTTTGGCAAGCAATTTCGGTATATTTGCAGGGTAAAACATAGGAGTTGATAAATCCTTGTGCCAAGGTCGTTTTGATATCAACGACATTTGAAGATAACCAATCTTACTCCGTTCTTGTCACAAAAACTTCAGAAAAGCATTCCATTGACAATCGGACAATCCATTGCTTTATAAGGGTTTTTTTTTATAGAATACTTAATCATTCAGTTATTTAACATGAACAGGAAAACCCAAGAACAAGGATTCACCAAAATACAAGAAAAAAAAAGTATGTAAAATAATGATGATTAACTTATCAAACAATTATATACTAAAAATAAGAAAGAACTTCAGACAAAAAATTCTTTTTTTTTTAATAGTTTCTACAGATATATGCACAAAGTCTTCTCCTAGAAACATCTTCTCGAAAGTGGAGAGTTGAATATGTCGATGAAAATGATATGCCAGTTATTCTCAGGAAAGTGAATTTCTGAAGCATGGTGTTCGAGCTCTTGGGATATGAAAGTTTTTTACGGCGACTAGTACAACCATGAGTACTAAAATAAACTGGAGGAACAAGAAGAAAATCTAAACGATTATTCATTATAACATGTGATCTATAATAACCCTCCTTTGCTTCAGGGTAATAACTTTATAAATTCTCAATTGTAAGTCTTTCTCAATAATGTTCAAAGATGAACGGTATTTTTCTGTATGAATTGACTGTGATATATTTTCAAGACATTTTGTTTGTTTGTTTATTTCTGCTTGTGAAATGTTTTTATTCTTTTTTTTATACGTTTCTACTGGAATTCTTTGGAAATTGTTATTAATTCCTCATTAGTTTATTGCTCAGTATTGATATATCCGTTTAAAATCAATCCTGGATTTTAAGCTTTCATGAAGTTCAGCTTGCAGTTAGTTCTAAACATATGTTGCCAATTCCTCGATTTCATTTCGTCTGATTTAGTGGTGGACCGGAATGTTTAGTTATTAAAGAAATCACCTCATTTCCTCGAAAAAAGCATCGTTTCATCAATTGAAGATTTCGCTGTTTAAAAAAAACTTTTTATTCGCGTAAATGGATCCCCGTAAGCCAAATGAAATAGGTTGCGGTCGTCCCTCACAATACGAAATCGTAGTTTCCGCCCAAATGACATGTATTAATTGTAGAGAGAGGATCCAGATATGCCCGAAAACCACCCACGGCGCAACTATCGCCATCCGATTTCGCATCCCTTATTCGTTTACCGACATGAAAGAACTCACGCGATGCAATAGATTCGAAACGAATTACGAATAAAGGAGATCGAATGATTTTTGCATTGTTTTACAAATTTTGCATTGGGCTTTGCTTCCAAATCGAATCTACATTCGGTTCGTTCTCTTTTATTCCGAATAGACCAGAGATCCGCGTTTTCTCATCGAGGACGATTGATGCCCGCGATAATTGATGAAGACCTATTTTATCGAAACGTTTCTTGTTTTGCTCTGTGGGGCGAATATTCCCCCGTAATTGTACAGCATAGCGAATATTTTTTATGTTACTGCAAGGGATTACTCACGTGTGTTTGAAAACTTCTGTAGATCATGACATCATAATGAACACTTCTATACACCATTCACTTTTATTTCATCAAAATAATTTTCTCAAGTTTTTGTAACTAGAACGGAGTAGGGTTGGCACTCATGAAATGTCATAACGCCATTGCCACAACTAAGATGTCTAAAACTTTGGTGTATTCACTGATTCGATTTTGTTTTTAATTTCGTGGGGATATGGGATCAGTTTCGTTTTTTCCACTGTAGGTAGCGCTGTTCAGAATTTGACAGGGCATTGTCATTTAATATTTGAAAATAACTTCTTACGACGTACAAATATGTTGTATTTATAAGCGATTATTGGTGTATGAAAATGTATTAGTTTCGAGAAAGGGGTGTAAAACATTCAACATGTCGTTAGGTAAGTTCAGTTTTCCATATGGACAATCAAGAGCTACAGCTAAGAATTCGGCGTTGTTGGAATTTGAAGCAGAACCAAATCAGATGAACGAACATTCGTGACCGATATACCTAAGTTTTATGGAAACTTCAGCAATATTTCAAAGAAACTGTATTGGAAATACGTAATGTGAATTGTCAGCATGTATTAAGATTCAGAAATACATAAATCTATTCGAGTCTGTTACTTCAAATATTCTTCCTGAGTAGATATAGTGAAAATTTCCTTTCCGTCAACCGAATATTGGATATTTGACCAATTAACTGTGTTTTAAAAATCATATTGAATTACCCCCCTCACGAATTCAAGTTGTCAAGAGGAAATTATCTTGAAGAATAACAGTAAATCCTCATTCGAACCCTTATTCGATAGTGTTGAAATTTTGACAGATTTGTTTTTTCAACGGAAATTGAACTGTAAAGCACAAATATTCCTTAACAGCTGACAAAATGCACCAGTTCAAGTTCATATTTTGAACTCGTTGGACGTTGATCTACATTCGATATCAACGCAAAACAAAATAAAACGAGAGAGTATCATTGAACTTCCTTTGGTAGAACAAGGATAGAACGAAGCAAATGACATGGTGGCGCCTCCACGAAACTGATCCCATATCCCCAATTTTCTGAAATGTTGATGCTTGCAAAAAGTGACAAGTGCACGCACCAGTGTTTTAGACATCTTAGCCACAACTAATATCAATAATTGATATTACAAAAATTCCGAAAATTATTGAAAAAGAGAGAAGACAGGGTTTCAGGAAGTGCCATTTAGAATTCAGGTTCGCTCATTCCAATAGTAGGTAACCGTGATATTCATATATCTACGATATATCTGAAGTTCGCGAACATATTCAATGTAGGTGAATTTATATAATGTTTCATCTGAATTTAAACGACTTATATTTTAGCTGAATGTTTCCACAATCAGAAAGACTGGGAATAAAGAGGATGACAAAGAATTTCCTTCTATTGGGAGACCCAAAAAGGTGGCAGTTGAAAATTTTATTTTGAGGTGAATTGAGGTGAACGAATGCGAAAAAGTACTACAGAATTTTCAATGAATGTTATCGTAGAATAAGAAATTAATTTTTCTATTTTTCATTTGACTTGTCCTATACATCGTAAATATCATAAGGGATCAATAAATATATGTATAGTTATTATATCACAGTTTTAAAAATAAACAGCCATACATACGAGACAGTTTTCCTGTTAATTGTTAATTCATGTTAAATTTTTGTTTACAGATTAAGTTCCTCTTGCCTTGAAACTTCCTTTAATCATTTTGACTTCCATTGATGCAAGATGATTTTTGTTGAATAATTTAACATTCTTGTAATTATCAGTTAATTCCTGCCGGAGATACCCTACCACTGCATCAGATGCCTTTCATATTCGGGTTGATTTTTTTTTAATTCTACAACTCATGTAACGCCTTCAACCTTTAGCCAAAGAAGATAACCAACAAACTCTCCTCAAGCTGCTGCATATTATATTCATATTCATATTATCCTGTATTTTCTATACAAATATAAGTAGATTTGATATGCCTTCAATCAGTTCGTATAAACGTCAATTATGTTATATTTTCGATTTCATATTTTCCGAAGTGATTCGACATTATGATATCATACGTAATTACTGAGACTTTTACGTAGAACGGACATAGCCCTGATTTAAAAACCACAAATGTGTCAAATTTCCATGGTCAACCGCGTGCTAAAATAAAGGTTAATGTAGTATATGTATGTACATATAAGCTAATCAGTCACGTCATAACACTTCGAATCGAGCACTCAGATGCGTAGCCAGCCAGGTGCAAGAGTGCGACCCCGAAATTTGGGACAAGCGCTAACAAGAAAACTTTAACAGATACATATATCTTGGATTTTTTCTGTTTACTATACAGGGTGTTTAACGGGTAAACGGACAAATGTAAACCGCTAATACAGGGCACTGAGCTCACTGAGCTGAGTACAAAAATACTGCATATAAGGTGCTTTCGGTTACTCCTGAAACTCTCAATCGATTCAACTGAAAATTTATAATTAGGTTAAAGTTGTTAGTTTCAATCAAAAAGGGCATTAAAACTTAGCAAAAATCAGGACCAAACTCAGTGATGGCTTATTTAATATCAAACCCATGAAAAACACCCTGTATTTGTATTCCAATCATAATTTCAACATTTTCGTTATCTGCACGTATGATTGTCTCAAAATAAATTAATCATTGCGTTGTCCCACTTGTGTCATGTTTTATAAATAGTTGTTTTGTGGTCAGACGTCTCTAAGGAAAAGAGCACTTCATGGAAATGGTTTTAAAAATACTTAATTGCAATTTTTTATTCGACAAAGTTTTTTACTGAATGTATGGAAAGATTAACCCTTTCGTTCCTAGTGGTTCTACTATGAAACCACCTCTAATAATATTTGTTCCATGCGTCCCTATGGTTATATCTCAAAACAGCTGCAACAGTGGTACGTCAAAGAAGGCCTCTCATAGCGGGTTGCAATAGTTCTTCAAAATGACGCTGTACAGCGTGTAAAGTTGGTCTTTGCTTAAGTGACAAAAAAACTGTTTTCTTCCCTTCAACAAGAAATAATTATATTACTTGTATTATTAGTTGAGTCCTGGTGGTTACATGTAGAAACCACCATTAAAAAAAAAATTGAACTATTTTCATTTTTTTTTGAATGGTAGTTTCTACATTATAACTTCACATTCAGCAGAAAATTTGTTGAAGAAAAAATTGCAATTAAGTATTTCTAAATACACTTCCATGAAGTGCTCTTTTCCTTAGATACGTCTGACCACAAAACAAAAGCTACTTATAAAACATGATCCACAAGTGCGGACAACCTGAATGAAATGAGTGAAATATATTGAATTTCAAAATTGTCATTCACAATGTTTAAATGTTTTGTAATTGATAATATATACAAATATGGAAGGAAAAACTACGCCATCTTGAAACTAATAATTGAAATAATTGAAACTTAATCTTCAGAATAAATCGTCTTTCTATGGATAACTCGTCATCTGAAGTAGGTGTTCAAAATTATTTTCTCCATTTTCAATACACTTTTTGGTCCTCTTTATGAGGCTCAGCTCGTTTTATTACATGAGGATTTCTACGAATTTTATCGCAAGAAACATTGACACGATATAATAATTTTTCCATTGTGTGGATATCCGTTTCATAGAAATTGGTCTTCAAATGATCCCAAAGAAAGAAATCGAGTGGTGTCAGATCAATAGATCGAGCAGGCCAATGTTGGGGTCCTTGCCTTCCAATCCACCCTTCTGCATATTCTCTATTAGTGAATTTGTGAGGCATTATGAAACTCAATGCCCTCTATTCACGGTTTTTGTTTGTTCTTTCACTTGTCCGTTACACCCTGTATATACGATATATAATATGAAGTACCTATATGCTTAATTGATTATTTCATCAGAATATTTTATTCACATTGAGTTATTCAAAATTACATTACTATTTCTTCTTAATTTCTTCAATGCAGCTACTTTTTCGGTGCAATTGAATAAAAAATTGACGTTTCCGAGCGTTTCCATATACATAATTCGACCTACAGAGCCGCTGTTTCATTTTCAACGGTCCACTCTGTATAAATATTCCTAATAATTGCCAAATTGAAGATATGCTATAGCTGGGTTATTTTGTATCGCATATCGAAAAGGAACGGATGTAGGTTTCTCAACAAGAAGAAACAGGTAACGTGATGAGTAGTTAATAGATGACGCTGCAAACCTTATGAGAAGTGGAAATACTACTGAAAGGAATTGAGATGCTGATTTTATATTGGTTAAGCGTACCATCTAGTATTGAGTTGATTACTCCATGATTAGAAGTAAAATAAAAATACTTAACTTAAAAAAACCGAAAGAATGAGAAGACTTCCCCGAATAGCTCTGTTTATATGCACACTCTAATAATAGGTTACAGGATGATACCTAGTGGTATTTTCAAAGCAGCTTGTAAGTATGACATTTTAAGCAACTTGGGTTTGTGAATAGATACATATTTATTGTTATAAATGAAAAGATTTTGGGATCAGTTTCAGAATATGTCTCTTGAATTGTGGGGAATCAGAGATCAGTATCACAAATCACTATCCACGTCTGAAATAGCGCATTTCAATAGATTTCAGACGCACAAGTTCATCAAATGAAATTCATCTCAAAATGTTTCAAAATTTCAATTTCAAACCATTACCCTACCATATCCACAAAACGCTAGTAATCTAGTGTATTTTATGTAATAGTTATGAATGAAAGATTCTTCCTAATGAGTCACAAAAATTGGCGATTTTTATAGTATAATCTCAGGTCGAGTACAAGATTCAAACAATACGAAGAAACATAAAATGATACGTCCAAAATGCAAGTATTTTTTAATATTTCCCCCATCAGATTCGGTCGAACTAAGAGATATTTCAATAAATAGTCCACATTCCTCTGAAAGTCAAATGAGTGCCGTTGATGATAGATGAAATAACTGATATTCATTATAGTCAGCGCAACGAATAAAGTCAGCGAAGGGCATCCACTCGTAACTAATTTATAGTTACGAAGCAACTGACAGCACGTGTCAGCTGTTAGAAGTCACGCGTAAACATTTACTACTTCCCTTACTCCTATTAGTCAAGAACGGGTGATAATTAGAGATTCGTAAATCTTGATTAGATGAAATGATAACGAAGGTGCACCTTTCAGATGTACCAATGATAACTTCTTATGATAGGAAATACAAAAATGAATATGATAATTCTTATATGATATTCATTAGATGGCTTTTCTCTCACATTTCTCTGAGAATAATCCAATAACTACACTGATCGATAAAATTATAGCTTTTTTCTCCCACCTAAGGAAATTATATATATTTCGAATCTTCGTAGCCAAGGTATAAACGCACGATAAATAAAAAGTGGAAGTTAGCTCTTGTTGTTTTTTAATAATTATATTCATGATTTTTAACAAAAACAATGCATTATAATATTTGCAATGGTGTAAAAGATTCCGATCGCTTAGATCTTTTGTCTTTTCTGCTGTAGGACGACTCCAGTATTTCTCTAACGATGGACCAACAATAATCAGCAAGCATAGAGGGTTTCCCTTTGCCTTGGTAGCGTTTTTCGAATGACGCGATGTCTTGATGGAATCGCTCTCCATGCTCGTCACTTACGGCTCCCATATTTTGTGGAAAGAAATTAATATGTGATTGCAAAAAGTGTATTTTCAAGCCCGTTTGCAACAGCCGAGAATTCTCTAGAGAATTTGCTCGAAAATTCATGCGCCGTGAATTATATACCGTTGCATACGCACTTTCGGTAAAATTCTCTGTTCAGTTGCATACAAAATAATCTCTGCCGTTTTCTTGCGAGAATTTTGTACAGAATTCTCCAGAGAATTCTCGGCTGTTGCAAACGGGCTTTAAGGACATGTTGCATCCCATTTTTTGATGAGCCTGTAACATCGTTTTGACGATATTTACATATTGCGGAGATTTGTGATTGCCAAGAAAATTGTCATGTCTTTTATTTTGATAACGGGAGCTAAACAAACGTAAGCACTATTATTTTTGTAATAAGGTGAGGAATACCTAACAAAAAAAAAATGAATCTCTTAGGTGGGAGAACCCTTGTTGAATAGTGCTATCAATCGAAAGAGCTGCTTGAATTGTGATTGAATTAATGGTTGTATTCTGCTTTTCATCTCTAAGTTACATATCTGTAGCGTACGATCGATCTGTTCACAGATTCGTAAATAATGCAATTCTGGAAATTTTTCTGTAGTTATCTCCGTTACAGTGTTAGTTTTGAACTGCTTATAGTAAATAGTTACGGATTCCTGTAAGCTACAGATCACTAAAAACGTCAAGAATTGAAATTTTCCTGTAGGCTTATGAAAAGTTACAGATTGTGTTACAGATGAACGCAGAATACCACCATAAATTAATAAAGTACTTACGAAGTACGAATCCAATGACTGGAGTCAGAATTTTATTTAATCCGTCACGATTTCAGTCTATATGCACAGGCATAGATAATTTCCTAATATAGAAAGGAGGGATTATTGAGATGTGTTGGTTTATGAAAATATGTGTTGCTTTTTAAACAAATACTGAAATTCATTCATATTGTGGGTTCACACATTCATGATGATGAATGTGATTGTTACGTATAAAAGGTATTCTTCGATATTCTTCACTTTTCCCTCTATGTACACATGGTTTTTGGATGATCCTCTGTCTTCTTCTATTAAGAGAGTTAATTACAATCACGCTTCATATATTTCTCATTAGGTATATGCTTATGACGAGGAGAAAGCAGAAAATATATCCATCAGGAACATTTTGTGTACATAAAATCCTTAAATCCTAAAAAACATGTATCTACATAATATAAATTTTTTATAAAATATATTAATTTCAATAGTCATTAGAAAACAACGTGTTTATATTGCGAAACCTAAATCCTTTCATGAATACCTTAGTTCCTCAGTGTATGTGGGAATGTCACAAGTGGTCATGAGCACCATATAATACCGTTGTAATGACCTCTTCCTCCTCATGTAAGAAAACTAAAGGAACTTCAAAGAACACCGAGTGTACATTATTTTCCTTACCCATTGAGACACCCTGACGACCATATTGTAGAATATGCTATTTATAGAAGAAAACTCAAATAATATCATGCAACAATATTTACATAATAATCATAAATTCGGGAACCTGTATTTAGAAAAATGCTCTACGTCGTCATAGAACACCTTGTAAAAAGTTGGAACTCAATCAAATTTCTGAGTTTGAAGGTGAAATTTAATTAAATTCTAAGTCGAAATAGTCGAAATAGGTTTCTTTTTGTTTATTATATTATGTGGCAGTTCTACGCCTTCGTAAGGTCTAGTACATATCTCTATGAATTTTTGACTCTGCAAAAATAAACATGCTTAGATACATGCGTAAGGCTGTGAACGACAATTTATTATTGTCTTCATCACTACTTCTAACAAATTTTGTTAACTAAATAATAAAATTGATTGGGTGGTAACAATAATTACAGCATCGCCTTTTTATTCAGAGATTCCAAATAGTTTTTGAAGAGAAAAAACACATTCAACAATGGTAAATTTTGGTAACCTACATGGGTGTAAGAGTGGTTTGCCGTCAAAAAGGAAAAGAAGACAAGGAAAATTTTCCGATTACTTCTTAAAACTCTTCAAGCAAGTGGACTATTTTTATTTCTCTGAATCTTCATACACATATTCACGTAAAACGTAGGAGAATATTTGCAGTAATGTGAAGATTAAGGAATGAAATGAAACAAACCTTACCACAAGAAATCCAAATCAATTTGTGAGTCAAAAGCTCTTTAGCGCTGAAGATATGGAAAACCGTGCTCCATTTCATTATTCGTCATCACTCGTGAAAAGTGGACTCTACTGAATGAAACTAGTGATTTCTTTGGAAATGAATTTATTTATAATTATTATATTAATGAAGCTGATAACTAACTACCCTTACTGTATTTATGGTATTACTCCCCATAATTTGTGCGGTAAAGTAATGGCAATTTGACTGTTTAGGGAATGTGAAAATGGGGCGTTGCATGATAAAGCAATATATTTCGTAATTGAACATCATCTCAAAAATAATGAGAGCCTCTCTTAGTTAGAGACAATTTACACAATAACTTGTAGTTGTATAAACCATTTTCATTTTGATGAATTGTGGTTCGTCGATATTGCTTCTTTTCAAATTTCTATTATTCTTGTTCGTTAATTCTCTCTGTTAGGTAATTATAGAATTGGGCATCTATATCTAGATACGAAACCATTAGATTATTATTTATTGGGTTATTTGAAGTAGTCAAAGATTTATGCTGAACTAAATCTACAAATACCCCAGCAATACATAAGGAATTCGAAAATTGCATCAACGAGATTCAGAGATATTTATACAAAATAATCACAGAAAATTCAGACAGAGGAATGAGTAGGTTCACCTATATGTCAGCAAAGCCTTGGAGGAAATTTGCCTAATGTGTTATTCCATAAATAATATTGTAGTTCAATTCATATCTAACATTAATTCCCGATGTGCTAAAAATTTCAAATAAATATTTTCATCATGGGAATGTCGCGATTTCTAATAGACTTGCTACATATTTCCTCAGAGATTAGGTTTCATAATTCCGTTTTCATCGATTTTGAACAAATCCCGGAACATACCCGACATTATTTTGTGTTGAACATAACGACTGTTCTGTCGACAGTTATTCTCCGGAGAATTCTTTACCAAGTTTTGGTAAGAGAACGGCAGAGATTATTTTCTTAATAAACTCTTTAGGGTTTTCACTCCCAATCTCTGAAACAAAATCAATTAAAAATGAAATAAACAATTTGCTCCTGCGTAAATTCTTGCACTAATTTGTCAGGAGCAAATTAACTAGAAAAAATTGTTGCCTAACAATGAACTGAAAATTATATAATAATTTTATGTTGTCGGAGTCTATATCAGACTCCTTCATCAGACGAAAAATGAATTTCAACGTTCTTTATTTTCAGTTCATTGTCAAGCAACAATTTTTTCTAGTTAATTAGCTCCTGACAAATTAGTGCAAGAATTTACGCAGGAGCAAATCGTTTATTTCATTTTTAATTGATTTTGTTTCAGAGATTGAGAGTGAAAACCCTAAAAAGCTTATTAAGAAATGCAGATTCCTCCCAGAATAAATTTCAATCGATATCTGAGAGATTATTTTGTATGCAACTGAACGGTGAATTCTACCGAAAGTGCGTATGTAACGGTAAAGAATTCACGGCGCATGAAATCTCGAGTAAATTCTCTAGAGAATTCACAGCTGTTGTAAACGGGCTTACGACATAGATTTTCAAATGAAATTATGAATTAACGAAAACAAAGTGCTATAGATATCGAACTGAAGATTGATAAATCATTTCTCGTGCTTCAATACAGGCCCTGTTAAACAAAAGGTTATGATTCTAGTATTATCCAGCATATAAGAATTAAATTCGTTCATGGATGAGTTGTTCAGTGCATAAAATTTTAGGCATTCACGTGATGCATATAATTTGTGAGAAAAATGGAAAAGTATAATTTTTTCCTCGATTTTTCGCATTTTCCTATAGGTATTCCGGGTTTCAGGAAAATGTGATTAAATACTACTTATTCCCAAAACACAAAATTTATTATACCTATAATTTCTCAAAATATTTTTTATTACCTACTATGTCCATTTGTCATATGAATTGTTGATGAATCTTTCTGAGGAAAGTGCAAAGCCTTGTTTTATTTTTCCTTGGAGAAAAATTATGAACGCAGCAGTTGCCATGATGGAATGTGTTTTTTTAATACTACTACTTTGTGCATTAATTCTGCCACCTAAATTTTGTATTCCGAAAGTAATGGAAACTTTCAATTCTTGAGCACGCCTCTATCCTCCAACAACCTCACTTATGTGAGATGTTCCAGAATAATTGATAAAAACACACCCCTTGATAACCGAAAAATTGCCAGCAATTTTATAGCAATCATTTTTAATTATTTTTTGAATGCATAAGGAATATTAGGAAAAAGAAATTTGAACAGACAGATATTTTTTTTTGGTATTTTTGTTTTTCTTACGGACAATTCTTTCCGATTATTTCTTATCCTCCCGTAGCTCTATTCTTATACGTCTAAGATGAAGAAGTCGCTTATAGGGCGAAGTGTCTCTGTGTTTTTCTGTTTGGCTAATTTTGTTGTAACACAGAGTTGATTTAAGGTTGCTTTCATTTTTTTGACACTTATTGTTATCCAGCACACGTCCGCAATCCCATAGATCTTGAAGAAAATAAAATAAAAATTCTTTGTTATTAACATAAAGGTATCAGCGATCCAACCAATAAAAAAATTCTTGGATGATACAATAAATTGGAACCATGTATGTTCTCTTTATAAATGAGTTTTTTTTCCTTGCTTGAGGCCGATATACGAGTGCACTACCCCTGCTCTATATATGTTGAGTTGTAAATTGTTTTTTTTTTTTAAACAAAACTTCATCTGCCATATCTCGTTACATATCGCATTCAATATTGAACTTATTTTTTTGAAAATTCGACGCACAGTGAAATCTCATTAAATAATTTATGCCTAAAATACATCGTTGGAAATTACAGTGCAGGAACCGAAAAAATAAAAATGACGGCGAATTTGCCAGTTATGCAAATAGTTATTTATGAGCCAACGACGAAAAACTATCGATTATATAGTCGAGCCTTTAAATTGATAGCCAAGGCTATAAAGCAGACTAGACAAAATGTACTCCATTAACTTTTTTAAAGGCACTCGGTTTGCCATGACACGATTTTCTTAATTTTTTGTAACAAGAACGGAGTAAGGTTGGCACTCATGAAATGTCAGTAATGTCATCACAACTAATATTAATTAAGGGGGTCAGAAGCCATCATGGGGTCCAAGTCGATATTTCTTCGAAATCGAGTTAAGTGCATAAATCAAATTTTAATACTTATATACATTTTTCAAATAAAATTTTACTACTGTCTCAGGTAAAAATTAAATAATATTACAAATTAAAATATCTCAATTCTCATTCAAATAGTCAACCTGATATTTTAAAATCTATCGAACATATTCAATGTGAGTAAATTCTTATCACGTTTCATCTGAATCTAAACGACTTATATTTTAGCTGAATGTTTCCACAATCAGATTGCGAATGAATAGGATGACGAAGAATTTCCTATTTAAAAACTGATCTCTTGTCTTTTCCATGCAAATAACCAGATTTGGAATCCCTTCAACCTTTTTGTATAAACATTAATTATGTTCGTCACATGTTTTTGAATTCATATTTTTCGAAAGAATTTCACATAAGGTAAAATACGTAATTACTGAGAATTTTACGCAGAACGGACAACATAGCGCTGATTTAAATCCTAAAAATGTTTACAAGCGTCATAACCTCACATTTTCGTACTTATACACTGTGGAGTGTAACAATTTTCCATGGCCAACCGAGTGCTTTTATAAAAGTGAATGGGGTAAATTGACAGCCAAGGCTAGCAAGTATACGAGACAACAAAGATTGTTTTTGCCGAGGTGCATATTACATTTTACGAAAATAGCTTGCGGACGAAAATTACTAGAGTTCAACAATAGTCGACCTTCCATTCGGAAATTAGAACGTAAATCATCATTTTTTGTTTAGTTTGGACGACGAAAAAATTGGTATACTGCACTGAGCTTCCCAAAAAATATACGTAACGAAAATTAAGCCCTTGTTTGATTCTTTTTCATTCGTCTTATGGTAGAAATAATCAATTCGAGACTCGTTCTCATTATTGCTAGAAATAAACAATACCAAACTGGATGAAGTGAAACATTTTATCTGCACTGCTTGAATAACTGTTTAATCATTCGTAATCAGAGCATCGTGTCTATTAATCTTTTAAAGAGAATGTTGATGAAATAGCAATGTTCTACTTTCAAGATTTTATCCTTGATTCAGCAGGTACCTGCCTAGAATTCCTCCTGAATTGTTCTTCATTGTACCATCGTTTCAATCCACCACCCCTTTCCAAATGAGCTAATCTATCAAATACAGTTACCTACGCGGTTTATTTGCGATGACGTCTGACATAATTATCAATTGACAAGTGCTATCGAACAATTCTCGAAGTCTACCATCAGAACGCGGCTCTCACGAGAGTGCTATCACATTTATGAAAAGACACAAGAACAAAGCTCAAATGACAGGTCGTATCATTAAGGAATCGATGTTTAAAATATTAATAACGGAGCGGGTTCGATTGAATGTCAATCCGCTAACAGGTTGATATTATCATATCATCGTTGCAAATTGCCGCTGATGCAGGGTTAAATGTTAAATCAACGTTAAAATCGTAGGATGGTAGTTCGGTAGATACGGGTTGTTTTATGTTTAATTACAGTGATCGCGTAGCCGCCGTTTAGGGTTCCACCGTTGAATTGACGGGTCTTAAGCCGGATACACGGGAATTTGTGTAGGCGTGGTTTCGCACCGATGCATCAGTTGAATCTTGATGTGAAACTCTCACAACCTTATCCACTCTCAGTTTCAATTTCCTTTCCTTTGAGTCTTATAAGGAATGAGTACCCATCGATGGGTCCATCTTTTACTTCAACAGGAAATAACCTCTATGCGGGGGAAATGAGAAATAATGAAGTTATCTGCATGAGATTTTAATTTTTAGAACCTTTATTCTGATTCATTCTTCCATCATCGCGACTATGACTTTTTCTGAAATCGTTCAAGAATTCCCACTTTCTCTATCCCCCATACATCTCTGAAGCCATTAAAATTCCGCAGCATTGCCAAAACTGTTGTAGATGCAAACAATGTCTTGTAATCCTCAGTGTTCGTGTCATCGTGTCCAGGGTGAAAAATTGACAAGTCAAATTCCCAGTGACAATTTTCAATGTTTTTGTATATTCACGCTATAAGACAAATTTAAAAAATTTTCAACAATTTGTCCAACTTCCTTGCACCTTCTTACTCTTCCACAGCCATTATGCGTGCCCAAACAAAATCTTTCTATCTGAAGATAACTTGTTATTCCATTCGAGATGCCTATAGGAGTGATCCAGCGTTAAACATTACGCATTGTTATGGTCCTGCCATGCTTTTCAAACTATTGGTGCCAAATTGACTCTGTAGTCATAGATTCAAAAGCCTAAGGCGGCGTATCTTAAACTTAAATTGGCGTAGTTCTTCTGACACGTCCTGGTCCTGAAGGTTTTCGTCTATGGCCTTCTTGATTCCATGCCGGCAACAATCTGCTACCGTATTTACACTTCTGTGAATCCTCGTGGCTATTTCTCTGAAGGAAAAACCAGCCTTCTGTAACCTCACTAAACTCAGCTGCCCTTCACAATGTGAATATTGTACAACAAAAATACTAATTGTACCTATCTAAAAAAAACAATTTTCACGTATTTACTTCTTTGTGCCAATAAATGATAACACAAAAACTACCCTGCAGATATGGTTGAAGATCTGATCATTTCTTATCCTAACGACTTGAACAAATGTAAGTACCTAAAATTTTTTTCTAATGAATTCTTTAATACTGGAGGTATATTATAAATAGAACAATTCCACTTCTGTTGGGTTCAGCTTCTTTTTTTTATAATTACGATATTTCTATGCAGGGTGTGGCATATTGAATGGATAATATGGTACCTGCGGATATAGGACGTTGTGGTGGTTCAGAAAATTAGAGATTTTCGAAAATTCAAAAAACATCACCCTGTGACACTCTTCATGGTGGAAACACTCCGAATGAAGGAATTCTTCAACCTGTTTTTTGGATAGCATTCCTGGATAGATGCGCTATCGAATGTAATTAATGATTTTTGGGGAGCATGCATAGTTTTTTTTTTAACGAGGATCTAACTCATATTTTCTGATTTGATTTCTTCCTTATTTTAACATAAGGTGTTGTGAAAACAAAATGGTCATCAGAGTACCAAAGTAATAAAAACCTGCATGTTTCATGGAGATTCCGAAATGGTAAACTGTATTTCCAGCATTCAATACATAATATATTCCTATAATGAGTCAAGAGCGTCAAAGCCTAATGTAATGTAAACCTTGTTCGTGAAATTCTCATCAACTGAAATGAGACATGTGGACAGAATAAAGCAATCATTTATTAGAATGTGTAGCATAGAGTATTTATCAGAACTCATAGTCACCACTTTGAACACTTTTTGTGTTCAAGGTGTTTTTTCCCGTTTTTTGAACTCAACAATCATGAAATCAATTTGTATGTATGAGTCACTTTCAAGTAATGAAGCAAACTTTTGCAATAAAAAATTTTTTCAATTGAATTGAGTTCCACGAAAGTTGTTCAAAGAGGCCAACATGAGCTCTAAAACACCTTCTTGTGAATGATTGCTTTATTCTGCTTACATTACACTAAATGTATTTTCAATTGCTTAAAATTTCAAGACCAAGGTTTACATCGAACTAGGACTCGACTCATTGTAATAGCATTCATTATCCTCATAATGTTTGTTGTCTCAATCCTACAGTAGATAACTTTTCTCTACATTATCAATTTATTATTATTAAATGCTGAGAACATAGTGATCTGTTCCATTTCGGAATTTAATGATATATACAGGCATGTTTTTTTCTCATGTTTCATATTAAGATTGAACGAGAGGTTAAACTTCAAATATAAATAAGCAGAACAGAAAGTTTGAGGTAGATCTTTTTGAAAAAAAATGTAAATGCCCCAAAAATCATGAATCACATTAGTTAGCGGATCTATCCAGGAATGCTATCCAAAATACAGATTGTAAAAGTTCTTTCAGTTGGAGTCTTGCCACCCCAAAGAATGGCAAAGAATATAATTCTTGTTTTAATTTTCGAAAATGTGGAATATCTCGAAAACCCAGGGACTTTTACAGCACAAAATATTTTTTTTAACGACACAATGTCTTCTACCAGCAGGTACCATTTTATCCATTCATTATGCCACATTCTGAATATGCTTTATTTCTCAACATATTTTGAAAATCTGTCTATTAGGGTTACAACCCTTATAGGACCGCAGGTTTCAACATTTATTCGATTAACACAAAATGCGTGAATAGTGCACTTTCTCCTTTCTCTTTTAACACATTGACTTTGTTTCCAACAACTGATACTTGGCATCGAAAAACTAGAAGTATAAGTTGATCGATAACCATATTCATTCAAAAAATTATATATTCGATAGATAATCTTTTATTTTCCACAAAATCATTAGAGTATTCAATAAATTCAATAAGATAAAGTTACATATTTTTATGTCATCAAGATCATGATTATGAATCACATCAAATACTGAACAGCATAAGAAAGAATGCGAATAAATCTAATATATAAAATTCTCGTGTCATAGTTTTCGTTACCATACTCCTCCGAAACGGCTTGACCGATTTTGATGAAATTTTTTGTGCTTATCCGGTATCTATGAGAATCGGCCAACATCTATTTTTCATCCCCCTAAATGTTAGGGGTAGTCCACCCCTAAATTTTTAATTTTTATTTTTTTATGATACAACATACAAAAATACATACAATCCTCAATTTTCACCCTTCTACGATCAACCCTTATTTTTTAATAGCCATTTTAGTAATTTAATCATTAGGAAATTATTTATATGGCAAAACAACGTTTGCCGGGTCAGCTATCTATGAGAATCGGCCAACATCTATTTTTCATCCCCCTAAATGTTAGGGGTAGTCCACCCCTAAATTTTATTTTTATTTTTTAGACAAAATTTTCAATTTTTATTTTTTTATGATACAACATGGAAATTATTTATATGGCAAAACAACGTTTGCCGGGTCAGCTAGTAATTAATAAATTTCCACATCTTCTTCAAGGAATATTCGAACAGCAATAATAAGGGTTTCAAGGGTTGGGGGCCTAACAGCATCCACAGAGCTATAATTAGCTCTTAGGATGAAAGTGAAGGTCTGTCTGGAATTCTTACAGTTTCGAATGAGCACAGGGGTACACACCCCTTCAGAAATGAATTGCCAGAAAATTGCTAAAAGTGAAAACCAAGGTTGAGATCGGTTGAAAAGGCATCCATATTCACCGAAAATTACCTACTTTATCGGTTTGCTACCACTGAAGATTGTGATGAAATATTAAAAGTAGGAGAAAAAAAGGATTTGTTATTCTTATTAGGCCCGGTTGTTCAATTCGTGATTAAAGTCAATCCTGGATTAATTTTGACATTTCCGTTCAAATCTGTCACGTTAATCCAGGATTAACTCGGTTTAAACCAGAATTGAACAACCGAGTCTTAGGATGTGATAGTTTTGTCTGTTTAGGATTTAGGACATTCGTTCGCAATGTTGTCGAGTCGCGAATTATGTTGTTCGCAACATAGTTCAATGTCATCAAAACTTTAATTTTCTTTTTCGCAATCAATCAATGTTTATTGTTCCCAAAAGAAAAACTACAGTAAACAATTAGTATAAATAAACATTTAGTTTTCCACAAAAGTTCTAAACTTGTACGTGGGCAGTACATATAAAAAAAGTTTGCAAAAGAATTGTGAGCACACAAGTAAAAAGAGAAAAAAACGAATAAAAAATTAAAATGCTTAATTGAATTAATTTTCACACATTTGGAACGGTAAGTATTAAATGGAGTTATTTCTATTAGTGAACGTATACCACAATGATGAGGATCACATAAAGTAGATCTTATATAATTGTTTCACGTATTTGTCTATTCGATATTTTATTTTGAAAACTGGCCGAAGGACCTCGGAAGATGACCTTTTGGATCTTGTATCTTGATTCTTTTTCCAACAAATAAATTTTTCGTTTGTTGTTATTGATATGGTTAGATTTCATTCAGTTTTATAGCTGGGTTGCCATGGAAACTTGACACATTGAACTCTGTATAAGACCAAAATGTGAGATTAGGACGCTTGTCAAGACATTTTTGACGATATGTTATCTATTGATATTTCTTTGAGCATTTTTCGTTTTTTTTGGAAAAAGTTGCGCGAGAAGATTGATGGTTTTGAGAGGTGTCCATCCTTAAAAGCATCACTAAAATGAACAATAGGCGGATATCATCTTATTTTTATGTTTATACTAATGAAAGACTATCCACATAGAAAATCCTTTGCCTTTATGATTTTTTCAACGAAACTGCATTTTCGATACCCCATACATCAAAGGGGTGCAAATTTGGGCACACAAAATTTTTCAGGAGTCCTTGTATCGGTGCTATTCAAGTTCATATCGAGTGACAATTCAATTCAGTCATTATTTTATTATAATATTGGGAAAAAGTTGCCAGAATTGTTTCCATAGTAACAAAAGCACCAAAGAAAATAATAAAAAACAAGAATACAGCATTTAATAACATATGCATTGTCGAAATGTTTCAGATACATAAACACCAAGCAACAAAAACAAATTATTTTTATTTCTTTTCTTTGTTTTTTATTTTTTTCTAGCTTACTTTACTGTTTATACATCGAATATGGCAACAGTGTTAGTTTAACTAACTTTCTTGGAAACAAGTCTATACTGACCTTGTTGAGTGTATGCTATAGAAATTGCGAGAGCTGGGCTGCAACAATTCCCCAGAGATTCCATCAAAATTTGATATGAATTATATGACAGATCATTCATACTAGAACATGTAGTAATTTTCCTGTCCTTAATCAAAATAAAAAAACTTGGAAATTCAAAAGCTAAGGCTATCAGCACATTTTTGTTTTAATCAGATTCCTATGCCCGTTTGCACCGTTTCGCTGGTAACCATGGTTAAACTAATCGATGTCTAATATTTAAACGTTGCTTAGCGGTTGACGGTTTGTACCGTGGAATCATAATCGTTGTTTACTTTAATCATCGATAGGTTTGGCAACACCACTCAAAGCATAAAAAATTCAAAATTTCAGCCAAGCACATCATAGAAGATAAATTAAAAAGAAAAAGAAGTCAAGGTTTTGTGACTTGATTTCTGTTGTCAAGGTGGGTAATTTGAACATTTCTTTTGGAGTTTCGGTGTTGTGTTTTGAATTTGAAGTGCGAACATGAGTAGCATCAACACATCCTATTACTCTAGGAAAAGAAGCCTTCTTGTGAAAGGACTGTTGAATTTGCACTATATCATCATCTTTGGTCATTTAAATGAATTCGGAATATAATTTACCAATTGCTAATGAAACTGCAGCAATAATTCTTGATCCTGTCGATACATCTATATTTATGAAATTGTCAACAGAAGCCAACTGACCAGTACTAGCATAAAACCTCAATGTAGCTAGCAATTGATTTATTGGGGCAACACTATTATTCCTGAAATATCTATATTTGTATAATATAACTAATTATTAAATTCCAAATCATTCTCCATATATAGCAAAAAAAAATAACACGGTTTCTTTCGTTGAACGAAAACTTCTGAAAAAAGTGAGGTCCATTCATTCGAAATAATTCCTTCTACGGGAAAAACATCTGGGAAATCCAAATTCAATATTGCCAAGTGTATCAAGATCAACATCAAGTGATATCTCATCTTCCGAATCATCCATTATTAATTCGAATTTTATATCGACACAAATAGAAAACACAGTTGTCAATCGAATTTGAAGTATTACTTCAATCAACGTTTTAATCGAGCTTTAATCGAGCAAATTTCTGCGATTAGTTTAAACAACGTTTAAGGGATTTATAATCAACGTTTAGGAACGGTGCAACCCGGTTAAGGAATTAAACGTTGTTTAAGAATATAATCGTTGTTTAGACAAACGGTGCAAACGGCCACTAGACTTGCTCAATAATAGTAAAATAAAATGGGGAAGAAAATAGTTGATGTTGCAAGAAACCCTCACAATTTTCTTCATTTTCTGACTCTTTCATCTGTGTGTCGATTAAGTTGATAACTCCAGGGGGGTCTTGACTTACAGAACATTATATGCCACCAGAAGAATAAATGGGTGAGTTATTAATTTTAACTGATTTATGGCAACTATTTCCATTTGTGGGTGTAACTAATTTTGGCAAAACAAACAACTATATTAGTGATGAACTTAAATTTATATAAACCCCGTTAGACCCAACTAATGATCCTTTTGGAAGGAAATTAGAAGGGCGTTAGAGTCACAATAAGGAGTTTCGCTTCTGCATCTTAAATTCGAAAATTATATACCTCCGAATTTACGGTTGCAAATTTGAAACCGGACTCCCATTCTTATTATTATTTATTAATAAAGTGAATTATTCCACTTCTTGACGAATAACTCATGATTTGCGACTATATAATTATCTTGTTTCGTTTGACAAAAACTGCAGTATAATGCGGTATTTTGCGTTATTTTCATGGTGGTCCTAACTCTTCTTAACCTTCGTTTTATTAACGAGTAGCTCGCTACTTTGGGGATATTATAATGAAATCTATGTGATTTTGTTAGTTCTTTCCTCTTTCGGGCTCGTTAAAGGGGACACTACAAAAAGTGGAAAAAATCAGAATGACGTGTAGACGACACGAGAAACCACCATTCATCTTTTTTATACTGCGTGATACTCATTTTTATTTTATTCATCAGTCTTACCAAATGGAACCTTTTTTTAATTCTGGTTTCACCGTCATGATTTTAAGTTCTGACAATATTCGAAGAGTGTTTCGTGTAAGTAAAAAAATACACTTTTTGAGTTATATCTATTGAGTATAATTCAAAAACGTGTGCATTTTTGATTGCGATCTCATTTTTCAGACGTTTCCGGAAATCAGTTCTCATGACTTTGAATTTGAAGTCACCAGGTTGACAACCTTTGTGCTGAACGTAACTCTACGTTATCTATCCCTATTTCACTGATTCAGGTTGTAAATTGGGATAATTAATATCCTGTTGATATTGAAGTATCCATTTAATTCAGTGACTACACAAGACATGCTATTTTCATATTTACTCATTTCTCATTTCGGTCACAATTTGACTTTCGGATATCAAACTATTGACTATTCATTACTTCACTGGTTATGCCTTAATTTTGCTCGGGTAAATACTTTTTACTTTTACTCGAAACGTCGATCTAAAGAAACTGATAATAATATATAGGTTGTTCCATTTAAAAAATTTATTATGATATCCCCTAAATACGTTAAAATAATAATTCTTTCTGATAATATTTCCTAACACTGAAGATGAAGCTCTGCAAAATTTTGAACTAAACAGAAAGACGGAAGACTATTGGGAATTTCAAAAAGGGTATACTCTACTTGCTATCAATTTTTGTTAGTTAAAAGTTAGTAGACACTTGTTTGTTGACAGAGATTAAGTTATTGTTTAGTTCACATCGGGTAACGAAAAAGATTTTTGTGTTTAATATGATTTTTCATGAGAAATATATCTTAAGCCCGTTGTCAACAGTCGAAAATTCTCTAGAGAATTCACTCTCAGTGAACACTTTCTACACTTTCGGTAGAATTCACTGTTCAGTGATATATAAAATAATCTCTGCCGTATTCTTGCCACAATTTTGTGCCTGTTACAAACAGGCTTTAGGAGATATATTTTTGAGAGTATACTCTTATCTAACTCATATTAAAGGGGCGCTTAGTGAAGTTATCATAAAATCTTCGTATACGACTTTCATTAAAAATTATGTAAATCCTAATACGCTCTTTGTTTATTGCTGTATCATCTAAATATTGAAATATCCATCTATTTCAATGAGTTAACAAGACATGCTTTTTTCGTTTTTACTTATTTCTTATTTCTGCCAGAATTTTACTTTCGGATATCCAAATATCGACTATTTATTACTATAAATGGTTGTGTCTTATTTTCTCTTCAGATAAATACGACTATGTTCGAATCATTGTCATCCGTTTTTATTTAAAACATCGATCTTAGGATACTAATGTACTAAATTTAATACATATACAAAATATGTAATGCTCGAAATTGAGCGAAAAATCGAAACGAGTAATAATATATAGGGTGTTTCATTCACCCATTCCAAAACTCAATTGATGACCCTGTATATGTCAATTCATCACAGATATGTAGAGTTTTAACAGCCCTACAACTTTTACATAAGACATTTTTTGATAACCCGTGCATACGTTGAAATGATAATCTCTTCTGGTAACTTTTCCTAAACCTGAAGATAAAGCTCTGCACAGTCTTGAAGATATGGTAGCAAGACGGAAGACTATGGTATATTCCAAACAAGGTATACAAGGTGGGCAAAATTCGTTGTCTACTGAGGGGATCTCAAGAACTATAAGAGCTAGAAGAAAACGGATGAAACATTTCCTAGCTCTTTTTCAGAGAAACAAAGAATGTTTCTCTCGTAGCCTCCTACGATTCTGCGTTTTTGAGTTAGCAAATAATAAGATTTTGACGATTCTCATAATTTTTTTGTCCTTGCGGTTACAGATCTGAAACTTGAACCTTCTTAGCCACTTTTTCAAGTTAAATCTGCTGACAAAAGATTTTTTTCCAACAAAAATGACAAATTCAATAAAAGATTGCATTTGAAGAAACGAAAGTTCGCCTAATGATTCGAAATGAGAAAATATTTTGAACTAGTCAGTAGATTCTACGTAAAAAAGTGATATAGAAGGTTCATGTTTCAGATCTGTAACTTTAAAGACAAACAATTTATGAGAACTTTTCGAAATCGTCAAACTCTCAGTGTTTACTAATAATTAAAAAACGAAGGATCGTAGGAGGCTACGGTTTTCACCATTCTTTGTTGTCGGAAATACGTCATCCGTTTTCTTCTAGCTCTCGCATATTCCTCTAGATCTTCTCAGTAGACAACGAATTTTGCCCACCCTGTACACCACCTGGTGTCAATTTTAGTAAGTTCAAAGTTTGTAGACACTTGTATGTTTACATGAAATGAACTGAGAAAATTTTTTGTTTACATCTAGGAACGAAAAAGATTTTTGTGTTTTCTGAGAGTTTTCATAAAATATATATCTTATGTGTTATTTTTTTAAGATTATACTCTTATCTAACTTAAATTGAAGGAGCTCTTAGTGAACTTATCATAATATGGATTCTTTGAATACTAATTACTTATTAAGTTGTCATTTTTCACTATTTCCCTCCATGAAATGAACATTTAGTCAATGTTTAAGGACATATCAAAGGATTTGCCCAAACAATAAACAAAATCTGTTTCCATCTACAGTCTTAAGGAGACAAGTTCTGGAAACGTTATCTATAAGGTAAGTTAATAAGGAATTCCAATTAATAATGTACTTTCGAATTTATGTCCATATTAAATCACTTATAATCTCTGATAGTACGAAAATATTTATATCAGGAAGAATTGCTCATCTCATGCATCCCTGGACCCATACAAAGTTTCGTGAATCAGATGTATACTCGATAAATTAAATTCCCAGGTAATTTCAGATCAGCCTTATTGATGTAATAAGTGTTGAACTTATACTCATTTACCAATATCCGGTCCCACACAGTATCGTTGGTTCCCATTCAAGGAACGAAATAAAAAAAGAAATGAAAGGATACATCAGAGGGATGTTTTGGTATACACAAAATAATAAGTGTCACGCAATCTTTTACTTGATCCCCGGTGGTCTATTGTTACGCGTTTCTTTGAAAAGTGGTCGGCAAGTTGAAGTAGGGTGGTTTGCCTTTTTTCCACAATAGTTGGTTCCTGACATTTATTAAACTTGGTTGAATATCTCAGTGAGTGTTAATTAAACTGATAAAATTTTACATTCATTGCAAATCATTTTATACCTGAATAAAAAGTAGACTTAAGAGCAGATGCCATAATCATATAAGGGTAGTTAAGATCAAATTATTATCACTGGCAGGATTCCATTCATTTAAATATTAAATACCAACTTGTTTTTTTTCCTTCTATCTTTTTGGCATCGAAAATATGATACTTGTTTTATTGAGAAGCTTGGTCAGGAGTCGATTATGGTCTAATGCGTCGTCACCTATGGGTCCACTTCATTATTATACACGCCTAGTAGTTTTTATACCATACCGGTACTCATTCGAAACAAGCCATTATGAAGCGAAGAAAAAAATGGGACGCAGTAATAGTCAATAAAAGACAATACCCGATAACCTGCTTGCAAGGTTTTCTGAAACATTTTCTCAAACCGCGAGACATTTCAACCCATTGATAGTGAAGTACTAGTAGGCGAGGAGCTTCACCTTCGGTCCGATTTGTCTGAAAAACCAAAATGAAATAAATTTAATGAATTCCGAGGCAACAAACACTCTTCAACATTTCACCATAGTTCTCTTATCAAAAATTGAAAACAATAATATTCTAATCATCTGTCACCAGGAAGACTCACTCAGCCAACTACAATTAGTTTAAATCAAAATTTCGCCATCCCGTGATGGCCAGCGCGCCTGTTGGCAAAAGCATGAACTACTACTATTGTTACATATTTTAGGGACAAAAAATCTATGGTCTCAAAGCAGCGATCGTTCTCCTCCTCTCTACTCTCCATACCACTGACCTAAACCTGCATTTACAAGAAACGTCAGTCGAGAGTTTATTCTGTGTTCGTGGAATTGTTCATATTTGCGTTGGTAAACGCGAGGGTTGTTTCCCATAATTTTTTGGGGTTGGGATTATAACCTGGGCACGGTCCGATTATTTGAATTTCGTTTGTTTTCTTCCGTCGCAGCTGTTTGGACGAATTTTCCAAACCATCTCAATCCTCCTATCTCTACTACTCTACTATTTTTTTTCTCAAGAACTAACAGATTCTCTTGAAGATAAAAGTGTTGTGCTTACTTCTTCTTGATGTTGGGTTTCCAAGGAAATTTGAGACATTGTCGCAAGAATTCGAAAGGCACGACTCAGTAGATACATAATATATGTGCCTATTATAGTCTATTTCAGACGTTGCAATCCAGTTTTGCGGAATGTGCTGGATAGCCCATCTATACAGGGTATCCCAAATCGCTTGAATTCGGCCGTATCTGGTACTTCTAAACTAGATAAGTAAAAACGTTGACAGGATTCCTGGGCTTGATTTTCGTGAAAAGTCCTTTACTGAAAACTGTTTCACGATATCTCCATTTGTCTCAGATACAACCAAATTTTGATATTTTGTCGATTTTGAAAATGTACCATAACTTCTTTATTCTCGAAAATGCAAATTTTACTAAAATGGTGATCTTGCCTTGAGTGAGGAAGTATATCGACATATATATTTTTGAAAAGCTAATTTTTGATATGAGACCAAAAAAAAAGAATGCATTCGTATTCAAAATAACGACGTTGTTTTTTTATATCCTTGGTACCAGAGATAGAAAAACGTTGAATATAGTGTAATATTCCCAATGAAAAAGTGCCTGTAGAAATTTTTAACCGCTTTCAGATATTTTCGAAAATAAAGAAGTCTTGGCACATTTTCGAAATCTACAAAATATCAAAATTTGGTTGTATCTAAGACAAATGAAGATATCGTGAAACAGTTTTCAGTAATGGACTTTTCACGAAAATCAAGCCCAGGAGTCCTGTCAACGTTTTTACTCATTCAGTTTAGAAGTACCAAATACGACCAAATTCAAGCAATTCAAGTCAAATGAAGATATCGTGAAACAGTTTTCAGTAATAGACTTTTCACGAAAATCGAGCCCAGGACTTGTTTCAATGTTTTTACCTATCTAGTCTAGAACTACCAGAAACAGCCAAAATCAATCAATTTGGAATACCCTGTACATGTGGTAGAATATCTTGAGAAGAGTTTGGAAAAAAAATTCAATGGCTCGAATTCTATGATAGATGTGAATTTTTGAAGTGCCTAACATTTAAAACTATTTTGGAGAGAGAATAGCAGTAAGAAAGGAAATTTATTTTCATTACTTATTATGGTATTACGACTTACCAGATTATACTATGTATTTGTACGAATAAGTTACAAATATGAATCGTTCAGAGAAAAGAAGATATTTTGGAATGTTGTTAATTTTCTTTTTATTTTTCATATTTTTTCTTATATTTGAAGTTGAACATTAAAATACACATATTCATTTTTGTTGATTTGTTAGTGAATCAAAGTGATCCCTTTAACGCCAAGGGGGCCCGTAGAGATTCTGTGCCCAGGGACTGTTAGAACTTACTGGCACTGACAAACTCAATATTGAACTGTTTTCAAATAATTTTTAAATATTCTGTGTGACGTCACTGGTTCAATCTTCTCCAAAATGAATAGATTTTGGAAGCTTCACATTGCGATATGATAACAAGCGACTGACACCGATTTGCGGTTTGAACTATGACAAAATCTGCCTTCACTAATTACGAAATATTTTCCAACATCTTCGTGAACGACGTCACCGTTGCAACGCCAAATTTGGTATTTTTCAAATCTTTTAAATTATTTTTTTTAAATATTCACGAAAAACTACAGCTGTATTCTGCTCAAAGTCGACTACCCAATTGAAAAATTTTATCAGATCTGTTATACTTATATGTATAGGGTTACTGGTAACGTAAGAGAAAACGGGTCATTGGAGAGAGGGCAACAAACTGAATGCGAACTTTGGTTTGAATGTCACATTTATTGGTTTCAGAAATAATATAGGGTGATTTATGAAAGCAAACAATTAACTCTCATATGAGAGTTAATTGTGGAAATTAACATTCTGTATATAAGGTGAAAAAAATTTGAATGATTTTCATAATATGTTGCAAGCGGACATTTCCACATCCACTTAATGAAATAATATATTTTTGATAGAATAATATCACTGATTTCAAATTCTGAAGATAATTCTGAATGATTTAAATTAGTCCCGGAACTCCTCTTTATTCTACAGGAGTGAAAAAATGTGGAACAACCGGTATGTAACAAATTATTATCTTATTCAAAAAAACACTCTAATAATAATTATAAAGACACATTTTCTTCTAAGCAGGTGACATGAGTTAATCTCCTTTTCCTGGACGGCCAAACTTGGGAAAAAAAAAACATTATTTTATTCTAGAATACGAACTTCCTTAATACCCGTTGAAGAAAATATGTCCTAATAATTATGACAGTATTTTGTTTAAGATGATACTCTGTTGAAAATATTCCAAGTGGATGATTGTTCGACATTTTTAGTAGATTAAACAGAAGTTCTAGGACTTCTAGGAGTAATTAAAATCAGTCAAACTTATCTTCAGATGCTCGAATTCAGTGCTATTCTATCAAGAATATTATTTCATCAAGTGGATATGCAAATTTTGGAATAATAGAATTTTTTGATCATATATAACGAGTGATATTTTTCACCTGACACATAAATTGATATTTCTGAAATAGGGCCTGCAAATTTTTTATTTTTTGTGAGCTGATGAAGAACATGGAAGTCTTTGCAATTTTTCATAAATCACCCTATATATCTGAAACCAATATTCTTATTGGACATAAGATCCTCATTCAGTTTGAGGTCCTATATCTCCACTGAGCCGTTGTCCTTTACTTCACTTTGTACATTATTAATATATGTATGTACTAGCGGCGGTTCGTTAGAGAATATGAAGGCATACTGGATTCGCAAAAAGCTCAAGAAAGTCAAAACTGCCTAAGCTGGCTTTAAAGAAAGAAAAAAATAGCATTTCAAGCAAATCATCCTTTTCTGACACTTTTTGATCATAGCTTGCGCACACCACTGGACCAAATCCGCTAGTCATGTCATATTATACATATATATTACAGGGGGTCCGCACCATGGGGCAGCGGTCGATTACTCTAATTCTATTGACTTTACAAAAAAGAGTTTGAAATAAAACTTCCCTCTTTTTAAGTAGAGCATGTCCTAAAATTATTTAGAACTATACAAAGTGTTTCGTTTCTTTTGCGCAACAAACAATCAACTTCGTTATGTTAAATGGAACACCCTTTATATTTTTACACGTTTGAATTCCTTATTGAATTTGAATATGAGTTTGATAATACAACTATGTCTGAATTCTCAACGAGAACTCTGACTTTTTATTAATATTTTGACAGATTGTGGTACTTACATGAAGGACTATAGCTCCGTCCCTATTCTATGCAATTGATTCAAATTTGGACTGTGTCTAGTCAATGAATGATTCATCGAAAATTTTCTTTGTAAATACCCATATTATATACATAGTCCTCGAAAACGTAGATCCATTATGAAAACAGAAATTCATCAAAATCTTCTTTTTTTTTAAATGGCAACCCATATTTTTATTTTGTTAATTTTTTAAACATTTCTTGTTCGCTTTTAGAGTTGTCTTAAGTAATGAACAGGAAAAAACATAAGTTGCCATTCAAAAAGAATGAAGATTTTGATGAATTGACCCTGTATATGTAAATTTAACAAGGAATTCAAAAATGTAAAAATATATAGGGTGTCCCATTTAAAATAATGAAGTTGATAAGCTGTGCAGAAGAAACGAAACAGTTTGCATAGTTCTAAAAAATTTAAGGAGATGCTCTACTCAAAAAGAGGACAGTTTTATTTAAAACTCTTTTTTTGTCATGTTAATAGAATTAGAGTAATCGACCGCTGCCCCATGGCGCGGACACCCTTTATAAATAATCGCCAGATTATTCCCATCGGCAGTGACATACACACAAGGGACGTTATACTTTACTAACATAATGATGTCAAGAAGTAGAGTTTTTGATCAAGTTTGTCTTTGAATGGTTTATGGATTGATCATCTACTGAAAAAATGTAATTCAAATACGAAAATAAATTACTTCTTGTGTATATGTGAAATTCGCAAGTCATTACCTAATTTTTATGAATTTTGTCTAATTTATGACAGGCAAAATGTTGAATTTCCGTGAGTACATCTGAAGCCTCTTTCGAAATACGTGAGCCAGTTATTGTTTGTCATGTTATGCATGATTAACAGTTATAAATTACAGGATATCGAGCATCACAAATGCTTGACCGTTATTAATTTCAAATAATGCACCGTAACGATTTACACCAAAATCAATAAGTTCGAGCCGCCCTCAAAAGGGTGAATGTAACCCCATAACAAGCGTTGATTAATATTTTACCTTATTAATACAATTTTTTTCCATTACTTCTTTCGGAAAAGGGTGTGATAAATCTCAGAAAATGTGCTTTTACACTTGTTCGGTCATTAGTAGACTAATAGGCGTAGTTAGTTAAGGGTAGGCTTTTCGGGGTGTGTAAAAAAGTTTATCATCTTCACCGTCTCATATCCTATCTGAATAGAAATGAGAGATGCAGCCTTCGGAGAAGGGAGAACCGGAAAGGGGATGTGATAACAACCCTTCATAAACCATATGCGGTATATAAAAAGGGTATGGTCATTTATTTGGTGGATTCTGTTTATATACAGTTTAAGTCATGATTAAAAGTTTTTTTTATTATCTCTAACGATGAATGGAAACGTAACATGTGGCGCTTACAATTTTCGAAATTCAACAAAAAAAAAGGAGATGGGGTCATTGGTGGAGGTACCTACAAATAGATACTACGTGAGTGTAACAGAATGGGTCAGGAATCGATTTCCTAATTCTAACAAAACTCACAGTAGGTAAAGTAGTCGCAATGAAGAATAATCCTATTCAAATTGTATATTATAGACCATAATAAGAGCAAGTCTCCGAAGAGATAATAAATTTTTAAATCAAATCAAATTGAGAAAATCTGCAAATGAGCTTTAGTTCTTCATTACTGCTTTGATAGATTGTGCAAGACCTGTAAAAGATGTTACCCGTCCATAAGATTCAATGGGCATTTAACAACCTTGTGTAACAATAATGTTGGTGTGAATACTAGCCATCTGCATCTCTTTGCAGCTTTTTGACATCATTAGAAAACAAATCAAAATTTTTCCGTCTACTATAATTACAGGAGGATGTTCACAGTTTTTGATGGGATTAAGTTTATTTTATTTCATTTTTGATGAATGTGTTTTTTGTTTTGATGAATTTTGTTTTGCAGGTACTAAGACTAAGTATAACAATTTTGTAATAAGATTTGTAGAAAAGATTCGAACTTTTTGCAAATAGCCAAAAACCTACTAACGGAATCATAAATTTATCCAAATATATGCTGGATCCTATTGAATTTTTCTGAAAATTACGATTCTTGTAAAAATATATGAAAGAGCTGTGTAATTTTTTTTTTTTGACAAAATTTTCCCGAATGATGGTTACTGATGCATAACTTCTTCAGTCAATACCATCAGAATGCCTAAATACTGCAGGCCGAAGCGTTGGAGGCAATAATCGAAAGTTATGGAAATAGCCAAGTAAATCCTACAAATAATTTTCCATCATCAATTGTTTTGCGTCAACTTATAGGGGACGAATTTCTATCGTTCTGAATTCCCTAATTTGTAAGGGAAGTGATGGTATCGCAATATAAAATTTGTTGTTGAAATCTGTATATGTATCTGTATCTGCTTTAAATGAGTTCCCTACGCTGAAAATTTTTCGAAAATTATATTTATTCATAATATTCATTTCGTTTATTTTCCACAGGAATCATTATATTCAAGTCTATATTATTACAGCAAGAACACGAGACGACTGAGTTATATTCGAAGATTATAGCCAATATGAATAAAACAATTCCTTGGCCCTCCTACACTTCTTACTTGATTGATTTCTTGACAGTGACTTTCTGTTTTTCAAAATTATAAATGCGACTCAGATCTAGCTATACAAAATTCTCACGAATTGAGGTGGCCGATACTCGATGAAAATCCAATAGCAGAATTATAACAGAGCAAGTGTCGTGGTTCAACAAATCTTTTTAGTGAAAATTATATAATTCTTTCTTCACTTCCAGATTTTTAGGAGGTAAAAAAGATGTTCGTTGAAAACTTCTGAAATACAATATCGATAGCTTACGCGAAAAAATTTCGAAAATAACAATTCTCCTTCAAAACTCAATACCTACAGTATTTGAAAAAGTACCTACTAAATTTCAAAATCACTTATTATTAATTAATATTCCCATAATATTCTGGTGATAAATTTAGATAATCTGAATAACTGAATCTCCCTAATAACTGTCGAATTGTTGTCAGCAAAAGTCTCTGTATCTGTGCGCATTTGTATAATTATGAACTATCATTAAACTTCCATATATTCATCTATTCTGTTGCTGACAATTTTTTTATACGTTGGTCCAACATTTGAAAACAAATTTCAAGAAGTAATGACATATATAGAATCGAAACAGTTCTAAAAAAATCTTTACACTATATGGATCTAATCATTCAAGAAACAAAGATCAAAATATATTGAAATAGGACCAACACACAACCTCTATAATTTTACTTCCGGACTGTGTGCGGTCATCGGCATTAATTCAAGTGACTACAAGGTATTTAGCAGACGTTAACAAGCAGGTAACTAGCATATCATTAGACTTGTCAACAGCCATCGGCCGCCCAAAATTCTCTTTGTGAGGCCCCGACAAACACCAACGTGTCCACTTGGTGATGCTTGGGGCACGAAAATCTTCTGCCGACTACTATTTGACCATAGTTACTCCTTGATTAGGATTAGTCTTGTTATTACAAGGTAGTTAGTTAATTTACGTGTTTCCGTAAATATCGACATAATTTCTGTGTCTTTGTGGACTTTACCGCATATCGGTCCTGGGGATGGATGCAGTGGCCCTTAGCGAAATTTCTCGGGCATTGCTAAATGGGCAATAATGGTTTATTTGTAGATCGGTGTCATCATGCCGACAAAAATTATGATGACGTAGAAAGATTTTTTTTTTGAATTTCACGACATACAAGATCAAACCAACGAATCTTGAATTATTTTACCATTATTTTTATGGATCATATTTTTCCCAGTGTAATTTTACTCTATGCCTTAAGGAGGAGGATTACATTTGAGTGCAGAAAAATACATTGATAAAATAAATATAACTTAATATTATAACCTACCTGCGACATAAAATATTTCTGAAAATTTCAGGATAATGATGCGCCACTTTGTATTCATACATTTTATACAGCTGTAATGAACATTTTTCGAGAAGACGTTTGATTTTCACAATAGGGAATAATAAATGATATTATCATCTTTGCACCGTTAGATAGCTTGTTTAATGAAAATTTTAATAGTATTTTCTTTCTTGAAAACTCAACAGTTAAGGAGTTATTGGTATTCTTGTTGGAATAATGCTAAAAACGGGAGATCACGCTTTTCTTGAAATTTTGCTGTGGACTCTGAGAAGGTTTGTTAAAAAAAAATTAAATCTTCAATTTTGCCACTATGTAGTATCATAACACAGTGCTGTTGGGAACGAGAATTCACAGGCTATTGATAAAAAGATAACCAATTTGGATAAATCCAATTAATGAAATTCTAACTTCTTTCTCATTTCCACTTACTTTGCATTCTCAGATAGCTGATGTGATTGCAATTCCGTCAATATATTCTATCTTGGGTGCATGAGAACTAAACGATTTATGAGTTATTGGGATTCTTATAAAGACAATGGTGAAAACGGGAGTTCTCACTTCTCTCAATATTACTACAGGAACGGTTTTTCTCAGAAAAATCCTTTACTTTTTGAATTTTGCCATTATTACACTATTTTTCGTTTGGACCCAAGATGTTGATAAGTAGATTATCACTTTGGACGAATTTGAACTCAAGATGTTAATTTTTTTTAGTCGTTTTTACGCGAAATAGAGATGTGGTAACCTGAAAAAATCTTACACTTAAAAAGAAAGCTTTCAGAGTTAACGAGGAAAAGGTCAAAATGAGGAAAAACATGGAACTGTTTGTTTTGGTTACGATTTCCGGAAACAACAAAAATAACCAAAATTCGATAATGTTTCGATAAATAATTTTGACATTTCCTGAATTGTATATAACGAATTGTTTGTTGAGGTTGTTGAGAATAATCCATCAACCATTGATGAAATATTAAAATTGTTCATAGAAACCTCAAATGTCAGTTTTTTTCTGTCGTGTTGGAATGTCAAAGACTAATCAGAGTTGGTTCGTTTCTAGTTTTTCTTTGATAACTTTGACAGTTTTTCGAATAGGTGTAGGGTTTATTCGATTGCAACCCCCCTCTCTTTTTTTTTTCATTATATTTTCATAAACACCCTGTACATTTTCAGTACAAACAGCACGCATATTGGAAAAATTGTGAAACTTATATTTTTTTTTAGGAAACCTACTCAGCAGAAAAATTCGAAAAAGTTTCCACAATTTTCCCAAATTTTTTCAAAACAATCAACAACTAACCAACTGTTGAATATTGAGGTATGGCATACTGTTTTAATCAAATCAACTATCTTACAATGCAAAGATATATTTTGCTTTCCATTTACAATGAGCAAAACAGTAGGCTGTTTCCGATGGAAACCGATGTTCCAGAAGTCCGAAAATATTCTAAGCAGAAAATTGGTTGTCGAAACTGCAAATTTTAGCGCAAAATTATGGTCAGTTCTTCATAAACGCCTGGAACGCCATCAAGGTGAATCATCCTTTATACCTCTATAGGTTTCCTAAATGGCTATTTTTATTTTCTGCATCTAGGTTAATTGTGACAGCATGTCACACCCCTCCTATGATTGTCTATTTTTCTAACAATTGTTTTTCTTCGGTTTTTATGGTGCGATATATTTGCTCCTCCAAGAAAAAGGAACGAAACGAATAGGCACAAGACCAAATCTGCTGTGCTCATTGGAACACTGATTGATGAGCATGAAATTGCTGCATTAGAAACTGGTAGAAATGAAAAAATGTGAAAAGAGGTGTTTTGAGCGAGTAACATAAGAAGCCTTAAAAGATAAAGAACACTAATAAGAAAAGCAAAACTCATGATAAGCGAAAAATTGTTTGTGTTGCCTTGAGACCTAATATTTGGCAAATCGAAAGAAAAGTAGGTTCAGTACCTCAAATGCAAAGGCAGGTCTCACGGAGTTTGCGCTGGTGGCGAGCTTTGATACGACTGACATAACGGTGGATCAGGTTAAATTTCATTTAAGTAAGCTATGTTTCAAAAATTCGCATTGATTGGGAGTATCATAAATATGATAACATAAGGTACAATGTCCATTGACTTTGGTGTTTTATATGTTTTTAGTCCCTGAAGAAGTTCAGAATTGTGAACGAAAGCTAGGAAAACTTCAATAAAGAATAACACAAAGAAAGACCCATTATTGACTTCTTTTCCCGATATTGAAATTTGTTGATATGTTAAATTTCATTTTTTTTTATTGAATATTGTATATTGTATATTGTACAAAGAAACCTTCAACTCATACAAGGTAAGTCATCTAAAATTAAATCTATAACACATATCACAAGGTAAGTCATCTAAAATTACACCTATAAGACATATCACCTAACATAACAAATCTAGATCAACAATTGACACATAATTTACGAATTATACAGTTTATTTAGAACTAACCAACGTATTCAAAGCGTAAGTACTCTTCCACACTATAAAAAACATTTTGCCTGAAAAAATGTTTGACTTCATTTCTGAATTTATTATATTTCAATTTTTTTATTATTTCAGGTAATTTATTGAACAGTTTGAGTCCTACAAATTCGACAGATTCTTGGGTTTTCCTCAATCTACATTTTGGGACCTCATATTTGTGTGCATTTCTGGTAGAATATCCATGGACGTCGCCATGCTTCAAAAATTCTTCTCTTCGTAGATGTACAATGCACAAGGCTTGTAACGGGGTTTTCCTCGGCGGACTCGAGCGCCAGCTATTCTTTAAGGGAGAATAGCAAACCTACCCTGGCAGCTGCTAGCCGGAGACAGGGCTCCCTGGTGTCTAGGGTGTTAGCGACGCACAATGATAGGCAGAATCAACGTATACAACTTTTATTCGTCGAAAAGGGGAACACAAATAGCACTACTACTAAATTTTACAGTGATTCGAAAGACGGACGGAATAGCACGGGATCCGATCTCAAGCGTTATACGGGGGTTAACGGACTTGTTCGCCAGCCAGAACCTGAGACGTACACTTGACGGACAGATATCGGGTCTTCAGCCAGGTGCGGGGATGAAAGACGGCACAGATTCACAACAGCTCACCCCTAGTTGCGCTCTTCGCCCCCTGAGTGTCCACGCCAGCGGGGTTCTTCGATAGCAACTGAAGTGAGCGTCGAAACAACGGGGAAGGGAAGAGGGTTCGCCACTCCAAAGTGCCTCCGCACCCCCTGAGTATCCACGCCAGCGGGGTGCTTTAGCAATAGGGGTGGAACTTAACCCGGGTTAGGAAGGGATGAAAGGAGGCTGAAGTTCCAATATAAAAGCAAATAACGGCGTGTCGTCTTACCTTTGGCTTGGCCACTTGCACTCACAAGAGAGTAGAAAGAACAGTAGAAAAAAACAAAAGAAAAATAACTTAAAAAAAACTTCTTCTAAAATTTCCCCCGAAAAGAAAACTAAAACAAAATTAGTGAATTCTCGAAAAATACTCGGCGGCTAATCGGTGGTCAAAACTAAATACGGAAAAATCGCAAAACGGCAGCAAGTTAATCATAAGTGAAAATCGTAAGTCGTAAGTGAAGTGGCCTGCGGGGGAACATCTGATTTTATACCCACAGGGGGGGTGCGGAAATCAGATGTGCCCGACAGTCGAAATTCGGTAATTTTGCGTCGATGAAAACGTCTTAATTTCGACTTATCTGTGCTAGCGAACAAAAAACTCGGTTATCTTCCAATTCAGGATGTTTTATACGGTGCGACATCGTTTTTAGGAAATAAAAACGGAATAAAAACGGTGCGGTATGTTTACAATTCCGAACGATGTCGGAATCCTGAATTGGAAATTCGAAAAGATTTCTCGGAAATTAATTCGAAACAAAATTATTTAAAAAGGGAAACTAAAATAATTATTCTAAAATGAGGGAATAGGTTGGAAAACCCATTTTCTCATTACAGGCTTCCAACATAAAATGACTTGGCAGAGTTAATATTCCATAATCCCTAAATACACTTCTGCAACTTTGAGTATTTGGAATTCCAGCGATTGATCTTAATGCTCGTTTTTGTTTAAGAAAGACTCTATGCATTCCAGGAGAAGCCCCCCACAGGATTATGCCATAAGTGGCCACACTATGGAATTCGGCATAATAAGTGAGAATTGCCTCCCTTGAGCCCAAGATCGATTTTATCCGTCGTATGGCATAGATAGATGAAGACAATCTACTACATAGTTTATCGACGTGTCCCGACCAACTCAATCCTGTATCCAGAGTGAAACCCAGCAGATTCAAAGATTGGAGTTCCATTGATTTTTTCATTGTAAGTATTATACTTTGAGTTTTGCTCTCATTTACCGCCATATGGTTACTTCGAAACCACTGTTTTGTGCAATTTAACGACTCTCTAGATTTTGCAACCAACTCCTGTCTATTTTTGGATTTAGTCATTTGAGTTGTGTCGTCCGCAAACATTTTCACTTCACCATGCCTGTTCTCCTTCAAAAGGTCATTGACGAACACAACGAACAAAATGGGACCCAGCACAGAACCCTGCGGTACTCCCGATTTCAATTTTCTCCTTGTAGACTTTTCACCGCGGAAATCGACAATCTGGTAACAATCTTCCAGATAGGACTCAAGCAGCTTCAAAATAGGGCCTCTAACACCATACCATTCCAACTTTCTCAAAAGACTCTCGTGGTCGACTGTGTCGAAAGCCTTACTGAGGTCAACACACACCAAAAGGGCCTCCTCAAAATTTTCAAATGCATCCATAATATAATCGACGACTTCCATCATAAGTGTAATAGTTGACTTCCTCCTTTGGTAGCCATGCTGATGTTTAGAGATGATCGACTGAGATTCGAAATATCCACACAGCCTGACCTTTATTAGGGTTTCCATTATTTTTCCCATTGCCGGTATAATTGAAATAGGTCTGTAATTCCCGCAATTCATTCTATCCCCCTTCTTATGAATCGGTACTATCCTCGTTGTTTTCAATTCACGTGGAAAGATTCCCTGACTGAAGCATCTATTTATTAGCACACTTAATACGTTAGCGATGATATCAATATTTTCTTTTAGTAGGGTCACTGACATTCCGTATATGTCCTTTGAGGATTTTTTCTTCATTTTTGACACAATTTGAATGATTTCCAATGGAGTTATATCAAGTAAGAACATCGAGGAAATCCTTCGACCCATGTCACCGCCCATATCAACTCTTGCACTGCATTGCTCAAAAAATTCACTAAGTTTCTCAGATGTTGGCCCTTTCGAACTCTCTGTGTTGGATTTTTTTATTTTCGAATTTATAACTTCCCATATTGCCTTCATTTTGTTGTCAGCATTTTCTATTCGATTCCTGTCTTTTGCTTTCGAATACTCAGTTAGTTCTGTTCTATATTTTTCCTTAAGGATTCTGTAAAACTTGAAGGAATCCTCATCTCTTTTTACCATAGCCTTGTATGAGCAGCCTCCATCTGATTCTTCAACTTCTTCAGTTGAGGACTAAGATTTTGTTTTTTTTTTCTTTTGCCAACTCTCATTATTTTTTCAGGAAAACTTTCATTGAACAGTGTCATAAATCTATCATGAAACTGCGTGAATGCTTCCTGAGCATCATCAGAACAGATAACACAATTCCAGTCCTCTCGTGCTAGTTTTTCTCTGAAATGGTAAGTATTTCTCTCATTTATGATTCTGACTTTGTTTAATACCGTTTTTTCAGGTTCCACTGAAGCTGGAATTAGGAGAACCTGAGATCTGTTGTGGTCTGAAATATGATGACAAACTATCTGGCGCGTCACTTCATCTGTTTTGTAGTTGCAAAATATATTATCAATACAGGTCGAGGATTTCTCTGTAACCCGGGATGGCTCGTCAAAGCACGTCCACAATCCATAAGACGCAACCACATCCTCTAACATTCTCTTGGCCACACTGTTTTTCATAAAATCTATATTCAAGTCACCCAGCAGAATGACATTGCCAAAATTATCAACATCAATCTTGCCTAACGCATCATCTAACACTGATACCAAGGTATCTATGGTTCCTCCTGGTCTATATATACAAATAATAACGGTTTTGATTTTTAGGACAGCGATTGCTGACAGTTCTACCTCCATTTCAATAGAAAGTTCACTAATCCCTTCCACAGGTTCACAGTCCAAATCCTTCCTAGTCAGTATCATGCATCCCCCGTGGATGTGTTGTTTTCTCGAAAAAGAGTCAGCGATTTTAAAACCTGGTATGTTTATTTTCTTCAAGTCTTCATCTCTCATCCAGTGCTCTGTGATGCCAATGAAATCATAGAATCCTTCATCGAGAACTTCCGAGAGCAACTCGATTTTATTCGATAAGCACCGTATATTAATATTAAGAACTTTAAGAAATCTTTTATCATTTAATGATTCATGATATTAGCTATATACATATTTAAGTATATACAACCAAATAACGATTCTAGTACCCACTCAATTCGAAAGAAATGAATTATTTCGTTATTAGTAATATAATATTTTTTATACACCTAATAGACCAAAAACATGGGTGTCACAACTCACCTTGTCATAAGAGGGTTGTGACTCAAGATTGAGCTACATTGAGTGTTATAACTGATAAATGTAGAATTCCTCTGGACTGAGAGACTCATATTAGTTTGTTATAATTGTCACAACTTTCCTCGATCTCCCCTATCATTATTTCGTTACTTATTTCGAGTTTGAAAGCTGTATCGTGAACAACTTTCATTCCTCAGTGTTCATTCCTCAAAATGAGTCGATAGAAACCTTAAGCTAATATAGAATTGGTGGAGGGTACTCGATTTTCCAACTTAATTTCAGCGAGATTATTCCAATATTTCTTGGAAAATAATCTTAATCATTTTTTATTCGATTTTGTAAGAAATCGAAATTGTAAGAGTACATATATCCCAAAAAATAAACTGTAAACTTTTAGGGTTTTTTTGCGTATATTTCACATGTAATGAGACAAAATAGTGAAATTGGAGAAAAGCAGAAAGTTTCTTATACCAGAACCCCACCTGAAGACATTAAAAGCCATATTTTGTATTTCAAAGTACAACTGCAAAACTGGATTCACATGAATTTTGCAGTATGAGTAAGCTAAGCATCTATAATATATTATTCCCTACATTATTTGTACAAATGTTCAGAAAGACATTGTCTCTCAATCGAATTAGTGACTTATTGTCTTTTTCGCCAATTAATTCATTCTATTGTGATTTTCAATATACGTTGAAGTATGTTCATTTCTGATGAAAGAAATGTTAACCTCACTGTGAAATTCACTTAGCGATTCTAATGCAAACAAATCGTCCCTCCATATTTACAAGGACCATTGTGCCAAATGAAAATATAAACAGGATGCCAGTTGATGACAATTGACGGGGAAAGGGATTCGATTGAAGGAAATGTCATTTAATCCTTATGACAGGTCGTTTTTGACGAAGGGTAATCAATTGGCGTTGATTTCATCTAAACGATACAAGGTGGTTCTGGAATAGGTACCATGAAGTTAAATTTCAGTATAGAATAATTCTATTTGCCAGCGTTTTGTTTTGTTTCGCGCACAAAAGGATTGTGGGAAAGTAGGTATTTCAATCGTGAAGACTTGATTCTTTTTTATATACAGATAAAAAATTTAACAATATTTTTATGAATTTGTCTTCATGCTTTTGAAGCGTCTCTTAGGCAACGGAACTTTAATTGGTTTTCTCACTTCAGTTCCTGAAGGTAACAAATATTGACAAATATTCAGGAATTGAATATTACAGCAGATATTCCATTTGGCAGTGCAGCAGAAACACAAATCATGTTGAAATATACTGATTCTCAAAAAAGAACATCGATTGTAGGTATAGGAAAAGAAAATCTTGAATGCCCGAAAAATTAACATGATTCTGGTGTTCCGAAATGAAAACAGAAGGGATCCTCAAATATAATTCAATTCGAAATAAAGCGGTTGTTTTTATTACTGCTCTCTTATGTGTAAAAAGGTTCGAAGCAGCCGTCCTATTTGTAATCTTTGTGCTAAGAAATGGAAAAAATATACTCGATTTAGTTTCGATTATTTACATCCCTATAATACGGGGATGTGCCAGTCAATATTCATTTGTTTTTTTTTCTCAAAATGGGACCTCCTCTTTGAATTTTGTATGACTTCAAGTATTAACCAAAAAAAAAAACGATAATCAATTATCAGCATTCTGCATAATAGATATACCATAAAGATAAGTTTCCAGCAGAACAAAGAGCTACAAAAAACCATGAAAGTTATTACCTATAATAAGTTGATCGAAATCGGATGCAACCAACAGGCCGAAAAATTTGCAATGTAGGATGTATGATCAGATTTTTCCCTATTTAGATATTATATTATATAAGGGGCCCCTGTTTACTTTAGATTTTTGTCTTCGATTTTTTCATCAATTTCAATGAATTCGAATGTTAACCTTAAGAGAACTCGATGTCTTCACGTTTTCCGTTAGTTTATTCTGAAAAATATGGGGAATTTTTCCATTATCGATGAAAATATAAATAATGGTTTTGAGGTTAGGTTAGGTTAGTTTAGGTTGGGACAGTGAAAAATCATATTTGTACATGAAAATACCATTTTAAGATATTTATTCAACGAATAAACGATTGGATTCAGTTATTCAAGCGCTTAGCATAGAAAATATCACAATTCGACTGATTTATACCGAATATTCGCAATTTTCATAAGAACTTTAAAGAATCATTGCTCCCAAACTACAAGTTTCCCGAAGTTGAGACATGTACCAATCGATTTTTCATACAAGACTTCATCTAAGAAAAAATCAACGTCAAAATCGGTGGTGGGCACTGATCTAAACTTTTACCATGTAAGGACTGATTATGAAGTCATGAGAAATTCTCGGGTAACTCAAACTTCCAGAAAATGTACAAAAACCAATTATGCATATGTAAAAATCGAGTAGGGTGATTCAAAAACATTGAGAAAGAAGTATCTATATGTTCTCCTCTTTCCTCGAAGTCGTTGATAAACGTTGAAGGAATTAGAGGGTCATTATCCAGAATTCTGATAGTAATTTAAAATTTCTACACACGTGTTCCATTGAGTCGCCTAACACGTGTTGTCCAAAGATACCCATTATTTGGTTTCTGAAAATCAAAAGTTATATGGTTCGATTCCCGGTGTTGCCATATCTACCTACTAAAAGTCAGAAACTTCAGAATGAGGTAGAGAACTGTTGGATGATCACAATGAAATAGGACTATATACCTACTCTGTAAAATATTGAATTGATGTGGCAGATACTTAATGGAAATTGAACCAGAAACTGAACGCTGGTTCTGATTCTCACGAATATAAGTTAATTCAGCATTATAAAGACGTGTCTTGGTATCACAATAGGTAGGTAAACTACTCTATCACATCAAAATGATATACCTTAGAAGTGCAGATGCATTCTTTATCTTTTCTTCATTATTTTCGAACAAATAAATAAATAATTGAATTCCGAAGGCTATTTGAATCAGTCCAAGATATGGAATATTGCATGAAAATTCATAGCACCTATTTACGAACAGATCCATAGACCATGAATTTTTATAATCGACAATAGTCATTCTTGAAACTTTATTAACTGAAAACAAAGAAAATTATTTTGACCATAGGAGTTTCTTGAAAGAAGATATCCAGCACTAAGGTCTCAAGTTTAACTAGTATTCTGGGAAATGAAAAAATGGGAAGCAGAATTCTTTTTTGTTTTTCTGCCTCAACGATAGAAGCAGATTCTGTTTTATATAGCAGTTACTATTACTATGTCTGCAAAAATGTTTCCAGTAAGACATGATAAATTGCCATCTTCCAGAAAAAGAAATACCCAAGAAATCAGCTCATGGTATGGTCAGGGTGCTATGAAGGGACGTCCCTAAGAAATAGTAAAGAAACGATTATATTCTTGAATCTTTCATCATATTATGATTTTATTCCCAATATCGCCGAAAACAAAGCAGAAATATATGGCTCTTTGAAAATATGAATATTTAGCAGGGCTACTGTTAAAATTATAGAATTCATATAAATCACTTGATTAGCCTTTTACGAGACCTTTAACAAGTAAGTTGGTGTGTCTTTTACACACCAACAATTGAGAAAACTTGCAATATGATAACATTGAGATTAAAGAATTTTATTGCATGTCTCTTCTACTTGTCAAGGTTTCTGGTGGTTGTGAAGAGCACGAAAAAAATCAGTTCCTACTGATTAAACTAAAATAGTTTTCATCAAATTGACCTGAATAATCGATTCAGAGGTTAGAAAAAATAGATAGAACTATTAGATACATAAATTGCTTGCAAAAATTCTCTCCACCAAAAGTGTGAAGGTCCCGGAAGGTCTTTCAGAATATCCAAATGATGATCCTAATGTTCTTCTAGTGTTGGAAGAACGCTAAAGAACTTCATGTTGAGGAATCATCCTTAATAGATTAAAAAATTATCATCCATTCATGAAATGGACAAAAGGAGGGAAGATATTTAAAAACTTCTGACAATATGTTGACAAATGCTAGTAAAGAATGTCTCTACAAAGCGGTACATAATTCTGCGTATTTCCTACCCGAACTTTTCATTGGTATGACTGTAAGTTACTGTTCCATATTACTACATGCAAGAGCTGCTATTGAGTTCTGATAAAAAAAATTGCAAATTTCAATGAAAAGGTATAAATTCATTTATTCTTTTTCTCGTTGATATTTCTGTAGATTTGACAATGCCGAATCGAAACAATATCCTCAATAAGGGTGACCCAGTTCGGATGCGCAGGAGCTCAGGGGCGGCAAGGGTGTTCCGCCTGCCAACTGTCCTGCCTCCCTTCCTGTGCGCGTGCCGCACAGGTGGCGCAACATGTGTTCCGGTAGACGATCTCTTATTAGTTTTCGACTATTGCCAATTTCGCAATTTTTGTTTCTTGCGAGGTAGATACGATTTTAAGTGGATTTAAGTCTGTTTTGATTGTTTTATTTGGTGAGGAAACGTTAGCAGATTGAGGTAGTCGGAACTATTCATTTCCAGATGAAAACGCCAGCACAGACGGCTTGTTGACCCTATATGAGAGATGTGAATATGTTGATTCGAATGATCTTAAGAAAACGCATTTCCAAAAATAAAATACATCATTTCAAAAGACTGAATGTTTAATTATTATCACATTCCTGTATTTCCTGTAATTGAAAGATGGGTATTTCATTGATTTCCGTAGGAAAAATAATTATCTGATGAAATTCTTTGTTTTATCAACCTTTTTGTTTGATCTCAGAATAATTAAAATCAATTTGACTCTAGGTCAACTCTGGCCAACATCCCCTGGTCCACACAGGATTATAGTAGAGAACTAGAAACTATATAATAGAATTAGTAATCAATACCCAAGCGTATGCCTAGACAATATTTTGAAGCACACTAGCAGAAAAATGATTTCAAATATAGGATAGGTATCTAATAATGCTCATTGATCAATGAGAGAACAACACCATTTTATGTCAATTCAGATCAGAATACCACCGCAACTCCAAAGGAATAGAATTTTAATCTATCAACTAGGCGCCACATAAGTTTAGAAAACTAATCAAAAACAAAACAAAAATTGAGAATGAACAATGTGATGGCGTTAAGTATAAAATAACCTATGCAGACTGTCATAGCATTTCACTCGTATATCGGTATGACAACACACAACATGAATATGAAAGAAATCTTACAGAACATTAAAAAAACCGTCATCTCTTTATATAATAAACAGGGTTTATCAGAATAACACCGAAAAAATGTAAGGGGTGATTCTGTGGTCTCTCTTTTAAGGTGGATGTAATAAAGAGAGCCGACAATTCATTCTAGTTCCCTTGACGAAGGAGTTATATTGCTCTAACGAGGTCAAATTAGACCGAAACCATGGTCAGCATCTAAATTCTGTCGATAGAATGAAATTTCTGGTAATACTTTGTGATGGTATTTTGTTAGTTCGATTTAGGCCGTAACATTTGTCCATTTAATTATCGGCGGATGTTATGCATCTGAATTAATTTTGTTTATTAGGGTGGGTACTTGGAATAAAATTTTTTGATCAACCTCCCCTCAGAAAAGTTACACGCTTCCGAAGATTAACAAAAAAATTGTTTTTCTTTTTTATTGGTAAATATCATTTTTCATTGAAATTACAAATATTGAAACACTTTTTCAACTCTGAAGTATGCTCCGAATGGGTTGAAAAAGTAAACCTTTAGGATATTTTTTCTCGCAACTTTTTTTTGACTGAAAATTTTCCTTTTAAAAAACATGGCTGAAAAGCTCAATTCACATATCCACTTAATTTTTATTTCTAAAAGATTTTTGTACAACTTGAGCATTTACGAGAAAAAATTCAATGAATTTTCAAAAACATGAAAAACATGGGGATGTTTGTGTCGGACATTGAACTCTAAAAGAACTGGAATGGCATCTCGATGCAGGCAAACTGAGAAAGACTGAAAGGGAATATGTAGAGCAATCTATCTCTCTCTGCGCTCTGTCAATTGGTTTATAACGATGTAAACAAAAACATCCCGGGTCATTGAAGTGAGACGACTTCTGCGTCCGACGTCTGATGCGGTTATTCGATTGGTTGCCGAACCATTAGAAAGAGATGGGTTGCTCTACATCTTCCGTCTCAGTTGGACACACTTTTCGTCGTATTTCAGTACCTAAGAGGCCATTCCAGTTCTTTTAGAGTTCAATGGTGTCGGAAGCATAATAAATAAGGAATGGAGAAAATTTGTGGAACACTGCAAAGTACATAAGTATATTCGAAGAGAGTATTGATGATACGATGAAATCGAAGCATTGAAGGAAAGAGATACTTACAAGTATCTAGAAATAAAACGGTCTAGGCGGATCAATCAGGCCCTGACGAAAAGAGAATTGACAAATGAGTTAACTGGAAGATTGAGAAAGATAATGAAAACTAGTCTTAACAGCAAGAACCCTACCAAAGCCATTAATACCTACACTTGCTCAGCATTGAGCTACTCATTTGGTATCATCTCCTGGACCGCCACCGATTCAGCAACCTCATATAGAGAAAAGAAAAAATTAAGAACAATGCTGACAAAATATCATAAACTTGGGCTGTATTCGAGTTCGGCTTTCTGGCAGTCCGAGAATTGTTCTAAAACTGCGCAAAACTGTTGCGACCTAGTATCAAATCCTCTGCGCAGTTTTAGAACCATTCTCGGACCGTCCGAAAGCCGAACCCGAATACAGCTATCACTCTTAAACTCAATAGGGCGAATAGAGCTGATGCCATCTACAATTCCTTGGGGGTGGATTTATCCAACCGTAAAGCTGCAACGAGCACACTTAGAAATTGTCGAACACTGCAGAAAGCAGAATGCAGAAACTTATTGTCGAACCAGTACATGGAAGGCACCAAAATGAGGTCAACTATGAATATGTCGACATATCTATCTGCGTCGAACTACTGGATGACTTCCGGCAAGTTGTTTCTCGAGATAGAGGGCTTCGTCATTGCCATACAAGATCAAGCGATTCCAACAAGGAACTATATGAAAAATATTAGCAAGAATATCTCAGTCGCGGACGATAGCTGTCGTTAAGGCTGTGTGACATATAAAATCATCCATCACCGGGGTAAGCCAGAAGTTCGCATCAGGCAAGGAGTGCAAGAATAGACATGATGCTTTGGCCAAGGTTTTATACCAACAATTGGAAATGAAATTTCTGAGCTCAAAAAAGATTCCTTATTACTATTACCATCCAGATGCTGCATTGTAAAATGATCATCACAGGCTCTACTGCATGGGATTGCACGGTTGTCACAGACCGGAAAATAACACGATAGACCTGACCTCATATTTCTGAGAAAGGATGAGGATAGAGCACTATTCATCGACGTAGCGATTCCAAATAACAATTTCGAAATACAGAAATGTGGAAGAACAAACCAGAAGACAATTATCAACAACGACAATGGACCAATAATCCACTGCCGTTATTATTATTACAGATAGGTACTTCTCTCAGGGGTTAGACTTTTCATTATATATTATATTTTATTATCCTGATTCTCCCTAGGCACCGAAATATCCCTCAGAAGCTCTGTGAGCTTGTACGAGTTCGGAGAAGCAGTTTTGTTCTGTATAAGCATTGTGACTGTGTCGTATCGCGAACTTAGGTACAGCAATGTTAATTTCAACTCAAAAGTGAATGATGGCCTGTAGTGTATCGACAACAGCTTTCGCTATCCCTAGCCTGATGTAAGAACCACCAGCCCACCAAACTATATAACACTTGCATCGCTTACAGATAGCCAATCGATGTCTAAGATGATCGGGTATTGTCATAACAAGTTATACTTCATGAAACTTCAGTACTAATTTTCAGTATGTATCAAAGATAATATGTCTTGATTATATATCTATTATATTATCTTTGGTATACATATATGGGAAGTAAGTTCATATATATTGGAAATAAATTATTACTATTATTCCGACTTATAATTGTACAGCGAACAGAATGACAGTTGCTCAAATCTTCAGACATCGTCTAGTAATAATAAAATCTCCCAAGAATTTCATCTGCCTAAAGGCATGAAAAAATTTAGCGTTTACACGAAATGCGTGATTGCGTCAAAACATGTCAGAAACGATAACGATACTCACACCTCCATAAATCGATCGTGCTGCACCACCCTTGATGTCGGCAGGTTTAATAATTGGGCTTCGAAAAATATTGTTCATAGAATGATTTACATAATGGCTGGCGTTTATCTGTTTGATCGAATTATTAACAAACAGCCCTACGAATGCCGAAGGACCCTACTGAGCCCTCGGCTATAAGCGGCGCGAGGGAGTGCTTTTACCACCGTCTTTGGCGTCGTTCGTGGAATAATGGTTTTATTTGAACACCATACAAATTCACCGATAGCTAATGTTGGTTCTTCTGATGTGTATTCCAAAATTTTTACATAAATTTTCTGAATTGCGTGTACCTCAAGTACGAAGGCATAGAAGGGCTAAATATATATTTCGAAAACATTTTTCTATACATTCCGAGTTCAAATCCGGAATATACTTTGATCTTACTGATTTGAACTCGGAATTTAACTACATTTTGTCTTCAATCCGACCATTTACAGGGTATTTTATGACGACGTGAATCAGTTCCCAAAAAAATAACAAGTTGCTTTTATATTAATATTCATATTATACTGAGTGTAGGTACACACTTATGATGAAGTGATGATTATTTGCACAGAGTGTTTTTTGATATTATTTTAGTTTTGAAGACTACTCAGACAATATCAAATCTCATAAAAAATGAGAGGCCATACTAATGATATGACAACCCTTTATAGGGTGTTCCATAACGACATGAATAATTTATATTATTTCACGGATTGTTTTTGAAACGTAGGGCTATCATTGCATATTTAAATTAATTAAATCAAATTCGATCTGTTTCGTATAATTTTCTGCACTTGTTAGGAAAATAACTATCATCTAAAACATTATGTGGTCATTCTACGCGCGTAAAATATTTTCAATTGTACAAAGTGTCAAAATTCGTTTTATATAAGGTGTTTCACTTCAACAGCCTATTAGACGTCCTATATGGAGAGCTCATCATAATTTTGTGCTTAAAATTGGAATTTTGGGGTTTTCATGATGACCTTCCACTCTGAAATCTCTGCAACTGCTGACCATACCAGTCTACTAATTTCTTTTTTCAAATTTCAAATAGCGCAACCAGTATTTATATACTGGTTGCGCGGCTATTATTAGCAGATCATATCGAATAGCTGATTCGAAGTGAAAATACAACTGTTTCTGAATTATTGGTATAGCTGTATAAAGAAAAGTAGTAAAAACGGAAGGTCAGTTTCTGGAATATTTCTGCTCGGAAGGTCGTTCTCAAAAAAAAAATTACAATCTTCAATTTTGCCATTATGTACCAAAGTTTGTTGTGTGAATAAAAAATGTATAGGGTGTGTATGATAAGATTTGGACAAATCAAATTCGTTAAATTGTAATTATCAAATAGAAATAACCTACATTCAGACTATTCTCCTAACAAAAGGGGGGGATTACCTAAATATACCCTGTACTTGAAAACTGTCTGAGTTCACAAGGAAAGAAAAGAAAACGGCAATTCCAAACCAGTTGTTCTGTGACCGAAAATACAGAATAAAATTAACATCGTTGTTCTGATAAATAATTTGGATATTTCATAAATTGTACCTGCGCAGTTGTTTGTCGGTATTGTGATGAACACATGAAATGGGAAAATTATTTATCCGAACATCGGATTTTTGTTTGCCACTGTGGTTTCAGGAAATCACAAACTTATCAAGCAGTTCAAAATTGCTGTTTTCCGGTATGTTTCTATGCAGAGTTTTATTAAGGTAACTCTACGCCATTTTTAACACATAATCGACTGGAATAATGAAAAATATAGGTTGTAATTTGAAATTATTGAGCTTTGATGAATTCGATTTGCTCAAAGTGATGATCTTTTCATATACAAAATGTACAGTTTTCAAGCAAATATGGCAAAAATGAAAATGAAATTTGGAAGAAACCTCCGAGCAGAAATAATCGAAAAGTGCGACGCCCTTTTATCACAATTTTTTTCCTCAAGAATTCTAATAACTCATAAACCGTGGAGCTTTCAAACGATGTGAAGATATAATGGGAGTGCTATTTGAAATAATAAGAATAAGAAGTATCTAGTAGGCTCTATCAGGTAGGTACAATCGGAAATTGCGGAGTTCTGAAAATATTTTAGGAAGAGTTGTCGAAAATCACAACATGCATACAAAAGTGTGATTGCTTTTCCACAAACTTCTAGAAAGCCGTCGCGGTGTAAAACCCTGTATAAAGTTATGTTTATTTTATTGAGAAAAGTTTGAAGATGCTTGTAACTCTAAGTTTTTTCGTTCAATAGTCAGCAGTAAAGAATAACACTATTACGTCAAGAATCGAATGAGTCTGCTGATTCATCCCCCCATCAACTCCACCACTGTTCACCCCGCTCGCGATCAGATCGGAATGAAGATTAAAATCGAACTTCCTACAAAAGCGCCGACCTTATGCATATAAAATTCTCGCTGTTTAAACGGAGAGAAATAACAAAAGAAGGGCGCTCTTTGTTATTCTCATGTTTACCCGATGCTTATTAGGATTTCAATTGATCCAATTAACGTTATATTTGCCGAGTATGATTGGGACGCATTTGCAAACGATATGCGAAAATGGCTGCATTGAATAGGGTAAATGTGTAGTGCTAATTCTGTAATTGTAGCTTTTTACGCAGTATAATGGATATGTTTCCATGCGTTCGAATGATGATTGTGAATGTGAAGCTACGCAGACAATCCCTATGAATATTTTATACAGTTTATATCCGAGAATAGAGCCGTTCGCCGACATTGCTATATTGAGTACCTACTAATTTCAAAACTAAAAATCAGTTGCCGCGTATAGGTTCAGTTCCAGATTTAGAGATTAAAATTGTTGCATTTTATACACGATCTAACCGATAATAGTTGCTTAGTAGTATATTCTGTTTTCGATAGTTACACCAAATAAAAATAAGTATTTTGTAGTTAATCTGGCCGGAGAAGCGGAGATCTGATTTCCTTCTCTTCATCATCTTAATGTATTTCTCTCCATTCTATTTCAATTTTCCTTCAACTTTTTGTAGGATTCTCTCCCATTTTCTGTTTCTTATGTTGCTCCCTCCCAGTTTTTGTCTTCTTTATTTTTCAACCGTAACAGAGCTCTATCTAACAATTCCCCAACATTTCTATTCAATTGCACTGATACAGGGTGTTTTTTTTTCATTTTTGAATTGCGCATTTGAACCCTAAGCCAACAATGGACAGAATTGAATTTATCCACGAATTTCTCATCGTTAAGTCCAGAGCTAATCGTTTGAGATCATTTTCGGCTGGAAATTCGAATACTTTGGGGCGAAATAATAAGGCACTCTTTCCTAGGAACGAGCGCAAAAAGATTAGTGATTCTTTACTAGCCTTCATGTGAGGTCTTCATCTGGCTAAACAAATTGTTTTTCTAGCATTAGCAAGCTCCACGTCTGACAAACGGAACATTCTTCTAGCTGGAATTCACATTTGTGGTAAAATGTGTCCTGTACATAGAAAATAGAGTTTTTCTACAAGCGTTTCAATTGATTTTGCGAAGAATCATTTGCAAATCATAGTTGAAGTATAGAATTTTTCTTATTTGTTATAATACTGATTCGATTGTTCGGCATCTGGATGGGTTAGTACTCTTCAAGAAGGGAAGGAGAAAAGACTAATACACCATTTATCAATTCATACAGGCTGACATGTTTCGGCTAATATGCCATTCCCAAAGTCATCTGGAAAATGTACAATACGATTGTAAATCGTGTGATCAATAAAATTGCCTGGAGCATGATGTTGAGGCTGCTGAAATTCTAAACAGCACATGGCAACTTATTACAATATAAATACGGGGTTATGTCAGATGTGAAATAAAATCTTCAATCAACGTTTCGAGTCGAGAATATAAACAAATCAATGTTGCAAAACAAACTATCACAACATTGCCATCAAAACTAAAAAAAGTTGGGGGCGCGTTACCAATCAAGAAGAGGTTATGTCACAGAGAATCTATAAAGCATAGAAAAGAACAAAAAGAAATTGATCTTTTTATTTAGTGTAGAAACAACGTTACAGAAATGCAACAAAATTTTTAATTTTTAAAATGAATTTGAAGAAAACTAACGGTGGACAAAGACAAAAAATTACATTGTATCCCACACCATCAAAAGACTAAAACTCCGACACTATCCCTCGAACCATTTATTTTATTCACTTTTTCGATCAACCTGAATGAGTCTTGAAAGCCGTTGACATTTAGGATCTCAACGTTCAAATGTTCATAAATTTCTAACTCTTCAAAATCTGAAGTACCTACTAATTTTGAGTTTTCTTCCTTGTTGAAAGTATGATTTTCTTTCTTTAAATGTACACCGAAAATGGACCTATTGTTATTTTCAACTCTAGAACTAGTAAGATACTCATTAATTCTTGTGTTAATGCTTCTTCCACTTCTTCCTATGTACCTACATATATTGTATTGCAATCATTGCATTTCAACATCGGTACTCCTTATTTACTCAAAAAATTCACTGAGTCTTTATTATGTACCAGATGTTGGCCTAGTGTATCAGCAGATTTGAAAGAAATTTCAAAGTCTGCAAACTGCTTGAATAGGTTACCTATCTTGTGAGAGAGGTTCCCACAGAAGGGGATGCTGATGTACTTCTTCACTGGATTCTCTTCCAATGTTGATCGATTATGTGGAGATGGTAGAAGTTTGTCCATCTCCAATTTGTTTTCAAATTTTGAAATGAAATCATCTATAAAGCCTGGTCCATATCCATTTTGAAATGCAATATATCTTGAGGTAGTTACCTCCTGTTGAATACCTTGGCTATCCATTCGGGTCTGGAACATCCAATGCAGGTATATAACTTTTGAAGGCTGAAAGTTTATGTCCAGATTGGTGACAGGATAGATTATGTATTGAGTGGTCTATTTGAGTTGCTTCCTAAAATCTCGAAAGAAAGGCCTATAGATGGCCAAATCCAGTCAGTCTCTGATTCTCCTCAATCTCCAGTGTAAAGTTAATGTTGTCGAGTAGTTTGTTGATCCAATCAAAAAATTCATTTATCTCAGCCTGACAACTATTGGAACCAAATATAATGTCATCAACATATCTATACCAGAAGAAACTTTTTTGACTGAAAGGATTGTTCCTTGTGAGGATAAGCTGTCTTTCCTTGTACGACATGAAGATTTCTGCAAACAAGAGAGACAAACCATTACCCATACCAAAACCCTCCTCTTGAGAGTGAATTTTGTTGTCGAATATAAAAATTTTTTGTTCCAAACATAATTTAGCGAGGCTGTAGACACTGTTGATGAAATCATTTCTCCTTCCCTTCTGGATGCTGTTTTTTTTTTCTTGTATTATAAATATGTGTAAGAAGCTTTTTCGTGAGAGTTAATTGGGGAAAAATATTTTCGCAATTACATTTGTGACAGTTAAGCTTTTGATGAAAGCTTTCGCAGCCTCTAAGGCCCAGTTGCTCAGTTCGTGATTTAAGTTAATCCTTGATTAATTTTCACATTTCCGTTCAATTCTGTCACGTTAATCTAGGATAAACTCAAATCTCAGCTTGATCCCGATCTGAACAACCGGGCCTAATAGTTACAGTTAATTTGCAGCACCTATTCCAAGTCGACACAAAACAGAGTAGTGAAATACAGTTTGGATAAAGCTTTCTCCATTTTCGGAATGATAGAAATTAATTTTTAAAATAATCTTTCAACGGTAATTACCCACCTATTAAACGTGATTTTTTGTCGACCACTTTATTCAACAAATTTTTTCCATATCTGAAAGGATTTGTGAATAGAAAGCTAGATAAGTTGTGAGAGTACTAGTAGTGTTTTTTTTTTTGGAAGAATGAAAAGTATATCAACCAGCGCCCCATAATTTACATCAAGTGCAAAGTCTCCACAATCAGTGCTAACCAATTTCCGCTCCATATAATTAAGGCGAAACGTAGATATTAGGTGAGCAACATCGGATGGCGGCCAATTTCATCTTCATCCTTTTTTTAATTTGCATCGAATATCGTGCAGTATGGTAAGTTGAAAAGGTGGATCGGTTTCTCCGACAGAAGATCGTAATTTTGACCATACACGCGATCGCCCTGGGTGATGGGTCAAACTCCCAAAATTTTGGTAGGGATAACATTCGATATTGGTAATTACTCTCCCACGCTATTAAGTAATTTAGGTACTGCGATTTAGGGTTGTATGTACTAAAATAATTTTCTGGAAGTTCAGGATATCCAATATTATAATCTTTACATGTTGTGGTTCCTTTTAGTTACTCAGGGTTGATTTACGAGACGATAAAGATTTAGCTCATTATGTTTCTGATTGAAAAATTATTGTTTGGTTATGAGGCTGATGTTCTTCGAGTATTCGTGAGAAAATCACACAAGAAATGATGTGATGTGATGTCGAGACATTTTGGAATTTTCATTCACAAGTAGTTTGTCTACGGAAACTGTGTGACCATCGATTCTGAACAGCCATAAAAAGGGGCTGAAGGGTAATTAATAATCAATTGACTGAAAAACTATGTATATGCAGGGAGTTTGCATTGGAATTAAGTCTCAAGGAGCCTGGACCGGACTCAAATTTTAAAGTTCTGTTCTGTTGAAACTAACAACTTCAACCTGATAAGGAATTTTCAGTAGAATCGATCTGAAATATAAGGAGTTATAGTGAAACAAATATTCGAGAAATTTGGGAAAATCCACTGTATATCGGAAACGGAGTACCTAAAACACACTTATAAGTTGTTTTTGATCTCAGCTCAATGCCCTCTATTTATGGTTTTGTTTGTCCGTTTACTCGTGAAACACCCTGTATAAGGGAAATAAAAGATCGATTTTATATATGTACTACTAATATATCACTAATACTTATATATTAAATGTCTACGTACGGTTAATCTTGCCTGAAATTACAACAGTTAGCACGACAGCAATAGTGCTTAGAGCGACAACATAGTAGAGAAATGAACAAAGTAAATATTTCACCTGGTAGAATCTGCAGGCTTAGAAAAACACCTCGAATTCAAGGTTTAATATCTTTTGGCAGCCTCCTCTAGCCCTTCGTAGTGCTCTATTCGGCAAGAAGGTTATCGAAGAAACTTTGAGGAATGTGTTTTCAAATATCTGTCAGAGCATTGGCGAGCATACATCACAACAGTGATATCTGCAGTGGGTTGGGTAAACGGTGTATTTACACACTTGAATTTCATTTTCCTGAAGGATGTAGAACAAAGAAATTTGATAATCAAACACAATGTATGCATAATAATTGAATATTGGTCTCAGTTACCAAATATAATAAGCCTATTTTGATTATTTATGTATGTAAATGTTTTAACGCCCTTATATACCACTGTAGTACATATGTATAATAAAATGTTCGAATTTGTTTTACTGTGGAGTAGTAGTTGCCAAATTTTTTGTTTTTATTTGAGAGTATTGGATGGTTTATTTTAATTGATGATAAAATTTAGTGATTGGAATACATAGTTTTCGATTAATTCCAAATCATCCCTAGCTAAGCCTTATTATCCACACCTACTAGACTTTCTGTTAAATTTTTTGTATTTGTTGCTAAGGTCATATGTGGTATGATTGTAATTTCCTACCCGACGAAAATTGCATCTTTTGCTGCTTTTTCTATTTCCCCATTTCAACGGATTCGTTTTTTATTCCTTTTCTGAAATATCGACGCCTCTGCTTTATATAAAATACCGTGAGCATAAACACCATACTGAAACAGTAACCGCATATTTGTGTTTTGTACCAAATCGTTCCATAATAAACGGAGACCTGCTTCATCTCCACATATCACGTGTCTAGGCACGTGCCGTATACAGAGCGCTTTTACATGAACTTGCGCCGATGTTTGTTGTACTCCCTTCTTGTAATTGATATTTCCTTAGTGCTTCCGAGTGTTTGTCATAAATTTAATGCGGCCTATTGAATGCATCAGCATGGGAAACATTTTGTAGTATTGTAAAAAAATAGCTCCAGGTGATGCGTAGAAACTATGAGGATGCATAGTTTTTTTGGATTTATGACTAATAAATAACTTTTTCCTTCTAGATTCACTAGATTGTTAATTTGTCGCCGAAGGAATGAAGTTTAAAAGGGGGTTGGCGTTCATTAATACGAAGTTGGATTGGTGTGGAATTTGACTGTATTTCGATTCTATTGATAGAAGTTGATGTCGGAAAATACTTGAATATCTGTTCGGGTTATATGAATGAATAAAATATAAGGTTCCTCATTCCTCATTTTTTCACTTTCCATTTGATACTTTCTCCACCTGATGACAGGAAAATAGTTATTACAAGTAACTATTCTGAAGAAGCAGCATAATGTAAAAATAATCAATAAAGAGTAAGTAAAATATAGCGCACAAAATTAATATCTACATTCGATAATAACTATTTCGTAGAGAAATGTTCGAACAGGTAGATTATATTTTGGAATTTGCAACATTTTATGTATAATTGTCAATATCGTCATGTAGCCTCTACGAGGAAATGGATGAACCTCTTGTTTCTAAAGATGGGTTTCTTACCAACATCATAGGGTTTGATAAAACTCAATTACCATCTAAATCCCGTATATCGGGCGTATGCCAAACTTCTCGATTATGTATGAAATGTAATTTAAAATGAAAATTGACCTGTTCGAGCATTTTTCTACAAAATGATGAATATCAAAGATATGAATTTTGCTCCATACTTATAACTCCCTCTATGAAGTTAAAAATATATTCTTGAATGTAGTTGTAAGTAACTTATAAGATGAGGAGATAAGTAACTATGTTTTGATTGAATAATATTTTGGGGGAGCTTTCATTTTTCTCAAGAATTATTAAGGGTTTTTTCTGAAACAAAAGGAATTAAAACAAAAATTTACTATTAGAGTACACTTCTCCTATAGAAATAATAAACTATTTGTCAAAACTAACAAATAATATTGAAACAAATGAAACAATATAAATGAAGATAACATTTTGGTGCACTTATCAGATTCCTACCTCAAATAATAAAACAAAATCTTAACTCTTTCAGAATTATTCACCGATTCTGCCATTATAATATTCAAGAAAAAGTAATGAGTACGCTTTTATCAGTGTCTAGTCTGGTACCTAATTCAAGATGTTTTCAACTTATTTGGTTTCAAATAACAACTGTTCTCCTAGTGTCTAATGTCCTTATATTTAGGAAATTAATAATTTAAGAGGAGGGGAACTGAATCAGACAAAACTTTTCATATGAATTTTAGTCGTCGACTTCACATAACTCGAGCTCTATGAGCTCATCTCAAGGAGTCAAAATCACACCAAGTGAAGTTAAAAGAAATAAAAATTTAGCACTAAAAAAAACTTTTTAAAATCTTAAGCATAAAATAATAAAACTGCAAGATAACTAAGACGCAATGGCAAAACTCTACTCTGATTGGTAGAATATAGGGAAATAGTAACATATCAATCCATATTAGTGGTATAATTAATAATTAATTTCTCCATGAATGCCAATTAATATGACTTCTTTATTCTTTTACTTGTGAATTCCCATGAAAGATTAATAATATGTCGAGTAGGCATCTAATATTTATTTGGGAAATTATGCATTTTAGTGAATAATTATTAAATCTTTGAGAATCAGTTGTGTTTTTGTGCCTTAGTTTTATTTTAGTTAATTTTACTCAGATTTTCTGAAAGCTCAATCAATATCTACTCAGTTCAAATATATCAATATAATAATAGTTTCTAATTTTGTCTCGAGTATGTGAGACCAAATTTTGTTTCAGTAATTTCGGGGCACTCTATGCATTTCACCATAAACTGGACGATGGTGTAGATGAGATCGAAGAAAAATTTTTTCTTTATGTGTTTTGTTTTTTTTTTTCTTGAAACATTCCGACAGCCTTGTATCTTGTATCACAATGTTAGCCGTCGTGGAATCACCAAATGTTCGCAAAAACATATTTCAGAAGGCCGCTATTGATCCCTGGAATGTTTCGATGAAAATTTCGTATGATATTTTTTTCTTCTGTTCCCATATTCTTCTTCAGGATGAAGAAGAAAATTCGCGTGACAGTTCCTTTTTTGCGCTGTGAAGGTATGCTCAATTTTTGTGGAATTTATTTCGGTCATTATCAATTTTTTCCAGAATTCTGCACCATATTTGAATTCACCAATAAAATGAAATACTGAGATGTGGCTGGAAATCGTTTTCCAGAATTCTGCACCATATTTGAATTAACCAATAAAATGAAATACTGAGATGTGGCTGGAAATCGTTGTTTCAGAATTCACACCTACTAACCAATTTGCCACACTCATCAACAAAATATTACTCAAACACCCTGTATCTCGCTTATGCTTCGAAAACTGGATATGAGCTAAAGACAATCTTTCTCCCCGATCTTATCTACACGACTTTATATGTTTCTCCAGTTAAGGGTTTTCAATTTGTTTCGTTTAGAATAAGAATGTAATCTCTAATCAATCGATAAATATTAATATAAGTGGACTTTATAGAAGGAATAATCAAGATTCACACTATTTTCAGTTCAGATATCCATCAAGTAGGTGCGAGGAATCTAAAGATATAATTCCGATGAAGATTGTGAAAGGAAGCAAATAGTTTTTGTCTTCGTCCTCTGATCAAATAAACACCCAAGCCATATTCCAGGAAGTCGAGGAGTCATCAATCAGATCGAGATAATATTTAGGTGCACCAAATTTCCGTGGTATATATTTAACCTCTACCGGTAAAGATATAGAGATAAAGTAGAAAAAAGAAGGAATGAAGGTAGTCAATCGAAAATTCCGAGTCTATCTAGGTGTGATGTCGAAGGCGCCTTACCCAGGCACCCCGATCATCGATAATGGTTCAATAACTAATCTCCGAATTATAGAGTTGCTGACCTATACTTATATTTAGCTAATTGGAGCAGCCCAGATCCAATTATAATTTTTTAAGTAAATATTGTTATCGGCATCCGATTCACTAAAGAGGTTAAATCGTAGAGGACGGTAATGGCTTCCTTTGAATTTTGGATCCATTTATCTCGAAAGATTATAGAAGGTCTGCTCTTATTCCTCTGCCACCAATATTCACTTTATTCCATAGAGAACCTGAATCTAGAAAAGAACAGTTTTTCAGTTTTGGCGAGTCCAGATGAAGCATTTGTATATAGAAACACAACAGATTAGTCAAGGTCATTGTGTATGACATGATGTTATGTGAGAGCGCACGAATTTGTTTTTTCGTTTTTGCAGGTAAATAAATAGTTGCGAAAAAATTTAAGGGCAATTTTTTTGATCACCCACTGCTTAGATAAAGCCTGAAATGCTATTTTCAACTTTTTCCTGGAAACCAGATAATCAAAATAAATGAAATTGACAGAGAAGTCAATTTGAAACAATTTTGGTTGCTTTATCCTCTATAAATTTAAGTTGAAAGATAATGCCAGCTGTTGATACACTTTTTTCTTCTCCAAAATCGTTACTTTTATCAAGAAATTACTCGACCTTATTTGTTGAAAATGAATCAAGTTTTAAAAAATTTATCGATGTTATAATATGAATCAGGAAAAAAGTTTCTTGCGAAAGATATTATTTTAGGGGTAACCATCACCATAAAAGTTTCTCTCGTCGCCTTCCTGCTCCCATAGAATGTATGCTCAATTTTCACAGACAATTCCCAAATTCAATTTCATTCAGTACAACATTTCAAGAAGGTGTAACCACAATACCCATCATTCATTAATTCTCAAGCAATAATGCACAATATACAGGGTCTTTCTCTTGAGTTTGAATTAGCTTATAACCTCATTCAGAAGAAGGCTGAAAAACTAATTCATAGTTGAATCGATGACTAATTTCAGAGGTCATACCTAATAGAAAAATTTGGAAAAATTCAGGAAAAACTCTCATGAGCCTAAATTGAAATACAAAAATTTTGGTTAATGAATAATGCTGTTACAACAGTTTGAAATATGATAATCATGAATGTGAAAGCATTAAAAATATTACGAAACTCACAAATTCAAATACTAGTATGTAGTATTTTTCTCCAAATGTTTAATCTTCTCAACAATCTTAAAAGTATTGTTCTGTGTATTATAACAGCTCGATCTTCAATATTAGAATAAGATATCCAAAGAGAAAGAATTATGGTTATTATTGAATAGGTAATAACAACCACAGCTGAAAAACTTCGTCCATAATAATCAAATATACTCGTCTAGACTATTTCCAAGATATAATGAGAATGTAATTATTTGCCGAGATGTCAACAGCATATACATATTAATTTTCAACAAAACTGATTATGGAAAGATGTTATAGCAAACAAATATTCCATTCATAAAAGAAATAATTTGTTGAAAAATAAGGTACGCAATTCAAAAACTATCCCGTGTTTCATGAAAATTCTCGTTATGTAAAATAATCCATTGTGTAAGTAGAAAATGATATTTGACTTCAATATCCCAAAGGAAGTTGAACCCTTCATTGGAATCTTATTTCAGATAATTCATCATCCGTATACCTGGTAATTCGTTGGTAGCTTAGTGATTGGTTTCGAGATCAGCAGCGATCGAAGGGTATCAAACACCCACGCCCATAATGTCTTCATAATCGGGAAGTATCCTGTTTGTTTTATAAAACACGTAGTTCACATCCTCCGCTCCAAGAACCCAAAGGTTAAGGTCCATTAGAGAAAATTTTATTTGTTTTTGCCGCAAATTATATATCGGGAGCAAGTGTTCAACGCTGTAGTGAAATTTATGGGAGGCTGACCTGCTAACATTAAGCCATTATTGTTATTGGTGTCTTATTACAAATTGGTCCTAATTCTTCTGAGTTGGATAGAAGGAATCTCTTGAAAATCATTCGAAAAATTGCGGACGTGAATTTCATAGGTAGTTATTGTACCTGGCAAAATTCTAACCTGAGCTGTGGAAACGAATGAATTATGTTCAAGAAGAAATTTAAACAGAAGGTAGACTTGGTCCGAATGAAGCGTTTCACAAAAAATCACCTACAGAAAACTTTCGAAATGACAAAGATGAAAAAAATTTTATATGATGACTGAAATATATTTCTATGATCTATGATCCTAATACAACCCTAGAGCATTATGTTATCTGAATTGGCTTTTTTCAAAATATATGTCATTGAAATCCTTTCAACTCAAATATATCGAAAAATATATTTTTAAAAAAATATTAACATATTGTATTTTATCTGTATTCACTTACGAAAACTAATTTCAGAATGATTACTCTCTCAAAAAACATTCTACGTCATTTTCTCAATCTAGCAATGCCCATTGAGTCAATGATGGTCATAAAAGTTTCCTGATCGCCATAGACTTAATAAATATCAAGTTTGGTGACATGGACTGAGCAATGTCAGAATGAAATTGGCTTTTTTATAGAAAGAGAGAAATGATCGTCGGGCATTCATCTGTCTCTTTTTTATTCACATAGAGGTGAGTATTTGACCTATTTCATGCATAGATAGAAAGGGAAGGCACAGTCCATGTCTATAGTCTATGGGTTTTGAGAAGGTATAGACCATTAAACTCTAAAAGAAGAAACTTAGATTACAGAAACAATTTTTTGTAATCTGTGGATATTGAATTCTATATCTTCTTGATCGGTTCCACTGTTGTCGATTCAACAAAAAGTACTAGTCATAGTAGAGGTATTCTAGGACACAAGCTTTCACATAATATTCGAATGTTTACTAAGTTTCGAAGGGTGTATTTCCGAAATTTGAAGCGAAACATTTACGTGTTGGATAACTAACGGAACAGGGTTTCCATAAATAATCTTAAATTCGATTTAGGAGTTTTAGGAAACTCCATATTTCATAAGGTTTCAAGATATACTAACCAAGAAATTGAAAAGATCTGATATAATGATAATGTACGTTCATTATTCAAAAAAAACGTATGCATGCATTGAAAATCTATATGTATAAAACCCCTTATTAATAATAATTATTATTTAAAAATATCAGCTTGCAATATTCATGAAAAAATATTTTGATATTCAATAATAAAAATGCTTTTTCTGAAAATCCTTAGAGTTTTCACTCTCAGTCTCTGAAACAAAATCAATTAAAAAATTGAAATAATTGATTTGATCCTGCGTAAATTCTTGCACTAATTTATCAAGAAAAAAAGTTGTTGCCCGATAATGAACGAAAAATGGAACTTTAAAATGACCACTTCGTAACGTAGGAACAAATAAATTATTACAGTTTTTTAATTGATTTTGTTTCAGAGACTGAAAACCCTAAAGAGTCCTTCCAGATCGAGATTGAATTACAATCGATATAAAAATGCTTGTAACTTGAAATGGTGCATTTTGTTTCTTGCTTTCCTATACCTATTTTCTTGCAGAATTAGTCATAAAATAAATAAATTGACAAATTTCGCCGATATCTTCAACAACAAAAAGTTTCTGACAAGGTGCTACCACTGCTAGGGTCAATCCTTTGATGGCGGTCCTGAGAGAGTCACGTAGTGCCGAAACACCCTGTATAGATTTATGTCATCAATGTCTATATGTTCTGATTTTGAGAACATGAAAGTGATTCAAGGAAAGAATTACCTTCAGTAACATAGCATGAATCTACAAAATTCATCGAATATTTTCTAACATCCATAATCTATATCTTTACTTCAAAATGCTTTATTGTTCAAACGATCGCACCAAATTGAACAATTCTTTTTTTGTTGTGTTTATTATTGTTAGGGCAAGGTTTATATAACAAAATATTCCCAAAAAAAATTGTACAGAACAGATAAAAAGGCATTCCTTTTTCTTAATTTAAATGGCAAAACTAGGTTTGCCGGGTCAGCTAGTAAATAATAAAGCAGTATCGCGGATCGAAAGCACCTTTTTGAGTTGATTCAAATTTATCTCTCAAGCAGGTATTTTTCGAGAACATCTATACAATACATCGATAAAGTAGCATTGACTGAAGTCTGGTAAAGTAATAATTAAGGCCTTTTTGTTATGAATGACGCGACCCATCATTACGGGTGGCGTAGCGTTAACCGTTTCATAACAAGTATAATACCAAAAATATTTCTTTATATTTTGTATTTTACAGCATCTTCATAATTATAATAATCCTATTTTATACCACTGGTTGTCGAGAGCTAACATATCCTTCATGTCCATTGTGTACTGAATGAGTCCATCGATAGATGTTTAAAATGATTATATTGATTATGAGGTTCCCCCTTTATTCATATTGTATGGCCAATGTCCTTAATATGACAACATCTTCAGAAGGATATCTATCGATTTGCCAATTCAAAACGATGATAAGTGTTTCCGAAAATTTGAGGTGGAATTTATTTTTTGTAATTCACTTATGTAAACTTACACAAGAAGCCTAAGAAAAAAGTATTACACTAAATTTCGTTATTTGTTGTTTAGATATATTTTATAGGTATAAGATATTTGCATCAGTTTTAATTTTTATGGCGATCATATATTCAGTACCTATATTTTGAATAATTTTCAGATATTTTCAATTAATACTTACATTGATTGTTTTATTCACTTTTCTTCAAATGATTCATCCACATATTCAGTACTATGGACCTATTAAACACGCTGGTCGAACAAAAATTCTTTGGTGTTTGGCAATTTTTATTATGCATAGATAGTTATGCGTTCAATTTAGTGATTCGTTGCACTTAAGCATCATTAATTGAATTCATGAGGCAATTTATAATTTAGAATTCATAGAAAATTACCGATAATAAGTGTACCTACATGGTATCCCATTGCTTGATTTTGGCTGCTTCTGATACTTCTAGAATAGATAGGTAAAAACATTGAGAGAGGAGTCTTGAAGATATAACATAATTTTGATATTTCGTCGATTTGCAAAATGTGCCATAACTTTTTTATTTCCGATAATAGAGAAGGGGTGTATAGATTCAGTTATGCCTCGAATTCAAACTACAGAGATTGATAACGTAATATTCAATATGTAACAATATAAATTTATATCTCAAAAGCTAAATGTTCAAACACATGAATAAATCAATTTTCTTGAGGAGCCGACATCAGAATGTTAATCTTTCGGCTAAGACAATCAAAAAGGTTTGGGAAGAAATAATCAAGATATAACCTTTCGAAGAGAAACAGTCGACAACAGGCTCAACAAAAAAATTAAATATAATATCAGTGATTCAATCAATAATGATATTCATCTATTCCACAAAGACCGCCTCGGTTTGTTTGTTTATTCTTCATCAAGTCAACCCACAACTAAAAAACGTTTAGCATATAATTAAAAAGAAATAAAATCGGAAGAAGCAGGTACAAAACAAGATATGGAGATTCATAATCGTGCCGATAATGTTATAAAAAAAATAACTTCATGAGGAACTGTGGATCTAGAGACATTTAGAGATATGGAACAGAAGAAGTCATCATCTTTTAACGCCGGGGCTGTTATTTCCATAATTTCGACTAAATTCCCAAGGGGTTGATAAGCACCCTTACCTGTAGGCTCCTTTACTAATGTTTCTTGATCATTTGCCGGATTGTTTGGGATATACTTGATGCATTTAAGTCACTGAACAAAGTTTCAATTCTGAATAACCTGCCCTTCACGTACAATTTTTCTTGACTCCCGATGCGATGCTCTCGGCGCGTGTTTCCCAGAGCGAAGTGTATCACAAACTTTGACAGAATGTAGATGTGCTTATTTTGACCATTTTTATTCCTATGAACCTAGGTCCGATTAGTTTCCGTTTAGGTTAGCATTTGAAAATTTTTTTTTCATGTTTTGATTAAGAAGGCCGATAAGAAATATCGGTGGATATGGTAATTGACGTTATTTCAATTATTCATTTGACACTTGTTTCACTGAGGCTGGTATCAACAATAACCATAATGGACATGTACGGGCGCTGTATCCATATGTCATTAGACAAAGACGATGTCAGCAACGTTTCTGTGTTTTCATGTTATAAATGAACGTTTAAATGCAGATTTGTATACAGGGAGCACAAACTTTTTGACTCCATTGATAACTTAGAGCTCAACATTGTTGGAAATAAGTAGTCAGTTGGCCGAATGAACATTTCCCGAATAAATATATAGGTCAAGGAGGACCAATACAATGGACACTTCGTTCACCTAATCTAAATCCCTGAGACTTTTATTTATGGGATCATATGAAGCAGCTTGTTTATCATGTTGAAATCCAATCTCTCTCAACATTAACACTAGATAGAGAGAATTCAAGATGCAGCAAACCTACAACACTACCCAAATCTAATCCGCCGAGTAACGGCATCTTTAGTTCGTCGATGTAAAGCTTGCATTCAAGCCGAAGGTGGACACTTTGAACAATTTTTATAGTCCCAAAATTTCCATTGAATATTATGATTTTAACATAAAAAATATGATTTTTCAAATGCTTGTATCTTTCAAACAAAAACGAATCGGATATATGTTCATAGGAAGAAAAAATTCAGAATAAGCACAGCTACCATCTGTCAAAGTTTGTCATAGAGCTTGTAGAACACCCTGTATATCAACTACTTATTAAACATATTTTGTATACTCTACAAATACTCTACAATACTGTGATGTATACCCATACGAGGAATAAATAAATTGATAGACCGACTTAGACCATCAGGAGACACGATCAATAGTACAATGAATAACAAATGGAACTCTTTGTTCCTTTATAACAAAGAGTCAAGAAACAGAGAAATGTTGTGGATGGCGAAAATAACAGAATTACAGTTTTGTCCTATTTTCATGCGAACCTCTAAATAACGCTGAAAGAGGACGAGATTTGATTACCAATCTGAAAGAAATCTAGGCCTATGTTTTTCTAGGTCAGGAGGATTCTGAAAATATATAAGATGTATCTTTACCAATTTAATTTAGGGCAGGATTTGAAATAAACTTATTTCGTGAAAAGACACAATTCTTTATGTTTATATTCACGATGGACCATTAACTGGCAACAGTTAACTTGGAGATTGTTTTTTTATATAATTCGTTTACTAACGTAACGTTTAGGAAATAGATATGGACTCAAAGAATTGAGTTGCTAGTGGGGAACGATGTTCAGAACTTACGGTTCTAACATCCCCAGATAAAAAGTGTATTTTTGTAATATATAGTATCTTCTAGAGACTTTTTGAAGCTCTCGGCTGTCAAACAATGGTCCTCATCTCTAGCCACCATGTTGACCGGATCTAATGTCCTCAGATTACTTTATATGTAGCTACACTCACTGATAAAATGGACTTCAAACAACGAGTCAGAAATACATTCGGGTTAGTCGTTTCATAAAAACGTGGTAATGAATTTATTTTATTTTATTTTATTTTAATTTCAACAGGTTTGCAGGCCTCTTCCTACTGATGAAATTAAGAGAACAGTGCACGCTGATAAAGCATTTCTGATACTCGTGAACAAACGCCTGTGCATGAACAATCAGAAATTTTTATGTCAGTAGAAAAGAAGCCCTGTAATTCTGTAAACGAATTTCTTTCAAATTTCATTCTGTCAAACAAATTATTCTCACTCCATATGCTTATGTGTAAGAATGTTCCAACAACTTAATTCAGCTGGACTTTTCTAGAGACAAAAGGAAAACTATCGTTATGTGAAAGCACTATTTTAAGACTTCGCTCACAACTGCTAATGAGAATACGCTTATCATTTGTCAGATAGGTAGGTATTTGAGCTTAACCCTACTGGCATGCCAATCACAGTTTTTCGACAATTACTCTTTCTTGAATGATTGATGTATCAGCGATTGCATTCGATTTCATTCAAACGATCTATTTTAAATCAACAGAAAAACAATATGTCTTGTAGGATCCAGTTTATATTCAAAAAGCAAGTCATTTTTTGTTGATAGTGTCTGCCTTCAGTCACTAAAGGTTATCATTTAATTTTCTAGCTAGAATAAAAGAACGAATACTTCAACCCATTTGCTTGTGCAAGATGAAATGTTTCATGAACGACGAAATTCGATAGTTGTGGGCCAGATAAGGGTTGCAGGCAAAAGATTCATATTTCATAATATTATAGCATGGTAGAGCGGGTTCTCCCAGTTTTCGGATCACCTATCTTTAAAATTCGACAAGTTCTGATTTTTTCGCTGCTTATTCATCAAGTTTTGCCACGAGGATCAATTTTATACCGTGTTGAATTACAAATGTACACTTTTCTTCTTGGGTGTCCGAAATTAATTCGTCGGGTAAAACGTGATCAATCGATCGTGTAAAGAGCTGCAGGTTTTTATTTTATTTTCGTTTTGGTACCAAGATTACTTTCCCTGCCTTTAATCCTTTAATGGACTACGCATTTTCTTCCCCAATGATTATTTTTCGATATAAGGTCCTTTCGTTTGCATAGAAAGTGTAGCACTTTTCTACACTAGATGTAATTTACACTAAGTAATCTACTTCTAAATGGATGCTATTAAATTTGCTATAAGTTCATCACTTTAGAAGAGCATGAAAAAGTAAAATATCTTCTGAGAAACGTAACCATATTCCGAATTCGAATTATAAGTCTATGAGCGTTTCAACCTAACGTCAGTGTTTTTTTCATTCCTTTGCGCAATTACACCGAAAATCAGCTGATTTGAAGTGCAGTGTAGATTACACTACACTGAGAAACAGAAGAAAGGATCCTATAGATATATATTCGATATATTGTGATATTATATCTACCTACATTTCTTGTCAAACTGTGAATGCTCTATTGGGTTTTTATGTGTTTATGTATTCCTTTTGTCTCTTAATAAATAAATAAACAGGGTGAGTCTGTGGAGTGTGCATATAAATATATGTACAGTACATCCCATTTTGGATGAGACAGCCAGGTTTCTCGCTTGCTATTCAATATAGAGCCTTGCGGTTTTTACGTTCCTGTCCTACTTTTTTGTGAAACTCAAGTTGTCCTAATCAGATTTTGCATAACCGTTTCCGTTTATGAGATACAGGGTGATTTTGGAAATTGATACTTTTCGGACCTTCCTTTATCTCCAGAATTATTAGAAATAATGCTGAGCTAAAAAGTACTTCTGATACAGAATTCTGCGTAGAATCCAGGGGTGTACTCAATTTTTTTTCAAGGTATGATTTTGAAGATACGACGCAAACCTATATTTTTTTCAATGGAACATACTGTATTTTATTACTTTGTTGAATTCGTTATTTTTTTCCCTTCAAAATGATGTATGATATTATATAGGTAGGATGTTCAGAAATGCTAAAAAACCCTAAAACATCACATAATGATGATTTTTGTTAGTGGGCCATGGATTTCCCATATAAAAGATGAAATATTTGGATAATTTTCATTTGTGATTTTTACTCATAGGATAGTAAGCGAACAAAGATAATAGACTCATCACTAACACGAAAAACAAAACGTAGGTACCTACCTATACTTCATTCAAATTTATTTTAGCAGTCGGTTGGCCATGAAATAATTTTTTCAAGTTTTTGTAACTAGAACGAAGTTAGGTTGGCACTCATGAAATGTCGTTAATGTCATAACGCCGTTGCCACAAGTGATTGAAAAAAGAGACAGGGTTTCAGGAAGTGCTATTTAGAATTCAGGTCCGCTCATTCAAATAGTTATACCCTGATATTCTAAAATCCACAATACGTCAGACGGTAGCGAACATATTCGATGTAAGAGAATTTATATAATGCTTCATCTGAATCTAAACGACTTATATTTCAGCTGGATATTTCCACAATCAGAAAGATTGTGAATGAAGAGGATGACAAAGAATTCCCTTCTATTGGGAGACCCAAAAAAGTGGTGGCATTTGAGAATTTTATGTTTGAGAGTTTGAGTGAATGCGAAAAGTTTAGTACAGGATTTTCGATTAATGTCATCGTAGAATAAGTTCCCGAAAATTGATTTTTCTATTTTTCATTTGACTTGTCTTATACATTGTAAATGTCTTAAGGTACCAATAAATACCTAATTATTATTATTATATCAATGTATTGAGATGAATAGCCACAAATACGCGCAAGTTGCCCTGTTACTTGTTTATTCATGTGAAATTTTTGTTCAAAGGTGAAGTTCATCTTAACTTGAAATTCCTTCAATTGCTTTTACTTATATTGATGCAAGATGATTTTTGTTGAAGAATTTAACATTCTTGTAATTATCTGTTAATTCCTTCGGGAGATACCCATTCCCAACTACTGCATCATATGCATTTCATCTTCGGGTTAATATTTTTGAAATCTACAAATGATGTAAGCCAAAGAAGATAACGAACATTATCTCTCCTCAAGCTAGTGCATATTATCTCTTGTATTTTCCATGCAAATAACTGGATTTGGTATGCCTTCAATCAGTTTGTATAAACATATTTTCCGAAGAGATTCGACATTGTGAAGAAATACGTAATAACAGAAACTTTTACGTAGAACTGGCAACACAGCGTTGATTTAAAACCCAAAAATGTTTCGACAATTGTCATAACCCCACATTTTTGTACTATACAGAGTGAAATGTGTCAAATTTCTATGGCCAACCGACTGCTGAAATAAAAGTATTATTGATTTTCGTGGTACTTAGCAGGTGAATTGAGAAGAGATGAATTCTGGAGGTTGCCGAAAAATTATGATGGTTGGGAGTAATCAATATATCTATGTATTGACAACTCCAGCCACCAGCTCCACACATTCTTTAGCAGATATTATACAGGGTCTTTCACGAGGAGCCTCACCCATATTTATACGGGAAACTACTGAACATATTTTCATGAAATTCAGCGATTATAAGTATTTCACGATGCTGATGAAATCTAAAATATTTTCAAGGCATGAGCACCTCCGGTTTTTCCGGAAATGACGTCAACTGCCGTTTTTCAAATTGGAACACCATTTTTTTATTGCAGAAATAGATTCCTTAGAAAATTTCAAGTTATTTTGATGTAACATTTTTCAGTTTTGGTTGGAAAATTCTCTCTGAGCGGGAAAATTCGAAAAAAAAATCGAAAATAGAGCTCCGCTGAAACAAGAATAACTTCGAGGTTTTTGGATGGAAAATTTTCATTTTTGGGATTTTTCAAGATGTAAGATTGATGTATCCACTTTGAAAATCGAAATCGCGATTCATGATACAGGGGGTGAAAAAATCGCTTTCAAAGTTAGGGATGACAAAATCGTGAAAAATCAATTTTTTCAAATTAGAACCCCATTTTTTTATGGCAGATATTGAATCTACGTTGAAAAATAATGTGAGTGTATGCATCACACCCTTGCCCTAAAGTGGATATTTTCTGAGTTATTCACAAAAAAATGTTTTTCGTCTTGAATTTTCAGCTATTTCTTTTCCCTTCACGCCAAAAAGTTGAAATTTTCAGGAACTGTTACTTAAACCATGTTTTAGATTTTACTACCCTAATATGCAAGAGAAAAAAGTTACAGATATCATTAAAAAAAAAGAATGTAAAACATGGTAAGTTTTTGCATATGGTTGATAAGGAATTATTTATTTATCACTGGAGAGAAAACCGATGGCCGAACAGTTGAAATAAAGAGGATTCCGATACAAATTCGAATCAAAATTCGCCATCTATTTAGGAACAACCTGTAACTTTTTTCTCTTGCTAATTAGGGTAGTAAAAACTAAAAGATGGTTTAAGTAACAGTTCCTGAAAATTTCATCTTTTTGGCGTGAAGGGAAAAGAAATAGCTGAAAATTCAAGACGAAAAACAGTTTTTTTGTGAATAACTCAGAAAATATCCACTTTAGGGCAAGGTTGTGATGCATACTCTCACATTATTTTTTAACGTAGATTCAATATCTGCCATAAAAAAATGGGGTTCTAATTTGAAAAAATTGATTTTTCACGATTTTGTCATCCCTAACTTTGGAAGCGATTTTTTCACCCCTGTATCATGAATCGCTATTTCGATTTTTAAAGTGGATACATCAATCTTACATCTTGAAAAATCCCAAAAATGAAAATTTTCCATCCAAAAACCTCGAAGTTATTCTTGTTTCAGCGGAGCTCAATTTTCGATTTTTTTTTCGAATTTTCCCGCTCAGAGAGAATTTTCCAACCAAAACTGAAAAATGTTACATCAAAATAACTTGAAATTTTCTAAGGAATCTATTTCTGCAATAAAAAAATGGTGTTCTAATTTGAAAAACGGAAGTTGACGTCATTTCCGGAAAAACCGGAGGTGCTCATGCCTTGAAAATATTTTAGATTTCATCAGCATCGTGAAATACTTATAAGTGCTGAATTTCATGAAAATACGTTCAGTAGTTTCCCGTATAAATATGGGTGAGTTTCCTCGTGAAAGACCCTGTATATTATAGGGAACGATATCAATGTGATTTACTCAAAATGTCACAACTCGAATATGCCCTCTATGGATTTCTCGAATTGTTCGATCGACCGCATAAATATCAATATTCGATATATAGAAAATTTTTGCAATCAAGAATTCGCATTCAATTCAAAATGTGGTCGACGGAAAAATCTTGTAATCAATTCGTTTATTAATTAAGCGATTTATGATATCGAACATTAACGTATCTCAATCATTAATCGCTTTCATTAATAACCTAGTTGATTGAATAACTATTTCATATGATCATATGGCATTTACCTACTTTTATAGAGTATTTTGCATCCGATTCAAAGTGTTTACTTCACTTCACTTTGTTGTTAAGAAATACCTTAACTGCTTTTCTACACTTGGTACCTCTAAATAGGTGGTTTGTACAAGATGCAGCGCCCTCATAATATACACAATATTTTTATCAAACATTTCTCAGAAGATGAATATGAAGAGGAGTTCCAGTGCCTTGGTCCGCTAGATCTGTCGATTTGAATCCTTTGGACTTGTGTATTCGAGGTTATTTGAAAAGTATGCAACATCAGTGAATAACATCGAAGAGTTGCAACACCCTGTCAAACGAATCGAACACAACCAAGTCCTCTCCAAAGAGTACGTAATTCCTTCAAGCGACGATGTACTTTCTGCATTGAAATGGACGGTAGTCATATGAAACATCTTCTGTAAAACACTAACTAGAAGTCAAACATAAATCTTCTGTAATTTATCATATTTTGTTGCGCTAGTAGGTACTAAATATTTTGAAGAGTATTTTTTTTGAATTATACTGTGCCTTTCGGTGGCTTTCTTCATTTTACAATACTTGGAATGTCCCCGGCTCTCAAATCCAAATGATATAAAAGAACATTGTGTATTGAATTTTCAAGATGAGTTTTGACATTATTCAGGCGTTTTTTTGAAATCATAAATATACTACACTTAAAACGAAAAAAACGCGTGAATAATGTCAAAACTCAACTTGAAAATTCAATATAAATTTTCTTTAATATCACTTAGATTTGAGAGCCGGGTACATTCCAAAGATTGTAAAATGATTAAAGTAACCAAAAGGCACAAAATATAATTTAAAAAAAATACGTTTCCATTAAAAGAGCTTTTTCCATTATTTTCAAGGTTGGCAAACGTTCCTGATCTCGTCCTTTCAAAATGTGGTCGACGGAAAAATCTTGAAATCAACTCGTTTATTAATTGAGCGATTAATGATCACGAACATCAATCGCTGTCATTAATAACCTAGTTGATTAAATAATTATCTATATATATTAATAAAAAAGGATCTATGGTTTACTTCAAAATGCTTTATTGTTCAAACGATCGCACCAAATTGGACAATTCTTTTTTTGTTGTGTTTATTATTGTTAGGGCAAGGTTTATATAACAAAATATTCCCAAAAAAAATTGTACAGAAGAGAAAAAAAGGCATTTCTTTTTCTTACGACCAATCGAGCAATCACGATGAGTTAGTTATTATTATCTACCCTAGAAATAATTTAAATGGCAAAACTAGGTTTGCCGGGTCAGCTAGTTTTATATATTTCTCAAGGTGCCAATCCGATTGAGTATTGGAATTTCCAAGACCTGCTTAGCAGCAGGCTCATTCGGCTGATATGGAAATTTGTCTGAATGGCCTAAGCAGTCGTGGACATAGTAAACGGAAGAAGAAGGTACTAATTCGATAGAATTAACACTCAATAACTAGTTGTGAAGCAAAAAAGAAAATCTGAAGTATTTTCTAGCTCTAGAAAATGAAATAAATTCTCAAAAAAGAATAGTACCTCAGGGATTTCTTGATTTTCTAGTGGGATCTCCAAGAATATTTTTCACATTTGAATTTTTGTTACTTTTGAGAGAATAATATTTTATCTTTTAATGACTTTTTCTCGATAAAGAAACTCTTCAAAGACCTTGACAAATTCGAACAAATTTCGTCGAAAGGAATGTGTCTAAAGGTTGTGCTGACTTCTATTCCTAGATGAATATCAAAACATCTAAAACATCCCGAACCGCAAAAACAAAGATGAAATCTGATAGCTTCAAAAACACAGGGAAGAACAAATCGTTCCAACCCTTTATAAATTAACAGTTTTCGAACCTTTTCGCATAGATGTAAACTGATACTTTCGTACTTCTGAAGATCCAGAAGTTTGATCAGGATGCTATCACGATTGACCAAAACGGAATTATCATATCTCCCACATCTTGACATTGTGTAATTAGTAATGTTAAGGTACCAACGATCCATAAATACAGAACAACAGTTAGAAGATGTCACCGGCCCTTCGGAGGTCCTTCCACCTGTAGAAGACGGTGGCAGGGGGGCACCTGCCCACGCACGCGGCACATAAATCTATCCTCGATATCTAGATCCGTCTGTCGACAGGTCTCCTGGTATGCAAATTCGGATGAGGAGGGTCATGGCCCCGACACTTTGTCTATGAGTTATACCCTCTTAATTCCCACGATAAAGTGTAAAGTTGGGGGTGGGTTGTAAATCAAAGCGTAACAATGATCAATTAACTGTTACGTTCACGAGAAAAGGATACTTGATGTAGAAAGGAAGATTCTATAGCGCTTCAGATGGGAGCCGGAGAGATTCTGGTTAACATGGCGGAAGAGATAAATTTCAACATCTTGTTGACAAGTCGTGTACCTGTCTTGAAACAACCTATATTGCTTCCTCTGATCGAACTTCCGCCGTTGACATGAGAATAGTATCTGAGAATTCATTTCCAGCTAGTATTTCAAATAAATGTATTAGTTATACAGGGTGTCCCGGAAAGAATGCGTTAAAAGGTAACCATTCACTGAGGTCATCAAGGTGGACTCCTATCAAGAGGTTTTAATTGCCTGATAGCCTTCGTTTAGAATATACGGGGTGATAATCAGATTTTGAGTAAAATTTCAAAGCTCAAGAAATTTTGCACTAATCAACAGACCGATTTCAAATTTCGTAGTGGTTTCACCCATATACGTCAATATTTGATCATCCCATACAAAGAATCTGTAAAAAATTTTCATTTTTGTAACCATAGTAAAACAACTCAACTATAAAATACCAAAACTTTGCTCAGCACGATCATACAGGGTGAGTAATGAATATTTGTAGGTGTCCGCCTACTCTTGACTTTTCGCAGCAAGTAAATGTAGCTGCTCCATAGATTTCTTTATTGAACTCATTGAATTTCTGATTTTTCCCAAGCGTTCTAAATCCTTCGCAAAAGTTGCCCCCTACTATGGATCTGTACCGCATAGATCCCTGGTAAAAATATAAATTCATAATTAAAAATCTTTCTGAGAAGATATACAAATATGTGGAGTCTCATCAAACGATTACCACCATACCACCATACATTCAGAATCTCTTTTGATTCTGTTTTCGCGTTATTGCATTCGAATTTTCTACAACCTTCACATAAAAATTACGGGAATTGTTTTCTCCATACCACATTTTTAGTACTTAATTTTCTATTTTCAATGAGTGTGTTATAATTTCTTCTTGAACCATACAATTTGAAGAATGATACAAGAACTTAGGTAAAAACCCCTGTAAAAAAAAATTTCAACGTTGTGGTGGATTGTAAGGAATGAAACTGTTCACAAAATAAGCTGAAGTATTTGCTTTCCAAAGGCACTACGGAAATTGATCCTTCCCTCCTGGAAAAAATATACAGGGAGTCCTCTCCAAGTTATCTATATACCAGGAAATTTTATCTGAATTAGAAAAAAACGCAGAAAAAAAATATAAAATGATAAAATTGAATTCATTATGTGAGATTGACCTAACCTAACCTAACCTAAAATTCGCAACCCTATTCGAAGAATATTGAGAAACTTCATGCCTTAACGTTAAGCCTACGTTGAAAATGTGTGTGAAAACAGGCATCATTTGATAAACTTAGTAAAGTAATGCAACGTCAAATTAGAACTTTCCACAACAGGAGTTTGGTTACCTTACACAGAGTGTCCCGGCACTAGGTGACTCTCAGGTGCGAATGAATTATTTAAAGATGAGTCAGGAATACTTCAATTTTTTTTTTCGTAGGACACCCTCCTGAGGTGATATGTGCCTTCAGAAAGTAATCCTATAAATCAGTTTTTTGTGATAACTACTTCCGAGCAACTCAAACCCAATTTGAGTCAATACGAGAATATAAGTATAGAAATCAGTAATGATCTATTTCCAACAACTTCTCCATAAGTCTTCAGGACCGCCAGGAACGCCATGACCATTGCACTTAATGCAATTTTTGGTTGAAGATCTGAAAAATTCCTCCATTCCTGAGCATTCCTGACTTCATATACTATATTCGAACCTGATAAAGGGTCAGGTAGTTCCGGCACACCCTATATATCCATAACACTATATCCTGATTTGATATGAAAAGAATACTTCGCGTTATAGGTCACACTGCTTTTACCCACCTCTACATTTTCAAAAGGAAAGAAGTCTGGGTTAATTCACATAGAACATAAGAGAAGGACTTTATTTACAAGAAAAAGGATATATTTTAAATAAGATTGATCCAGAATATATGACAAAATATGATAAAATGATTACACCTCTATAATTTATTCAATCTACCTTTTTTATATTGATCTTATATTTTATTCAATTCACATTTCATTTATACACTTATTTCAGGTTTTTCTTTTCCTGTAACTTCCTGAGGCGTTTCCCAGATTCACACTTTTGTGATTGAATGTGAGCAATGGTCGCATTCAGCGGACGGAGCGCAAAACGCTTCTGCTACCCATCGGTAGCGGTAGCGGTCGGGAACATGTTGAACGTTCGCTGGCAAGCCGAGATAGGATAAGGCAGTCCAACGAGCTGTCACTATCAGCTGATTAGTCGAGGAGTCTGTAGGAAAGACGTAAACAAACGGATTTTTTAAGTTTCGTTAACCTTGTGCTGGTTAAGTCAGTTTTATTTTTGTGAAAAACATAACCTAGAATTCTGACGAATTACTTTGTTGCTCTAGTATATTTCCTATAACTTATTTAACATCCTTCTTTATTACCTTCCATCAATTTTCATTTCATTTTCCCCAACAAACTCAAGCTCGTGCATCTTCCACACTAAATAACAACTACCTACTCAGTTCAAGTCCAACTTTCGCTCCTTTCCGCTACCGCTACCTAGCACAAATCAAATCCGCTCCCAAAAGTGGCGTCCGCTCCAGAACGTGTTGAGAATGTAGCGCATATGTCACCGAACGTTTACGCTAGCGTTTGGTAACAGTTGCGCAACTGTTTCGTCCGCTGAATGCGACCAATGTGAGATGTCCTAGGCTAATGAGCGAGCTAGGTGGTCGATATCTCGTTAAAAAAATCAAAAGAAATAAGTCTTTACTTACTGCCCCTTTTTCTCCACGCATAGATAAAAAGCATGCGCGTCTTTGAAAAATTGAATACTCAAGATATTTTCTCTTATTTTAATTGAAAATCTAATTGAAAGTCTTGAGCCAAGACTAATTCATTGTCAGTGCCGTCCTCGAAGCTAATTGTATTCAATTTTTTTGTCTAGAAAATTCGGTGAAAAATAAGTTACAAATTTTCTCGATACATTTGAATGCAAAAAGATTGTTAATCGAGAAATGCGTAGAAAAGTAACATTTATATCATGTTGAAATTTTCATATGGAAACGAAAAAAATTTTATATTTCGTTGTTGAATTCATTCAGAGGAATAATAGAAGCTTTGCGAGAGTCAATCAAACTTTCCTCATATAATTTTTGTCGCGAACAATCCCTATAATGAAGGAAGTAGGTATTTAAATACCGGACTAGGAAATAGATTCTCCCACGGTACCTGACCAACATCACAAATTTCTTGTGGGAACGCCAACCTCTACCTCTTCAAAGATTCATCCCTTATATAGACCCGTCTCAAGAATGTCCATCATTAGGAAGGTACTTCGAAAAAAGGTAGTGGTTTATTGCATAAATTTTTCACACTTCATATTTTAGCTTTCTCACTCATTTTTCAACGATGCCATTAGAAAAACTTTAGCATATAACTATCATATATCGTCGATACAAAAAGATATGAATTTCACGGAATTCAAGATGAGGAAATTAGATACAACTATGAGTAGAAAGAATTGAGGAGTATAATTCCTAGGACAGCGTTTCGTCTTATTAAGGTTGATGAAAAATTCAGAGAATACGAATGAGAAATTAAATTCCTCTTGGCTATAACGCAGTATTTAAAGCATAATTCACCATCAGAAACCAATGTGTATTCAGAAAAAAATTGAAGCTTATACCGAATCTGACAAATATCTGAATAAGGACATTATTATCGGAATTTGAAATTTGATGATTTGAATGGAAATCTGACAAATAAGATGCTATCTACATCTATTTTCTAACGTAGCAAATACTTCATGAAAATCCATGATTGAACTAAAAACTGAATTACATGATTTCCACTGAAAGTTTACCATCGTCTTCATGAAGATTCTACTGCGACAGCGAAACACGTCCATGACACGTGTTCCAGTACCTCATGTCAGTGAAAATGATGTTATATAGTTTTCACTTCTCTTTATTCTGTAGATTCACTCACTTAAGGCTTATTACAGGAGCTAAAAAAATGAACATCATAGTGTGTGTCCGAATATTTCCATTTTATGGGTTTCAATAATTTATGCGGTTTTGATACTGAAGATTCACGAAATTTCATCAGAAATTGAACATGCACTAGTTAAAATCTATTTCGAAATTCCATTATGTTTGTAAGTGTGAAACGGTAAAGTATATTTCAAAGCTCACTGCGATGATATAATCATGTAGTATTATTATTAAGTATTCAATCCTTTAATAGGTCTGTCCAGTTCTGATTTTTTTCATAGCCTGAGGAAGGTGGAAAACGTTCTGGCGAATCGTCGCCTAACGATTGATCGATTTTTTTATTGGTGACTTCACATGAAATTTTCTTCAAGAAATAATTGAATTGTTCTTCAAAAACTCAGCACAAGTATAAATTTTAAGTTCCCCTCATGATTTCAGAAAGATTACTATATTTAAATTATCGCATCTGAAATATTGTAGGTATATTACTCCAAAATGATGAGACTGGAATATAGTATATTTTCAGTTACTCCAATTTTTTTTTGTTTATTTTACAATGATGAATAACTTTCTAATATTATTATTATTGAATGCTCTCACAACCAAAATTGAAATTCCAGTTCATTCTCTAATCGCATAACGGTTATCAATTTATCATTAGTACGGCCACAAAAACCTTTTTTGTGACCGAGACGAAAGGGATATTTAACCCCAAGTGAAGGTATTCAAGATTCGCCGACAGCGATCCACTGCGGTGCAGACTAATTTCCTAAACGACAAAAGGAGTTCCTCAAATTGGAAGCGAAATGACCGTCGCTAATTTTATGTCTCGGGGATACTTTTGTGTTTAGAAACATTCCCCACTCTGTTCGGCTCCCAGTTGTGTTCTGATAAATTTTACAGTTATGCTTCGCCTGACATGTTCAAATTATGCTCCATACATTCTTACATTTGCAATCTTGAAGTATCAAAAAACATTTTTGTTTTAATTGAATTTATAGATTACAATTTTAAATTTATTCCGAAAGAGCATAAAAGATTATACAAGGGTGGGAGTTTGACTCAAAGGAAATGCCTTTACACTAAACCACTGCCAAACATCAATATTTAAATGCCTATTCAAAAAAAAAAGGGGAAACATGCGGTAAAAATTTAAATGGTTATTCCTTGGGCTATTTTTGAAAATTATTTCGTTTTTCATAATTCGAAGGAAACTAGAAAAGTAGTTAACCAAAATATGAAAATGTTTTTTTTTATAAAACTCGATGTTCTTTATTTATAGTTTTGTTTGTCCGTTTACTCGTGAACACCTTGTATATCATCCTAATGTTACAATCTCTTTTGTATATAGATCTCCTAAAAATCCAAAGTGTTTTTTTCTTGTTTGAGTCGTTATCTATTATAACTATACAATATCCAAGAGTCCACAGTGTAATCAGAAGTGTATGCATTTAGTGTAAGGGAAGATAACATAAACAACAAGAAAAAGTGTGTTCAACTTCTGTATGTTTATGTTCACATCTACTGTGCGTCTACTACTATTTTTGTTTACGTTTACCCCAATATTCGAATGTTCATTATAGTATTTGTGTTTGGTGAAACAGTGTTTCATTCGTTTTTTCGACTTGAGTATCAGGAATTTCGTAGTCGACATGCCTGGACATTGTGAAATTTGTGGCAAATATGCTGAAAAAGATTACTTTCGATCGGGGTAATCGTAAACAAAAACATGTTGCTGTTGGTCACAGAAAGTTCTCCTTCGTATATATGCGCAATGCGGTATCTTCTATTTCTTTTATCTACGGTTTTCATACTGCGGAGTGCTCAGTGCTCGAAAGACTTTTTTCCAGTTTCGATACAGTTCTGATGCCAAACAATCGTCAGGGCCGCCGTCAGGACCGGCAAAACGGGCACCCTGCCGGGGCGGCACATTCTGAGGGCGGCAAATCAGTTGATAAAACGATACCAATTTTTTCACACAAAATTTTTTTTTCTTCAAAATCGGAAAGACGAACATTATTAATTATTAGAGTGAAATCTAAAAGATGGCTTTTTGCGCTTGGTCGCAAAACAATTCACATATGTTCTTCTCAAAGTACCGAATAAGAATGCATTTCAACCAGAAACAAGAGGAATACCGCCAGATGGAAAACGATCGAAGATGCCTCATTCTACTCATGAATAACTATCAAAGTCAGTCTGTAAATATCTCCATCGCAGCGGCCACTCACTGCCTTTTTTTTGAGTTATGGCTCTCTAGCCAATCGGTCTCCAAAAAGACCGTGACTTTTATCAAAATAAACGTCACGGACTGTATAGTTTTTGGGGCGGCTTCCAGGATAATTCAGAAATAATTTTTATATTCTGTTTGCCAATCCGAATTTGCAATGCTGATTTCTGGGGGGAATATAAAATACTTGAGAAGCAAGAGTACCTATCAACCCTTTAAAATAGTAGGTATATCGTGTTTATACGAATTGAGACTGTTGTAGATTTTCATATAATCTCTTTATCTGTAGAATATAGAATTTCAAATTGAATCATATTGAAGGCCAGTTCTATATCTGTATTTTTCAAATGTTTCACTTTATGTATTTCACTTTATGATACCGGCGCCGGCGTAGTTAGTGATTCATAACTATTGGGACATAGGCTAAGGGCAGATTGTTTAGATCAAAATATGGCGATAGGACCAAATATACCTCAATAAAATATTGCTGTGAAAAAAAATAGAGGGCGATAAAGTTGAATTTTATTTTTCGTTTCTTGCAAATAATTTCACTGTATATTTTTTCATCCGTTTTTAAGAAAAACACAATTGAACAGTTCAGAGCATCGGAAGTGGATTTGAATTAACGATTTATTTATTTTATTCATTTTATTTTATTTCGACGATCAAGCAAAATTAAAAACAATGTAACATAAAAAGAATAAACTTAAATTAAATGTTCTACGTGGCCTCCTCCGACTTCTATGCCTTTTCTATTTCTTTTAATAAAGGACTTTCGAACTTCGAAGAAAATATTATTCTGTCCTCTTATAAAAAATTCAACTTTAACGCCCTCTATCTTTTTCCACAGCAATATTTTATTGAGGTATATTTGGTCCTATCGCCATTTCTCGGTCCAAACAATCTGCTCTTAGCCTATGTCCAAATAGTTATGAATCAGCCTGTGTAACCCACTCTTTTGTATTCCCTTTTTTCTTATCGTTTTTTTGGATTCAATTTTTACTGAGGCGGGGGCGGTGAAATTTTATTTTGCCAGGGCGGCAAAATGTCTGGCGGCGGCCCTGACAATCGTTATGATATAACATACGAAGATCATCTAATTTAACAACTTGAATTTCAAATCGTACAGCTCTTCATGAATGATAAATATTGCATTGATGTACATATTCCCATTTTGCAGATATAACAATAATTTTCAGGGTTTTAGGAAGTTCACGAAATTCCAATTAGAATCGAGAATACAACAAAATGATGTCCTTTTCGAAAGTCCATAATTATTAGTATGGAGCGGTAAAAGATGATCATTCAAAGCTCACTGCGATGTTGAAATCATTTATAAAGATCCTGTACTTATTGTATTCATACATTTATGCTCATCACTATTTTCATGATAATGCAACAGAAAATGTTAATATACGAATTGATAAAATTGGAGTGTCTGTCTGTGACTAACCATCTTTTTTGGATAAAATTAGTAGCACGTTATTCAATCATAATAATTAACTCTTTTTGCAATTTTTTATATCTGTTTGTCCGGGCTGATCTTCGAATTCGCCAAATCGATTTTCAGGAGACTTTGACTCTGTTGGAAAAAAGACTCTTCAAGGAAGACTTGAGACAATATTTTCCTTTTCAACTCCCCACCATTCGCCACCATTTTGGAAAAAGTAAGTGAAATAACTGAAAAAAGGAAAATTCATCTTGTGAAGCGAAAGGGGACATGTAGTTGAAAAATATTAGTATTCAACAATTTCCTAACTTTAATGCATGTTTTTCATTTGCACCTCGGAAACTGGTTGCTCTTACGTAACATAACCTTCTGATGCTGAGAAATTCGCAAAAATAAGTCACTGAGCCACTTTCTGCAAATTGAGATATATAGATATAAATTGAAAACCTATACAGGGTGAATCGTACACATATTTGAACAGTAGATTCTGAAGGTCAAAAAAGACACTTTTTTTTCCTGTACCATTTTTTCCGAATCAGCTCGGTTCAAAAGGTACAGGCTGTTGAAAACCCATAAAATTCTGTTATTTTTAGTTCTATCTCGCAAACGGTTTTATCGAATGAAATGAATTTCGGAATATAGTTTTTCACGAGGTTTTTCATGTATTTAATGAATCTTTTTCGAACACGAGATATCACCACATCTTCCAGTTTTCTCATTATGACCATTACGTACCATATAGAATACCAAAAATTCAAAGAACCCAACATCCAACAAAAAGTTGGATGCCATCTAATGAATATTCGAACGTTTTGTAAAATGAAGTTATTCTTCATATGTTCTCGTGTGATGCGCCACTTTCATGTAATTTGATCTGTGGAATTTGAAAAATTGGGTAATTTGGCTGAAATACAACTCTAATTGAAAATCCCATCTATGTGCAGTGCGTCACAGATTTAGCTAGTTATCCTGAAAAAATTTTTGTTTTTCCTCATTATGAAAACTTAAAATGTCTATTATCTTTTTATCAGGGCCGACTCGGAAAAAATGTTATAAGAAAAAAGTGTTTCTTTTGACCACAAGAATTCACTGTTATATTTTGTACGAGTCAAAGTCTCTCCCTGTCTGTATAATACTGTCGTCTTCCTTATTTCCTGGTAAATGGATAAAGCATATACATTTTTTTATTAGACTTATTAAGCACATATTGGCAACCGGCATAATTATTTTTCATCCTATGTTATCAACAACATGAATGATTTTGTGGATTATTTTTGTTACCTGAAGAAATAGTTCAGTTTATTTCAGTAACTTGTCTTCTAAGTAAATATCACTTTATTGATATCACAACCTCAAGAAGACATCGGAAACCTATATACCTAATACTTACCAAATCATCAAAAGCATTCTAAAACAGTAAGAACATTCAATTCATTATAGAAAATGTGACTCTTTTTGTTTAGAACGTGAATACTTCGTTTGCGTCAACTAGATACAAAAATGTTGTGGTGTTGTATATTATATAGCATATAGCCACCCATATCAGAATGGACCTCAAGGAAAAAGTGATTAGTAAATAGGTGAAATTGATCATTGAACGGGAATTTTTTATCAATTATCTTCAGCCCTTTTTTCCAACTTGTGATGAACGTCTATCTACTACTCAATATTTCAGTTTCTTAAGCAGCACTTTCACGATCCAAATAAATATACTTTTCTAAAAGACAGTTTTCTTCAATCTAACAAATAATATTCTTGTTCAGAGAGGAGTTTCTTACGATTCGGCCAATCGTCAACTATAAAATAATTTGTCGATAAAATTCTTCACAGACCTCCATTTTTCTTCGCTTCTTTCATTTTCACATATTATAACACACGAGTATAATGTAGCGATTTCATGATGGCGATTATATGGATTGAACGAAAATAATGCAACGATAAGTTCTTTGCCTTCGGGAGTGAGCAACATAATTTTCAGTCATAAATGAAATTTATTTTTCAATTCCCATTGTTCCATACTATTCTGAAATAATAGAAATTTGGGCAAAAAGCTTCCGAGAAAAAACTGATTTGGACATAAACGATATGCAAGACTCGATATTCTTCGTGGTCAACATATAATTACTGTCAGTTCGATGCCTCGACCAGTTGTTTTGTATTGGTTTCTTTTCAGATAGGCGGCCATGGTAGACCCCAAAATCTGCTGCGTTGGTTCCGGTAGGGCGCTCGCCAACTGTCTCTGAACTTTGCACGGAAGTGTGCCTTGACACGCGCCCCATCACCCCCTCCGATGTTAGAGAAGCATGTGCATGTTCAACCATGCCTATCCGTTATTTCACCCGCTTTTCTCTTGGCCGAGACAAGTGGATTGGTTCGAAATATTTGTCCCACCATTTGTTTAATGTTCATCGATATTATGTCCTGCACAAACTAAACTGCATTGAACCATAGCGTCTATGACAGAGACAAATATGTAATGAGGTGTAGGTTACCGTAACGGTTATTGTGATGATGATAATGATGCGTGTTCATGCATTTAGCTGATTAAGGGGATCATATCATTCAATAAAAGTCCCCATTTTTAAAACAAAATGGCACCCTGAATATCCCTATTTTTCTCGTCCCCATATTCTTTTTTTTTTAGTATTTTAAGGCTGTATGGTTGTATGTTGTCGATACTCGATGAAAATCTTTAATTGAACTCAAAACTGAATTAAAATTTACGTTCGTAATGTAGACTCCCAGAAATCTGACGTAGTTTGATAGTTTGTAGTTACAGTGGGATAAGGTTACTGAATCTGATTTTTCCTTGCTTGACCTACTTGTGTCAAAAAGAATGATTTTTGATTTGTCCTCATTTAGAACTAGGTTATTTTGGTTGAACCATGTTCTTGATTTCAAGAAGATGTGGTTTGCTCGTCTCGAGAGCTCTTCAAAATCCTCGGCACTGGTTAATAGATTTGTGTCGTCGACAAAATTCACCATGTTTTCTTCATCTTGCAGTACTATGTGGCCTAGATCGTTCAGGTATACTAAGAATAAGAGTGTGCCGATGACGCTTCCTTGGTCGATTCCTATTGTTCTTATCAATATTTTTGACTTTGATTGATTTTTATTTTGTGTGATGGTAACTCTTTGTTTTCTGTTAGTCATGAATGAATCAAGCCATTTAATTGTGTTTCCCCTCACTCCGTAAAACTCTAATTTCTGAAGAAGATATTCTTTGTTTAATGAGTCATAGGCTTTAGAGAGGTCTAGGAAAATACCTAGAGCCATCTTACTGTCCTCGAGTGACTCCAAAATGTACTGCAAGAATTCAAAGATAGCTGTCTGTGTTGAGCGTCCATGTAGAAATCCATGTTGGGTATGTAAAAAAAGGTTGTTTTCTTTAAAGTATTCAGTTAATCTTGTCGAGATTAGTACTTCAAGAATTCTGGAGAATGCTGGTAGTAAACTCATTGGTCTGTAGTTGTTGAGAAGTTCTGGGTTGCCTGTTTTGAATATTGGTTTTATGAGTGCTACTTTCAAGGAATCTGGAAATATCAGAAGCGTAGGAAGGGGGGTGCGGAGGGGGCGGACCGCCCCGGGTGCCAGCCCTGTGGGGGTGACAAAAATGTATCTTAAGAGGCTTATATTTGATTAGAGCGTATTTTCCTAGCAAAGAATAAAGAAGTACATCTAAGTCGGATCGATTTTAGATATAGTTTACGTACGATCGCTAAAATTGTGGGTAAAGTACAATTATCTATTAGGATAGATATCGTATAATGGCAAAGAGGAAGGTTAATCTTTGAAAATGACTACTAAGCGAGGAGCAGAACAGTGAGTAACGAGTACGATCGCGTCGAGAAGGAAACTTGTAGTCAGGGCTGAATAGAGTAGGAGTAGCGAGTGTCCAGGTGGAGTGATTTATGACCCATTATGTTTCCACTGCGCCTGCCTCTTCCAGTAGTTTTGTTATTCATCCTCAGTGCGTCTGCGTCAGTACCTAAATTCGACTGCAATAATACGCAAGCGCTGTTTACTCGTTTATTGTTTGTGCTTCTTTGTGGTAATCTAGACTAGCTGTGTTATTGGTGCCGTGGTATACGTATAATCGTACAGAAATAAAATATTGAATCAGTGGTCCATATTATTCTACCTCTTCGATCTGGCAGCTATTTAGGAATTTGGGTGAGTTTTGTTTTCCCATGCGTTTTGATAGTTCGAAATGTGATAGGATGAGGAGCAGAGGTAGGTAATCTACATATGCACACTTTCGCAATTTAGTGAAGGTCGATCTGTTGAGAAGTAGCAGGAGGACTGACAAGGTGGAGTGCTCAGTATGAAGCTGTTAAGGCTGTATTCCAAAGTTCCAAGAAGATTGCCGGTATAGCATTGAGGAACTTTGTGACCCTTCAGAAACTATCCACACTTGAAGAGCAGCTCAAACTTTATTAACTGCAGAATGTGATTTTTCATTCTTGTGCTATTTGAGTCTATGGAATAGTGCACTAGAAGAAAAAAGGTTTTCAACCTTCTCATTCTTATGAGGAACTTTTTGACACTTATTCCTGCAGTGTCGAAAAGTGCCTCATCAGAATGAGAAGTTTAATGGCCTTTTTGATTGAAAACAGGGAAATTCTTGTGGAAAAGGCAATGGAATGTGCGAAAGGTATTTATGACGAGATGAAAATTCCTACCGTCAAAAGAAGAACCTTCAGAAGAAGGAAATCTATGCCGGAGAGAAAGATATCGGGCGATCGATGTTAGGGTGCATTGACACGTTTCAACAAAAAATAAACACTCGTTGCCAAGGCATGGAAGTGATATCACTCAGGTGTGCTATCTTGCAGACCAAGAACTTGCTGAAGAGTTCAGAAACTAAATTGCTAGAATTAGTTGGCATTTTAGTTTGGAGTTATGAAGAAATATCTTCAGAAGACATGTTGAAAGAAATCCCACGTCTGAGGAGGTTTTTAAAAGTGCGGCTAGCGTTCCTTAAGAAGAAGCTCTGAAGTGAAGTTCTTTGAGACTATTGCAGTTTAATGTCGAGTATGAGCTTCCAGATTCTGTTCCAAATTTAACGTTAGCACTTGGGGTTTACCTTACATTATGTGTTTCTGAGTTTTTCCAAAACTAAGCTTATCCAAAGTTATCTCAGATCTACTATGAGCCAAGCTCGACTATCTTGCTTGGCTATTTTATCCAATGAGCATGGTGTAGCCAGAGGGATCGACTTTGATGAGACCATTTCTCAGTTTGCAGAGAGCAAAGTCAGAAAAAAGAAGTTCTGAAAGAAAAGATGCTGATAATTTGTTGAATTTGTGCAAAAAACTTATTTTTTTTCATTGAAATATAATATTTTACGTGTTGCCCTTCACACCTCTATGCCCATGTTTCAAACACTTCAAATAAAAACTTGTAATTTTGTTAACAAACAAAAAAGGCTCAACAATGTTATGTAATGTTGGGGGCGACAAGTTGAAATTCCGCCCCGGGTGTCACAAGAGCTTGATACGCCTCTGGGAAATATACCATGTTTGAAAGAATTATTTATGATGTATGATAGTATTTCGCTGACTGCTGGTAATGATAACTTGACTGTCATAATAGGAATTTCGTCATCTCCGCTGCTGAATTTGTTTTTGATGGTTTTTGATAAGTTCTCTATTTCGGAAGGTGTTGTTGGTCTCAGGTAGAAGGACTTCTCTATACGCTTCATGTGAGAATAATCTATAGGTGTTGTAGATATGTTATTTAGGAGGGTGTTTTCTGTGTAAAATTAATTGAACGTAATTCCTTATGTTAATGGTCTTTCGGAAAAAATAAAAAGAATCGGTTCCAAATTCAACATAAGAACTGTTTTTAAAACACAAAATGATTTAAGATCTATACTAACAAAAACTAAACCTTTCAATGAAAAACAAAAAATTGTATTTACAACATATTTGTGGTATTTGTGGTAAAACGTATACAGGTGAAACGTCTAGACCTCTAGAAATAAGAAAACGCGAACATAAAAATAATATTAAAAATAGAAAAATAAATACATCACAGATCGCAAATCAAGTTTGTCCTAATACAGGAGACCACATGATGGCTTGGAATAACACTAAAATTTTAATGACAGAACCGGATCATTATAAACGATAGATTAAAGAGTCCACGGCCAATTGTTCAGTAGGAATAGATCATATTTGAATGAATTTACTGAAAAGGGAACTGTCTTCCGGTAATTTCAAAATTAAATGAATTAACGTTTCTATGAAGTCTCTGTTTCAATGTTTTGACAATTAATGTCAAATAAAGAGCTACAAGTCAGAAGATTTCCGGAAATTGATTTTCGTCTGATGTAGACTCCGAACGTTACTATATATACATAATTATAATTTCAAAGTTCTTTTTTCAGTTCATTGTCAGGCAACAATTTTTTCTACTTAATTTGCTCCTGACAAATTAGTGCAAAAATTTACGCAGGAGCAAATCGTTTATTTTAATTTTTTAATTGTTCTAGAGATTGGGATTGAAAACCCTAAAAAGTTTCAGGAAATAGTGAATGAGTTACATGAATGCATTTATCTGAAGAATTTCTATCTGATGGTCTCAATTTCATTCACCCCTAAAACAAAAGACAAATTGAGCATTATATTGACAGGCAAGGATATTGGATTTCCGGAGGTTCCAAATTTCATATTCGTTAACGATTTTACATTTGTTGAACCAAAATTTCTGATTTCGAGATCTAATAGGGTATTCGTCAGTATAAGGTTACTATGGGGTTCCATGTAAACACGGATATTGGAAAAATATATAGTTTCATAGGACTACGAAGGGTTCCTTATTTCTTTCTCAGAATTGAGAAACCAACGGTTTGAAGAAAATGACAGCTAAAAATTGTGGGAATACTGCTTGACTAACCCGGGAATTGAATTTAAATGTTAAAAGTTTGGTTGAATTCTCATTACTTTCTTAACTAATGAGAATCTCACATCTCTTGATCTGAGAGGTGGGCCCTTATCAATACCATTCATCAGTGGATAAATATCAAATGAAGTTCCAATTAACTGAATTTTACTTTAAGAATCATGTGTATCGAAGGTTACTTAGATTATTTTCTTATTTATAAGTGTTGACTGTTGAAAAAAAAAAGACGGACAGATATCCTGAATGCAAATATTCGAAACGTTATAAGTTACATGCATCGTATTACGTCGTTTTTTTTATATGAATCAAAGTGATATCAAAACAATTCGAAAAACTATTGATGGTTGAATTTCTACGCAATTCACAGGAATGCCGTTTTGTAAATCATTTCATTTCATTCCTGCTGTAAAGGACGAATTTTCTTTGCTCAACTATTTTTACTCTACTCTATACCTTCATCTACTTTTTGTGTGGTCTAAAACCTTCATTGGAGTGTCCCGTTTCCTACAGTTAGTGTCCAGTAAAAATCTGTTGGGCCAATCCGGAGACTGCTACGGACAGAGGTGACAGACAGTCAAAAATGTTGTAAAGAGTAAATTATTACTAGAAAACTTGCATATAACCTAAAAAACTCAAAAAGGAAAATTATAAAGCAATCTAAATTTAATTATTAGTATAGATTTGCGCACTTGTCAAATTGAAGAACACTGTAAATGCAAATTGAGAAAATAACAAGACGCAATGCGAGAAAATGATTGAAGGAATCGCCCAGAGCTTCTGGCGTCTTCACAGGGGTTATTAACTCTCAGTTACATTTCGTTATTTCAACGAATTCAAGGCGAAAAGAACAAAGCCTCCAACCTGCCTAGTGGCAGTTGCAGACAGAAGTCATGTCCAACATTCTTATTGACAGCTAGAGAACTGTCGATCCGTTGTTAGTCACAAAGCTGGGTGCCATCTTAGGCGTATGCCGAACTCAGGTATAAATGTTCTTATTTATTGGTGCGATTTGTAATTAACTGGAAAAGTTCCAAATAACCATAAATGTTATCGGGGTCGTAAAGTTTGGAACGTGGAAGGGCGATAAGTGTGAAATATTCTTATTGCGCTCTAATTTCTTTAGTGCAGATTTGTCCCACTTAAAAAATTGGCAGCAGTCCCTCAAACTTCCAGGCCTATCTAGACGTTTAATGGACTGCGTCTTGACAGTTCAGATTAACGATAATTGGGTGCTAAATAAATGAAGTGACAGAATTGTCACTTATTTTTTCCACGTGTCAGAGGTGCGAAAACGTGATCATAAATTTGGTTAAGAAATGGTAGATATGAATATAGGAAGCAGACAACTTTCGCAGTAATATTTAAAAGATGATTCTTAATTGATATGCTTTGAATTTTCCAACACAAATCTGTCGAAATTGAAAAGACAAAACCTAATGATGTGCTAATTCATCAACCCAAGATTAAGAGGAAATCTATGAATCACATCCAGAAGGAAACAGGAGAAAAAACATGTGCTATGAGGGATTAAAAATTGCATGAGAGTTTCTCATTATAATGAAAAATAAGTGAACTTGGTTAGTTTCATTGCCTTTTTTTATATTGAACATAACTTTCTCTATAATAAATGAAAAATTTCTATTCGGATTCGAGGAAAACACAGAAATTTATTCGTTGAATAGTATATGGTACCTGCCTACAGAAAAAAAATAGATGAGTATTGAGAAAACAGTCATTAAGGCAAAAGGCAAGTTTTATGTTCACCAATGATCATCAGGAAAATCCAGCTCCCTTGTTTTTCATAGAAACATAAGAAAAAATTTTCGAAAACATGGCACCGTGTTTAGAAATGAATTAATATTAATTATGCAATCTTCGAATATTTGATTTGCCAAATTCATGAAATACACTACTGATACTCATTTATTGAATTATTGTACATCAGGGTGTTTCTTTGAAATCCACATATTCAACAAAAGATTCTTGAGGTGAAAAATCCACTTTTTTATCAGTTTTTTCGATTCGTCCAAGATTAAAAGATAAAGCCATTTGAAAATTTCATAATGAGCTACACTACCCCTGGAAAACGAAATTCCCCACAGAATCGGGTAAATCCAACGACACTACCTACATATCTGTGGATCTTTTAAATAGAGTTGGATTTAGCCAATTCTTCAAATTTCGCAGATAGTTTTTATTTTTGTATATCAAATTACTCGAAAACGGTGCATTATACGACAAAATATGAAAAATAATTATAATATATATTATAATATTCATTAGTGAGTGTTCAACTTACTTTTAAGAGTCGAGTTCTTTGAATTTCTGGTATTTTTATGGTATGTAATGGTCATAATGAAGAAACTAGAAGATGTGCGTTGAAATTCGTGTTCGGGGAAGATTCATACAATCCATGAAAAATCATATTCTGAAAATCATTCCATTCAATGAAATGGTTTGTGAGATACAATTTTTTTGTGGATTTTCAAGAGCCTTTTTAATCTTGCCGATTTGAAAAAAATGTGAAAATTGTGGAAGGGAAAAAGTGTGTCTCTCGATTTCAGAAATCTTCTGTTGAAATAGATCCATAAGTCAATGACTCACCCTGTATATTCAATATCCTAACAATTTATGAGGACTCCCACGTTTTTCATGGATGTAGATATCGAACAATGTGATACCTATGTCTTTAGCTAACGTAATTATAGCTTTTTCTGCTCATTTTCTTCAGAAGAAATTATGAGTTATGAACCACGTTACTCGAAAAGTTTTTCATACTTCACAAAAGTGGAGGAAATGTGGTAATGGAAAATCGGTTTCTTGTCGGCAAATACTCATTCTGTAATAATCGACATGATTAGAATAATATTCCTTAAGCTTTTGTGACATACTGAAGATTCTCTAATGACCTTTCCCTGGAGTAGAGAGGGAAAGAATCATTTCTTGTGATTAAGTGTTTTTAAAACTCTCATAATTTAAAATAAAGGCAATCAAGTCAGGCTGCAAATTAGCGCCCTATAATCAACTCAGTCCCCACGTCGTAAAGTAGTGATAGTATTTCAATCCCAGCCCACCGTGGAGGATTTCAATTTTTCACCAAAATTTATAACTTATTCGGTAGTAGGCGGCACTGCGGGCAACATCAAGTCACGCTTGATTTAGGTACTTTTGGAATTTCTAACGCAATATCGCACCCACGAGCTAGAGAATGCGGATGGTCCACTGGAGGCAATTCTGCTAGAAGGAATGACCGGTATATCTGACAGAATTGATTAATTTTCGCATCAATAAAGTCCTTTAGCGGCGTTTGGTGTTCCACCTGAAGCTCGTAAAGAAAGCATTTATGAGTGTATTGAAAGGAGCCAATGAATATTGTTTGCAATAAGGCTGTTTGAATATTATTGAGTGTATGGAAATAAACTTATCTTTGGGCGCGTGATAAGTAAGGGTTTTTCAATAAATATGGAACATTATACAGGGTGTCTAACAAAAATCCCCCCCCCAGAACTCAGAAAGGAAGAATTTTCGAAGATTAAAAAAGAGGTTAACTTATGTTTTCAGACGGACGAATCATGCGTTTCTTCCGGAAAAACTACCCACATGAAGATAGTATCAACTCCGAACCTTTTTTTTAATAGTGAAGAGATGAGATAATTGAACTTATATATAGTTTTTTTTTGTGACATTGATATAAGTAGATGTACAAGTCTGAAGGACTTCGGTCGATGGCCTTTAACTGTGGTCAATAAATGTCGGTTGTTATTATTATTATTATTATTAATTGAACTTACCGCCAAGAGGTAATGTTCAACGGCCCAAACTCAAGAACCTAAGAGTTTTGAAGAATCTAAAAATAATTTCCAAGTTCTGTATCAGGGTGAAAGAATTTCCATGACGACATTCTGCATTCCAATCAATTCTGCACCTACCCTAGAGAACTTTAGGAACATTATGAATTACTGGGTTCAGTAACGTGCTTCTGTGACTGGTGCTTTTAGAACTCGCATTGAATGTGAATAAGAGAGACTTCAAAGAAAACACTTTTTTTCTTCACCTTTTATTTTTACTCGATTGAAAAGATACAGGCTGTCGAAAAACAATAAAAAAATGTTATTTTTAGTTCTACCACACAAAAACTTTTATCGAATAAAATGAATTTCGGAATTTAGTCTTTCATTTATCTGATGAATCTTTTTCGAACACAAGATATCACCGACTTCAGTTTTCTCATTAGTACCAGAAATTCAAAGAACCCAACTCTTGAAACTAAGTGGGACGCTATTTAAAGAATATTTGAACTTTTTGTAAAATAAAAGTATTCTTGATATTGTCTCGAATAATACGTCGTTTTCGAGTAATTTGATGAATTTGAAATTCGAAACTTTGACCGAATATAAATCTTTTTAAAAAATCCGCAGATGTGGATGGTCACAGATTTGGCTAGTTATTCTGAAGGTAATTTTGTTTTTCCAGGAGTGGAACAGCCCATTCTAAAAACTTGAAATGGCCAAATCGGAAAAAAATCTACTGTTAAAATATTTGCACAAACAACAAACACTCACCCTGTATATGGACCTAAGAATCCAAGTTAGAGGATCATGCCAACTGCGTTTTATTCTTTAAAGTCATAAAACTTGTTTCACCTCATGTTTCTAACAAATGTGAATAACTCCAAACTCAATTTCTGCATGCCAAAGTCGATATTTTGTTCATGAAATTATGGCATTGCAAAACAGTGTATGTTGTAACATAACAATATATAGATAGACATGTATATTTCAGAATATGTATGTGCCACGAGAAATAAACTCTTGAATATTGCTTACGACTTCTTTGCATCTTAGAAAGAATCATATTCTACATGAGAAATTTGTAGTAATAGTCTACATACATATTATATTCGTATAAAACTAGAAAATGAACTGACATTCCTTGAACACTCAAAATACCTGAAATATGAAAAATCACTAATAAACAATATATGTAGTATCATAACAAATGTGACTACAACAGGAATGTATTTTAAGAAATAATCATAAATTTTCATGGGAATATCTGAAGATGAGAAAAAGAAAGCACAACATAATACTTAAAATAAATTGGTACTACATTACAGTCGAGTCTGCAAATTGATAGAGGAGGCTAGCAAGTAGGTGAGACAATATATTTTGCAGAGCTTTTCACGTTTTTTATATCTCACATTCCTTCAGAAAAGTAAGTAGGTAGTTAACGGTTTGATGGCCTGATCTACTGCAACCTCCCTGATAGCGGTAAATGTTTCATATCGATTATAAGAAGAAAAATCTAACTATCATTACCATTGATTTTGAAGCATCTTCAGTATACAAGGTGTCCACAAATATATTGCCAACATCAAGAATTTCAAATCTATTGATCAAAAAGGTATTTCACTAATGACAAAAATAATCTCTCACCTTCCTGTTTTTGCTTTATTTGCTTGGATCCTATTATAAGGATATACCGCGCTTTTTTCATGCAGAAATGATATAGTGAGTGAGAATTATTATTACTTTGACTCGACCATATTATTTCCCATTCATAGTCCAGTCAAAATATTTGAAAATATTCATTTATTTGGCCTAATAAAATAATAGTCATTATGAATATTAATTAGTGATTGGTAATCATCCATTGATATTCCGAATTTAGTAATTACCTTTTTATTTTCGATAGTGCTGAAACATAGTTTTTTCATGTTTGTCAATTTTTTCCTCTCAGTTAGTTTGTCAGTAATTTTATGTTTCATGTTATCGTGGAACCAAAAATGGAGGTATAAATGAAACTATTTCATAGTGATTTGAACGGGACATTCTACCTCAACCTTGAGCAAAGTTGACCCACTCGCAGTTTCTACCAACTCTCCAAGAAATTCAATTTGACATTTCCCAAAGAAACCACTAATGATACGAATCGGCCAGATGATATCGGTAGTGTTTGTCGTCAATCGAACCGGTAGTAGTCCCACTCAATCAACCATTCTAATAGCAATAATTTCAGGTTATGCGCATTCTAATCAACCCCTGGACCGATAGGGTTGCTTCAAGGTGGTCCACACTATTCAGCCAATAATCACAACCCGCTGAGCGATATATAGCACCATTACCCCATGATATCGCCGCATTAATCCGGATTGTAGCCTTTCTTGCAATCTTTTAACGGAAATCATGGTCACAGTGTGTAACTTTGGCATCAGAATTGCGGATGGTGTGGTGAACCAGTAGGTGGTGCTTTTGTTGAAACGCTGATAGACACTCTTTCTTTTCAACAGGTGCTTAAGAAAGTTTTGCAGAGTATCTATTATGGTTTATATTATTTGGCCACATTGACACCCTCTCACACCCTGGTAGGTTATTTCATTTTCACATATGTTTTCTGGAATAGACAGTATGGAAAAGATTATAAAACAAATAAAATTGAAAATTATTATAAGGATATTAAGAATTTGTAATGAAAAAAAAAATAACAGCACTAAACCAAAAACTTAATATTTCCAAGTGAAACTTGAGATGGCAATCAATTCTACAACATGCATATGGGGGGTGATTCACCGCGATGGCTTATTGGACATTATGGAGAAGTGATCATAATTTTGTGCAGAAAATTTGTAGGGATTTTTCACAATGAGCTTTTTCCCTAAAATATTTTCAGACCTCTGAAACTTCCAGATATACCTACCGGAAACAGATTACTACTCACTTATTTCAAATGTCACACCCAGTATATCTTTGACTTCTAAGATAGCTGACTTGATAGCCAATTCAACAGTGTACCACACCTTCGGTGAAATCTCAACGGTTTATCAGTTATTGGGATTTTCATGAGAGAAATGGGGAAAAAAGAAAGACACACTTTTTTTAATATTATTGTTGAGGATGTTTTTTTCGAAAAACCTTTATCATTTTAAATTTTTCCAATATGCTCAACAAGTTGGAAAAACCAAATTCATCACAACTCAAGCTTTTCAAATTACAACCTATATTTTTTGTTGTTTCAGTCGATTCTTCGTAGAAAAAGAGGGGGATTATTCAAAAAATGCGTATACCTAAAACAGAAACCTTCAGAGTTATTAAGGAAAAACTTGAAATAAGGGAAAAGAGCCATTTCGAACTGGTTGATTATTCTGTGACTTCCAGAATCCACACAATCAAACTAAAAGTCTATGTTTTGCTGATTTTATTTACATTACATGTTTTGCATCAATGAATTATTTGTTGGGATGTACGAGAATCAGAATTGATGAATTGCTAAAATGATTTATTTTCGAATTTTAGTTTTTTCTTCGGTTTCCGAAAGTTGCAAGATAATCGAGCAGTTGGCTATCTTTCCTTATTTCTTGTTTTTCTTGTTAGCTCTGAAAATATCCATTTTAGATATAGGGGTTTATTCAGACGACCCTCTCTCTTATTCTAAGTAGAACCGACTGAAACAATAAAAAATATACGTTATAGTTTGAAAATCTTGATGAATTCGATTTGTCTAGCTTGATGATCTCCTCATGAGAACACCTTGTATATCTCAGGTCTAGACAGCAAACAATGTTGAGAATACTTCCTCAGTAAAAATATTCCAAAGAGTGTGACATCCCATTTTCACAATTTTTTTCATACGAATGTCAATAAATATCTCAAGGGGAAGTAATACCTCAAGAATCTCCATTCAAAAACGGCATTCACTAGTTCCTAATTTACACTTTCAATTTCTTACGTGAAGCCTTGATTTTTTTTAAATTGAAGTTATAGGACTTCTTGATGTCACCCCGTCTCTTTTCTTTTCAATCTAGTTGTTTTTCTATGAGAAAAAACACTTGAACTTTAGTGTCAATAAAACTTGTTTTCACAATAATTTTTCGAGGGTTTTTCGACATATTCCGATGAAAATAACGACTGAGTAACATCGGCGATTCAATTCTTTATATAGGGTGTGTATACAATTATAAATAAAGCGAAATTCACCGACGGACGTTAAAAATAAACCGTTGAGTTTTTATTCAAGTATAGCATAGGAGTACTGTTGAAATTGCCGAAATAAGTGATTTAACGGTGCAGAGATAGAGGGGTGTGCCATTCGGAATAAGAAATTATTTGGTTGCATAGGTCTGAAGATATTACAAGGAGAAAATTCATTGTTGAAAACATCACATGCAAATTTTCAGCACAAAATTGTAATTAGTTTTATAAACGTCTAATAGGTTAGGACCAATTATAACTTGTGAAAGATAATTTTGTGTATATACATTTTGGAACGAGTGAATTTTCAAAATGAGAAAAGCACTGAAGTATAGTGAAGAAGTTGGCTGTATAACGATGTATTGTCAGAGTACAAATATAATAAGTAAAACAACTAAAAGTACATACTACAATTCTATTCTGGTATTACAGTACCTACCGTGGCAGAAAACGTACACGTTAAAGTGTCGAGGCTCGGGTCAAAATAATGTAAATTATTTTTTTATTTCGAACATTTGAGGTCATCAAAGTTATGACCGGAGAAGAACCTTGCTGGATGAACTCCAATAACAATTCAAGATTACTAAAATCAAGGAAGTAAAAAGGGTAGATTAAGTTAATTTCTTATCGAGGGTATTATTGCATCAGCTGTACCTGATATTCCGCCGAATTTCTTCAATCTCATTTACTGAAATTAAAATAAGATCTTCCAATATGTGCTAGCTCGTTTGGAGATCATTAGAAAATAACCAATTTTATTCCACTTCACACCCAATTCGCTCTGGTATAACTAACAAGCTAGAACAATACAGAGAAGCTCTCAAAATCGTGAAGTTGTTATTTGGCTTTGTTCTGCCGCCGATAGTTATCACATCACATTATATGCTTCAGTTTGTTTATGAACTCATAACGACTTCATAATGAAGCATAAAGCCATAAACTAACACTCCTGGCGCTATACAAAACCAATTAGCCTTCCTAGGAAGAGCCGAACGAGGAAGTGTAATATAATTGTCCTAGCACTCAACTAAATTTACCTGAAGAAGGCACCAGAGGCGATTTTTTTGTTAAGAAAGATTCTAATTAATCCAGTCTTATTTGCGAATTGGTAACTTTTCTCTAATTTTATGATTGAAATATAATTGGTTCAATGCTCTGACTAATTATCGACAATCATAGGATAATTATACGTGCTTCGCTATTACACTGGCATCTTAAGGTAGTCAAGGTGAACTATATAGAGAAACAAGTGTAGTGGTTCAATAACTCATGTATGTGAAAACCATGAAATCAGTTTTTAGTTCAAAATTATAGATATTCATCAAGTATTGGTCATATCAATTCACTAGAATCAAAGTTTGTAGAAATGAAACCTGTGCGTATGAGAATTAATTCTCATTCACGTTTATCAAAAACTTTTCAGACGTTGAAAAATCTCAAGCTGCGATATAAAAAATTATGTGTAGTCAATAATTCAATTAATTTATTTCATAAATTAATTTATTTCATAAATTAATTGTTTGAAATTTCCAGAACATATAGAATGAGGTCCTCCAATTCACATAATTCCCAGAAAGATTTTATTTTCAATCCATATTCGAAAATGCATCAACAAATGTACATCATAGTTTTTAACGGAATCCCGCCTTCCTTTATAATCACAAAATTTATTCATCCAAAACCGGAAAACCCTTCATACTCCTTTATTTCTGCTTGGACCAAAATATGTAGATATGAACGGGGATTCTCATTTATTTACATTCCTACTACTATTATCTAACGATAAACTCCATTATTGTCTTGTTTATCAGTTCATCTATACTATACAGGGTGTCCCGGAAAATGTGGGAAATCTCTCGGATTCAGATAGAACATAAAAAATTAAGATGACAAGTTCCCATAATTTTTTTTTCCTAGCTGCCCTCCCTACGAAGATACGACCTCCTAAATGACGCCACTGGAAATCCATTTTAGTGGAATAAGTTTCAAACTACTCGATATAATTTGAAGATGAAGTAATTCATGGAAAGACACACGTTCAGTCACAGAACATCAAACTTCAGAATTTCATAGCCTACTTGAATTTTTTTGAACACACGCTATATACTTCGAATAAGCATTCGAAGAACTGGTATTCACCTGCACATTGATAGAAAGGTTCATACGTATTCATATGAAAGGGAAATGAGCAATGTTGATCTGCAAATTCAACGCACATTACATTCTTATACCTTGGAAATATAAATCAGCGAATTCTTTCGTTTCTGAAATGAATTCGCAATGAAATTCAGGGGCTTTTTAAATATCGACAACCATATGGCATCTATGAAATACCCTTTCCGATATTTCAAAGAAATTTCAGCACATCACTTCCGAAAGCATCAAATTTATAACGGAAGTGAAGCCATAATTCGTCCTCCACCGTTTATGTTCAGTTAAATAATTTTGTAGGGGCATTATAGTAGCTAACTTCCTTTTCAGATCAGATTTAATAGATGTTGACACAACTTTGCTCGCATGACATTCGGGGTAATCGGATTTGCAACATTCGACTGGTTTAGTGAAAACTGAAGAATTGGATGCGAACCTCAGTTGAAAACACATAAAGATCTGTTTCAGTTCCTGAATCAAACAACTTCTTTCTGTTCATGAAATGATTATGGTTAATTCTCACCTTTCAAATTCAAAATTTGAGGTTGGAATTTGTATCTACCTATAGGTCTTATTTATTTTATAAGCATCGAACCTGACATTTTCTTGAGAATAAGATTTTTTTTTAAATTTCCACCCCAAAATTATAAAGACATTTAAAACGGGAGATATGAAATATACAGGGTGTCACCAAGTTCGAGAGCTTATTACACGTTTCTGGAGAACTGAAGAAATTTTGAACTTGAAAATTGCGGTTAGGATATTGTTAGAAAATCTCTACTGAGTTAAACTATTTTTGGACCCTGAGCTTTTCCGGTTATACAAGAAATGAAAATAAATCTGTTCAAAAATTTTGTTTTTCAATTTTTTCTTTTCGGATATGATTAAGTATTCAATGCTGAATACATTTCTGTTAAAACATTTGTATTAGTTCAAATAGTTTTCAAAATATCTAAAAAAATCTGGAAGAAGGGAGATATGCGTATTCAGTTTTATGATTTTCATTCCTATTCTAAATATCTTAAGCACAAAGAGTTGTCACATTTTTGAAGTCAAAGAATGTGATAATATTGTACAATGTACATAAAATTGTTCCAAATGTTATGTCAAAAATTGGGATTACAATTTGCCCATAACTTTCGTTTTTCTAAAGAAAATCCTATTTTTTATCATAGCGTTGGAGTTTCCGAAGAAAAATAATAATAGTATTTTAACACATTAATGCTCTAAAATCAATAACATGAGCTATTCAGGATTTTCTGAAAATATGTCGTATATAGAGTCAAATTAATACCTAAAATCTGCTTCATATCAATAATCTATGGTCATAGAACATAAATTGTCCCAATAATTCACTAGTAACAGATATAATAATCTTATCTGAAGTTTTGGTTTTATTCATTCAAATTCTTATTTTTGCGTTTTTTTTTTCAATAAATGAGTTCAGAAAAGATGTCTGTCACTTGTCTGGATTATTGGGAAAATGTATCTTCTATGACCATAGATTATTTACATGAAACAGGTTTTATTAACCCTTAATAACCTGAGTTATGATCACTATTCTAATTGAATAAATATTCTTTATAGAGTGTACAAGACAAAAACAACTCAATTTCTGTTTGAAAATTGTATAGTTTTTGTTTGAGAAAAATGGTGTTACATATATGTAACGCTAATAGCTACAGTTACTGAGAAATAAAATAGATTTGCCAGTGAAATTTGCGTTACATATGTGTAACACTAGGTTATTATGGGTTAATTGTACTCTTAGTACGACATAAATTGGCAAAACATTTGGAACACCCTGTGACAACTGACAAGTTATTCAAAATTCAGGAATTATATAAAATTTCCACATTCCCCGACTTCAAAAATGTGACAACGGTTTGTGCTTAAGATATTTAGAATAGGAATTACAAACATAACACTGAATACGCATATCCTTTTTTTCCAGTTATTTTTCGATATTTTGAAAGCTATTTGAATGAATACAAAGGCTTCAGCAGAAGTGTATTCAGCATTGAATACATCATATCAGAAACGAAAAAATTGAAAAAAAATTCATTTTCTCTTCTTATATAATCGGAAGTGCTCAGGCTCCAAAAATATTTGAGCTCAGTCGAGAATTTAGAAAATCATCATAATCCCAATTATCAGATTTAAAATATGTCGTTCTCCAGAAACATCTAATATTCACTCGAACTTGGACACCCCGTATAACTTAAATTCAGAAACGAAAAAATACTCTTTGCGACATAGTTAAGATTATCGGAGATATGTCATTCAAAAAATACTCTTCGAATAATCAGTAGTTTATGCAACGTACGTTCTTAGTGGTTTAGAATTTCATTCTGTTACCGATATTATAATAATAACTGTATTGTCGTATCCGATACATATAATATCATATCACAAGCAGGTGAAAAGTAGTATATTATTCATCGAGCATTTTATGATTGCTCCTTTTCATGCAAAACGATGGTGAATCATCCAAATCTATAATAGCCATAATATGGGAGTAGTATATATTGTCTACGACTTTTATGAAATAATTTTAGTTTTAGAAAGTGAAGTACCTACTTTTAAGATTTTTTTATGATTGTCCTAATTGTTCATTTAGAGAACTCAAAATTTAACATATTTTAGGTGTTTATTTGTACGTCAAGGTACATAATACATAATATTGATAACTCCAGACCAATTTCCATTTAATCTACAAATTACCGGGGACCCACAGGTAATCCATACAATACCTGGCTGAAGTATGCAATGGAATATAATATTCAATGTACAGTGTGCCCCTAAAATTTGTGCAACAACATTTCGTAAATAGATTCTCGACACAAAATTCTGATTTTTGCTAGAAGGTTCCTTCTTTCGAAGTTATAGCTCCCTGAATTTCGCCCTTAAAAATAGTTTATTTTTATATCCCAGAATGTGGTATACGGAAGTTTCATTATATGCGAAACCTCAAAGTGGTCATGGCTATTTTGGTCAACATACTCCCTCAACATACTTTTTACTAGACCACAATGTTTTTGGAATCAAGTTACATTAACCATGTATTTGGATATCTTGAGCATTACCGTTAAAAATCCCATGTACTTAAAAACATTTCTTGTCCCATGATATTTTTTCAGGAAACGCGAGAAAAATCTGAAAATGTGATTTGGCATGAATTTCATACGAATGTCGAATTGCGATCAATTTTGTTGCATTAATTTCGGACATCCTGAATTGCCCAGGTATTCCATATATTGCTTATGTGTTATATAGTTATACAGATTTCTGTGAACTTATAAACCTAATTTCTATGGCGAGGACACATGAAACCGTGAATAGAGGGCATTGAGCTGAGTTCAAAAACACACCATATTGTTGCCATCGGGACAACGTTTCTATTATATAGGTTTTCTGAAATTTCTAAAATTTTCGTTGGCCTAGAAACGACTGAAAATTTATATTCAGCTTAAAGTTGGTAGTTGTTAGCATTGAACCGGGCTCAGTAAGACTTTACTTAACTTCAAGTTCCTCAAATCCCTGTATATAATTTTTAATCATGATTCAAACCTTGCATGCATACAATGCAATGAATCATAGGGTTGCTCCACCAGTGGCTCATGTTTTATAAATAATTGTTTTGTTCTTCTGAAATTATTAGGTCTGGAAGCGCTTCCGTATTTTTACCCAGTTTCACGGTGGGTAGAAATATGCGGACATCAAACTGATAGTGACAATTTTGAACAAAGTCTGTGAATAGGTAATTTAGGTAATTTATTCACCCTATTTCAGTGCATTCACTATAAATATTTACATTCGTTACAATCAGACAATAATAACAACAAATGTTGTCTCTTTGAGCACCTAGGTGTATGTGCTATATTATATAAATCAATTATACATAAATGAAAAAAATCATCCACGTAACAAGATGAATGAATGAAAAAATACAAGAATCCCGAGTTTGTGTTTCATTCCCAGTTAAAAACCGAACAGGCCAATATTCTAACTAAACGAAACCACAATGGTTCATTCATGGTCACCTTGACTTTCTGATGATGCATTTTGTCATTTTGAAAGTTTCATATAGACGATATTTGGTAAAGTGGTTCATTTTAACCAGTTCTACTTCCTTTGAAAAGGGAGTCACCTTAAAAAGCCCCTGTATACAAAGTTTGTTTGTATGCCTGATCAAATGCTTCAATGTGGGAAATAATTATAGATATATTTTTTCAACTTTGATATCATCCCAACTGTAAATACCCCTATGAATATCGAAACAGTTATTACATCAGGACTTGTGCCAAGAATATGAGGGTATTCGTAAATTGAATTCAGTATTCGTCAACTATTCAGCTGAGTATTATTCATTTTGAGATGTACGAAATATATCCTGTTATTGGTGTGATTTTGGCCATAACTGGTTCAATCAGCTCTGTGTACTTTACACTTCATATGAAAATAAGTCAAAACAAGAAATCACATATAAATCATATATTAGATGGAGTAGGAGCTTTATTCCTTGGATTATTTTATATATACAGCTTTACGGAGCTCAGAGTGAATTTGGAATTTCCTGCTACCCTGACTTTTCAAGAGGATACTTATTTAAATGTAAGTGAAGAGCCAATTTTGAACTTTTATCCTTCATCACCATTCACAATTGATCAGCATTCCAGTACTCCTAATTCTACTGAAAGTAATGATTCATCCGAGAGTGAACTTGTTACCTATCAATCTACAACAATTTCTTCAAGCACATATGGGAATAACAATACGTCTTCCAGTTCACAAGAAATCACTATGATTCCCCTTATGGATAACTTAGGGAATAGTAGTTTCAGTTTTTACCAGAATTACTTCAAAGATATTTTGCAACAACAAAAATTGAACAACTCGAAATTCGTGAATCGTACCATATTTCTTAATAACCAAGAATATCGGAAGAATTCGAAAAATGATACAAGAACGAGAAAGAAACGTGAATATGAGTATATCGATCCATATTTCAAATGCTTCAGGAGAATATTTTTGAAGCATGATCTTTTAATTTGCTCTTTTGTGTATAGCATTATATGCCTTTTCAATAATACCAGATTCTGTTATGTTTACAAATCAAAACATAACACCACCGAATCTGCAGATAGTACAAAAAAAGAATCCCAAATACCATCTAATTCACAAACTTTGCAACACACAGTATTTGTCAAAACAAATGAGAAAATGGACAATGCTGAAGGAAGGGAAAAAATTGAAACAACTATTGAGAAAAAATCTCCAAATTTGGAGATTTTTTTAGCAAAAAGTGTCAACAGGACAAATTATGAACAAAAGAATTTTGATGAAAAGTTAGAAAAAGGATTCAGTAAGTTCTGGAACATCGGACACCTATTATATATTTTGCAACTAATAATGATATGGCTTATACCAGGATTATGTGTGCTCAGCTTTCATATAATAATGGAGGAAAAAAATTCATCAAATCCACAGTTTGCGAATGGAGTAACACCTACAGGATTCAATAAAGATATTATGTTGAAATTAATGAATAATCCTCCAAACCCTATAACACAGGAAAAGAATAAGGAGGTCAGTAATATAATCGAGAATATTTACAACATTATAAATCGAATCAGCAATCAACAAGAAACTCAGTCAAATTTGAATAATGAAGTGATGTATGATGTAATAAATCATCTAAATAGGAAGTATTTTGGCGAAAATAATTCTAAGTATTGCACCTATAATTCTATGTCCTTAAAAATCCACTGTCTTTTGGTGTTCTTCACCTTTTATATTGGAAGCATATTTTACACCAACATGTTGCAAATCAAGATGAAACTTCAAAATAATATTTTCAGCAATGTTTTACGTTTGTATATTTTATTTTATATGATTATATGGTTGCCTTGCATGTTGGAACTATTTTCCAGAATATATATTTTTAATGACGATCCTGCTGTATCTGATGCCACACTAGCTTTATCAAATCTATTCATCGTTTTCAATAATTTGAATAATTATTTACTCAACAAAAAACTTATGAAAATATGTGAACTTGTTCAAATATAAGATAAAAAACCATTTACTTTTATTCCTCTCAAACCAATATTATGTTATGAAAAAACCAATAAAGCATTTTCCACCCAATGATATATGTATTGAATTACATGTTTTGGGTCATTTGCTTTTTATTAAGTAGGTAAGTACTTAGCGAATATTGTTGAACACTGCTATTTCCAATTCAATCGTTAATTAATGTTACTATACAGTGTTGGGCAGTTTCTACCATGTGTGAGCTGGTTGGGTAGCTCACCGAAAATGTAACCATACAATATGAAACACAAAAGTTACTTAAAAAAAATTATACAATAACTTAAAATTTAGACACACGTTAATGGAGTGTGGATTGTACATACTTTTTTTTGGCAAGAAAATGTTATTATATTCTCTAAACCCTTAGACGTGACCGTACCGAACAACTTACGGAAGAACGAAACTCACCATAGTCTTTATTTTTATTTCAGTCCGGTGATTATCAGTAAAATGAAAAAATGCTTTTAAAAAACAAAATTCATACTCTGAATAAAATTCAAAAAAGCCTTCGGTAAGTTTCGTTTTTCCGTAAGCTGATCGTTAGGGTTCGGCTAAAGTGATTGGGAAATTCATTCAATTTTATTGGAAAAAATTAAATACTTACAATAAGAACTCAAATAATCTGATTCAGCGTATAACCTTACATAAGTTTTCATTTGAGAAACTATCAATTTTTTTTCAAGAGAATTTGTGTATCTTTCATTGACAAACAGGATGGAATTTTCACCATGTTGTACGTTTTTTACCTTGGTAAAACTTTTCAGACAATTAACAGTTCTAATATACCCATATTTCTTTATCAAATCATGATTTTATTCCTAAAACATATGCATCTATATCCTCAACAATGTCTAAAAATTACCATTTTCAAGATATTCAAATAACACGTTTCTGAGATGACACATTCCAATTATTCATCTTAGTAAAAAATAATTCAATAGCTGCGGGATTCATTTTTATTCAGTCCCATTGGAGTAAACTGTGTATTGAAACTGTTCCTGTTTTCACGATTGTGTTCGTTAGAACGGTTAAAACCTTCATTGAGGTTTTCTAACCGACCTAGACCATTTAAATAATATAAAGATATATGCACCATCAATAAAACAATGAATAACATGTGCAATTTCCATTGCAGTCATTATAAAACGTTCAGGTAATAGAGATCTTTGTGGATGACAAACATAACTAAATTGTACGTTTCGGTCTTGTTTTCATGCGAAACCAGAAAATTCTCTAAATTACACTGAAAGACATCTACTCGTATGATTATTTTGTTCAAGTTGCGAGAGTCCTCCCAAATTTAATTTAAGACAAAAGACAATATTTAAAAGAAACTGATTTCGTGAAAAGTACATATAGGTACAGGTTTGGAATATCAGTGATCTTATGATAACAAATAAAATTCAAAGTTCTCCTTACAAGTTTGAGTTAGGTTAAGAAATAACGTCCTTTCATATTTTCAAAATTCATATATGATAGTAGATCTACCTGACCTAGCAGATTATCCAGAGCGAACTGAAAAAAGATGTTTCAATATGGTATCCAGAAAGATATGGTACAAGAAGATAACTTGTACTGCATTCCAATTCATGAGTGATTCCAGATGAATGGAATCGATAGAATTGACAAGCTACGTCAATTAATATGTCACTTGTCATCTCTGTTTTCAGAAATGAAAAATCCATTTTAAATTTCATTTCGAATTTCTATTTGAATTCAGTGTTGTGTCTACAAATCATTGAATTACTTTTCAATAAAATATGGGTTTTTGTAGTAATTTTTCTTTATACTCACATTATGATCTTCATGCGCAAGCACAACTGTAGTTACAACTAGGAAAACCTGAAAATTTATTTTTATTGAAAAGAAAATAAAGGAAGATGGCTCTGGAAGTACAAAAGCGTTCTCCTTAGTTTACGCATGTCCTAGTAATAATGGTCTTTGTTTCAAAAAAGAATAACTACTGACGAAAATCTTATTTATGTTAGCTAGCTGGGATATCATTCTGAACTGATAACACAAACAATTATACTGTTCCTTAAATAAATGAACAAATAATATGGAGAAACCATTTGCCATAGATAATTGCAAGATGTTTCCCAACTTTGGTTTGTGAATGAATTAGTTATAAGAAGGAGTTTTTTATACAATCCAATGTCGAATTTATTGATATGGTCAGTAACTATAAATCAGTAGGTTGTACATTTCACTTCAAATTATGAAAGTATCGAGCATTCCGTCACTCGATGCGGCAAACCGATAATTTCGTAAACAGTATCTTGAAATAATACATATTCGAGTGCTCTGTAAACACTGAAATTCATAAATTGGTTCATTCAAAATCTTGTCATATATTCGTTTTTTTTCTGCTATGAGAAAAATCATTAACGCCAGTTTGATAATAAATTTTTAAAGCTTCCTTTAGTTCTACTGAGAAAAACTAAAGGAATCTGATGATTTTCACATATTTGTTGAGGTAATTTGCTACACCTCCATAATCCAGTCATTCTAATAATTCTACTATAATAGACAGTTTCATAATAAATTCAAATGACCCCTCAAATTCACAACATCCTTTAGTCCTACTAAAAATTACTTCAGTATTTTCTATTAGAGCAATTGAGAATAAAGAATATTATTTCACAACTTTTTCAATTATTTTATGGCAAGCAACCTTTCATGGGGGATATATGATTCATTCGGTAGCGAATATTTTATTAGAAATATCTGTGTCAATATTCGAATGCTTGTCATTTTAGAGATATTTAACATTTTACAATATACCAAAAGTTGTTATAGTCTCCAATACTCTTTATGCTCACGATATTTTATGAAGGGATTTGGGTTTTTGACATATGTATATAACATAAGTTGTTGATTTTTAATCCTGCGGATCATAGTTGGTCCCATTGAGTAGTTAGTGATAGTGATATACAACAATACTTGATAAAATCAAACATTCAAGTGACGTATATTCCTGAAATTCAAGCATTAAAATTATTAAGAAATCCACCATTGTGTAAAGCCTATGCAGGGTGTCCCGTAAACCGACGTCAACTTGGTACATGCTGAATGCTTCATACCCGACCAGAATATCAAAAGTGGACTCGATGAAAGTGTGTTGATTTTCGACAGTTTCGTGAAATTGGTGAAAAGCTTCATTTGAGTCATTGTTTTGTGCGCCCTGCTATACAAATGTTGCTGTTTCATGATTATCATTTCAATCGAATAGTATTAAAAACGGATCAGCCTATACCAAAAATGACCAAAGATTGTCCCACAATTACTATGGTTTGCTCAAAAAAACAAAATTATTTCCACCTTTTTTTTTAACTCCATCATCCAAATTCAATTGTTTCTACTAGAAAAATTTTTATTATGTATTAGCCTTTTTAGTCAAGTTTTGATATTTCACATTGAAATGATTGAACATCTTCACATTCAATCATTGAAATAAGTAGGTATATTACCTCTAATATACTCATGAAAGAGATAAGTAATTATTACATCAAGTAAATGAATAGAGTATTATATCATTGTTATTATATTTCTCAAGTATCTCAAAACGAAAATATTCTAAATCTTATTCTTTCAAATTTTTGTTATCAATGATTCTATTTTGTCGTTGAATAAACCAAATCTAAATGATGATCAAGTCTGTAGAATCATACTTCTTTTCATTCGAATGAAATCGAATGACCTAATCATCTGTGCAGACTTTAAATCGAAATCTTAATAACAAACAACCCAAACTGGCGTCAAGAGATTGATTTCTGGCTCAAGGGCGTAACAAATTACACCGAGAAATAGTTTCTTATGTCTTTCACCCTTTTTCAATACATCAAACGAAATGTCAAACCCTCGAAGTTGCCATTGTTTCAATATTGAAGGGATACTGCTGGGATGCCGCAAAAAGGATTCATATTTTTCCGAGAATCGGACAGCTTCTAAAATTTATTCTTGAAATAGATGGACTTGGTTGGAAATGTATATAATATACCTATATGGGATAATATTGAGTACAGACATTGAGTTGGGGTTTAATACTCATTGGTACAGAAGATGCTGAATTTAACTGCTAAAACGGTTTTAATTATGAATATAACCTCCTTAACAAGAAACATCTACATGTTTCCATTTCCGATAAGTAATATGTATAAAGTAGGTATGTATATCTATGTTTGAGTTCAACCATTTCCTTTTCAGGTCAAGAGTCAACTTCTGTATCCTCTCAACAAATTGTTTCAAGTTAGAAATCCAATAATTATACTGATGCACTATTTATAATTTTTCTAACAATCATGTTTGAAAGATATAGAAGCAGTTTCTTATTTTCTTGTGAAGATTTGTTTTGTGATCGGTTTTGAAAACATCAGAAATTTCAATTCATTAATGTTGAATGAAATTGTTGATTTGAAATTTCTGATGTTGATGATGAGAAACATAAAATTTCTCCTGGAATTTTCATAACCTAACCCGCAAAAAATTTGTTAGTAAAAATCTGGTTAGAGTATGTATAATAGTCAGGAATGCATTCAATGATATAGCTGAAAGAGTCCTTAGCGAATCTTCCTTGAGCTTGTATGAAATTATGATATTTTTTTCTTGATTGCTTATTTCCCGAGAATATTTCTCAAAGAATTCATACCTCTCGAAAAAACTTCCTGAATTCTTCATTCACTAGGTGTATCAAGAATTGAGAGTCATGAAAAAATTATTGCTTTTCAGTGTTTCTGGAGACTTCTATGAGTCTTCAACCAGAAATTATTTGAAAACACTGTGATATCTACAGTTTTCAGTATTGTCTGGATTTCTATTTCTCAAGGAAAATGCAAAATCTTTTCATTAGCCCTAAAAATTCTACCTGAATATAATATAATTAAACTGGATACATTGTTTGGCAAACCGTTCCATAAAAAAAACATAAGCTTAGTTTTAAGACTGCTTAGATTTATTCAATATCAATTATCGAAAGGTACAATCTATTTTTCAGCAATTTTTTTTATCTAGATCAGTACGGTCGTCATCTAGGCAATGAATAATCAATACTAGTAGTAAAATTTTTACGGAATAAGGGTCGCCTTTGCAAAAACAATGAGAAATGGGTACCAGTAAAATAAACGGTTGACAGTTCAGTCATAAAACATCAGGTAGCAGATGCCAGAACGCCTCGAAAAGTTACATCGTTTTTTATCTGGGTATTTATGTCAATATTTATCTAAGTGTGCTATAAAGTCTGTCCTATCTGGTCGATCAGGAGTTCATATAAATTGGTGATCAAGAATACGTCACGGTGTCGAGCCGGTCAGTTAGATAGAACTTCTTCGAACTATTTCAGATAACGTAATAGGGTGAGATGCTGATTTGGATTTCGTAGTTGATATATCAATAAGATATCATTGATGTTTCCGTTCTTCTTTCAGTTAATTCTTCATTTAACAAGAAACAACTAAGAACCTTATGTTGAATCATCTGAAGTTGTACCATTAGTTTGTACTTCTTCATTAACCACTCATTGGTTATGAATTCAAATTATCATTATATTGTTACTCGGCCAGTAACAATCTAATTCATTTATCTGTTACGGCTAAAAATGTAGGTACCTATTCGATGTGTTTCGAATGGTCGGCTGGGAAAAGACGAACGCCTGCGGACACGTTTTTGTTTCAATTTTCAGAATTAAAATATGCAAAATAGCATCAAATGCTATTGTATTGAGATTTCGTGACATCGCGCCCATTGGTTTTCTATTTAATATTATTTTCAACTGTTAAGGAGATTAATGCTCTTCAAATCGAGCCTGAGTTTTTTAAAATCGATTCACATACAGAAGTTAGATACACAGTTTTCCACAGGACACTAGGAACGTGAATAGTCAATTGTCCTGTGAAAAACCAGAATATGACCTCACAAGGAAATGAAATGTTATATCAGCGGGTGGTATGCATCTGAATTTATCCTCATTATTAGATATATAAAGTATTTTTTCTGTGAACAAAAGTATATTTTCCCTACCATACCTACATTAATTTCGTGGAAAAATTTTCCACGAAATAGAAAAGATAGTTCCAAAAATGTTGCAATTTCTTTCTAACCTCAATACTTTTGCAAAAAAAACAAACAAAAAATTATGAACATGAGAATAGTTGAAAACACTTTTTCTAACTGATATTTCTTCCCAATTCATTGTTCACCTTTGATGAATCATCCCGTGCAGCCATCGTAAAGCTTATCAGCGCAATAGTCCATTTAGCTACAAACAAGGTTAGATACTGCTACTTATATTTCAACAGAATTTGACCTTTGGTATTTTAATGAAGAAGTTCGCGACACCTTTCTTGTCTTCATTCTCTCCTTTTGCTTATTCAAATCCCTTGCAAATTATGAATAATAACAAGATGGAAGATAAACATTAACTCTACAGTTTGCCCTCACACTCAAAATAGCAAGTTCGTCTCAAATTATGTCATCAGGCGTTCAGATTTTTAGATTCGCTGATAAGAATGCGTTGAGTCACAATTAATAGAAAGAAATATATGTTCATTCTCAATTTCTCAACTGCTTAACAGATTGCTTTTCTGATATTAAGAATATGTGAAATTCATAAAGAAATGCATTGCATAAATAGTTTGATTATTTTACTATTTCTTTACATTTTTTCAGTTGTCGAAAATTTGCGCCCCTCAAGCCTTGGCAATACTTTCCTTTTTTTCAATTAGCTATGTTAACACCTATCTTTAGACGAAACATATCTTATACAGTTACCATTGAGTATTAAATGTTAATACTTAATGCAGTTACTTATGCCTGACCGATTGTTATATACGCTGTATCTGCCTACTGTCATTAGAGTCCCTAACTCCATATAATACTTCCATAATGAGCAACTACCTATTAAATAAAAAAATTCACAAAAATTTTTCGTCCAAATTTCTCATCTTGTAAGTTCTCAACCTAGAGAAAATATTTTAGAACGCTTCATTACTACCAGTTTGTCCAATCTGTTAAGAAAAGACTGACGACTTTTTGATCTTCTACAGGATGAGCAAAATTAGTTGTCTGCTGAGGGGATCTCGATAACTATAAGAGCTAGAAGAAAACGGATGACACATTTTTCTCTTTTTTAGCAAAAAATGAGTTTTTGACGATTTCGAAAAGTTCTTATAACGGTTTTGTCTTTGAAGTTTCGGATGTGAAACTTGAACCTTCTTAGGCACTTTTATAAGTAGAATCTACAGACGAAAGATTTTTTCCAGTTACAGCTCTGAAACTTGAACCTTCTATAGGCAGTTTTTCACGTAGAATCCACTAACGAGCTCAAAATAATTTTTCATTTCGAATCATTAGGCGAACTTTGGTTTATTCAAATGTTAACTTTTATTGAATTTGTTATTTTTGAATTGGAAAAAATCTTCCGTCTGTAGATTCTACTTATAAAAGTGCCTAAGAAGGTTCAAGTTTCACATCCGAAACTTCAAAGACAAAAAAGTTATGAGAACTTTTAGAAATCGACAAAAACTAATTTTTTACTAATAACTCACATTCTACCATTCTTTGTTTCTCTGAGGAAGCGCTCGGAAATATGTCAACCGTTTTCTTCTAGCTCTTATAGTTTTCGAAATCCTCTCAGTAGATATCGAATTTTGCCCACCCTGTCTATAACATATTGAAAATAGCAATAGTAGTTATTGTAAATTATTATCAGACAAAATAATTCTCACATACCTACTAACTCACATGTAAATGTGTATGTCCAAGTTTTTGAATTCCTAATCCAAAACCTTATTTCATCAAATATATTGATATTCAACATATTACAGTTTCCCAACTGATATGAAGACTTAATAAGCATTCATAGATCTGACAAACAAAATCAAATTAATTACAGTATTCACTGTAAATTGCATGGACAATCAGAATAATTTACCCACCTAAGATTGAATTACAGGCAAGAAAATCATTTGCCGCTAACATTCACATACTATATTAACCCATTCATCTAAAAGGTGTGAAATTTACACCTAATTTAAAATTACCTAAACACTGGTATTACCGTTGGACGTATGATTTCAGTGCTGGTGTGAAATGACACTAACAACGTTTAAAAAAAGTTGATGAAGATATAAATGCCGTTCTTGACCGAAGTACATTTTTGCGTGTTGAATTTAAAATATATTTTGTGTGTTGTTAAGTCATTATTTCAGGTGTTAAGTTATATGGAGAGAGTAGTTTATAATGATAACTGAAGAATTTATTTTCCCGATAAATTAATCAGTATTCACAGAGCTATTTGTTAGTTGACAATTTATTATATAGCGAAAAAAAAAGGGTTAATAGACATCTAATTAACCTGTGCAAAAAGCTATATCCGTATGTAAATTGAATGTTGACCTTCGTATAGTAAATCTTAAATTGATATCATGATTTTTTCGATATAATTTTAGTGTAGGGTAAGTAGATTGTATACTTAATATGTATGGAAAGTTGTGAGTATTAGTTCTTCGTTCACGTGAAAAACTTCAGTACCTATACAAAAATCAGATTGATATAACTTACATCATTGTCATTCTAAAGTACAGTATGTTTTACGTAAGTGGGTCACTGGATCTTGTGATTTATTCATTGAGCAGAATGAGAATGCGAACCATCAATATATTAGTTTAATGGACGAGTTCAGGAAAGTTTGCCAACCTTGTAAGTAAATGAAAAAAACTCTTTCAATGGAAACTTTTTTTTTTAATTATATTTTTGCCTTTCTGTTGCTTTCATCTTCGGAATGTCCCCGGCTCTAAAATCCAAGTGATATAAAAGAAAATTTATATTGAATTTTCAAGGTGAGTTTTGACATTATTAAGCTTTTTTTTGTGTTTCGTTCATTATATTTATGGTTTCATCCATAGACTAATAATTTATTTATTATTAGACTATGGTTTCTTCACAGAACGCCTCAACTACTAATGTGTTCTGTGATGAAACCATAGTCTAATAATAATAAATATTAGCCTATGGATGAAACCATAAATATAATTCACGAAACACGAAAAAATCGCCTGAATAATGTCAAAACTCACCTTGAAAGTTCAATATTAATTTTTTCTTATATCACTTGGATTTGAGACATTCCAAGGATTGTAAAATGATGAAAGCAACCGAAAGGCACAAATATAATTTTAAAAAAATACGTTTCCATTGAAAGAGTTTTTTCTATCATTTACAAGGTTGACAAACGTTCCTGAACTGGTCCATTCTCAATTTGTATATTTGTACCTATGGATATAATAGTTTTATACTTATTTCTTTCATTTTTATCCAAAATCACCTTCGGGAAATTTATTATCTACATTCCTGAAATAGGCTATTGAATTCTTATAGTTGATTGTTTTTTGAGGAAACGAAATTCTTTCCATGAATGAGTTCATGTCCCTAAAATTAAAACATAGATATCAGAAAGTAACCAGTAGATTCAAAGATGATTTCATTCAACGCGAGAAGTTAAAATACAAAAATCCAAACAATCTGAGGCGATTGGAAAATTTTCCAATGATTTTTTATAATTACAACAACAATCCTGAACACTAACTTGACAGTTTAACAAGAAAATTACACAGAATACGCAGACACAGAATATCGACCTTCAGAATTCCATAGCCTACTCGACGGCAATTTTATTAATTTTTCATTAGATTTATTTATTAAGTTAAATAGTTTAATGAATAATTGACGTCATAATGGATACAATTTTGCATTTTGGAAAAAATGTTTATTTAACCATGCAAGAAACTTCAAAACGCTCTTTTAAAGTCTAATCTAGTGGGACGACCGGATCTTAATTTATAATCAGAAAAGAAAACTTTTTTTCAGTACATGAAGAGATGACCACCCTCACCACCTGCTCATGAATTGATAGTTCCAAAACATGAAAATGGCCATTGTCGATAATTACTTAGTATTATGTTCATTTATCTGCATCTTTTTATTTTTCTGAATATTCCACTTTGGAGAGATAAAATAAAAACAATACTCCTCAATAACTACTGGAGGTAGACAGATTCTTTCGTTTTCCATAGTTCCCTATAAAAACCTGTACAATGGACAGTCTAGGATAAAAAATATATGTCACAAAACATGTTGAAATTGGGCTAGGAATAGAGTTTTCATAAAAATGCAATGGAAATATCCTACCAGTACGTCCATTTTGAAGTCATAAAATAATAGATTTCTTAATAGCTAAATCCAACCCTGGGCTCGTTTCCTTTGTTCTGCACCGTCATTCACGTCTAGTTCAATAAAATCAATCCTCGGACAGCTACGAATTATCCACTGGTGCCAATTCGAATTCTACTCAGTCATCACGAATTAAAACAAATATTTACCCTGGCGAATTTGGCTAAATATAGTTATTCGACTCAGAGCGCAAGCCGCGAGGAAATTATTCGAAACCCTAGCAATTTTTTCACCCTTTTCTCGGAGATTTCTACGAATTGTTTCGGTGCGTTGAGAGGGGCAGTGGAGCGAATTTCGGACGATGTTGATAGCCAATAAAGCTCGATCGGATACTCAGATTACAGGGCCCTATCTTGGAGGTCCTCGAAAATCATACTTCGTGAATCGTTTGACATCTACTGCGTCCCATCGAAACATGTTTGGGAAAATTCTGACTGACAATCTGATGCGTAGAAATCCTTATCTATAAAATGATCTTTCCTGTCCACACCTAGAAAAATCTCAAGTGACTTTTCTGGAACTAAGCGTTCAAAAAACTTAAGATTATTTTGCAACTCGAGTTTTAGATCGCATTTTTTCTTTCAATTTATTAAATATACAAATCCATCATTATCTCATTTCATTTTTTGAATCAATCATGCAAGTTTTCCAATTGAGATCAAATATACAGGCATGTCGGGTCAGCTGACTTTGACAGGACTGCCATTTTGCCTGAGGAGCACACAACCTAAAATTTGCGAGATGATGGTTTGATTCGTAATTTGTGGTTTCTATTAGTGCTCATAAATTCATATAGATTTTCAGAGAAAATTATGTTCAATGTTATTCAACCCTCAGTGGTGAAGTGAAAATGCGCTATGACAAAAAATTGTCCTTCAGTATTGAATGATGATGTTTAATACTCAATGCAATCGAAAATTCGAAAAATACTTATATCCATGTTTTCTACGATTATTTGATGGCAAATATTGATTTTGTTAGTTTCCGAATTCCTATTTTAAATTTGCCCAGATTAATTCTGAATTAAATTGCTTGAAAAGGATATAAAACCACCATTATATTCTGATATTCATATGTTTGAATTAGGAATTGATTAATCATTTAGAAAATATGTCCGAAAGCTTTAAGAATATATTGTTCATGAAAAATAATACCGTCTTCGGGAAAACTGGATATTGAAATAAAAAAATAAATAGTCAGAAATTGTCACTATACTATTTTATTCAAAAAAAAGACAACACTTCCAAAACGGTTTTCACGTGATATCCTTCCATGCCTATGTTCGTTAGTTTTTCTGATAGCACATTTCGATAGCCCTTGAAAAATAATGTCATCCTGATGGTTCACCTTTTAATTTGGCCCAATGAATAAGTCACAAAATCAAGTGACCAGTGATCCGTTTACGTTACCCGTTTATGTATACTGTACAGGGTGCCCCAAATCTGATGCTCACTGAGAGAATCTTGAGAACTATAAGACTTGGAGAAAAAAGATTCAAAGATCCCCGATCTCTTTTTTTCAGAATAATTATCGAAGTTTCGATAACTGTCAGATAATTTTTCCTTCTTATATGATATTATGTGCTTTTCGCTAAATCTGTAACTTAAAAAATATAGTGTACCATTTTTGCAAAAAACCAACTCTCCTCTTTATCTCTAAAATGGTTCTTAATTTCTATGTTCCATTATTAGTATCACATAAAAAATGAGAATCATCTCGAACATAAATCAAGTTACAGCGAAAAATTTGAGACAGTCCTGTAACTCGAGAAAGAATCAATCTGTGATTTGATTTCTGATATCTTATTATGTCAAAAAAAGTGATCGAGGACACATGGTGAGGTTTATAAGAAATATCTTGCTCACATTTGTTTATGTAAGAACTAGGTTTTATATCAGAAAACAACGTATAAGTCAGCATATTTAATCGTGTTATCATTGATTGTATGGGGTGTTAAGATTAGTGATTATTTCATTGACCTTTTTTAGGATGATGCTCCAGCTCATTTTTCAGTTTTACACTTTCTGTCCTTAAAATTTATAATGAAAATTATGAAGACAAGTTGTTTGGATGCGGAGGACCTCAGTCATGGCCTTCCATATCCCCAGATTTACATTGTGCAGGGGGAAAGTTCAAATCTAATCTTGGGTATGTTGATTCGCAGATTTAGTAGCATTTACCTACCTTTTCATAATATGAAATCACCTAAAAGGCAAATAAAAAAAGATTTATAATATACATAAAATGATTGTATAATCGCACGTATCCCTGAATTATTTTGTGGTCCTCCTTAGGGTATGCATGTGAATATCAAAAAATATGAATCTATTATTAACGTCCACTGGGATGTTATATTGACTGATGCTTATTTCAGCAAAATTGAGAGGTAAATAAAGTATTTGGGAATATTAGAAATTCTCTCTCCCAAAGTATTGAATATGAAAAAAAAATTTTTTTTTTTCATTAAAATAGGGTTATTGATGAAAGAGTAATTATTCATTAAACTCAATTCTTGTGACTCTATAACTGTTCAGTTTTAAACTATTTTTACTACAGTTGATTGACATATTTCATGGCAATTCTCCATTGAGTTAAAACTCGGTCGAATCTGTTAAAATGATCGAAAGAATTATCGTATACCTACCTATATCGTGAAAGGGACAAATTATCGAATAATAAAAATAGAGTTCCTGAGTTATCAGCTGTTGTATTTACCAAACATTTTCAATAGTGCTCAAGGACCCTCGATCAAGTTTTAAATAAACAGAACAGAAGTCAATCCGTTTTTTAAAACCAATCAATGCAAGAGCTCTTGAGGCCAAATGATTGACACATCCAGTAGCTCCTTCTTTCATTGATATTTTGCCAAAACGTTCTCTGATAATATCTATATCTCTTCCTGTCAAATATTTTTTATATTGTGTTTTTGTTCGATTTGGGTTTCTACTCATATGTGACTTGATATTTTGATATTTTTGAGGTCATCAATAGTATTCATAATGAGTATGATATTTTTTGATTAGTATTTATTTTGATATTTATATTTATTTTTTATTTTCCAGTTTTAAAATGAAATTCCGATCCAGCCTAAGACCAGAACCAAAGTGACTTGGATGCTTTAAAAGGCAGTAAAAAATCCAATTCCTCACACTTCTTCAGCGAAATTCGTAATATTCAGAGAGGTTATGTCAGACTTTCGAAATGTTTCAATCAAGTGGATGAAGAAGCCACTGTTATGCGATTATGTTTTCTATACCACAATTAACAGCCGTTTAAGTCCTTCTCTTTTCCGTTTTTGTCAAGTCACCCTATACCACACAAGCGATTGAGTTGCTACAATGGCTCAGATCATTCTGTATAATGACGAAATTTTAACATAATACGGAGGGTTGGTGGTCTCCCACTAGGAATCTTTACAATTTCTACGAAAATTTAGATAGCTCCCTTAATTGATAACGATTTCACCTATACCAATTTTCGTTAGACATGGTTTATGAGGATGACATGTGATGATTGAAGAGACCAGCTTCGCCTTCAAACAACATTTCCATCACTGCGAACTTCTATTGGAATATTTTGATATATAAGACCTTTTTTTGTTTGTGATACCTCAGAAACTAAGAGAACGGAGTTTCTCACTGAAACTGATGCGAAAGATTTTGAAGAAATCAATTAATGAAAATATCCGCCCTTCATACAACGAAGATATCACTTTCATAAAAAGCAAATCTGGTTTGAAAATTTTCTTGAAATCTCTTACTGTGATACAAACTGAAAGGATGTTCTGTCTGAGAAAAAATTATAAGAGTTCTTTTGATAATTACATAGAGTATCAAATATTAAAATATGATTGTCAATTGAATTATGTTCAATTCTAAATTCTATATTCTAATTATTCTAGTGAGAAGGCTTCGGTCATCCTGTAACACCTTGACAAAAAAGTTCTCTTATTTGCACAGGGAAGTAAGCTAGACGTAGCCCTGCAGCTCAAGGTAGATGCATCCAGTAGAGAAACGGTAACAAAATCTGTACAGGCAACCCATCTCGATGTCACCTCTGGGTAGGTGGTTTACTTCGTTTAGTATGCTCCATTAGCGGAGCGGTTTCACGCAACATTGCGCAAATTTTCTTTTATTTTGAATCGGTGTACGTCTCCGCTAAGGTCGTTTCAAGTATGGGTATTGGAATCGGTTCTTCTCACAGTTCTCACAGTTCTCACAGTTACCATCAGTGTTTACTCATATAGCATTTCTCAAAGAATTTCTCGAAAATTTTATTATCTTTTATGTGTCTAATAATTATGCACATTTATGACGAGGAAGTTTAGTTATTATTCAAGTAATACAATGATCATAGTTTTTTCAAATAGCAATGAATATTTCTATAATAGTCTTCTCATCAACATGAGCACTTAAAATCAACTTATATAGCTTTGGTTTTGTCTTTATCTAGTTTAGATTATTCAATTGATAACAAAATATCTCAACAAAAAGAGCTATTCAAAATTTCAATCGTGTGAAGATACGTGAGTCAAATACTACTGAAGGAAGCCAGATTTATCTAATGCAGCTTACAAATGAAACAATGTAGCATTTACTACTTCGCCATCCGAAAGAATTCGTATGTAATTAAAATTAAATTATATTTCATTGCCTGTTTCTGTACACCGTAATGCTGAGCAATGATCTTGATAACTTTTCTTCCTATCGGTTAGATACCCTTCCTTCCATATCTTTTTTAGCTCATGGTTGCATCTTACTGATGTGTCCATTCCTTCCTCTTTCCTCAATTATCTGCAAACCATTGATTGTTTGATTGACCTTGAAGGAGTGAAGAGGTCCCGTTGAGTTCGCTATTAGTGTGTCACACAGTATTATTTCATTTTTTGGTAATTCGACACATAAATTCAGAAATGAGATTTCGCACGCTTTTTGTTCGTATAGCAAGAATTACTTAGTACTTAGGCTGATGTACTCACCTGTTTGTTGACATCGGCTACGTCTCCGTGGTTGCCAATTCCCTCAGCTCTGGAGACGTATTACTGATATCCATATCGCTATCACTATCCATTATTGATTATCATGAACACTAATAGGTATTCATACCACTCCTTTAATTTTCTCGTAAAATCAACCGGATTTCGTGAGGAATTAATTTGACAATAGTAAAAGACAGTTATTATCGCAGGCACTTATGTTAAATCGTGGCTTCAAAAAATGACTTAATCGACGCATTCTTACTCCGTGCCGTATCATAGTGACCACAGCAGACGTAAAAACTTTACGGACGAAAAGTTTCTGCGGATGAAAAATAATTACCGAAATATTCGACTTTTTGTTCGATTATAAGTACACGTCAAATGTCATTTTTTGTTGAGGTCGACGAAAAAACATTTTCACTGAATAAAAAAAAATTGATCCATATAATATATGGATCAGTTAACAGAAAAAAACTCATCAATCTCATCTACATGAGAAAAACAAGGAATCAGATACATCCATGTCAAAATAAAATTTCTCAAAGCTTCTATCAATCAATAAATCAATCATAAAATATTTCCGGCATAACTCCAATCTATAATGAAAGTCATTAGGGTAACCCTTCAATTGAAAGACGCGGGAGTCGACAAGAATATGATGGGTTGTTCACTAGATACTAGTTATTTTTTTCTCAGCGTGTAGAAGTAGATGAATGAAAACTATAAAACCCGTTATGTTCTAAATTATTCAAGGGTCGCGCAGGTAAGTTTCTTTGACTCGCGACCTAGCATTTGAATGTCGGCGGGCTTCCTCTGTCCGTCTGTCCAACATATGGTCTAATTTAAACTTCTTTTCTTCACATAGGGTGCCACGAATTAGTTGTATTCAACGGGTTCTCTTTTTATGCAAACCGAAAGAACATTAACACGTGTTGCTGCAATCGAAAAAAGTGTCATTCATACGAGAATGCATGCATGTCGTTTCCTCAGTGGTTTCAGGATATTGCAAATTGAATTTTTGGGTTCTTATCGATTTGAGTATATGCCAGATGAAAGGTATAATTCATTTGAATTTTGAATACTAAGTACTTTTTTGGAATACAACAAGAAAAAATAACCAATTCAAGTTTCTCCTCCAACTTGAAAAATGCATGGATTGAAAATAGAAATTATTGTTAATTTGTCCTAATATGTATTTCAATATAAAACAGCAAAACCAATTTTTTTTTTGTCGCACCGCTGACTATCCGCTTGAAGTAATAATACTTGGCAAAGGTGATTATACGTTTCAATTCTTTCAATAGATGATTTCATGGACAATAGAAGCAAGTTTTCAAGAACGTTTTCTAATTATGAACCCTATAGCTAAGTTAAAACATTGAAAGGATCAATCGCAGAAAAAGTGATTTCACAATTCAATAATTTCCTCGAAAACTGCTTGTGATAAAAATTTAAACCCAGGGCACAAAATTTTTTTAAAATTGAATTTCCGTTCGAATTTTTTTTTCTAATGTCAGGAATATCTGAAAAGTTATGCAAAATTTATAGAAAGGACTGTTCATTTCAACCCCCATGTAAATACCGTAAGTTAAGAAATAGTAAACCATTTATGGTATGTAGGTACATTACTATTCTTCAGAAAGTATTTTTTTTGGGTAGATAAGAATTCGAAACTGATAAATCTATTCATTCTTTCCAGAGTTATAATTCAGCTAGGGGTGAGAATCCGAAAAATCCAAAAAACTAGTTCTATTTCTGGCCAATGAACCTTTTGCAGTTGTTTTAGAATCGCATCTGTACTTTCGGAATTATTGGCAAAATGAATTTTTCCTGGAAGTATCAAGAAATGGACGAGTTCAGTACTTGGGTGGGTGACTGCTGACTGATTAGGAATTTTTATTTCAGAAAGTTGTATTTTATATTTCCCTACATATGTCAGTTGTTTTCAGGATAAATTTTACCTGAAATAGTACATTTGTATCTTAATAGGTTAACCTTTAAGGCTTGTACTCGATTATTTTTTTCCTTTATTGAACCAAATTATTCACTTATTATCCATTTCATAAAAATAACGAAAGATAAAAAAGAGAAAGAACAAGCAATATATATCCTGCATTTACAGAAAAAACATAACTGACCAATTTATTCATAATTTCGAGAGGAATTTGAACAAGCCCGCAAAAGCGCTGTGTTTCTAGTTATTCTTTATATGATATATGCATGCAATTCTACTGAATTACCTCGAAGAGAACGACAATAAATTATAATTTATGTATGCAAGTTCGAACCCATATAGGGTAATAGGGTTGATTTATTTATGGTGGGGCATTTAAGAAATTTACATTAAATTGAATATTTCTCCAATTTCCCAGAACCTTGACTAAAGAATCGTGAATGTTTTAATCAGGGCAATACAGGAGACAATTATAATATACAAGAAATAAGAAATGATTCTTCAAAATTTGAAGAGGATGGTAGGTATATTTTAATTTAATTTCTATCCCAACACTATTAAAAATATAATCCTCCTGCAGTTGAGATTATCGAAATTATTCAAATTATGGAATTCAGAAATACTTCCTCATGTAAAGTCAATTTTATAACAACTTTAGCCAACTAATGTATGTACAGGGTGAGCGAAATTCGTTGTCTACTAAGGGGTCTCGAGAACTATGTGAGTTATATGATGGATGGCACATTCACTAGCACTTTTTTCCTGACTAATCCAAATCTGAAAACTGAATCGGTCTATCATTTCTAGATTTTGAAATATATACGAAAATTGAGAAATAACTCTATATCATCCGTTTTCTTCTAGCTGCTATAGTTCTCGAGATCCCCTCAGTATACAATTAGTTCTGCCCACTCTGTACTTGATTTTTTTTCAAAAGTGGAGGATACCCCGTAGATATAGTGATATGCGGGGAAAGAGTTATATCCAGGGGATATAATGCTGAGTAAATACAGTTTATGGTTTAATCGAATATATTCTTCTTTCCCGTGTGTATTAGAATTCAATCTGTTTTGTTCTATTTCAAATCATAATCCCTGAAACGTTCCAAAAATATTACGAAGCCCTTTACAAAAGACAAGACAAATACCAAGGATTTTCCAAATACTCGATAATTTGTTATGTGGCATCCCAACAGATTTCACAGCATGAAAAATCAAAGTTATAAAATTTAACCCCAGGAAGTATCACCGGATATTATGTTAATATACGTCATAATTATAACCCCTGCAGTCCGTTCCATTGGGCCCTGAGCCTTATAATAAAGGACGGTAGGAAAATTAATAAAAAATTCAGAAAATATTTTTACCTTTATGTCATTAGTGTCGCAGTTTCCAATGAAACAGTGTCCTTTTAGTCTCTGTCAGTCAGTTTGGTAATTGAATATCTGTCTGCTGTTATAATAACGACTATGATCCATCTGAAATATAATTTGTGATTTAATTTTGATTATCCCATAATATCATGGACCCATTAATTACGGGAATCTGGTAGAAAGAGGTATATATTTTTTTGTAGAAATATAATATGACCGGGAGTTCCATGTCAATTAGACCCTTGTTGGCTTTGTCTTCGCTCTCTCTGATGTAAGTACCCGCACTGTTGGATTCATTAATGCATGTTCTTCGACTTCCCCCTCAGTCCTTGATATAGGTCAAGCTCGAAATGCTATAGTTCTAATTACCTCGTGATGACCAATATGGATATTAATTTGATCGAGAAACGTCCTCATGCTCATTTTGCTTGTGGGATTCTTGAATTTTGACCCATTTGAGATACGATTAATAAAAAGTACCTAAAACTGAAAAATCCGATATACTCGACAAAGAAAAAGATCTCGATGATGAACTTCTTTTACGTTATAACGAGTTAATCATTTGAATCCCTGATTTTTTCTCATTTTTATGTTCATTAGTTCAAAAGAAGTAGATTCTTTAAAAAACTACTAAACAGATTAGTGGTGGAATTTGATATAAAAATAGGGATGTATATATCATATTTATGAAACTGTTGAAGCCGGACTAGTGAAATCGAAATATGTATTTTACACAATAATACTTGATATGATACATTTCATTGAACACACTCCGCTCATTGAGTCATTATATAATATCATGAAATAATTAACATATCATCCCCGTAACTTCAATCCCCTAACGGGGGTGAGCACAACCCCTGGATTTTGAATAAGGATGAGGAGGATCACTAATTTTGAAGATAGTATCGATTACTATTTGACCCTGAAATTTCTTTTCAAAATATCCAGTTATAATGAAATAACAGCTGAAATAGTGAAACAGGCAATCAGGATTTTATCTCGAGAATATCATTTGCCTCCAACACATTTCAAAGGTAGATGAACACTCAATTTTATTGCCAAAAAATTAAGGTAGCTGAAAATCAATTGACGACTTTCAGCATTTTCATTTTCATCATTTTGAGTTATTGGTGGAAAGAATATTCATTTTATTCCAAACTTATACTAAACCTCATATAACACTTTTTAAGTTGGAGCACGGCCTTAACTTCAATAGTTTGCGAATAACGAAATTGCAAATTGCAAGGTTAACCTAAATCATTTATCTTTATAGTATTCACAGATACAACAGCGTGTGTGTGTAGCATCATACAGGTCTTGTACCTAATCTCACAACAAACGGTCAATGAGGTGCTAATTGGTAGATTGATCACTCGCTCGGTGTAAAATTCATTCATCGACTTTCATTCGTTGACAAATTTCATCAGGTACCATCGTCTCAAAGTAAATTAGCCATGACAGAGTACACATACTGAAAACCTCTTTGAACTTACTTATTTAAAAAAAAAAAAATTTCTTGAAAATTTCTGCACGCCTCTAAAGAAGATACAAAGACCTTGCCAAAAAAGTACCACATGACCCACTTTCCCTATTCAAAAAATTTGGAGGGTTGATGGGGAAGGCAAGAAGAATCCTTCAAAAATGCATAAAAATTTGATAAAAGTGAAACAAAAATTTACCTGTTTCAGGATTTTGTTGCCAAATATTTTTCTTCTGAGAAAATTTGTTCCATAATTTTGACGCGCACTGTATAATCAGATTTGCGATAACATTTGAGAAAAACGAAAGGTAATAAATCCTAGAGCGCTTCAACACAAAAGATCTCTGGAATAAGATTATCCTCTATGGAATGATTATCCTCGGACAATATCATAAAGGCCTTGTAACCGAACGAATGAAGTGGCTCTGCGTGAAGAAATTATTCAGCATTCAAGTGTCCGAATAGAGTAAATATTTACAACTGGTATTGTAGTTCAGGACATAATCTCCGAAGGTGAAGAGTAAGTGGTGATTATAAGAGTTTAGTAGCATCATAAATCATCAGGTGAGAGCTTTCTCGCGGTGTGGTCTTTTTTAATGCGCTTGACGTCTTCATTAGATTTCATGCCAAAATACCCCACGTTGAAGGCTTTGTGGTTGGCATCCGCCGCGCGAAATCGTTAATCGTATAAATTCACCCCTTCGGTGGTTACTTGTCAAATAATTTTCGGAAGGGTCGAAAGGAATGTCTTTTGTTGGTGGCAAAATGGGGAAAGATTGCAGTTTAGGGAACGGCATGATTGCTTTTAGGTGCGATATATGTCCATTTCTTTTTGTTCGGAATTAATTGAGAAAATACTCTCTGTTCGGGAATTAATAACAGAAAATCCAACAAAATAATTTACTACAACAGAAGAGAACACTGCTAAAAAAATACTTTAAGGGAAAAGATAACCTACATTGTTACATCACTTTTATATAACTGGGAACAGTGACTCGTGTTTCGTAGCATTTACTACATTTTCAAACTAAAAAAACTTCAAGTGGGTTTTTTTTATAATTGCATAAGTCGCGTTTTTGTCGGTTTTTTTTTGAATATTTAAATATTTAACTTATTTGCAAGATCGATTGATTATTTTATAAATGGTATGCATCGAATTTATGGTGTAAGGTACAGGGTGTCCAAAATTCTATGTCCGGTGTGGGGATCTTGGAAACTAGAAAAGCGAGAGCAAAACCGATGACACATTTCCGAGCTCTTTTTCGATTACCGTAGCCTTCTACGAATCTTCGTTTTGGAGTTATTAGCAAAAAATTAGATTTCGAAATCATAACTTTTTTGTCTTTGAAGAAACAGAACTAAAATTTGAACCTTCTATAGGCACTTTTATACGTACAAGTTTTAGATGATTAATTGTAAAACCTTTTGATTTGTACACCGTTTATATACTTTTATTCACTCATAGCACACTCAGTTAACCAATCAATTATGAATGAAACATGCAGGAACGTATTCAGGTACAATTTTATTAAGAATTCGATTGTACCCATTTCTATTATGACAGGTATAAGTCTCTTCTTTTTGCATGAAAAAATCAAGAGAAAAGATAACAAATGATAATAAACTATCAACGTACACTTGTTAACAATTACGAATATTGTTGAATGGTGCCTTCCATGCATCCATATTTATAAGAGCACGGCCAGCACGTTCGCCGGATTTTAACCCAATAGACTATTTCCTCAGGGGATACTTGAAATCCGAAGTGTACACCACAGAAATAAATTCGAGGGAAGAACTTATGCAGAGAATTGAAAATGCTTGCAGCTTAGAAAGGAAAAATACAATTAGGTATTTTGAGAGAAGTTTCACAAATAGAGCTCGTAAACGCATTTAGCAGAATGAAGGAAATTCTGAACAGCTCCTATAAAGTAGGATTGATTTACCAATATTCATAATTGTGAACAACTGCATGTTGATAGTTTGTAATTGTTTGTTGTCTTTTCCCAGATCTCTGCTACTTCTGGTTATACCGAAAACACATTCTTATTCTTTTAATTCCAAATGGTACAATCAGTATCTCATTGCATTGATAGCTGATTTATGGGCAATTTCAGCAGTTCGCCAAACGTTGGGTAAAAACTCAACAGTTTTCCAAACCTTGGGTGAAAACTAAACAGTTTATGAGGAAAATGTTGAAAAAAGGAGGACACATTTTTTTGAACACAAAAAAATTTAATACTGAAAGTCGGAGTGCGTTCACATGCCCCGTATTGCGGGTAAGTGTGCGCACCCTCACGGGGTAAGTGAACGCAGTGCTTAGTGAACCACACAATCAAAACAAATTACAAAATAATGTATTTGATATTTGAGAAATGCTGTTTATTGTCAATACAGAAGCGCCTTTTACAAGCACTGCATTATTGTTCGTGCCACCATTCCTGGTGAACACAACACTTGATGCATTGCCCTGTTGGTGGCTCTTCCTATTTTTCTGAACAAATAGGACAATATTGAACTAGTCTTAACCAAGAAAATCAACAATGTCATAATTTATTCCTCACTGAACTAAAGCCCATATAATGAATCTATGCGCACACTTACCCGCGCACACTTTCCCCAGTAAGCCAAAATTTGAATTGGCGTTCTTATAGAGTTGATCAGCTAGGAGAACCTAAATTTTTTTATTATATAGTTAGATTAATATGCGCATGATCGAATAAAATATTGCTTAACACTGTCGGACTCGGAACTTGGACCTGGCAGAATTTGCAGAGATGCTAAAAATTAACACGAAAACTAGTGAATTTGGTTGATTGCAAATAAAAAGTAAACGAAACGCACGGCGCACTCCTATGAAAAACTAATTTGGCGATTCTGCGCCCTTGCTTCACCCAAATGAACCCCTCTTTCATACATTGCATAGTCGAGATATACGCACTGCGCACACTCACTCTCTGCGCTCAGTTATCCCGAATGACTCTACAAGACTATCAAAATGACAAAGTTGAAAAAATATTGAAAATAATTACTGAATTAGATCCTAATACGAAACTAGACCGTTTGTTAGCTGAATTATCGCAAAGCAGTGGGAAAAAACTTATCTCCTGATTCGACCATGTGGTTTCGTTTAGGATATTAGCTCGTTCGATTTTTACTTGGTAAGGAAAATGGAAACTTAGGATTGCCGAATTGTTCTCATTATTTTTTCGTATCTTACACGATTTTATGAAATGGCTCATTTCGATACCAACTGACAGAAGAGACTTCCCAGGAAACACACCTTGGTTTAGTATACGTCTAATATTCATCCTGATGGTATATTTTTCGTTTTGGTCTATCATAGTACAACTATTTTACGTCTATATTATACCATTTTTTCTGTAGTAGGTTTATAAAACGCTTTAGCTATATATACCACACTATATATTTTTTTCTTATCAATAGTTTTTTCAAGAACTGAAGATTATTTTTTGTTTATATACTTCAATTATTTTAAACTCTTCGTCATTTTCATCAGTTATTAATGAAGTCTACAAGATCTCCGAATTATACGTCGAATATATTGTACTTTTCAACGTACTTCCTACACCTATGTTAAACGAATATGTGATAGGTTTTTGAAATGTCTATAAGTGGAAGTCATATATACATAATGAGATCTATTTTGTCTCCCAGTTGTGTTTTTACGATTGGAACAATATGCATCCTACAATATATATCGCTTATTTCCCAGCTTTAATAATTTTTCATAATTTATAAACTAGGTCTATAAAGTTCCACAAATTATACGACTATAAGTCGTACATATTTCAACCTACTTTCCTACTCCATGAACTCAGGTATATTAAACGGATATATGGTAGGTTTTCAATCTGTCTATTAGCGAATTTTTTTAACACTCATCATTGAGGTCTACACTGGACAAATACATGAAATGACAAATATGACTATTATTATAAGCCATCTGTAGATACCTACTACATTACTTCTAGTTATCAGGGAGAAAAGAAAATACTGGTCCTTTATTCATTATTGTCATATCGATGTTTCTGAGCTTTATACCCCTACATATATCGACAATTCACAGCGTTGTCACATGAAATGAAATAATGTCCTGTCCATACATTGATTACTTCAACCATCAAAGATTCTGCTGTCTAAACTTGTGATCTGGAAAACTGAATGAGCCCTCTTCTATTCACTTGATATAATTGTATTCTACTAGTTCTAATTCAAACAAGCCTAGCAGATTTATGAGAATGTTCAAGATCTACTACATTTTTGATAGCCTGGCAACGTTGGTGCCATGTTTACGTAGGCAGAGGATTGAGGATCTACGCAGGCCCGACCAGCCAATAGGCTATTAGTTATCGTTACAATACACGCATGTGGCAGTCACGGCCGTGTTTCTATGCTATGCTACGCGGCATGCGCTGTTCGTAGTTCGTTCTCCTTGTCGTCCATCTTGAAATAGTTTCGTAAGCTGTGTGTGTTTACTGTGTTTGTTTTGTCTGGAGGAAATTAATTGTACTTTGTCATGAGTGATTGAAATAGATTCTGATTCAACATAGTGATGGACAAGCTTAAACATCTGCTAAAAAACAAAATGACCGATTTTGAAGAAAGCTCTCCACTTTCAAGTCTACTAATATGATGAAAAAGATATTTGGTATGTTTTGTTCGACATGTTTTTTTCTCCTAAAACTAACTGAAATAACATTTTACAGAGGCCGTAGTGCTGATGTGGGTACATCTGATTGAAGCAATCTAAAAATATAGGAATAGACAATTATATTTATTCAAAGAGGTGTGCTCAATGTATATACCTGAATTTTGAAAACTACTATTTTATTATTTTCTGAATAAATTGGTTTGAGACCTAAATAGTTTAAAATTTAGTTTTCCTAAAATCCGATTGACACTACGTTATGTCTTATTCGAAACTATGAAAAGGATAAGTATGGAAGAGGGTAAGATTGTTATAATAAATGTTGAAGATTGACTATATTCAGAACAGTAATATCTAACAACAAATAAGCCTAATGTTCATTCATACGATATTCGACAATATAAACGATGATCCGAAAGTGCATTTATTGTTCTTTTAATTTATTATATTCGAAATCATCGATCAAAACATATTAATGCAATTTCGGATCATCGTATCGTCGGATATCCTATACATTAACAGTAGGTCTAACATTGTTCAGAGACGTCTATTGCTGACACTTAATTGTAGTACAAAATACGATTATTAAACGTCTATTTTTGGTACATTGAAGTCGTTGAAATATAGTCTATAATATATGAGTTGTGGACGTTTATAGACGACTGGTTTTCGACGTAATTTCTGACTTACTGAAGTAGTCTAAGAGACGTATATGAAATACGAGTATCAGACGTATATAAAATACGAATAGGAGACGTATATCCAGGATTGATTTTATACGTCTACCACGCGGACATTTGTCCTTCTTATTTTGGTCTAATGAAACCGTATTTATACGTCGGAATAAGTTGACTTATATATGTTTAATAAACGAAAGGTGGTTTCCTGGGTTAGGACACAAGTGTAAAAAATAGAATAATTAAATTATTCACGATTTTTTTCACAATGGGCATCACAATCTTCTTGTTCGAACATTCCAATAATCGTCAAAAAATGGGATGAAATGAGGAAACCTCATAGCACTTTTTCAACATAACGAACATAAGCACTTTCAAGAAACTGCCTCTATTTACTACATTTTTTTCCCCCTAAATTGCAGGATACAACAATTATGATTCTCCCAAAAGTGACCAGATGCATCTAATCCGATGAACTTGATACTGAACCATTCATTGTCCAGCCATATGTTTATATTTTATTTCGTTTTTGCGATGCCGGAGTTACCTTCCACAGTCCCGTACATGAAATTCAGTGAAATTTTTTCGAACTTCTAGGAGTTGTATCTCAGCCATCTTGAATATTTTATATAGAAAATTGTTGGTTAAACGACTTATTTTGATGAGTTCTACCTTGTGCAAAAAAGCCTTACCTTTGAAAATACTCTGTATATTCTTGCTCTTTAATTTTCCGATAAATTAATAAGTATTGATTGAGGGATGTTCAGTGCTATCAGTCTTCTTGAAACTCGTAATTGGTTTTCTCTTTCAACATCAGAAATATAAGGAATAATAATAAAATTAGTAGGAATTCACTTTCAGAGTTGAATATTTCGAAAATTGAAAACATTGTTGTTTTTAATTGAATTAATAAAAAAATCATATTTTCCATTGATCGGTGCGAGTTGTAGGGAAAAGATGAGAAAATGAGATTAAATATGTTTTCAATATTTTCCCATCACAGTTTTTCCGAAGATTTTAAAATTGGAGTATTCAATTCTTCATCATATTTTGTGATCTCTTTGATGGAAATAACTCAAATTATGTCATAGACTACCTCCATATCTCGTAGCTATCATTGGAAATTAATGAAAGGATGAATCCATTCACCCTTTGTCGACCCGTATCGAATTCAGAAGCCAATTCCGATCGCCAGATATAAATAAATAATAATCAGGGCCCAATAATTCCATTAATCACTGGAATATTTGCTGATAGGCGTGGCAACGTATGCGGAACTATCCTGTTGACCACCCACTTGGTTCGTCAACTGGAAATCGACTTTCCAACCCTTTGCTAACGAGTTTTATCCTCCCCTAATTGAGTCAGAATAATTTGTTCATAAATTTGTCTTAATTGTTGTTCAGACTAAGTCCGTTATTATTACTATCCTACTTTGGAATATTATCTTCATTCAAATGAAATGAAATATTTTTTCCAGTTGAATATGAAAGGGTACTGCAGAAAGGGTAAAAATTGATTCAATAAATCCGTAAAATGTTTTTTCGTTGCGAAGGATTCAAAGATTCCTTATATTTGAATAGAAATTTCAGATATTTGGATAGGATATACCCACTGAAAGATGAAAATAACAAAACTGCCTATTTTGCCATCATTCGGCATCAAAATCTAAACTCTGACGGGTTTAATGAAGATGTTCTCGATACAAAACATTAATGAAAGTCAAATTAAAGCTGCAAATTTCGGTCGACCTTAATTAAGACGTTGGACCAAAAAGTATATAGGAGGCGAAGAAGACCACACTCCTTCAAAATAGCTTCTGTTCATTAAAAACAATCATTAATCTAATGGAATTGGAGCAATTAAGTTGGATTTCAATCAATTTCTGGATTGACTTCTCTATAATTAGGGGAAAAATGATCTTGGAATCCTATAATAAACACACAAAATATTTATAAAAACTAAAAAATGGAATGTCAAATTAGACATCAATCACTAATCTCATTTCAGAATGGCACACTACTTTTCGGTGATGAGCTATGGACTTAAATAGTGGAAAAAATACAGGATAGAGTAACAGGACCTCCCTCAACATATCAATTCTTAGGCTGAAAGAAAAAACTGCCCAAGTAATATTTGTCATATTCTTTTCTTAATATAAAATTGAAGGAAATGCATAATATGTAACAAGTGTTTATTCAACAATATCTTTAAGAAAATATCAGATTATGTAACTTTTTACTTTTCATGTTTGATGAAAATTTTCACCAATTGGAAACTGTCTCAGTAGAGTCGTGGCTTTTGTACGCTGCGTCATCTTCAATATTACCAGTTCGGCCATAAAAAGAAGAAGAAGACTCTCCATGAGGGTGATCAATTTTTATTCCTATCGATAAGGGTTGCATAATTTGAGAATGCTGCTCTTGTGCGTAATTTATTTGTGAATATCCTGCATCACTTTTTGTTTGAATTGCTAAAGGTAGATATTCATTATTCAATGACATTGATCCTGATGGAGCATACACTTCTTGTCGCATTGGAAAGGATGCAGGAACTTCTCCCTGGGAATCTAAATCGATATTTTCTGATATGTAAGAAGGCTTTCCAATATAGCTGGAAATTAACGCTTTATCCTTGATCATTTCATCAGAAGGAACTTGAGAGTGGATATATTGATGTGAAGGTATTACTTCAGGTATATTTTGAGATTCTTGTTGCAGTGTTTTTAAATTTTCAACTCCCAGTAATCCGCGGTTGCTTTCTACATTATCGAGCAAATTTCCAAAAGTATTTGGAGATTCAGTTTGAGGTAGGAAATTGTTAATAACTCTTAGGTTATTAGTGTTCGGGTAATAGGATGGAGTGGGTAGACCATTCGCATAATTTTCTCCCGAACCATCATACGCTTTGTAGTAGGGCTGACCCTCGTAATTCGTACTTGCATCCTGTGGAATTGTAGAACTATAAGAGTTTGTTGAATCATGGCCACTCAAGGGATGAACAGCCTTGCCAATTTTTTTCACCACTGCTCTAAAACCATTATGATCATCAGCTGTGTACTGAACAATTCTTGTAGTACCATCAGGCTCCAGCAATCTATATTCTCCTCTCACAACACCATTTTCTCGTAACTCCCAGTGAGATTTGTGATCTCCTGTATATGGATCTAATACTCCATATTCGAATTTATAATCCCTCGGTTTCTGGAAAATGACATTCGAATATTTTAATAAAACTAATGAAAGATTTTTAGTCCTCCAAATCTTGACAAAACTCTTCCCCAGACAGTTGTTATGTTTTCACTTCAGTGTACAGGGTGTGCCAATTTCGATGTCCAGTGAGGGGAATTTTGGAAAGCAGAATAGCTAAAGCAAAACAGATTCCATGTTTCCGAGCTCTTTTTGAGTGAAACAAAGAATGATGTTTATCAGCAAAAATTTATATTTTCACGATTCAAAAAAGTTCTCATAATCTTTTTGATATAAATCTGAAACTTGGACCTTCTACAGGCACTTTTTTTACAAAGAATCCAGTGTTAATCTTGAAAAATTGAATTATGAGGCAAAATTCTGTTTTTGGAAATGTAAACTATTATTGAATTTTCAAACTTTGAGCTTGAAAAAATTACATATTCAAAGAAATATATAGTGCATATGTTCAATAGATCAAGGGGTGTAGGGAAATTGATTATACAAAGTCTTTTCTCCTATTTATTTCATTTGTCGACAAAAAATCGAAAAGTATCACTTTATATGTCAAAATTAGAAAAAATGTCGGTTTTTTTGTTTACACCGCTCTTTATATCAGGTTATTCTGACTCACTCCGTGTCCTCTATCTACCCTTAGCTTCAGCCCACCTCATATATCTTTTTTATGCATCACATTCTATGCTCACCTGCTCTATTTGTTATGGATTGAATCGAAGCGAATTTGATGAAAATACTATGCCAATATGATCAATTAACATTTTAATTTAATCGAATATGAATTTACTTTTCACCGTTGTTCAGAAGAAAACAGTAGACATCTGTTTTTGAAATCTGCAATTTTTTTTCCAATTCGGGTATGACAAATTCGATTATTATGTATTTACATTCAAAAGAACAAAACTTCACCAGAAAATTCTGAATATATCAGTGGATTCTACTAAAAAACGGGCTTTACAAGGTTCATGTTTCAGATCTGTAACTTCAAAGGCAAAAAACTGATGAGAACTCTTGGATCCCATCAAATTCTCAATTATTGCTACTAACTTAGAAACGAAGGATCCTAGGAGGCTACAGTTTTCACCATTTTTTATTACTCTGAAAAAGAGCTCGGATAGGTGTTTTGCAGTTCCCGGTATCCCCTCACTGGACATCGAATTTGGGACACCCTGTATACTACTGGCGATATATGTTATGTTGGGTATAAGTATTTTTGAAAAAAAAGGTCATTGTAAAATATATTTTCCATGAAAAACAGAACTTAATTTAATAAATATTTTCTTGAAAGGAAGCAACACAAACATTTACAATCTGAAAACAATGACGCAGGGTTAAAGGATGGGCAACAAGAAACAGATCCTAGAACCTGTTCACTGTTTCGGATCTCAGTGTGAGCAAAATGCCATTCATTTTCTTCTATCTCTTAGGGTTCAGAAGTTGTAGTTCAGTTATCACCAATTTTACCAACCCTCTGAAACTATCATTCTCGATAACATCTAATAATTCATTAACTACTCCGTACTCGGTTACACTAATTGGAAAACTTACGTAATCTTCATAAGAAGGTGCATACTCCTGGTTAACATCGAAATGTAGTCCTGATGTATGTTCCAGCTCCATTCCACGCACCATCAGAAATGGTACTATGAAAACTACCTGAACACAAGGAGGTAATAAGTAACAAATCTCGAAGAAAACTCACAACCTTTCTTTCAGAACTTTGCTGAAGAAAAGTTATGCTGTGTTGCAAAAAAACTACTAACCACAAACGAAAGCATTGATAAGTACAAATTACTGTGATAACCAAATATGTAATTCGTAGACTTATGCAACTGAGAACTGATCCAATTAGGTACAGTGTCCCCCTTTATAGATTATCCAATGTAAACCATTAAAGCAGGTTCAGCAATCAATCTCAATAGCCGAAATTAACTGGTATGAATTTTTTGCATTGAATTGTATAAATTCGCGAATATAACTAGATAATTAGACCAAGTGCATTTCAAGAGAGAAAGAGAAACTTGTTGATAACAGTGACCCCCATATTCCTATATACTCCTTTCAATTTCTGATTCCTTCTCTGTATGTACATATCTTATTTATTGAAATAGACTACAACTTTAACCATTGTTGTCAAAATATAAATTCATCAGTTTCTTCCATTCTGGTTTCTCTGTTCTACAAATGTTTGATGATTTTGAATTAAATGTGTAATATTACACATGTGCTTACGATCAGTGATCACATTCATGTAGGGCGGGGGTGATTGTATAATAAAAATTCCTGATGAAAAGAGATTATTGCATCCATGTTACGGACTCATTGATTAAAATTCTGATCCTGAGCGGGCTTCATTCGCTATACAGAGTCTTGATTAGTGATTGTTACATCATAGTGGGCGTCAATGTTGAAATTTTCTTATATTTTGTGAGGAGCACCACACAATATTCTGAATCCAACTTATATGTATATATGTTACCGGCATTCTATAAAAATGTCAGGCAATGTATAAAATATTATTAATTAGCATAGCGCATAGCAGGCAATGTGTTAAGGTAAGATCTCATTGATGAGGGAAGACGTTGACGATTTAAGGAGCGCATTCGTTCATTGCGAATTCATTGAAATGGCGGCCGATCAACGAGTGTCTCTGATGTTCATTTTATATGAAAAGGAAATATTGAACATATCATCTAGGATATGAAAACTTAGTAATTTTCATTCAGAATATCTTTCCAGAATTTCAGATATATCTCAATTTCTTCAAACCTCCATCAAAACAGGAAATGAAAAAAAAAAATTCCAATCATAAAATAATATCAATTACAAATTACAAAACATTATAAATAGTACAGGATGGGAAAAATTCGTTTTCCACTGAGGGGATCACGAAAACCGAGCTATTTTCCAGAGAAACAAAGAATAGTGAAAACCGTAGCTATCTACGATCCTTCGATTTTAAGTTATTAGCAAAAAATGAGATTTTGACGATTTCGAAAAGTTCTCATAACTTTTTTGTCTTTGAAGTTACAGATCTGAAACTTGAACCTTCTAGAGGCACTTTTTTACATAGAATCCACTGACGATATTTTTCATTTCGAGTCATTAGGCGAACTTTCGTTTTTTTAAATGCAAACTTTTATTGAATTTGTTATTTATGAATTGGAAATAGAAACTTTTGTGCCTAAGATGGTTCAAGTTACAGATCTGTAAGTTCAAAGACAAAAAAGTTACGAGAACTTTTCGAAATCGTCAAAATCTCATTTTTTGCTAATAATTCAAAAACGAAGAATAGTAGTAGGCTACGGTTTTCACCATTCTTTGTTTCTCTGAAAAAAAGCTCGGAAATGTGTCATCCGTTTTCTTCTAGATCTTATACCTAGTTCTCGAGATCCCCTCAGTAGACAACGAATTGTGCACATCCTGTACATGCCCATTTTGATGAGATAATGAATTCACACCTGAATCATTTCATTTCACACATTCCCTGCAGATCAGCAGGCATTCTATATAATACCTGGGTATTGTATACAATGCCTAGGTAAAGTATGAAATGGACAAACACATTAGTAGTATTTCATACATTACCTAGGAGACCCAAGTATACATTGCCCAGGCAAGTTATAGAATGCCTGAGTTATACACATTGCCGTTAATGTATACATTCTTTCATAAAGACCTTGTATTTCTTTCAATTCAAGAATGTTCAGGCAGAATGAGTTCGAGTTTAATAACTTTGGCTTATTTCTACTATGCTTTGTATCATTCTAAACAACTGATTTAATTCAGATGGTATGCATCTGAATTAAATCAGTTTATTATATCTATTGCCATTAAGGGTGATCTTTTCGATTATTCTAAACAAAGAAACAATAATATAATAATGTATTAATGGTATTAGCGGAATAATAACAATCGATTGGACATTGAATCCCTCATTGAAATTGCATATTAAACCTTTTATACATTTCCAAACCCAAAAAAACTTTTCACCTGATAATTTATTGGAACGAAAAACTTTCTGTTGAACCTTTAAAAAGCCTGGACTCTGGACTACATAATCAGTTGAAAATCCTCCTATTCAAACTCGTCACAATGTAGGCGTCACATTTATCGATTGAAATTCAATCTGGGAGGACTCGGCATTTTCTGAAATTCTTTAGAGTTTTCACTCCCAGACTCTGAAACAAAATCAATAAAAAATTGAAATAATGGATTTGCTCTTGAGTAAATTCTTGTACTAATTTGTCAGGAGCAAATCAGATGGCAGAATTTGTTGCCTGACATTGAACGAAAAATGGAACTTTATGGTAATATCAATAATTTACAAGTTCTTTGTTAAGCAAAAATTTTTTCCACCTGATTTTCTCTTGACAAATTAGTGCAAGAATTTACGAAGGAGCAAATCGATTATTTTAATTCTTCAATTGATTTTGTTTCAGAGACTGGGAGTGAAAACCCTAAAGAATTTCAAAAGAAGCATCACATTTAGCGGCCGTAGTGCTATTGCAATGTGTATTGCGTATTACCATTGAACTCTAAAAGTTCTTTTAGTGTTCAATGCGTATTACAGGAGGCTATTCGCCATTTGGTTCCACTGACACAGTAACTCACGCTTACGTTTATAGTTCTCATAATATAAGCTAGCAAGGTAAGGAGCTTTCGGAAGGCCAAAGGAGGCTGGGAGGCTGAGATCCGTTGGCTTGTACCCGTTTCTCTCTTCTCTACCGTTCGTAATCTCGTGCATTTCGACCTCGACTATATTCGATCTCTGAGAGGGATGATTTTCACAATGAATTCGAATTGATTTCAATTTAAATTTAACGACTTTGTGATAGACTAGAATTTTTAAAACATTGAGATTTATTTCTACGACCACAAGCGCCACTGCGGAGAGGGAAGTATACCATGTCCAAAAATAATCATATTTATGAATTGACATGTCATTGTATTCCCAAAATATGGACATTTTGTAACAATACAGAATAAAATCAAATACATTTGAAATGAATGAAACTTATAATCAGAACTCAAACAATATGGAATTTCGACTGTGAACTGTATCGCCAGTGTTTTTGGAATATCGTGTATCACATTCGACGAAACACATGCTGCCCCGAAGGAGTAAGGCATTATTCACCAGTTTTCAACGGAATCAGACAAGACAAGAAGTATTCTTGGAAATATTGGGAAAATAAAAGCAACATTATGCAAATTCAATTTCTTAGCCCAAACTTTTTGGTTTTTATAAAGAAGCTATTATCTTATCTCACAGATTACATAAAACTTTCCATATTGTATTCACTCAGCATTTTTATAATAGGTTGCATTTTCGGAAGTTTGTTTTCACAGTAACCTTGCCTGAATTTCATTCAATATAATAACTCTCCTCAGGCGAGGTTAATGAAAGATGACAGGTACACTCAGATTTTGCAGACCATCACTTACTGAAATCAATGTACTTGGACCCCGTAACCAGGATATCTGATGTCATAAGAGGTTTGAAAAATAAGTCATTAATTCGAATTAATTTGAGCTTATCAGATCTACGTATTTTACTTTCGTCATTTCCATGATCGGAGATAGATTTCAAGGAATAAGATCTTTCAGCTGACGCCTCATAAAAACCATATTGACAGTCACTCCCTTAGACCAAAATGCAGAATCTATCATCTGGGATAAATATTGGGCTTGAAATGATAACACGGGTCAACACCAAATTTGACTTTGACTGCGAAGCATAAAATTTCGATAGTTTAGATCCTAATTAGACGAAAAAAAAATATATGGCATGAAAAAGTTTGCTTCTGTGTTTAGGAGACTGATTCAACGATAGCATTTACAATAAAAACAAGCAACATGTGGAGCCCATGGCTTGTCTTGATTCCAAACAGGAAAGTCAAAATATGCTTCATGGGCTTCAGAGAGAACGTGAGATGTCTTTAATTCGTATTTCACGTCACGAATTATAATAAATTGACCACATATAAAACAAAATGCATCAGAATCGTATTTACACTTTCTTGACGATATTTGAAGTTTGTCTGGGCTAGTAAACAACACCTGATCATTGTTTATGACTCGAATGCCCTCTAGCGGCACCTTATAAACGTAAACACCCCACTCTCAACGGACGGTCTTTTTGAATTATTAAAAATTAAAAAAAAAATGAAGAACAACTATTAATACTATAACTATCACAAAAGCAAACTTTATACCAAAAGAAGTTATTTTCTTTTCGTTTTTGTGCATAATTAACCGGAAAATCCTAGTATAAACGTTAGGACAAAGAACGAATTTTTTTTTGTAGAGTCGTGTAATTTGAAGGATGTGCAGATATCATGCTTTTTTGAATTTCTTATTTTCATCTTCTGTAAAACCTATTTTCTCATTCGGACCGACTGTAGATGTATGACATTCATCACTGTTGATGATTCACAACAAATTGGATCTTCGTATCGATCAATATTGTTGGCACACAGAGAGCTTATAGAGAAAATATCATTGCATCGACATTACAGAAAGGCCTATGTTCTCGCCATTGAACTCTAAAAGAACTTTTAGAGTTCAATGTTCTCGCTTATAGGTTGTCTGCCAATGTTCAATTTTGTATGCTGATTACTTCAATATCTTTTTTACAACGAGTAACAAGAAATTGGCAAAAAAAAATTGGGCTCGTGTGGGATTTGAACCCACGACCGCCAGGTAAATTTGTTAGTCTGGAGCTCTAACCAACTGAGCTAACGAGCCGTCGTAACGATAAGTACAATTAGCCCGTTATAAATAGATATAAAACAAGTCGATTCAAGGACTATCAAAAGGATGTTATTTTGATGCTACGGAGAGCTACGAAAGCGTTGGAGTGCCACACAAAAACAATTCCAAATGTATAATTCCGGCATGTAAGTCGAAATTCTGAGAGGTCTAATGCCTTTTGTTTTGTTGGACTCAGTCCGTGCACGTGTTCTTGGCTTCTTGGAAGAATTTTGTATAAATGAGATTCTATTTTTCTTTTGGCTTGCACAAGAGCAGAGCTGTGCCAAAGATTTTGTGTTTAGTAGCGAGCGCCCTTCGGAAATCTTGTGGGAACATAAATAAGCGATCGACTTACCTATTGTCACTCAGATCACTCTACCTACGAACATGTATGGATACTACAAATAATCAAATATATTGACAGGTCAGATCATTTTGATGACGAATAAGTGCCGGTTAGAATCAATAACCGTTAAAACTTTTGGAAGAAAAAATATAGGATATGCGAAGGTTGAGGGTCCTAATCAAGAGATTACACAATATCTTTGGTCCTAATGTGCCTATGAAGGCCGTAAATGGAAGAAATCTGCGCATATGAGTCAGGTTCTGAATCCCGCAAATTTCACATATTGGCTTACTTGTTTTTTTCTGAAATCACTTCTCAAAGCTTGAGTCCATTCGTCATTTTCCTATTGATAGTAAGTATTTAGAAAAAATTTCTAATATGTTGATCGACGTGAGCTATGTTTCATAACATGTTACAAGTCTACAGGTTAAATATTGAAAGAAAAACAGATTCATTTGATTTTAATTCAATTATGGATTTTTATCAAGTTCGGCCACATCAATTCAATTATGAAATATTTACTGAATAGCAGTATTTTCACTTTTCTGTCGAATCACAACAAATTCCTGATATTTTTTAAATGCCATAAATTGAGCTTGCTAACAAAACCTGTAAGGAACCTCGTATTCCTTTAATATCTCGGGTTCTCAGGGTATTAAAACTTAAAATTTAAAACCAGAAGCTCTTAAATCCTATTGAGCATAATAAAGACATTGTACCTACTCGTCGTCCATGTGCATATTCCATCTATGGACATCAGAGGAAAAGGCTACTTTAAGTATTTCTTCTTAATTTTGTATCAATATTCGAACATGTAGTGATTCGGCAGGAATGGATTCTGAATTTCTTCTGTCAATAAGGATATCCTAATAAAATTATTCACCAGTGTGCAACCGACCATTAAAATATTTCAATAGGTGTAGGTCATGATTGCCAATAACTTCCCAAGTGGTGTTGTAATTGCTGGGTTGAAATTTCGGTATCTTGCACCTGATAGTTTTTGTTGTAAGCATTGTTCTATAGGTATAAATTGACCAGGTTATTTGAATTTTGTATCAATCATAGCAGATATCTCCTAGATACCTCTACATCATGTTCAAACTCGCTGTAAGTATCTTAAAATCAAATATAAGTTTTGCGGTCCGCCTACCCTTTAACGGAAAGCTATTTTTCGTATTTATCGTATGTATTTCGACGAGCTGAGTTCAAAAAAAATTATTTCAACTTAAGGAAATTATTGTATCAAAAGTTACGCCACTTTTATTTCCAATGTTAAGTTGCCTCCAGAAGAGACTTCAAAGTATCGTAGCTTTCGTACCAATGATTTCCTTCAGTTGAAACAACTTGTATTGAAAACGGCTCATCAAAATAGGTACATAAGATAGGACATATTCTGACCAAAGAATCGTTTTAGTCTAAAGTGTAGCCTAGCCAATTGGTCATTCGATTGTAAAGTTCAAAATTTGAAGGCAAAAATCGATATTGCTAGAAAAATTTCATTAACGAGGTTTAACAGAGTCGTGGATTTTTCATTTGATAGATTAACTGGACATGTTTCGCCTCAAGGCCATCATCAGTGTTTTCGTGACAAACTACATAGTTAAAATTATCGTGCAAGATGAATATTAGTAGGAGCTTGACTAACAATTTCTCACTTCACTTTCGAGTTCTTTTTTCGTTTTTGTTCTTTAAATTATCATTTATATGTGTATTTTTTCGACACAGGTTTCCATTTGCATCATCTCAGCAGCTGTTCTCGCTCATGAGGAACATCATGTGAGTAATTGATACAATTCTGGTAAAAATTATACAAATTCAACATAATTCCGTATTGAATTCAGAGAAGACCAAATATGAAATATTATAAGCTCCTAAGCTGTCATAATTTCATTTTGTCTTTAATATCTAGAGATAGACAATAACTTGTGTCGAATTAGCTATAGTTACAGCAAAAAAGGGAACTTATTATTATCATTTATTATCATTTCTTCAACTCGTCATTAGGATATACGGGGTGTTTCTGAATTGATGCGATAGATTATAAAGGCTGATTCTTTAGCAGAAATTAAGGGGGGTCTTTCATATAACTATTTGTTCAACAGCCTTTTCCCTACAAGTTACAGCCCTTTAAAATTAGTTGAAAAAAATAGTTTTTATTTAATATATAGATACACTTTGAAAATTAGAGAAAATCAGGATAATAAAACTATTTATCATATGACTTCATTCGACAGCAGCTTACTTGATTTCTTTTCAATAAGCGATAACCTCTGTAAATTTAAGGGAAAAGAGTCTGAGCAGTATTTTATTTTTTATGATCAAAGTAACTACTTTATGAAAATAAGTCAAGACATTAAAAAGTTATAGATTGAGCCTGTCTTTCTAAATCAATTTTTTAAATAGGAAAATATAGGCGCATTAAAATATTCTGATGCAAAATATTATAGGGGTTGTTTTTTTCAGCCCCTTGTGATTATATTTGAGGGTAACAAGTAACAAAACACTCAGAAACTGCCACTTTATTAGCTTCAGTTATATGCCAAATTTCATTTTTTCAAATCTTTCCAAAGTGGATGTATTGAAAAACAATTTTTTTACCTAATTTCAAACTTGGAAGAAAAAGGGTGATAAACAAAAAGTTATATGTAAGACCCCCCTTACTTTTTGCTAAAGACCCATTGAAATCTCTCGCATCAATTCAGAAACACCCTGTAGAATTGAATCTAGAAATATTCAATTGAAACCTATCACCAATGCAATGATTGATTATTTTTCTCAACTACAGGCACCCGCCCATTATAAATTCGACTATGGTGTTCATGATCCTCATACACATGACGTCAAATCCCAGTGGGAACATAGAGATGGAGATCATGTGAAAGGAGCGTATACTTTAAAAGAAGCTGATGGTACCACTAGATTGGTGGAGTATACCGCTGATCCACATTCTGGATTCAACGCTGTTGTGAAAAGAATAGGACATGCTCATCATCCAGCTCATTACGGCCACCATGGCGGTGCTCATCATGGAGGACATGGGGGAAATAGTTTCGTTGGTGTTACACACTGGGGATTTAAACACTAAAAAGATATGATTTTGTAATTTTGTTGATCTGTTCTTAATAAAGTTTGTTGGCCAAATTCAAATTTCTTTCTTTCTTTTCAAAATTCTTCAAAACCTTCACCTTTGTTTTCATGACTAATTGCCCGATTCGATGAATAATTCAATGACATAATTATCAAGCTTAATTTTCTATATAAATAAATAAGTTCAGGAAAATCAGTCGACCTCAATGAACCTTCTTGACGATTTTTTATTCTCGATAATCGGCGAAAAACCTACAAAAACAGAGGGAATATGTTCATACATCAAAATTTGTCGATGAAAATAAAAATCCTTTACTCGAACACTACTGATTTATCTGACGAAATATAAACCAATTTCGAATCTTTTCATGTTAGTTGATATTTGTTTAACATTTTTCTAACATTGTCGTTGATAAGAATTGGAGATAGTACGGATATAATAAATATGTCACTTTTGATATATGTGATATAGGCTAAGAGCAGTCGTAAGAAAATTAGGATAATTTCAATAAAGTTATCGATGACTTCATAGGACAAATTTAGGACACAATGTATAACATTTTCTTCCATCAAAAAGAGGCGCAATTTGAAATACTGATCGACCTGTCTGGGCACAGGTATTTACAACAAAAACCCTCTTTGATTTACAAAATTTATTCCATGTTCGGGAGTTTAACTAACAGTATACATTGAATAAAATTCTTCACTACAAAAATATGAAATAGCAATTTATGTAATGAGTTACGAAATACCTAATTTTTAACGAACGCAGTGAGTTCCGCAAAAGCTCACAAGTTACTTAAAATTGTATTTCTCAACGAATTACATAAAAAAAATTTTTTTAATGAAGTAATAGTGAATATAGAATATTATTTATAAAAATGTGAAAATAAATCGAGTTTCTTGAATGCTATCACTTCATGTCAGTATGACAATTTGTAAATAAATTTGTCAGAACGCAGTGTTTTTATTTATATTCATAAAATGAGTGATGGTAGTTCTGTTGAGCTGCCAAGCGATATTGAAGTGGCAGCAGGTAATAATGCTCCAAAGATTATGGAGTACGCTCTAATCTTTGGTTGCTCTTTCATCCGTTATTCCCTTAAAGTCGATTTTATAACTTGGTGTGATAGGAAGAAGTTAAAACATATTAATAAGAAAGTCTACTTGCATATTTTGAGAGTAAGAAAGATCTAAAAGAATCCACATGATATGGACTCAATATTGAAGAACGGTGGTTAAAAAATTAAAAATGTTGGAAAATGTATAATATCTGATATATAACAATAAGACTAACATTATAAGCTTTGTAGTTAAAAATAGAAATTCAGGAAAAAAACACTAAGATTTATTGCACGTCCAGTAATGGAAAGTGGTTTCTGATACGCTTTCTTGGTTCAGTAGAGAACCAAAGGAACACCGAGATCAGGTGATAAAATATACGCAAAAGCAAAATTTTTTTAATCAAGCGTTGAATTCAATTGTGAATTTCAACTAGCAAAAGATTACACAAATTCAAAGCAATATTGATATCAGGCAGTTAACTAATACTCTCATGCCTGTTTGCACCAATCCCCCTTAAAATGAGTACTTAACTAAGCGTAGCTTAAAGTTAAGGGACGCTTAATTTTATTTCCAGTTGCACGACTGCGGCTTAACAGAATCTTAAGTAAGGGGCCCTTAAGTTTTGATATCTAGTGATATTGCAGTTTTTTATTTTGGTGCAACTTCATTCTAGTCCAATAAAGCCTTTTCATTGGTTGGCCGGTTGAAGATGATCGTTGTCATTTCATTAACCTAACTTTATTGTCCTGTCAGTCAGTGTCAAGTAAACTATTTTTATCAAGCTCCACGACAAGAGATTTAGAGGCTGGAGTACCCCAAGGGTCAGTGCTTGGGCCACTTCTGTACAACATATACATTCACGATATTCCGAAGAATCCAAGAACCATGCTAACGTTATATGCTGACGACACAGGCATAGCAACTCGACACTGCAACCCAGAAGTAATAGAACGAGTTCTACAAGAGCCAAGCAATATTATTACAGAAGAGAAGACTGCGACCCACAACGAATCTAGAAGTTGACGGCGAAGAAATCGACTGGAAAAATGAAGCTAAATATTTAGGAATAACGCTTGACAAAGGACTTACTTGGAAAAGTCATATCAAAAAAGCAATCGAAAAAACGAAAGCAGCGATGAATAGACTTTACCCTTTAATAGGAAGAAGAAGCCACATGTCGAAAGAGACAAAATTGAAGATAAATAATTGAAAGATAAAAGGAACAAGTTAATTTTTCATTTCAATATCTCTCAAAATCAAAGCCGTTGCTAGGCCTCAACTGACTTATGGATCAGTTGCCTGGGGTTTCGCGGCAAAGAGCCACATCAAAAGAATTCAGGCCAATGAAAACAAGCTGCTATGATGTGCAATCGATGCACCTTGGTTTGTCCCCCTGCTACACAAAAAAAAATATTATCAAATAGTGACAACTTTTTGTTGTTGAATTAGCATTATTATTGATAATGAAATGGATTGTCAAATAAAAGGTACTTGACGTTATTAGAAAAACCACAGCAGTTCTGCAGCCAGTTTATGGGTTCAACAAATTATTCATTCAAATCGTGCTGACAAGAGCACGTATTTGAAAATCAGCGCCTAGTCGAAAACTTTCTATTGACGTTCAAGCATAGAATTTCTATGGAAAGAAAAAGATGTTTAAAGCCCGTTTGCAACAGCCGAGAATTCTCTACAAAATTCTCGCAAGAAAACGGCAGAGATTATTTTGTACGCAACTGAACAGAGAATTCTACCGAAAGTGCGTATGTAACGGTAAATAATTCACGGCGCATGAAATCTCGAGTAAATTTTCTAGAGAATTCTCGGCTGTTGCAAACGGGCTCTAGGAATTAATCTCGTTCAATGAAACGGTGCATATGCCCATTATTATATGTGCTAATGCAACAGGATCCCATAAGTTAAAAATGCTTGTTGTTGGAAAGTCTGCAAAAGCTTTGGCAATCCTCATATTCTAGAATCATACACAGGTCAGAAAAGGTTGGATATCAAGACTTTCATTAAGTGAATGGTTTCTGTGAGGAATTCGTCCCCTCTGTAAAGCCCGTTTGTAACAGCCGAGAATTCTCTGGAGAATTCCGTACCAAATTATGGTAACAAAACGGCAGAGATTATTTTGTATGCAAATGAACAGCGAATTCTACCGAAAGTGCGTATGTAACGGTAAAGAATTCACGGAGCATGAATTATCGAGTAAATTCTCTAGAGAATTCTCGGCTGTTGCAAACGGGCTTAAGAAAAAAATTTTTAACCAAAAGCTCTTTCGTTACTGATTAACGCACCAGACTCAGAGCATCCGCAATGGATCTAGAAAGTGACGATAATGAAATTTCATGTATGTACCTCTAATATCTAACTGTACACCAATGGATCAAAACGTAATACAAACTGTAAATAACTATTACAGAAAAAATCTATTCCAGAAAATTTTAGCATCAGAAACTGACCTTCAACCGAATTTGAAAAGCATAGACTTGATTTGTTTTCATTAGATGAAACATGGCACGAAGTCAAGAAAATCGTGGAGACCATTGCTGCACACAGGAAGCATACGTTGATGGTGATAATAATATTCCTTTGAACAATCTAGTGAAGAAGCTAAAAGAATCAAAAAAAGCGAAAAGAATGAAGTGAAGCTGTTAACCCAACAATTATGCAATAACATAATTCCTCTGAAGAATCAGAAGAATGGATTGCAGGAAGTATCCATGATTGCGAAATTTTCCTAACTGATTAAGATATTGTTGAGGAAACAAAAATTATATGGAAACTAGTGATAGCTCTTTAAGTGACGATCAAAAAATTTGCAGTCGGTGATAAAAGCTGAAAACGAAAATCCTCGATTTTTTTTTACAAATGCATTCACTGGGCATCCGAAAACGATATTTCAGACGAACAAATAGAGATGCTCATCAAATAGAAAAATAAACTGGCTGTTCAAAAAAAGTTGATTCGAAAATACAAAAAATCATTATATATCAAGGTAAGTTTTTTGTAATAGTTTCAATTTATTATTAATATATAGGTATTCGGATTTCAAGAAGAATTCATTTTGTTTAATAAACAATTTATGACATTAATTGGCCGTATGGAGGGGTGGCTGTAGTTAGTTGATGAAAGATAGTGCACCTACTCCTTTTAGCTCATCAGTAAATACGTGAACGTACAAACCATTGGCTAGAACACCCAACACCTCATCTTTGGCTTTCCATATCTCCAGACTTATCTACTTATCCAATAGAAATGATACAATTTAAAATGGTTAGTATGGCAACACGGCGTAATATTTTTTGTATTTGAGATATTTGTGTTCAGTAGCTTATGCCATTTACTCATGGACAGATACATGCTTCAGAAACGTTCAGGAATTGTTTGATTCTTTCATCAACATCAGTAATAATTTGTGAATACTGAGACAAATTTGAGGAGAATCCATAGACGACAAATATCGACAAACTTTTTGTCTTATTGTAAAAGAATTTGAAAGTGAATTTTCAAGATACAAGAGAAAAGTGAAGTTAATCAATGTCGTTTATAATTTCTCTCGCTATTCCCAAATTATCACTGATGTTAATGAAAGAATTTGAAAATTTCTAAACGTTGTTCAAGCCTGCATCTTTTCCTACTGAACACAAATTACTTGAGAAATACAAAAATATCACCATGTTCCATGCTAACCAGTTCAAATTGTATCATTTCCATTGGAAAACCCTTTATTTTTGATTTTGTAAAATATGTAGATGCCTAGAAAGATGAAACAAGCGGAATAATTTTAAACCCCTAGGTACGATTAGGTCAAATCGATTCCATTTACCAAAGATCTGTTTTTTGGTTTAGCCTGTTCTTTGCAAGGAACAACGAATTTTCAGCCAAAAATCATCTCAAACGATTAGGTCTCATTGATAAAGAATTCTGTTATAAATTCTTGAAAAAATGGAATTGTATCTGAAAATCACACATCCGTGCTTGCACTCATGGTCTATCTATACTAATATTTCATAGAAATTCAATATATGGCATTTTCTCCTACTTGAAAATTCTATATTTTTTCGTAAACAAGAGAACGGAGCTTCCGGATTATTTTTTTTTTTTCAAATTATATTGATTGTATTCTGAATATTTGTTATCTGAATGAAGAAGTTTATAAACTAATATTGAAAATATATTTTTGCGCATACCCAATTAGCTTAAAACTGGCAGCATCGTATTTTGTGGCATGTTCAGTAGGAAATGAAATTGTCAGTACTATTCAGTTTATTTAGGTAGAAAACTTTAACGAAAAATAATCAACAATAATTTTAATTTTTGGTACTGTCAGTGTTTGAAACCCCAGTGTGTAACACCAATAAAACTCTCTCCTCCATTCCCTGCATGATGGGCAACTCTATGATGGCCATAATGAGCAGGATGATGAGCATGCCCTATTCTTTTTACAACAGCGTTGAATCCAGAATGTGGATCGGCAGTATATTCTACCAGCCTTGTAGTACCATCAGCTTCTTTCAGGGTGTATGCACCTTTCACATGATTTCCATCTCTATGTTCCCATTGGGATTTAACGTCATGGGTGTGAGGATCATGAACGCCGTAACTGAATTTATAATGTGCAGGAGCCTGAAAAGAAGATAAATTAGAAACATTCTCTCTTGAGAAATTATTACGCCTTACTTGATGTTCCTCATGGGCCCAAACTGCTAAAGAAGCAACGGAGATAAACAGCTACAATAAGAAAAATGCATAAAAATTATTGATGAAAACTTAACTATTAATTTTTCAAAGAAAGGGTTATGTTTATGAGGTAAAAGCAGTTAATATTTTAACTGCAAAACTGTTATTATCATAACAGTTTTGCAGAACCTTAGTACTCACAATTGATTTGAACATTTTTGATGATGAGCGATTGTCGAATGATAAAAATAGAACTTCCATTTGGATTTATATATCTACATTTTATTACAAAATTGAGTACTCCTATGCAAAAAATTAATATGAATGGAATTTTACGCACTATTACTCAACTTGACCAATAAATTCACCAATTCATAATTCGGCCAAGTAATCAATTGTTTCGTTTCACGCCTGGCAATATCGCAATACTTCACACAATACTTCCTTTCACTAAAATCGTAATTCTTCGTGCCTTCGTTTTTCTACTTCTCGCACCACTTTTTAAAATATGGTTATTTGAATAATTTTTGGGTATTAATTTTTGGTGGACATAATCTGAATGAGGAAATAGCGTACCACTTTTCCCATTTTATTGAATCAATGAATACCCGTTATCAGTTATCACCATGGGGTAGTTCCCATATTTCGCAGTGTCACAATATCCCGTGTTTACAGGATGGGCCAATTCTGCGTGAGAAAAAACTCTCATCAGATGATTTCATCCCTCATTTATACAATGCAATTTTCGTATTCATAAGAGTTTTACATAATAAGAGAAAAATATTTCGAAAAAATCTCATTCATACCTTACCGTAACCCACGACAAAAAGGAAAGCCAGCGTTGGTTGACTTGAAATACATTTAAAAAAGATTCAATAAATTTAAACATTTCATCGCAATAAAAAAAAATATTCAATGAAAAACCTCAATCATCCTCAACAACAAAAGGTCTTTCCATTCCTGATACAAAAAGTTTAGATTGCCTTTTGAAACAACCCAACCATGCACCTTTCATATCCTATAGGGTGCATGACATACTCTTCAATTGAACGTGCAAAGTTCATTTATAATCAAAATTGACCCGTTCGAGCATTTTCTATAAAATAATTAATATACCAAAGAATTGTACACACTGTTTGCTTCTTATAATGTACAGAGTGTTTCACGTAAAAGAGTCACTGGATTTCGGACTTATTCGTTGAGCCAAATTAAATATGTGATGAATCATATATCTTTCAAATGTAATATATTATGATTCATGTTAACACTGTGTTACCTTATTTGTGCATACTTTTAATGGAATTTATCCTGTATGTGTTCTATCACTGATAAATAAATAAATAAGAGGGCTATCCAGTCATGCAATCGAAAAAACTATCGAATATGAGTGGTAAAAATCGTAACGGAATTGTCTAACCCTAATTCATTCTCTAACGACAAATTTTTTTTGCATATTATCAGAATGCACAATCTCTTCTAAATCCAAACTCAAAAAAATATAATGGTTATTTTTTATTTATTTCAATTAATTTAGTTTAAAATCACTCTAAGGATTTAAAATCAACCTTTGGAAAATATATCCAAGTTGTGCATGATTCAATAGATACTTGAGGTCACTTTGGAGTTTTGAAGTTCCTCTGGATAATTTTAAATGAAAATGCTAATTCAATATGAAAGCATCATTATATTTTTTATATATATATTTATTTTATATAAGCAAAATATTTTTTGATATATTTTACAAGAAAAATCAGGAACACCTGAAACTGGACTTTGGGATGAACAATCAAAAGTTAGAAATAATCAATACATTTCAATTCAGGAAACCAGTCAAATCTAAAAAAATTTTTTAAACGATTTTTTCTCAATAACTTATTTCCATTTCTGTATTCGATAGTTTCTCCCATATAGCACATTTAAATTGCCCTTGGAAAACACCATCTTTCTTATGGTTCACTTCCTAATTTTGCTAGATGAATAGGTCACACAATCCAGTGACCCCCTGCTCAAGTGAAACAGACTATACAGGCTGGGCAAAATTGGGGATACCTGAACTACAACTTTTTCAACCCAACGAGAAAGAGGAAATTCACGGCACATTACTGTCGTTATTTTTCGAACAACTAATAATGCCATCAACTGAAATCCTCTTTTCTTTTGTTTTCGAGCTATAGGCCAATATTAAAATTTTGGTCATTATTTCCGTTTCAGTTTGTGCTAGGATGTTGAAATGAAAACATTATAGAGATACTTTTTTTATAGCAATCCAGTGTCGTACTATAATTGTTTCCAACAGGTATATTTGCTGAGCTACAACATAAAGATATGTGTTTTCTTATGAAAACAGTAGTTGTGAATGACTGAAGGCGATGTGTGATATATTTCTGAAAGGAGAAAAAATTGCAATTCTTTCTAAGTCATTTCAAACAACTGTTTTCATAAGAAAAAACACAACTTTATGTTATAGCTCAGCAAATAAACCTGTCATCATAGTAGGCCCCTGGATTGCTTTAAAAAATTGTCTCCATATTGTTTTTTTCCAACATCCTAGCACAAACATAAACGGAGATAATGACTAAAGTTGAAATCGCCCAAATTTCAATTTTGGCCCATATAATGTATATGCAGTTGTTGGCATTATAAGTTTCTCGAAAAAAGTCGACCGTAATGTACCGTTCATTATCTCGTTGGGTTAAAAAGTTGTAGTTAAGGTATCACCAATTTTGCCCAACCTGTACATTATACTCCTTTCACTTTTATCAAAGTACTGGGTTAGCCATGAAAATTTGTCACATTCCACACTGTAAAGTACGAAAATGAGAGGTTATGATGGTTGTCAAAAGTTTTTAAAGTAGGTATGTTGTCCGTTCTACCTAAAGTGATACATATTTTATAATAATGTGAAAATATGAATTCGAAAATATATAATGAACATAACTGACGTTAATAGATACAAATTGATTGAAGCATTGAATGGATTCCAAATGTAGTTTTGCATGAAAAGGACAAGTGGTCAGTTTTTCAATACACATATTTAATTTTGTTAAGGATCAAAATTAAATTATGGTCACATAATTCTCTCAGTACACATACAGGTACTTGTACCTAGGTGTACTCATTACAATATTTTGATTCTTGATATAAATGTACGGCTCTTCACTGCTATTGTAATATTTAAAATTGAGATAAATAAATAATTGAAATTGAAATTCAATAACATGCAGTTACTTGGAAAGAGTCTATGTTGGTTATCTCTTTGGCTATATGTTGAAGACGTTTCATCGTTATGAGTTATGACATTAACGACATTTCATGAGTGCCAACCTTACTCCGTTATAGTTAGAAAAACTTAAGAAAATTACTTCATTGCCAACCGAGTGCTTTTATAAAAGTGATTGGAGTAAAACTAATCACTCCTCGCTTCCGTAGTCATCTACTTAACTTTGGCATCCTTCAGCATGTGATAAATGGGTTCGCAACTTAATTTATAATTTTTTTCTCGAAGGACATTGAATGGATTCATAATACCCATAGCCCTATGAATTCTATTTCCTTCAAAATGAAAAGCATAACGTTAATCTCTTCAATGACATTTTTTTCTTTTCTCTTCAGAAATTACGTTTCATTAGTACTCATTAGTACACAGACATAACGGGGATCCGCCGCTTATGAGCTACTGCATGCCTATCACAGATTTTATACTAAAAATTGAGCTCTTGAATGATGAAAATCTTGTAGACATACATGCGTTAATTTTTGTGAACTTCATTTGCTTTGTTTTACAATCATTCCGAAAAATTTTAGGAGTTCTATTCACGAAGCTGGAATTCACAGCACCATCATGAAGGTATTGTAAATAGCTGTGGTCGCTTTTTATGGTTTGTTGAGCAAGTCACTCGTGCATCACTAATAGAAGCTAGTGGTCGGGACTTATTGACTTTACTGCCATCAAAACTGGGCCAAATAATACGACATTCATAATTTCGTCAAACTCTGGTTTTTTACCCATGGTTTCTATCACAATTTGTTTCATATGAAATATATCAGCAACAGGGATAATAGAAGATATAAAATAACTTTCTGCATTGTCCATAATCATTCGTTCCTGTTCTAGCATCTCAACAACAACAATCATGAACTCTTTTGTAGTAAGTTTGACGAATTTCAATGTACCACATGTATTCTTATTTTCGCAATTCTTTCTTGCAGATAGCTTTTTTAGTTTTTGTGGCAGTAATTTCTGCGCTACCTCATCATGAACATCACGTAAGTATACTTTCCGCTCATTCTTTTTTTTTTTTCAAAAAATTTCAACTGTTGTTGAAACCAATATAATTCAGCTAATTTTATAGAGATTCATTATAACAATTAATTTTCCTTTTGGTCTGAGGATTCCATTCAATGTAAATATATTATAGATATTATAAAACTAATAGGTTTCATAATAGTAATTCTCTTATAATAAAATCACAAAAAAAGCTTCATGATCTTTTTTATCTCTTACAGGCCCCAACACATTACAAATTTGAATACGGAGTACATGATCCCCATACTCATGATGTGAAATCTCAATGGGAACATAGAGATGGAGACAATGTGAAAGGCGCCTATACTTTAAAAGAAGCTGATGGTACTACTAGATTGGTGGAATATACTGCTGGGCCTCATACTGGATTCAATGCTGTTGTGAAAAGAATAGGACATGCTCATCATCCAGCTCATTATGGTCATCATGGCGGTGCCCATCACGGAGGACATGGGGGAGATAGTTTCGTTGGTGTAACCCATTGGGGTTTCCATTATTGAAGAAAAAATCAGATTTTTTTTCTTTTGCTTTCAAAGACTATCAATAGTATTTTTTGTATGAATTCTAAAATAAAATTGTTTTGTTTGAATTCAGTTTTTTCGTGTCTTGACTAACAGTAATAATTTTAATCAGTTTTTATTTCCACTTGGAATATTTAACTCAGAAAGAAAATTTTCAAGGTATACTCCATTCACTTTTATTTTAGCAGTCGGTTGGCCATAGAAATTTGACACATTTCACTCTGTATAGTACGAAAATGTGGGGTTATGACACTTGTCAAAACATTTTTGGGTTTTAAATCAACGCTGTGTTGCCCGTTCTACGTAGAAGTTTCTGTTATTACGTATTTTATCGCAATGTCGAAAATATGTGACGAACATAATTGAAGTTCATACAAACTGATTTACGGCATACCAAATCCAGTTATTTGCATGGAAAATACAAGAGATCAGTATAATATCATAATATGCACTAGCTTGAGGAGAGTTAATGTTCGTTATCTTCTTTGGCTAAAGTTTGAATACGTTACATCAGTTGTAGATTTCAAAATTATGAACCCGAAGATGAAATGCATATGATGCAGTGGTTGGGAATGGTAATCTCCCGAAGGAATTAACAGATAATTACAAGAATTTTAAATTCTTCAACAAAATCATCTTGCATCATGTAAGTGAAAGGAATTAAAGGAAGTTTCAAATCAAGATGAACTTCACCTTTGAAAAAAAATTTCACATGAATAAACAATTAACAGAACAACTGGCGCGTATTTGTGGCTGTTCATCTTAATAAATTGATATAATAATATCAATATCAATATCGATGGAGAGTACTCCATTTGGGGCCTTGACGATGGCAAATTGGCTAGTTCAATTCAGATCGTAACACTTGTTGATATCGGCGGATGGTATGCATCTGAATTTATCCTTATTAATAATAATGATAATAATTAGGTATTCATTGGTCCCTTAAGACATTTACAATGTACAGGACAAGTCAAATGAAAAATGGAAAAATCAATTTTCGAGAACTTATTCTACGATGACATTAATCGAAAATCATGTAGTAGCTTTTCACATTAATTCACCTGAACATAAAATTTCTTAAATGTCACCACTTTTTTGGGTCTCCCAATATAGAAGGAAATTCTTTGTCCTCTTCTTCATTCACAATCTTTCTGATGGTGGAAATATTCAGCTGAAATATAAGTCGCTTAGATTCAGATGAAACATTATATAAATTCTCTATTCTCTTACATTCAATATGTTCGCTACCGTCTGACGTATTGTGGATTTTAGAATATCAGGTTAGAACTATATGAATGAGCGGACCTGAATTATAAATAGCACTTCCTGAAACCTTGTTGTCTCTTTTTTCAATCACTTTCGGCATTTTCGTCATAAAAATTGATATTAGTTGTGGCAACGGCGTTATTATATTAACGACATTTCATGAGTGCCAACCTTACTCCATTCTAGTTACAAAAACTTGAAAAAATTATTTCATGGCCAACCGACTGCTAAAATAAATGTGAATGATGTATATGTATACAGGGTGTTCTACAAGCTCTATGATAAACTTTGACAGATGGTAGCTGTGCTTATTCTGAACATTTTTTTTCCTATGAACATATATCGGATTTGTTTTTGTTTAGAAGATACAAACATTTGAAAAATAAAAATTTTATATTCAAATCATAATAATTGATGGAAATTTTGGAACTATAAAAATTGTTCAAAGTGTCCACCTTTGAATGCAAGCTTTACATCGACGACTTAAAGATGCAGTTACTCGGCGGGTCAGATTTGGGTCGTTTCGTATTTGGTTTGCTGCATCTTGAATTCTATCAAGTAATTGTTAATGAAATTGGATTTCAACATATTAAACAAGCTGCTTCATATGACCCCATAAATAAAAATCTAAGGGATTTATATTAGGTGAACGAGATGGCCATTGTATTGGTCCTCCTTGACCTATCCATTTATTCGGGACATGTTCATTCAGCCAACTGACTACTTGTCTCCCTTTATGTCAGTCTATGTGGTGGTGCACCAATGCACCATCGTGCTGATACCACGTATTTCCAACAATGTTGAGCTCTGAGTTATCAATGTAGTCAAAATAAAAGTATTTAAATAAAAAAATTTTATACAAATCTGCATTTACACGATCATTTATAACATGTACTGGCATCAAATCATTGTTGAAAATCTCACCCCAAACGTTTACACTGAAACGTTGCTGACATCGTCTTTGTCTAATGGCATATGGATTCTGCAGTCCCATAAATGTTCATTATGGTTATTGTTGATACCATTCTCAGTGACATATCAACCGATATTTTCTGTCGGCCTACTTAATCAAAACATGAAAACTTGTAACTCCTAAACGAAAACGAATCGGATCTATGTTCAAAGGAAAAAAATGGTCAAAAGAAGCACATCTTCCTTCTGTCAAAGTTTGTCATAGAGCTTGTAGAACATTATGTATAAGTGAAGTGGCTATTGGAAAAACATAAACTAAATTTTTCCTCTTCCATTAATAAGTTACATTTTGAGAAAAAATGGTGATTTCATTAAATGGTGCTGTTTCCCTAGCAAATGATTTTATGCAAAAATTGGCAAACATGTCTAGAGCTGTCAACCTAACAGTTCACACATCAGGATTAATTAAAAATAACATAATGGGGCTACTACAGATTTTTGTTCAGAATTCTTTTTTCCAATTATATAGGTATTTCCTATACAAGAATAAGTTGTCGTAACAGTTGCGGATTTTCAAATCGTCAGGTGTTATGTATCTGAATATCATTCACTCATAAAAATTTTTTAGCACCCAACATTCCCTGAAAATAAACAATTTCATATATATTCAACAATAACATCATATTATGTGTAGAGGTACTTGAATATTTCACCAACTTCACAATCGAATTCAAAACTAAAAGGAAACACTAATTCTTTACTTCAAGTGCATAATATGATACAAAATATATTGATTGCAGAAATTATAATGGTTTTTTCCCATCGTATAAATAGAGATCCGCTCTATTCTTGTAATTGTAGATTTTCTCAATCCCACGCTCCCTTACTGAATAGACCTAGTTCTTATATTTTTGGAGGATGTAGGCACTTACGACGAATATAAAGAGCAATAGAATGAATAAAAATCCGGTTTCCTCAGAATTGAACAAAATCCTTACTGGGGTTGGAATACAATTCAACTACATTGAATCAATCACTGATTTCATATTCCATGATATTAAATCCAGTGTTCTTTTAAAATGACTGGTTCATAGTATATCAGACATAAAATTCCCTGCCATTTTCTCATGAATTGATCGTGAAAATTCCTTATATATCACCAGAAGTCATAGCTCCGGAAGGCTTCTCCCAATTTTACAATATCCTTCTTCACAAGAACTATGATAAATCTTGGCAGAAAATCTGATTTTTCGTTGAATTAAAACTAATTCAAAAAAGTTTTCATTGGATTTCAAATATAATTCACCAAATCAGAAGATATCGCTATTTTCAACAAACTGTAAATTTCTTTGTGGAAACTTCAACGTCCGATAAAGGCAGCAACTTTTAGCTATATGGCTGAAAGGGAAATCGGGATTTGAGGAAAAGACATGAGTTAATTTAAATCATTTATTATTGATTGTTGTTTACTCTCATTTGAGACGAATTGGCACAATTTTCAATTTGGTAGTCACAGCTAAATTTCTCACATAAAATACTGCTGCGGTAAAATGCTAATATTAAAACTTAAAATTAATTAACAATTATTTACACACAACTATGTACAAAATTTTGATACTTATAAAGAGATAAACCTTGAGTTAAATAATAAGCTAGAATAACATCGTTATTGAAAAAATCGTTTAAATTACAATTTCCTTGTGACGATCATAGAAAGATGTTCGAAAAATGTATGCAGAACGTACTTACAATTTACAAGGAATAATAACACTTCAGTAAAGATTTTCTCTATATTCAAATAAACTTTGGCTTCGAGAACTGGCAACGATATGGTAAGGAGAGAACAGCACCTGTATTATGATTGTCTCTGATCCAAGAGGTCGTACAGGGCAGAGATGTATGTTTGGGCCATTTGAAGTGTTTCGTACTTGGACAACTGCCTATCTTGACCCAGTTGAGGTAGGAAAGTCCTCAGTCTATCGAAAGCCTGATTCAAATTCTGCATTCTCCTCCTTTCTCTAGCATTGGCTGCCAATCTTCTTTTCCTCAATACCAAAGGGGTAACGCGGCTTTTGCTCCGTTCTGAAGGGGTTGGAGAAGTGCTTTGGTAACCCTCTTCGTGGTAACTTTCGTAACTCGAGGTTGAAGATGTGGACCACTCGGTAACGTTCTGCTGGGGTCCCAACATATAGAGGTAACTATAAGCGTCGGCGGATTCCATCGTGAACTTGCGTTTATCGAATTCGCGCACCAAAAAAGACGTACTGGAAGCTCGGAACAAGTTACACCGAAGAACTTCGAACGAGAAATGTGGTTTTCGGCTACCTGTTGACCCTTATATTGAGCGGGTAGCCCTCGCCACCCCTCGGGGGTCATGGCTTGTGGTTCCGCCCCTGTAGCGCGTGCCTTCTGTCCAATGGTCGTACAGGATTAGGGTCAGTAAATTTGTTTATTCCAATTACTCCTCATGCCACATGACGGCCAATTGGAAAACTTTTATTACCCTAACAGGATGGGGTATTTGTTGTACGCACGAGTTACATTTTTTGTTATGTTGTTACTGAAACGATTATTATGTAAGTGGTCACTTTAATCGGTGTGGCGGTCAGTGTGAATAGTTAAATAGGAGGATTGGATTTCGTATAGGCAGGTAGGTAATTTGGCCTGTTCTTTTGATCTGTTATGTTTATTCTTGAAGAAACTCTTGAAAGTGAAAAATATGGTTGTAATAAAAATTACATATTGGTGTTCAGCATAATTTCAGTGAAACTTGTACATGTAATCATTTTCGTTGAGTGCATGTTTTTTATCCTGAGTTTTGATTTTCTACAAAGTTTCTCATTGAGTGATTATTGTATAAGTGTCTTCATTTCATCGTTCGGAATAATACCTACTTGATAATAAAATGATTGCGACATAACTGTTTTCGTTTTCCAGACACAACTCAAATGGAGAAGAAATGAATAAGTCTTTCATATATTATCATCTTGAAAATACATTCACTCATCTTCAGGATCAAGAAACTGAAGTATTTGTTATTATAACTTGTTTTTCAACATAATTCTCAACTGATTTAGATTTATCGAAACTCTTTCTTTGGACCATTCGTAGGAAATTAAAATGAACAAGGGTTGTGATTCGAGCATTCGTTCAATAATTTTAATCTCAGCACTGTGATTTGCCTTTACCATTGCCGATATTCAAACTTACAACAAAAATGTTCATTGGTTTAGGCTACATTTATTGAATTTTTGTTTTTGTTACCATCTGTTGTAGAACTGAAATTATTTTATTCACCAAAAGCAAAGGTGATAATCAGAGCTAATTCAACTTAAAATTGATGAATGTTGAATTCATACATTTCTCATCTGTTTTTCTATGTGAAGCATAAATAATAATCTACCATCTAGGCTGGTGTTTTTTCGCATTTGGTTTTCTAATAAATGATGAGGAGATTCATTCATCTCTGAGATAGAACTGGAACAGAAAAAGTTTTGAGTTTTACCTATAACATATCAATCATACATCTTTTATATCAATCGCAAAAATGATTCTAATAATTATTATTTATTATTTGTACCCACTGGAGGTTTTTTTGTCAATCATATCTGGAATAAAAATTATTATTCAAAATGGCAGCCAATATAATTTTACAATCAATTGGGACTTTTTTCAAAGTTTCGAATGAGATTAACACAAAAAGTTTTCTACAGCTGGATTCATTTTCCTGAAACAGAATTGATATAAGTTTTAAATGGCAAGTAAACTTCTGTATTTTTGTGAATTCCAAATCATTTATTGAATAAACGTTTTCATTTTAATTTGAGAAATTCAGAAAACATTGACGTGCATGTTTCAAAAATCTTTCTCTTAAGTATAGTGACCACATTCTTTCCAATGGGTCAGATTCAACCAAATGTTCTCTTATGATAATTTCGTATCAATTCAATTTATACTTTCCTAATCAGGAATGAATTTTTAGAGTTAATTTTTCATCATACACTCATCCGATCAAGAATCAAGGTAAATTCAAGGAATTTGTGTTCATTTTATTCTTTCAATACCTGATGATGAATACTTAAAGACTATACAAACTTTACTTACTTTCTCGAATGATATCAATGAAAGATTTCCGAAATTCATAAATCAAATCAGGAATAAATTCAAAGAGTTCATTTTTCATATACCGAATCAAGGTAAATTAAAAAAATCAAGGAATATGTGTTCATTTTATTCTTTTTACCTGAAGACTATACAAACCTTACTTACTTTCTCGAATTAAATCAATGAAAAATTTCCAATATTTATAAATTCATAAATCAAATCAGGAATAAATCACCTGATCAAGGTGGATTGAGAAAATCAAGGAATATGAATGTGTTCATTTCATTCCTTTAATACCAGAAAAATATACAAACCTTACCTACTTACATTCTCGAATTGAATCAATGAAAGATTTCTGATATTTATAAATTCATAAATCAAAAACACAAAGTCTTCAAGGCCTATTTGTTGGTGGGGGTAAGTTTTCAATATGTGCTTTCCCAGTATATTTTCGAAAAATGCTATAAAAGAATTTCAACTAGACCTTTCGAAGTTTTTCTGATGCATGATGGTTGTATTATACTTTCTTGTCTTCTTGCCAGAAGAACTCCTCGAAGCTACCAATATTACTTATATTCTATTACGTTTATGGTCGTTTTGGATTAGTTCGAACGAAATTATCGAAATCACATAAGTGTTATGGAAAGAATGCCACAAAAAATAGTAATAAGAAATACACTATAACTTATTTGGTGGCAGGAACATAATTGGCATGACAATCTCTAATTTCATTGACATTGGTCAATAAAGTTTTTTGTATTTCTTTTCCGTTTTTTGTTTGATGAAAGCAGTATTATTTACCTTTTCCTTCTCTTTTTCTGCTCTTCTTTTTGTTTCAGATATAATTTCGAGACGGAGAGAGGATAAAGAAGTTTTATGCCAACGGAAAAGCTCTTCAGTATTAAAAGCTTATTTTGTAAGAAAATTTAACATCAGTAACACTACTCACGGAGAGACAATAATTTGTCACTTAGGTTTTTCCTCAAGCCTACCGCCGAATGTTGATGTATAGGTAGGGGAGAGTTCCTTTGAATCGGACGGCCCATGAACCGGACGCTACAGTTTTCTACTACACTCGATGGTAATTTAGCACCCTTTACGTAAATCCCATTTTTGCCACAAGGCGCGAGCCACAGGGTCGGCCATTTTCCAAGAGATATCGATCGATGTTGCAAAAATAGGATTTACGTAAAGGATGCTAAATTACTATCGAGTGTAGTAGAAAACTGTAGCGTCCGGTTCTTGGGCCGTCCGATTCAAAGGAACTCTCCCCTACACTTACTTCTGCTAAAACTCATACATTTGCTATATTGTTCAATAATTAAAATGTATTGCTGACATTCGAAAGAATATATAAGTATACCTACATACCTACCTATATATCAGAATATAAGTGATATTTGTGTTTATGCCCATTCAAAAATTATAACTATTTGTTTTCATTTTTGATATCCATTACCACTTTATTATAAACTTGATACTCATGGTGAACTTACTCCCATTACCCCCCTACTAAATCCGCCCTTGCATCGAATTCATGAATAATCGGAATAATCGTTTCAGTCTAAAACGTTTATGACCTGATATAAGTACCTACTAGTCAATATATCCGTTAATTGTATAATTTGTGTATACCTATTTAATAACACTATATTGACATCTGGGGCCCACAGCAAGATTTTTAGTTGCAGAATTCAGATTGGTATTGGGAACCCCTACATCAATCACATATATACCTATAGGTCTATACAGTGATCGAAGATATTTTGAATTCGATAGTGTTGTTTATGTTCTTGATCAAATTGAACACATTGAGGATGTTATTTTATCAATTTTGAATTCTGATTGATTTGCTCTATTATTGAATTTCCAATACAATTTAGGAACTTGATATTTGCGATTATCTAGAAATTCAAACTGAAGGATAATAGTAAGACAAGTGCAAGCAAACAAGGAACATATTGTAGAAAACTAATATCGAAAAAATAGCTGAGTGAGTTTTCACACTTTCTTGTAAAATATTATCACCCACTCCATCTATTCCTCGTCACACAATTCCTCACTTCCGATACAAATTGCAAACGAAATCTACAAAAATTGGAAGTCATCAAATGTCGGTAGATTACAACTACCAGATAGAGACCACAATCAGTTCATTTTCAAAGCAGCAGCGAAAAGGAGATAAGATCCATAGAACCTGTTACATCGTTAAAAAGAGCAGAGTCATGCAATATCCCTGAAATTTCGGAATCAACACTACTGAAGAGAAATTCGTCGATGTTCAATACATTTTTTTCGCTTCCCCTAATTTTGTGGTGGATTTTGTTTAACGAGGTATAATGTGAAAGCGCACACCCGATTAAAATCTCCACAAAAGAGTCAACATATGGTCGCTCTGATACAGGGACTCCATGAAGATTGGGTTATTAGTAATCATGTTAAGAATACCCACAAAATTTAGGAGGAAGTCGAGTTCCTTTATAGTAGTAGTAGGTATGATCAGGTTAACACGCAACTCAAATGAATCAAGAATTTATATACCTATCGATCTTTGATGAGTTAACTTCCGGAGCATCTTAATTAGTCTATTTTTCAATAAAATAAAATAAGTTGATTGAAATGCCACTCAGTAATAATTGGAATATTTGAATAGATTTTTTCGCGGTGTCAATTCTAAACGGATTCTGAATCCGTTCTTTTGCACAGTAGTGAATTGAAATTCCGAATTTCCACCAACGCAAAATTAACGAAACAATCCGGTGAGCTTCATTGTATGATATGACGTCAGCAAAAGGAAAATATCGTTGCCATAGTCCCAAAACAATCCTAGCTTTAACTGCTGACCTAAGTTAGATACCTACAGTAGCGGATCCAGGGGGAAGCACGAGCCCCCTGTGCCTCCCCTCAAGAGTAAAAACTCCTCCCTCGCTTGCACTAATCTTTCATATGATATTTAAACCTATTCCCGAAAATTTACGTCAGTGGATACTGGTAAGGTATTGAGATTGAGGGGGGGGGGGGGTGGTCAACTTGAAGCCCGCAAGGCCGCAACCCTAATTTTGATTATTTAGAGAATGTAGCGTGTAGCCGTCGTACCAGCTTACGTATGCGCCAGGCGGTATGCAACCACACACACATTCGTATGCGATTCGCCGATATATAGATATTCTCTATCTAGATTCTAGAATATCGTTTCACTTTACATATTTTATATGTTACTTGGAATATTAAACGAAATAATAAGAAACAAAAACCATTTATTAGTTTTTGAACAATATTATTTTATACAGGGTGATTCATAACTATTGGGACATAGGCTAAGGGCAGATTGTTTGGACCAAAATATGTCGATAGGACCAAATATGCCTCAATAAAATATTGCTGTGGAAAAAGATAGAGGGCGTTAAAGTTGAATTTTTTTTTCGTTTTTTGCTAATAATTTCACTACATATTTTTCCATCCGTCTTTAAGAAAAACACAATTGAACAGTTCAGAGCATCGGAAGGGGATTTGAAGTAACGATTTATTCATTTTATTTCTTTATTTCGACGATAAAGCATAATTAAAAACAATGTAACATAAAAAGAATGAACTTAAATTAAATGTTCTACGTGGCCTCCTCCAACTTCTATGCTTTTTCTAATTCTTTTAATAAAGGACTTCCGAACTTCGAAGAAAATATTATTCGGTCCCAATATAAAAAATTGAACATTAACGCCCTCTATCTTTTTCCACAGCAATATTTTATACAGGTATATTTAGTCCTATCGCCATATTTTGGTCCAAACAATGTCCCAATCATTATGAATCACCCTGTATATTTAGATTGCATTCGATAAATAGTAGTCGATTTTAATAATCAATAAATCTAAGTAGTCAAATATGAATATTCAGACAACACAGTAACGAGATTTGAAGAAAAACACAATTTTATTCGGTATTCATTATTTTTTCCGATTTGATTGAACCTTATTTGCTTGGTATAGCAGCGAAACCTAAAATTCAGGACCGGCTCCTTAAAATTCGATTAAATAAAAATATGGCCATAAAACAATTTATGAAAATAGAAAAATGATTTGGAAAGTACAGAATAAGGCATAAGCTCGGGCATAAGTTATTTCATAATTGGCATTCGGTTTTAATAAGAACTCCATTGTAGGAGGTTTGGCCACTTTATTGTAAAATCTTCAGATTTATAAAACTTTAATTCACTTTATTCACTCATGGCACTGTTGAACAACAAACAAATTGTGAACAAAACATAAAACATGCGGCAACGTATTCAGGTACGTTTTTGATGAATTTCGAATTTACTGGTATTAAGAGTATTCAAATTTTATTCAAAACGTTTTGCCAGTACCTGCTCCTACGAAATGAGAATACTGACGCAGTGTAATTTCAACACGATGAAGCACCTCCTCATTTTTGTGTAAATATTCAAAATTTCATAGAAAAAAACTTTGGGAATAGATGGATATACGGAAGGTCCACACTCATGACCAGCACGTTTCTCCGAATTTGAACCCTATTTAACTATTTCATCTGGAGAGACCTGAAATCCAAAGAGTACGCCACAAAAATAAATTCGAGGTAAGAACTAATGCAAATAATTTAAAATTCTGGCAGCGAATTGAGAAAAAGTACAATTATGTTGAGAAAAGCTTCCAAAATATTTTGGAAATAGGTCGTAAATACATTGAGTAGAATGGAGGACATTTTGAATAGCTCCTATTTAAATTTGCCTGCACGGAAAGGCAGCATACATCAATATTCGTAATTGTGTACGATCCTAATTTATTATTTATTATTTGTTGTCGTTTCCTAACTAGTTTTGATATTCTTTTTCAAAATAAGAATAATTTTTTTTCAACTACATGCACCTATATGTGTCATAATACCTTAGATTAATGAAACTATGCATAATACACAGATTCAAAAGTTTTGCATCACCCTAAATCTCCGAAAGTAAAAATGTTTTCTCATATATAATTGGAGTGTGGACTAATAAATGGAAAAGATTTAAGTGAAAAAATGCACCTACAGTTTGTGTACATAATTGTTCACTATTCACCTTTATTTCAGAAAGAGAGTACCTATTCTCGAGAAAACATAAAGTTACAAAATGATCGTTTATGTTTGGGAAATGATAACCAAAACTCTACTTAAAAATGAGTATTTATTTCGTCCTCTATCATCTATACAGGCTTGGAGACGCCTACCCATATTGGTTACCAGTTTAGCGATATACTGCTGAGGGATATTGAGCCATTCCTCCTGAGCGGCTTGAACAAGGTCCTGTAAACTTCTGGAGAATTCGTGCGGACTGTTATTAACCTTCTGAGTATTCAAGTTTGAATTGGAGCTAATCAGAATCAAAATGGCATTAGTCAAAATCAAATTGGCAACATCAATTTCAAACTGGCATTAATCAGAAGCAAATCGGCAATAATAAATTTCAATTTGGCATTAATCTATTGCAAATTGAAAATAAACAAAATCAAATTGGGAATTCTGGATTTGAATTCCCCATTGGAATAAAATATGTGAATGAAAAAATTTATTGAATGATATACACAATAAATAACGTAATTAATTAAAACCATTCGGAAAAACGAATTTTCTCAAAAATTTATATCTTGCATATCGAATTCATAAAAGAATGATATGGGCGATGAATTTTGCTCAATTAACAATCGTTACCTAGCCAATATTGTTATGAACGATTTTCTCTAATCTCTGCAAATTGTGCAAATTCTCAACAGATTCTCAATGAGTTATCATAAAAAGAGATGATTTCAGCCCCTTATTGTGTTTCAGAATCAACGTTTATAACTGTTTACTGTTGTTTGAATATTATTTATTTCATTTCGCAAACAATATTTGGGAGCCTCCTAATACACTTAGTAGGTACATAATACTTGTTTCAACCAAAAAATCAAAAAAAATATGGATCTGTGTGATCAAATGATTCAGCTTCATTCGAACTTTGATATTGGAATTTTACAGTTGCAATTTTATTTTGTTTATTGTCAATTTGCTGCTGATTAATGCCAGTTTGAAATTGATGTTGAACTTGAAAATGTATAGTACGATGAGGTCGAGCATTATCGTCCATAAAAACGAAAGAGTCGCCCACTATAACCTTATATTACAATCTCCCTGAGGTATCTATCTCCAGTCCTTGTGCCCTGAATATGGTAAATATTGTATTAAAGGTGTACAAATCCAAATGTTTCACCATTAAGTAGCCAAAACTTCTACTTCAATTTTTCTTCACTACATTTCACATTTTTTCTAACGATGAAGTACCCATGTATTGAAACTGACTGCTCAATCATGAAATACTTTTGGTGTTATTCAGTTTCAGTTATATTACAGTTCATTCAAATTTTACTCAGCCGGTCCTGAATTTTAGGTTTTGCTGTTATTCCATTCGATGAGGATATCCACTCAACATATGCTAAACATTGAATAGAATATACCGAGGTCCGAGTGGTTCCGAAGTTATGGCTTGCAAAAATTATGGACCAAATGAATAAAGCACCCTGTATCTTGTACAATTAGCATCGTGACCCTACAAATATAGGTTATCTGTAATCGTTTGTGTGTCCTCTACTCGTAGTTGAGCTATGTACACTTAACTATGAAACACCCTGTATAACCTAATAGGAATTCTCCAAACCTAAATATTTCAAAGTATAGGTAATGCACTATTAAGTAGCGAGGTATTTTTCAATGTAACAGCGAAGTGATTGTACCGAAATTATATTTTTTTTTATGCTTCAGTTTGATACAGGGTCTTTACAAAAGATTGTTACTTCGCAGACGCTTTGCTTCGCATCATCATTCTGACCCAATCTGAGAACGCCCATTTCAATATATTATTTGAGTTTTGTAATTTAAGTCACAAAAATAATGAATAAATCAAATTGAGTGAAAATTATGTTCTTGATCTGGGGATACTTTTCAAGATACCTATCCAAATCGAATTGTAACATTTCTGCGAATCAAGAGAGCATGAATAATTATATTCGGAATTGATACCTCTGTTTTTCACAGCCAGAAAGCGGCAAAAAGATATGTCAAATCGAAGTACGATAAATAAGTATAGGGTTCATTTTCGGAAGGAAAATGTACCTCGGGTAAGTATGACCAAAAAACCACAGATAAATCTGAACGTTTAACGCTCTGCCCAAACTTAAATGCCGGTATTATTAGATTATAATCACTGCTAATGGTTTCGGTCGAACTCTTAGTACATCATCAATCTGTCATTAACACTTCGACAAAATGACCCATATTTTTTGCCGAAAATACCCAAAGATATCTGCTGATACCTCTTCCGACACCCTTTACTTACCGTTTCTCATATGTCGAAGTTTTTCTATAGAATTATCTGATTATTTTACAATCAGTAACTGTAAATGGCGCCAACTAGGGATAGTAAATTCTATATCATTTCTTTTTTATGTTTGAATTCACACTAGATAATATCTTTCTCTCTTCTTGAAGAAGTTCTCGTAGGAGAGAGAAGTGATTCATACCATTTCTCGGCCATTTCTCAACTCATCTTATCTGTACTTCATTGATCCTTATGTTTTGAAGAATTAATAAATTCATTTATTATTGTCTCTTCGTTTCCGGAGAATCGAAAACAATTTCTTCGATATCCCAAAGACAAGTGTAAAAATCTCTCAAAAGGACAATTTTGTCCTGCAAAAATCTTTCAAAGTACATTATTGGGTTGTAAAATTGGAAGTGTGTATTGCAATGTGATCACTTGATTATGAATTTTAATTTATATAAAAAGATTTCTAGAATGTTTGGTTATAACGAATGCATGCATATAAAATTCATTGTGAAGCATTGGTCTATTTATATCGAATTATCACATAATCATATAACTAAATATAATAAATCCAAGATTAGAATTTAAACATGAATTTCCAACAGGGTTAACTAAGAAATTTCAAGAAACACAACCCACCAGCTCAATGTTCTCAGCAATCTGTATATTTTCTATATCTATAGGTACATTTTCAAGTTCAAATTGGCGGTAATCAGAATCAAAAGGACTTTAGTCAAAATCGAATTGAATATCAAACTGGCGTTAATCAGAACCAAATTGGCAATAATCAATTTCAATCTGGCATTACTCAACTGCAAATTGACAATAAACGAAATCAAATTGGCAATTCTAAATTTGAATTCTCTATTGGATTAATCTACCTAGAATTCTGGCAATGTTTGTGCTCTAATTCGTTTTTCTCTATCCTCTGGGTACACAATACACCTACATCATTTATTCTTTTCATCATCCTGCGGCGGTTCAGAAAAATATGTTTTGTAAAAGTCCCTTGGTTTCAGAGTAAAACGAGATTTTCGAAAATTACACCCTCTGCCACTCTTTTTGGTAGCCAGACTCTAAATGAAGGAATTTTTCTCAATATGTTTTTTTGGATAGTTTTCCTCGATAGATGAACTATCGAAAGATTCATGATTTTTGGAGCCCATGCATAGTGGCCACTATATGAGGTCTAATGCATGCTCAACACCTTGTAATGAAGGATTGCTTTATTTTGCTTGCATGTCTCATTTCAGTTGGTAAAATTTTTAAAATCACTGTTTACATCAAACCAATAGATCTCAGCTAATTTTGATAGGAATTTATTAATTTATTTTGTATTAAATGTTGGAAATACCGTGAGTTATGCCATTTATCCCAATAAAAAAGTCATGTTTTGGCACTCAAGTAACCATATTTTTTCCACACCGTATTAGGTTAAAGTCAGAACAAAATGATCAAAAGAGGATATTTGAGTTAGGTTTTTGTTAAAAAAAATCTATGCATGCGCCCCAAAAATCATGAAAAGGTAAGATTCGATAACACGACTCTACAAAAAAATTTTTGTTCTTTGTCCTAACGTTTATACTAGGATTTTCCGGTTAATTATGCACAAAAACGAAAAGAAAATAACTTTTTTTGGTATAAAGTTTGCTTTTGTGATAGTTATAGTATTAATAGTTGTTCTTCATTTTTTTTTTAATTTTTAATAATTCAAAAAGACCGTCCGTTGAGAGCATTGAACTAAAGAAAGTTCAATGGTTGAGAGTGGGGTGTTTACGTTTATAAGGTGCCGCTAGAGGGCACTCGAGTCATAAACAATGATCAGGTGTTGTTTACTAGCCCAGACAAACTTCAAATATCGTCAAGAAAGTGTAAATACGATTCTGATGCATTTTGTTTTATATGTGGTCAATTTATTATAATTCGTGACGTGAAATACGAATTAAAGACATCTCACGTTCTCTCTGAAGCCTATGAAGCATATTTTGACTTTCCTGTTTGGAATTAAGACAAGCCATGGGCTCCACATGTTGCTTGTTTTTATTGTAAATGCTATCGTTGAATCAGTCTCCTAAACACAGAAGCAAACTTTTTCATGCCATATTTTTTTTTTTCGTCTAATTAGGATCTAAACTATCGAAATTTTATGCTTTGCAGTCAAAGTCAAATTTGGTGTTGACCCGTGTAATCTATCCAGGAATACTATCCAAAAAACAAACTGTGAAAATTCTTTCATTTGGTGTGTTGCCAGCAAAAAGAGTGGCAAAGAGTATAATTTTTTGAATTTTCGGATTTGAACGCTAGCGACCATTATTAATTGAATTTCTGTTACTATTACTGCCCTATTAACCGTACCTCCGCACCTTTCTTCGTTTTTGTACCAGAAAATATAATTTTGACACCAAAAAATTTTCATGAATATCTACTTACTGTAGTAAGTATTTGAATTGAAGTAGTAGGTCCATTCGTTTGCATAAAAAGTGTAGCACTTTTTTACACTCGATTTTAGTATTCGTTTGCTGATTGAATTTACACCAGTGTAGAGGAGGTGTAGTTTATCTACATCCTTTTGACTATGTGTAGATAAACTACACTTATTCCTCTACACTGGTGTAAATCAAATCGACTGTAGAAAAGTGCTACACTTGTTATGCAAAGGAAAGGATCTAGTTTTTAAATCAAATCGTTTTCATATGAAAAAAATTTTCATTAATGTTAAAAAAGAATTTGGATATTTGTGACATCATTAAAAAATGTGAATTTCATCAAGAGCAATGCCTAGGCAAGCAAATAAGTCTAATCGGACTGTGATACGTATTACTCTTTTATGATGATGATCTTAACTATAATATCGCCTTATTCTCGAAATTTGATCACTAATGGCTGTATGCTGTATGCACCGTTGTCAAGGCAAAAAAATTAAATTCTCGTCCTTATTTCGAACAAATTCTATGCTTAAAAGTGATTTGAGAATTTAATCATCGTTCAATGAAACGGTTCACACAACCATTAAAGATCATCCACATAATTATTTCATTACAAAATATCACTTTTCTTTATTGACTTTTTCTATATTTTACCCAGGTTATGGTTGTTCATAGTAAACCACGAGTTCATCACTGTGTTAGAAATTTGGTATATGAATTCAGAGTTTGTCTTTCGTTCAAGAAAATTTGTAATAAGAATAATTTTCCTTTTAATATACAATTATAATTTATTAGTTTTCACCAATGTTCATAGCAATGTCCTCATCAAAAAACGGATGTTATTCAAATTCACATAACTATAGGTCAGTCCGAATTGCTAACTGAAAATTCTCTTCTAATTCTGAATGAATTGCATGCGATGTTCTGCCTTTGGCAGGGAACCTGAGGAGTCATTTTCAAATTCTTTTTAAATGTTGTCCCGAAGGTACGAGGATTAAAAGTCAACCAGCCGCAATTCGCATGTGGATTCAGAAATGGAATAATACTAATTTTTGAAATTCACAAATAGCTTCCAGCAGTTTGTCTTTGAGAGTTGGATAATTTTGTTTTTGTAGATCTCCTGTGGAATCCATCAGTTTCAGCCTAAGAATTATGAGGAAATGTATATGAATGAAGAAAAGTTGGAAGGATTACCTTATTCGATGAAACGAAACCTAAATAAATAATCGAGGTATTATGTATTTTTTTTAATACTCGGTTATGTGAAAAAGAAATCCCTGCAATTGAAGAAATTGCTAGAAATATCCACCTCTTTGTTACAAACCATAACTTTTCAAACTTTTTATCCACCGCACCTTTTGATAATTTTTTATTCATTTTCTTTACCACTTGTAGCGATTTCAAAACAACTAGTGCTAGGATTATATTCAAACTTGTGTATGATTATTTTGTGGTTGTAAGATAGGATATTACTCTTATCCCTTTCTTGAATGGAGAATGAAAATGAAGAATAGGTGAAGAATAATGCTTTAATAGGAGCAATTAAATCGCATACTCAGTTATCTTGAGGGAACGTTTATTTGTAGAAAGTTTTACAATATACGTCAATTTTTTACTTACAAACCGTAAGTCAGCATATTCAGTAATAGACGACAATGACTTCTTTAAAAGTCTTCTGACATGTGCCAACTAAGTTTCCAGCCAGTTGAAATAAAGCCCGAACAGAGGTGCGTTGAGCTTCTGACGTCACATTTTCAAAATTGATGCTGTGAGGTTCTCATCTTTGGTCGGGACCTACTTCCTTTTTTTTCTTAGAACACTACCTGTTTCATAGAAATCGCTAACACATAGCGAACCAGTACTTTGAAAAGATTCATAATCTACAGCAACATTTGTCAATATAATATTTCCACTCGCTTTCTAAATTCTCCCCCACCATTTCGGTGGATTCGGCAATGAATGCTATTTTCACGTCACTAAATCCGTATTTCTAGTTTGCTGATAATTTTAATATCACATCATTCCAAATTACTATGGGTGAATTTTGGCTTGAACATTTTTCAAAAAATTTCGTAGGTTTTGAAAGGTACGCATTTTGGCGCTGCAACGGTAACGTCACACACAAAAATTATAGATAATATTTCGTGAATATTGAAAGCAGATGCTGGCTAGTTCGACGAGCAAATTGATGTCAATCGCTTGTCATCATATGTACATCCATGTCCAGCTTTCAAAAATAATCATTTTGGCGACTATTGAACTAGTGACGTCACACATGCAGAATATATTTAGAAAATAGTTCAACGCCAAAATACTGCTTAAGTAGACAACTACTTAAAATACGACACAGCAGAAGCTGAGAATCACATTTAGACTTGATCTTGTACGTACATTTTAGGTCCAAACAGCATACAGTGCATAATGGAAAAATTGAAAATGATAAAGAATTTCGTGAAAAACCTGCTCAGCAAAAATATTCCAAGAAGTGTGATCTCCCGTTTTCACCACTTTTTTCATGACAATCCCAATACCTAACTCATAAACCGTTGAGTTTTCCCCAAGTATGCCTCACTGTTGATTGTTGACAATGCCATCAAATCAGCATCTAAAATAAGAAAGAAGTAGGCTGTTTCCTTTATAGCCAGGTCTTGCAGAGGTCCAAAAATATTTCATAGAGGAAAAGTTCATTGTGGAAAATTCCAGCATGCAAATTTTCATCACTGAATTGTGATTAGTTTTCCATAAAAGTCTCAAAGGCTATCGCGGTGAACCGACTTGTAAACTGTACCTATATAACTAAGTTACTTTTTGATACATACAGCGATACAACACTCCTCTTCAGACTTTTCAACAACAAAAATTGAAATGATGATTAATGAAGGTGTGTTTATTTTCGGTAATTCATTGATACATTGATACAGTATAACTCAATAAATTCACCTTCAAATCAGAATGACATTATCCAAAATTATCCAAATTTGTTTGAGTTGAGCGAATATGTTGTTGCTCAGTTTTGAATCAAAGAATGTTCGCAATATTCCTACATATGGATCAAATAAAAGATTAGAAAAAAGTGCTATAAATAATTAATAAAATCGCAAGAACTACCTTTTTAGATTACCGGTAAAGAGGAACAATTAAAACAATAATTATCAAAGCCCTCTGACTTTTTGACTGAAGCACGAAGTTTCATGAACGAGAACACGAAGAAACCAAAACAACAGAAAATACGAGATTCGTCAATTGCTGACAAAAAAACACTAACGCCAGACACGCATCTCACACCTCTAGAACCATATCACTATCATCTGATTCTACTTAGCCTTGTTAGACTGGCATCATCTCATTTTTTACGCATTAAAGGGTTGACCCCAACGAAAAAAGCCCATTCCCATAGAAATAGTTTCGGTAGCGAATCTTCTGCTCGATATTTTTTGGGTTCATCAGACACGATTTCTCAAATTATAAGGAAACAATTGAATACCGGCATCAAAAGGTTGACTAACTACTATACCTGCTCCGCAGAACCATCAAAAGGTTTTTTGTGTGGCGTGCAATCCCGACAATTTTATCAATAAAGCTCTGTAATTACCTATTATTGTCTACTTAGACCTATACTTGCGAGGTTCTGGAGTTCTTCTCTTTTTTCGATAATATTCAGCAAATATGAAAATCCACGGATATTAGGATGAATCCCATTCGTTTGTGGATTGTGCAAATTAAAATTCATCGATCATCAATATCTTCATCTCATACTTTTTTGTAAATGGTAATAGTATGAGTGGGGTGGTATCTAATTTATCAATTTTTTTTCATTATTTATACTTACACACTCTATTTTTGTGGAATGCAATATTAGAGATATTAAAGCAAAATTATTATCCGACAAAAATTGTAAGGGTGTCGTCTAACGTGATATACATATACAGAGTGTCACACGAATTAAGTTCGTTTGGAAGGAATCGATATTCAATTGACTAAAGTGACTAGAGAGATGACTGTAGATGATTTTTCGAAATGGAGATTATCCGAAATGTAATTTTTGATCTATTCGTTATTTTTGTTGAAATTGGAAGAACAGTTGACAGAAAATTGACACAAAATATCAATTCAAATATTTTGAGCTCATTCTTCGATAGCTGACATAGTAAGTTTTGTCCCCTCGTTTGAAAATAGGTTTTACCACTGCCACCTTCAGAGCATCCGGAAAAAGTCCTTATTGTTTCAATGATTTGTTTACTAAGTAAAAGTTAGAGGTTCAGCAATTTTATCTGAAGTTTGTTTTTCTGTTCTTCATCTTTCCAAGGCAGTCCTACGGGGAGGTTAAGATATTTTTTCCGAAAAGGGGGAAAATATTATAGAATATTTCAATTTCTATTTCCATTCAACAGAAACAAGTAACTATTCGAATTCTTAATCACGTTGAGTGTGTTCAGAGTCAAAGTTTTCAAATTTAGTGTCTCTGAATTTCACAAATAGTGTTATTGAAGGCAAGTTCTATAATTACGTAACTAATTGGGTAGTTCTCTTTTCAAACGAAGTCAACTGAATCATTACGAAGTGTAATGCTTCAGCTTGTTGGTATTTCTTATGGAATCTGATTTATCAAAATCATTATTATTTCTTGCTGATAAATTTATATTAATCATTGATCGTCCTTATACTCCCAGAATGTCTCAAGCTTCTGAGCAATTTTTTTTTAGATGTGACTGGCTATATCTAGCGATCTAGCGCCTAATCTACAAGGCTCTCCACACTATTCCGTCACATAACTGAATGGCATTCATAGAAGCTATAGGGGTAAAAACCTCCAACTTCAAAAATGTATGGATTTACTTAATTATAAATTATTGAATATTCAACTAGACCGCTCCATATTCAATTTGTCTCACTCATTTTAAGTGAGCTCCGCCTTTCTCATCGGTGATGGTGCATACAGATATATAGAACATAACATCGTAGCATAACTCCGTTGCGTAATAAGTCTGGACGGCACTTCGTAACAGCTTAACACCGTAACATCAGAGACAGCCTCTGGTACTAATTACTGATTACTGATTGCTGGGTGTGTTGGACGGATAAAGCCAAACCTGCCACTGCGACCAAGCGGTCTATTGTAGCACACAGGCAAGCTCATAGAGCTAGATCTCTCCCTCCAGTCCCATCCTGCCCAAAAAGGAGATGATGTCGGAGGGGGAGTGATTCTTGAGTTCCTCTAGGATCATCTTCGAAGAGCCAAAAACTCCATGTCTGACCCTGTCTGCCGCCGGGCAGTCACAGAGGATATGCTCAATTGTTTCGTCCTCCTCTAAGCAGAGTCTGCAGAGTGGGTCATTGACGATACTAAGTTTTTTGAGGTGGGCTCTGAGTCTGCAGTGTCCTGTGAAAACCGCTATTATAGATCTCAGATCCCAACGACTGGTGTATGGGCTGGCAGGCACTGAAATAGCCCTGTGGGAGTGACGCAGTCCAGGACGGTTGCGCTAGTGCTCCAGGACCTTTTGCCTTATGCAGCTGTTGTTTCGGTCCCTGATTAAGGAATTAGAAATTCCTATACTGGGTTCCGGGCCAAAAAGCGTTGAGGTTGCGCCTTCTCTGGCTAGAGCATCCGATGCATCGTTGCCACCGAAGCCAGTGTCCAGGTACCCAAATCAGTTGCAGTCTGTTTGAACTTCCCAATTTGGTGAGTTTAGATCTGCCTTCAAATACCTGTGCAGAATTGCATTTGTCTGCCGCGAGAGATTTAATCGCAGCTTGACTACCCGTTAGGATTTTTATTGATCTGCCCGCCCAACCACTGTCAAGTAAATGGCTTGCGCACAGATCAGTGGCGAAGATTTCTGCCTGAAAAGCTGTCGCCGACTTACCCAGACTGGCACTGAGTTTAGTCAGCGCCCTACGGCTGTAGACTCCGGCTCCAGATCCTTGACTGGTTCTGGAGCCATCAGTAAACCAGCAAGGTCCTTGTAGATAGAATTCCTTGTGACGGAGCCATTCGTCTCTGCTTGGAATCAGATGAAGGCTCCATCAGTGCTGGTTCTAGTGATTATTTGATCAGTTCTCATGCCCATCACCTGGTCAGTCTCCAGTTGGACTGACAGACGACTGGGCACGAAAGTGAGTTTGTCAGGCTCATTTACGGTAAGGTAGTGGAACCTGTGGGTTGCTAGTCTTGCCTCTCCCTGGACAAAAATGTGAAGGGGAGGGAGGTCTAATAGCATCTCCATGGACGCAGTTAGAGTAGAGCGGAATGCCCCCGAAATCATGAGGCAAGCCGTTCTCTGGAGTTTTGATAGTTTATTTTGAGTTAGAACGCGTTCAGTGCAGGACCACCAGATGACACAGCCATAGGTGATCAATGGTCTGTCTGATCACCGTGACGTACAGCCAGCGGAGCTGCTTCGGCGCTATCCCCCAAGTCTTTCCACAAATCCTTTGGCAGGCCCATAGGGAGTGCCTGGCTTTGTGGATGACTTTTTCCACATGGGAGTTCCATTGAAGCTTCCTATCTAGGATGATGCCTAGATATTTGGCCTCATCTACGAGTGGAATGGTCTTGCCGTAGAGAGTTGGAGGAGAGATTTGAAATTTTCTTCTTCTGGTAAAGGGAACAATCAGGGTTTTGCAGGGGTTCACAGTTCACACCTAACTGCTCCCCATCACACCAGCCCTGAATTACTGTTAGTGTTTCCTGAAGAGCATCTGAGATGATTACATCGTTATTGCCCACCAGTAAAACAACTATATCGTCAGCGTTAGCCTGAACATATACGTCAAGCGAGCTGATGATTGCAATTAGATCATCAGCCTCTGGTAACATCTACTCTGTAATTTGTGGTTACGCTGTTACGCAGACTTATGACTTGTTACGCGACGGAGTTACGATACGAGGTTCTATGTCTGTACGCAGCTTAACGCAGTCACCACTCTAGTAACAAAGAGTATAGTAGCAAAGATTATAGATTATAATCTTTGCGTAGTAGGATCCGATTTAGAGAGCGGTCCATATGAACATGATTTTTAACCTGTAATAAAATTATTCACGCACTGGGCGATTGTATTCCTACAGTCCGCTTCTTTCTCGTGATATTCCCTATGATTCGTTTTCAATGGCCAACTCTGCAACTACATACTTTCATGCCATCCTTTATTTAGTTTAGTTTGTTTTTTATAGATTCAACGTTCACAGCGGATTGCATTTCTACAGTCCTCTTCTTCCTCATTGCATTACCTATTTTCAGCGTTGAATTTTCGTTATCTGTATGTGAATGTGTTTCGTTGTTATTGTAGAAAACAAAAATTCTTGCCATGAATAAAACAAAATAATAACTTTCATAAAATATATATTAGAAAGGAGAGTATGTATATATTCATAAAAACTTAGTGGTTACAAGGCACACTAATCGTAATTGTTTTGGTCTCCAGGTATCCTTCCAAAGAGTCGGGTCCCCTGAAAATCCAATGAAGATTAATAAAGCAAGTAGGTACATGCCACTATTCCAAAAATAGTTATTTTCCTAACAAGTGCGGAAAGTGATATCTACTTGCCCGCACGAAACTGTCGAACTCTGCTTAGCATAGTTCGGTCAACCACTTGCGAGTGCGGGCAAGACTTTCCACAAGAGTTAGGAACAATATTTTTTCTACAAGCGCTTGAAATATATAAATTTATCCATTTTGTGAAACAAATCAAATTTGATTTGATTAATTATTAACATATAAGTAATGGCAGACGTAGTTCTGCATGTCGTTACCATGGTTACCTCATCGTTGGCTTTCGGTGCAAATGCAGACGAATTTCATTTACTCTTAAAACATTTGGGTGCGGAAAAATCCCAATATTACCCGCACACAAATGCGTGCGAGAAATAAATAGCAGGGATGTTTTCCGCACCGTTTGGGAAAGTGACACTTTGAGACTTGAGATGCGTTCGGGAAAAGAAAGGTTTGAGCGGGCACGCTTGTAGAAGAAATTTATTTTTCAGAAAAGTTTCCTTGCTGTAGCTCCAAAAGGTTTACAATAAACCAAACAAGGGCCTAGTAATTAACTCAACACTCACAATTCCCTTCCTATTCCAGACATTTTGTAACCACCAAATGGAACTTGGGGTGACACGGCATTATAAGTGTTAACCCTGAAAATTAGAGTGAGGTATTCATAACAGACCAAAAACAGGACTCTTAGAAGACTTACCAAACTGAGCCAGCCCTCACAGCTTGAGAAAATTCAATAGCTCTATTTATATCTTTTGTCACAACACCAGCTGCAAGTCCATACTCTGTACTGTTTGCTCTTTCAATAACTTCATCCATCGTTTCGAATTTCAAAATAGACTGTACAGGTCCAAAAATCTGTAGAAATACGATAGTATTTGATCTGAATACCAAATAATTCAGAAACTTACCTCTTCTTTAGCAATCCTCATATTGTCTTTCACATCAGAAAAGACTGTAGGTTCCACAAAATAGCCAACATGACCAATGCTCTTCCCTCCAGTTTGTAACTTAGCTCCTTCGCTAACTCCAGAACTGATAAGGTCCATAATTTTCTCAATGGATGGTTTGTCTACCTTCAGTCAACAATAGGTAATTGAACATATAGTCTTAATTAGTTTTTGTATTGCCTTACCTGTGGGCCTTGCTCAGTATCAGCACTAAAAGGATCTCCAACTATCCTTTTCTTGGCTACTTCAGTTGCTTTTTTAACAAACTCATCATAGATTTTAGCCTGCACAAATGTCCTAGAACCAGCACAACAGTTCTGGCCATGATTAGAGAAAAGTGCATCATGAGCTATCTCTACTGCTTCATCAACTGTAAAAGTATGAGTTAGATATCTGATTGATAAATATATGTATAGCATATAATGATAGTATAATGTTAAATTACCATCTGCATCATCAAATACAACAAGAGGACTCTTTCCTCCAAGTTCTAAGGATACCTTCTTCATATTCGATTGAGCTGAATAGGCCAACATTTTTTTGCCAATCTAAAATGAGAAAATTACTTTTTTCCATTATTACACTCAATAAAAGCCCCAGAAATCTGAAGGCAGCTGAGACCCTAAGGGAGGTACAGATCAAAGCAACAGTGGTTGGGAACAAATTTCTGGTCCTTATTAAGTCACTCTTTAGTAAACTGCAAGAAATATTCTGGCCTAATAATCCGCCTCACTAGTAGATAAAATGATAACAAAACTTGATCATTCTTCATCTTCTTAATAAAGAAGAAACAATTGCATGTATTATTTTATATATTTAATTAAAATTTTAGGATGAAAGGTATTGATAGGCAGCGGTGAGGTTGGGCCATTTACATGAAAATTTTCCTATAAAATATGTATATCCGCGCATATTATGTGCCTATGTGGAGGTTAAATCATATTTCATCCATATTTTGATCAACAGTATAATATCTTTCTTAAACCGGATAAAGATAACCATAATATTCCAGTAATTAAAGATTTAAAAAATGATGATTGTATCAATTCATTTCATTACACGAAATGCTTCATAATAATTTAGTGATAACATTCAACCTTCATCAACATTCAATAAAAGATAACAATGAAATCATTCTTCCAATGGCTGTTAAAAATGTGAGAAGAAAATTGTATAAGTGTATTGATATGAAATTCACATCCTAAAACTTGGAATAATTTCATGAAAACTCCCTCCAACTGCCCATTCCACATATAAAATATTTTCTAAAGAAATAAAATGTTAACTTTTACAGGCCTCAACAAAAATATTTTTATTCATATCCATCGATTCATCAACTAAACTTTGAGTTTCTGAGAAGTATTTTTGGAAACTACTACAAATTAATTTGAGTTTGCTTACCTCGGTAGATCCAGTGAAAGCAATTTTTTCAACATCCGGATGAAGGGCTAGAGCGGCACCAGCTGTTGGTCCATAACCTGGTACAACATTTATAACACCTTTTGGAAATCCAGCTTCCTTTGAAAGTGCAGCAACATATAATGCTGTCAATGGTGTTTGCTCAGCAGGTTTTAGCACAAGTGTACATCCTGCAGCCAAAGCTGGTCCCCATTTCCAAGCAACCATCATTAAAGGGTAGTTCCATGGAATTATCTGTCCAACAACTCCAATTGGTTCTTTTCTAGTCATGCATAAGAAATCGCCATCTGCAATCAATAGTCTTCAGAAGTTTGGAATTTTTTTTTTAAACGTGGCTCACCAATAGGTAATGTTTTCCCGAAAAATTTATCACATAATCCAGCATAATATCTAAAGACCGCTACCACTCCAGGAATATCTCCGGTTACAGAACATTTGAATGGTTTTCCATTATCCAAAGTTTCCAAAGCAGCTAATTCAGTTGTATGTTGTTCAATTAAATCTGCTAACTAAACCATCAATTGATAAAAAAGATAATAAAGTTCATAAAATAATAAAAATGGGAATAGCACTGACGTAAAGTTAGGGATGCGCTTCTACAAATTCAAAAAAATATATATGAGTTGAGCAGGGCGAATAATTGTTGCAGAACTTTATTATTTCTTGTGTTATTTTCAAAAATATACATATGTCCAATAAGAATACAAACCGATCAAGTTGAAAACTACAATTTCATCTGAAATAACGTTTTAAAGGATTCTGCAAAATCACGTTGTCATCTTATTGCGACTGATTTTTGAGATATATAATTTTCTAATGATACACGATACCCACGAAATTTTGCACATTACTTCGTATCTGTAGATCGAGCAGATTTTTCGTATTAACGAACTCAACCTCCACCTACCCTAAAAATTTCATGTCCATAGCTCTCTTCCCTAGAAAGTACTTCAATGAGCCCAACCCATGCATTCGAGGCTTCAAATTTGAAAATTGAATGAACCAAACACGCAAAAAGATACATTGAGAATGTAATTAAAAAATCAGAAACTCAACCATCCCAAGTATGTACCGGGTTTATCACTATAATAATTGACCTCCCCTGTTACAAACAAAGATACAAAAAAAGTTTTCCACAAAATTTATACGAAATCAACTATGTTTTCAAAATGATTTCACAAAAGAAAATATATACAGGCTAAAACAAACATTGAATGTAACTTCATTTTTCCAAATGGATCACACTCTGTATATTTTTCTATTGTTTGCTAGCTCTTTTCCTCCTGACCTCGAATCTCGTATATATGCATATGTCGGTCTATCTCTCTTATTTTGAGAACTACAGAGTTTCAAATTTCAAGAAACACACCTGCAAGCTGAGTAATTTATCAGTGGTCAAGGGGTGGGCTGCGATAAATCAACAATCTGCATTGCTATGCACTGCATCAAAACCATTATAACTCTATCTCAAAATTCTCAAATAGTCTTACAAAATTGAGAAAACGGTATGAACTAGAAATATGTATATTAAATTGCCATTTCTTTTTTTTTTAGTATGTCATTTATTTGGAAAAATTACAATCTACTCATAATGGTATTAAGTAATTTTGATGTAAGTTACAACATGAAAGTGAAATGTCCAGTGACATTTCTACTTATTCTGCACTAGTCTAGTGGTGCTGTGGGAGATCTTCAGGCCATGATTTTTTGAGTCTTCTGATGTTTGGTCCTCCTGCGTACAGATTCTGGATAAGATCGTTAGAGTGTCCCTGTAGTCGTTCTTGGTATTTAGCAGAGGCGGTTTTGATGACATCAGTTACGTATGGGATTTCGAGATCTTCATGCAATCTTTGGTTTCTAACGTACCATGGTGCGTTAGCTATTGTTCGAAGAGTTTTTGATTGGAATCTCTGAATTATTTTAATTCTCGTTGGTTTCGCACAACCCCATAATTGTACGCCGTATGACCATATCGGTTTTAAAATTGCTTTGTACACTGTCATTTTGTTTTGGATGGATAGTTTTGATTTTTTTCCGATTAACCAGTACATTTTTTTGAGTTTGATGTCAAGATGTTTTCTTTTTGCTGATATATGTTTTTCCCATGTGAGCCGTTGATCTAGGTGCATGCCTAGGTATTTTACTTCCTTTTTGGTAGGTATTGCTTTTCCATTTAAAGTTACTTTGGGGCAAGTGCTGGTTCTTGTGGTGAATATGACTTGGACTGATTTGGTCTGATTTATGGTCATCCTCCATGTTTTGTACCAGTTGTCAAGTTTGTTTAGGTGATCTTGAATGTTTTTGGAGGTGGCCAAGGGGTCGTCATCTGATGACAGTATAGCTACATCGTCAGCAAATGCAGCAATGATTGTATTCGGAGTTTCGGGCAGGTCAGCTGTGTAAAGTAGGTACAGGAAAGGCCCTAGGACACTTCCTTGTGGTACGCCAGATTTGAGGGAAAAGTATCCTGATGTTTCATCATTGTATTTGACGGAGCACTTTCTATCGGAGAGGTAGGACTTCAGTAAAAGGTAATAGTTGTTATTAAGGTTTCTTTTTATTTTATAAAGCAAACCTGAATGCCAAACTTTGTCGAATGCCTGGGAGATATCCAGAAATACGCCGTTGCAATAGCATTTATTTTCAAGAGAGTTGGCTATTTCATTAACTATTCTGTGGGCTTGGTTAATTGTTGACATTTTTTGCCGAAATCCAAATTGGTAATCAGGAAGAAGGATGTCCGTTTCATGGTCCTCTTGAATTCTTTTTAGTAGCAGTCTTTCAAATATTTTTCCTGGTATTGACAGAAGGCTAATTGGTCTATATGACGCTGGTTCGTGTAGTGGTTTGCCATCTTTGTGTATCATAACCATGTGGGCATATTTCCATAATATGGGAAAGTAACTTAGATTTAGCATTCTATTGTAAATGGTGGTTAGGAACACTATTGCTTTTTTTGGTAGCCTTTTGAGGATCTGTGCAGTTATCAAATCATAACCAGGGGCTTTGTTGTTTTTTAGTTTGCGTATTTCAGCTTTCACTTCTTTGGGAGTTATTGATTTGATTGGTAACGATAATTGGCATGATGCTTCTAAAAACTCTTTGACATCGATTGTTAGCCCTGGTGTTCCTTCAGGTTCTACAAATATCTTAGACAGATGTGAAGCAAAGGCATCCGCCTTTTCTTTGCTTGATCGTGCCCAACCATTGTTTGTTCTTATCGGGCTGATATGTGGTGTTGGTCTTTTAAATTTTTTTGTGGCATTCCATAGGCTGTGATCTGCTGTAGTCAAGCTTTCTGTGTAGGCTTCGAACGACGCATTTTGGACATCTCTTTGTGCTGCCGAGAGAACCCGAGTTAATCTTCTATACTGATGGAGATCGTTGATGTTTCGTGACTGTTGCCAAATTCGCCTTGCCCTTCTTTTTTCAGATATAAGTTGTCGTATGTGGAGAGGAGTGCTTAAATAATTTGATACTTCTTGTGCAGAGGCGGCGGAAGGCGTAGGCGACGTGGGCGACGGCCTACGGCCTCGCGGCTTGAGGGGCCTCGCGGGCCGAGAAGCCCTTCGATCAGGTTTATGCAATAAAAACAGTGAACGTGTCTAAATCTGAAGGTTTTGGGTATATCCAGAAAATTTTTCTGCCATTTTTCAAGTTCCACCAACATGTTTGGTATGAGACATATTCCTGTAGCAATCTAAACAAGTTAATGTAAAAGTTCCTTTACTTTACAACATTTGCGTACATTTTCTAACAGTATCAAACAATATCCACTAGAGACGAAGAGTTGATAAAGGAAAATCGTTTTGATAGAATGTTCTATCATGAAAACAGCGATTAACATATACATTCACTCAAGAAACTCTATGAAATAGAGCGACTTTTTAAAAAGCGCCTAGTGTAGAGGTACCGAGCAAAGATTATAATTTTTGGTACCGAGTAATTGCCGGGCTAGGGCCCTCACTGCGAGTCGGTGGTTTTCATCAGCGCATCAAAGGTCTCTACACGCGACAATTTCGCTCTGCATGAATTGCGCTTTGTTTTAGGTAGTGCGAAATTTCGCTCGAAGCGAATAATTTTCGCCCGAGTGACTTAACTGTGGACGCTTACCTTGAGGATCCACTAAACCGCTTGAGCTTGACGTCCAACAGCGGGTTTCACAAGACTTTAATTGGGTTATCAACGATTTGACATTAACTCAATTTTCAGAATGAATCCATGAAACAATGAAATTTTTTCATGCTTATAGGGATGTTAAAAAAGAAGCCATTGAGACTCACTAAATTGGCGTATAAAGTTCATAATTCTATACGAATATGATATTAGGTACTTTCGTTTGCATAAAAAGTGTAGCACTTTTCTACACTCGATTTGATTTACACCAAGGTAGAGGAGGTGTAGTTTATCTACACCTCCTTTTGACTACAATGATGTAAATCCAATCAGCAAACGAATACTAAAATCGAGTGTAGAGAAGTGCTATACGTTTTATGCAAACTAAAGGACCTATACTGAATGCACATAACTGAATAAGGCTTAGTTCAGATGATAGCGCGTAAACGCGCGATCCACAAACCGCGCGACTAAAGATACAGAGGAGTCAAATATAAATGTTCATATGCGCGTAGACTCCTCTGTATCTTTAGTAGTCCGGTTTCTGGTTCGAATCATCTGAACTAAGCCTTAAGATACAGAGGAGTCTACGCGCGATGTCGCGCGACCATATGAACATTTGTATATGAATCCTCTGTATCTTTAGTCGCGCGGTTTGTGGATCGCGCGTTTACGCCCTATCATCTGAACTAAGCGTCATAAATACACTGAGGCCTAGTTCAAAGGATCGCGCGACTCCGGCAACCATTTACGCGTAATTAATTACGCGCGACCATGTAAACGGTTGACCGAGTTCAGCACAATCTTGCACTGTGCATGGATCCAATCGCAGGTTGTTGCACGTTCATTTGAACGAGTCGTCAATAGTTATTTTGAAATTTTTTAACTAAGCATGATCTAGCATCTCAGGTGGGCCATGACTTGATAATTAATTAGTTCAGTTAAGTGAGTTAGGCTGAAAGTAGATAATTCTATATTTCTTAAATTTCATTTTTTATTATCAGTCGCTTTTTCATGAAAACGTCCTCTGGCGTCACCACAGGGCCTCGCAAGATGTATCGCCCACATCAAATTAAGGTCTTGCGCCGCCACTGTTCTTGTGGGTTCAAGGGAGTAGCATGCCAAGCTGCTTGTTGAATCGTACTGGTGAAATGTTCCACTGCTTCATCTAATTGAGTTGGGTCTTCAATCAGAGGCGTATCAAGCTCTTGTGACACCCGGGGCGGAATTTCAACTTGTCGCCCCCAACATTACATAACATTGTTGAGCCTTTTTTGTTTGTTAACAAAATTACAAGTTTTTATTTGAAGTGTTTGAAACATGGGCATAGAGGTGTGAAGGGCAACACGTAAAATATTATATTTCAATGAAAAAAAATAAGTTTTTTGCACAAATTCAACAAATTATCAGCATCTTTTCTTTCAGAACTTCTTTTTTCTGACTTTGCTCTCTGCAAACTGAGAAATGGTCTCATCAAAGTCGATCCCTCTGGCTACACCATGCTCATTGGATAAAATAGCCAAGCAAGATAGTCGAGCTTGGCTCATAGTAGATCTGAGATAACTTTGGATAAGCTTAGTTTTGGAAAAACTCAGAAACACATAATGTAAGGTAAACCCCAAGTGCTAACGTTAAATTTGGAACAGAATCTGGAAGCTCATACTCGACATTAAACTGCAATAGTCTCAAAGAACTTCACTTCAGAGCTTCTTCTTAAGGAACGCTAGCCGCACTTTTAAAAACCTCCTCAGACGTGGGATTTCTTTCAACATGTCTTCTGAAGATATTTCTTCATAACTCCAAACTAAACTGCCAACTAATTCTAGCAATTCAGTTTCTGAACTCTTCAGCAAGTTCTTGGTCTGCAAGATAGCACACCTGAGTGATATCACTTCCATGCCTTGGCAACGAGTGTTTATTTTTTGTTGAAACGTGTCAATGCACCCTAACATCGATCGCCCGATATCTTTCTCTCCGGCATAGATTTCCTTCTTCTGAAGGTTCTTCTTTTGACGGTAGGAATTTTCATCTCGTCATAAATACCTTTCGCACATTCCATTGCCTTTTCCACAAGAATTTCCCTGTTTTCAATCAAAAAGGCCATTAAACTTCTCATTCTGATGAGGCACTTTTCGACACTGCAGGAATAAGTGTCAAAAAGTTCCTCATAAGAATGAGAAGGTTGAAAACCTTTTTTCTTCTAGTGCACTATTCCATAGACTCAAATAGCACAAGAATGAAAAATCACATTCTGCAGTTAATAAAGTTTGAGCTGCTCTTCAAGTGTGGATAGTTTCTGAAGGGTCACAAAGTTCCTCAATGCTATACCGGCAATCTTCTTGGAACTTTGGAATACAGCCTTAACAGCTTCATACTGAGCACTCCACCTTGTCAGTCCTCCTGCTACTTCTCAACAGATCGACCTTCACTAAATTGCGAAAGTGTGCATATGTAGATTACCTACCTCTGCTCCTCATCCTATCACATTTCGAACTATCAAAACGCATGGGAAAACAAAACTCACCCAAATTCCTAAATAGCTGCCAGATCGAAGAGGTAGAATAATATGGACCACTGATTCAATATTTTATTTCTGTACGATTATACGTATACCACGGCACCAATAACACAGCTAGTCTAGATTACCACAAAGAAGCACAAACAATAAACGAGTAAACAGCGCTTGCGTATTATTGCAGTCGAATTTAGGTACTGACGCAGACGCACTGAGGATGAATAACAAAACTACTGGAAGAGGCAGGCGCAGTGGAAACATAATGGGTCATAAATCACTCCACCTGGACACTCGCTACTCCTACTCTATTCAGCCCTGACTACAAGTTTCCTTCTCGACGCGATCGTACTCGTTGCTCACTGTTCTGCTCCTCGCTTAGTAGTCATTTTCAAAGATTAACCTTCCTCTTTGCCATTATACGATATCTATCCTAATAGATAATTGTACTTTACCCACAATTTTAGCGATCGTACGTAAACTATATCTAAAATCGATCCGACTTAGATGTACTTCTTTATTCTTTGCTAGGAAAATACGCTCTAATCAAATATAAGCCTCTTAAGATACATTTTTGTCACCCCCACAGGGCTGGCACCCGGGGCGGTCCGCCCCCTCCGCACCCCCCTTCCTACGCTTCTGTCTTCAATACTCATGTTGCTCAGGTTTTCAGTAATATAGTTGCTGAAGTGTTCCCATTTTGTATGTTTTGAGGCTAATTTGGGTGGAAGCTTTGTTTGTATGGGTATACTGTTTAGGCTAACAACAACAGGCGTGTGATCAGATGTTAAATCATAATGTGATTCCAATAGGCAATTTTGTGTTGGAATACCGTTCACTACAAAAAAATCAAGAAGGTCAGGTAGTTTTCTTGGGTCTGTTGGCCAGTATGTGGGCTCTCCGGTTGAAAGGTGTTCATAATGTTTGTCAGTCATAGCCCGGTGTAGGTTACGCCCCTTGGTTGTTGTAAGTCTGGAGCCCCAATTTGTATTCTTGGCATTCCAGTCACCGCCCACAATGAATCGGCTTCCAAGAGTGCTGAAGAATTCCTTATACGTGTCTGTTGAGATTGTATGTCGTGGTGGACAGTATACTGATGTTACGCGTAGATTTCCGTTGTTGGTTTTGATCTTAACAGTCGTAGCCTGAATGGCGTCCGTTTGAAATTTTTCTAGTTCGTGATGGGATATGCATTTTTTTATTATTATAGCTGATCCTCCATGGGCAGTTCCATCAGGATGAATTGTGTGGTAGACTGTGTAGAATGGAATAGTAAATACTGTTCGACTGGTGAAATGTGTCTCAGAAATCAGTAGGATGTCTATCTTGTTGAGATCTAGGAATGTTTGGATCTCTTGTTTGCGATTCATCAGACCGTTGGCATTCCATGTTGCAATTCGGAGAATATTATTAGCCATTATGGGTTCATTTTGCTTGCAAGGGTAGTGAGTAGATTCAACATTATGGTGTTCTGGTTCAGTAGTTGTGTAAACAGGCTTTTGAATTCATCAAGAAATGCTGATAACTCCTGGTTAAGGTTGGAAGGTGTCTGTTCCTGATTTTTATTAGTTGTCGCTTCAGCATAGGTTCGTGGAATTTGTGTTTGTGGTATTTGGTTGTTTGATGGTGTTTGGGTTTTTGGCGGAAGGCTTGAGGTATTAGTTTGTGGGCGAATGGTGTTTCTGGGATGGCTTTTCTGTACAAGGTCTTTATATACTTGGCAACCCCTATAGTTGGCCGGATGATTACCGTTGCACAAGACGCATTTTGCTGGTGTATTTTTCTGTTTTTGGCAAATTTTTGTGTCGTGTTGTTCTCCGCATTTTACGCAGTTGTAAGGTCTATAACAGTATGCTTTGGAGTGGCCGTATCCCTGGCATCTCATACATTGTATCAATCCTCGCTTCTTTCTTGGTGGTTCTATGTTGACTCTGGTTCTATTTATAAATTGGATATCATAAACAGTTTTGTTGTTAGGTTGGGGCTCAAGATCAACGAAAAACATATGCAATGGTTATCTTGTTGCTCTATGTTTCACATTTATTATGTTACGAACATTGTGTCCAGCTTCGTGAAGTTCGTTTTTGATTTCCTCAATCGGAACTGTGTGATGAAGGTTCCTAATGACCACTCTATATGCTCGTTCTTCGCGTATTTGGTAAGTGTGGTGGATTATTTCTTCCTTTCTCAGGTGTGCAGATAGTTTTCTGTAGGTGTCTACTGTGTGCGCGCTTATTTTAATTTTGTCGTTTGCTAGCACTCTTGTGTGAAATGAGTCTTTCTCTATTATCTGTGTGAAGCTATTCAACATTGCCTTATAGTCAGCAACGTCGTAGATAAAAATCGGTGGTGGAGTTGGCATTTTGTTTTCGTTGTTGGCTTGTTTCTTTTCATTTCCGTTGATATTATCGTTTTGGTCGCTAGTTGATGTTGTTGCTAGCGGTGAGAATCTGTTATTTGTTGGTGTTGTGGGCGGACTAGGAGTTTGGGTGGCTGATCTCTTGCGTTTTTTCGCCACCTGCCAGGTATTTTTGCTGTTTGTTTCCATGCTTTCGTCAAGATGTGGATGTATTTGTTGCAGTGATAAATTCCTTGAATATCCTTGATTTATTTCGCTTGATGGGAACCCTCGAAACGGGTCGCTTATTTGGTCATCAGACATTTCTTGTAGGTGTGTGGAACACTTTATATTTATCTGTTATCGTCCGGCACGCGCCAGATCTGATAAAAACATCACAACAATATGTTCGCTTTTCAGATTACAGTTTATTATCGGAATATTATTGTCTTTTCTCACTTTGTTTCGCGAAAACTTTGAACTGTTTTATTTTTCACTTAATTCAGAATTTTTGGCAAGCTAACTCGATCAATCCGGGTTTTTAACGCCCGGAGTCGGTGGCTGATTGCTGTCGTATTCAAAATATTCGAAAACGAATGTTATAATAATCGACGCGTCCGCATGAGTTGAACACACGTTGATGAATAAATTGCCATTTCGAGCATTTTCTTTAGTTGATACGGTTTATATTATACCATAATTGATAACATAATTAATTAATTAATAGCATATATGATAATCTCACAGATTTGTTGTATTCTGTATTTTAAATTTTAATATAAAAATTTTGAAACTATAAAACTCGACTGAAGTTCTCAAAAAAAGAGAAACCATCATATGCATATATGTATATGTATATTCGAGATCGGGAAAAAAAGACCTAACAAAAAAAAATTGTGTGTTATTTTCCAGTCTGTGAGAATCGTGACATCAAAGTAAAGCTTGTCATGATCATTTTCCAATGGTGTAATTGTAGTAAGGAAACCTGTTTCAACCTTAGAAGTTGGTATTTTATAGCCAATTCTTGGTGTAAAATCTTGGCAACAGCATCATGTCTATTCTTTTAATAATGAAAAAGACACCATGTCTGCCAACTTCTGGCATCCCCCGGTGATGTGGTTGTGGTAGATGGTTTCATCACAGCCGTCTATAGAAGGCTGTGGTTTCATGTGTCGCACAGCCATAACAAAAACTATCGTCCATCACTGAGGTGTCCTTCGCGATATATCTCATATTGTTCCTTGTTGGAATGAATCACTTGATCTTGTATGGCAATGTTTAAGCACGCGACTCAAATATGTCGACGTTATCATAGTTGATCTAGTTCTTATGTCTCCCACGTAAAGGTTTGGAAATCTGTTTCTGCATTTTGCTTTCTGCGGAGGACGATTTCTAAGTGTTCGTGTTGAAGCTTATCAGCATCACAAACGATTCGATAAAGTTCTGATGTAGCAGCTATGTTGAGAAAATAATCTTGAAGTCCTTCAATTCCCTGAGACATACAGTTGGACAAATCCAAAATTCCTCGACCCCCAGCTCTGTTCGTTCTATTGAGATTTTAGGGTGATGTTTATGTTTCGTCAGCATTGTCCTTATTTTTCTCTGTAAGTCTGCTACATCGGTGGATCGGTGGTAGTCTAAGAGGTGCTACCGAATGAGTAGATCAGTGCTGAGCAAGTGTAGGTATAAATTGCTTTGATCAGCTATTATTAGAAATAATTTGTATATATTTTTTTATATTTTCATGCCAGTTTATAGTGAAAAACCCGGTACAATAACAATTAATATCGAATAGTTTTAAACGGTCAAAACAGTGATATATTCTTCATTTCTTTTCTCTGTTTTATAAAATTGAACTTTCAATATCATTGATAAATAAGAGGCAATACACTGAATGTGAATCAATTATTACTCACTTTATTAAGCAGTCTTCCTCTCTCAGAAGGAGCCAATTTTCTCCATTCGGATTTCCTTGAGAAAGCTTGTTTGGCTGCCTTTACAGCAATATCAATATCATCCTGCAATAATAAAAAGCAACTTCGTTTTTGTGGTGCACAAGTTAGTATGAAAATGTTACCTTTTCACCTTCTGCAATATCAGCAAGTTTTTCTCCTGTTGCGGGGTTCAGGGAAGGGAAAGTTTTTCCATTGATTGCATCAACAAATTCATTGTTGATAAAAATCTGTGTGGAGAAAAAGATGGGAGAGTTATTCATGATTCATTCGAAATGAACAATTTCGTTTACTCTAATGCCCATTTTGTGGTCGATTTTCTTTCGTAGATAAGCTATACCGTCTGTTCCGATATTCCTGAACAGTACTGTCAGTATTTCAGAGACGATGCCTATTGGCCCAGTCGTTCGAGTTCTATTGTTATACGATTGCGGGCCAGTAAAACCAGCAATATCGGAACAGGCCCATAAGGTATTGTATAAAAAATTGATAGAAACAGTGTGTTTCAGGTAATAAATGGGTCACTGGATGTTGTGTTCAATTACAAAGTGAACTTAGTGAACCATCAGTAACATTTACGATAGTATTTTGCAGATGATATCCAAATACTTATGTTATCAGAAAATCTATCGAATATAGGCATGGCGAAGGTTATTACGGAGAAACCATTTCTCAAAATAAAAATTTCACACATTTTACAGATTCTCGAAATTACAAGACACCTTAACTACTGATTTTTTCATTTCACTTTCTGGTTTTCCCGAAAACGGCCAAATTTTTGTTGCACAATATATTATCTACATACAAAATTTTGCTCATAATTTTTGGATGCTCAATCAATTCTGAATTCAAAAAAGATTAATATTAGGGTGCTCTTATAGATGGCGCAGGTTAAAACCTTCAATTATTTCGGAACCATTATTGATCAGCAGTGCGGAAAAAGAAAGAGATAAGATCACTTATTGAACAAGCAAGAATGCTTTTCTTGCGGTTCGGATGATCAGGGGCTTTATTTTCTCCGTGTTGTATGTGGATGCGGAGCATTATAATGCTCCGAGTGTCAATTGACACTCGATCAAAATTTAGAGAAAAGGCTGCAAGCGTTTGAGATGCATTTGTACAGACGCATGTTGAAAATGTCTTGGATACTGAGAATAACAATTAAATGATGAAGTTCTTTTTCAAACAAAAAAGCAGCTGGAACTTCTTAATACGACCAATAAGGAACGGAAAACTCGATACATTGGAGATTGGACACGTTATATGAGGTCCCAAAACTGATAAACGTGGATATCGCCAACCTTCACCTGGAGACGGCGGATTGAAGAAGATAATAAATTCAAGCAATTCCTGAGGAAATCAAGACAGTCAAGAAGGCTATGGAATTTTTACATAGTGACTGTTTTTGTCCCCCCGTTTTTCAATAACGTAAGGTTTTCATTTGCATTTTGTTATTTTCTATTGGCGCTTCTTTTTCTGATGGAATGAAATCCTTTGTAGTGGCTGCGAAGAAAAAGGACTCTTATGGGTCCGAAACATGTTCCTTATATGACATCTTAAATGAATAGGTAAATAATGGAGAGTAAGACTTGGAGAATTTACTAACTTATTATATGTATTAAAACTCTACTTCGAGAAGATAGACTTTTTCACCAAATTGGAATTTTGAAGGTTGATATTCTTTTATATTATTTGAGTTCAGTATAACTGTAACATGTTGTGGTTATCTTTCAAAGTGAGCATTTAGGATTTTTACAAGAATCTCTTTTCTTGAAAACTTTTCATATCGAAAATTGTCCTAGAATTCAACATTATGGTGCAGCAAAACGTCGTTTTTTGGTAAAATAAGTATAAAATGGTCAAAAATGGCGTGTCTACACCATTTAATTTCAAGAATTAGTAAATTACACAATGTTCTAATTGCTTTTCCATAATATTTCTCTATGCTAGGTAGTTTCAGCTTTTCCGCTAGTCTATAGTAAAAACATATTCGGATAGCCCTTGAAAAAAATTACCTTGAGGGTTCTACTTTTCAATTTTCTTCATTGAAACTCACTAAATCCAAAGACCCGCTCACGTGAAACACACTGTACAATATGTACATATCTAAACTTGGGTTCAAGGTTCAAGAGATTACCAAAAATCATGTTTTCATGAAGAAGATTGATTTTATTGGGTATTCCAACCTGAGGGAACCTAACCTAACCTCAAAATTATTTATTTCAATTTTCCTCCGAAATTGATAAATGACTACACATATTTTTCCCAATAAACTAACTAAAACTTAAATTCGTTGGGTTTTCTTGAGGACAATTAACCTGCGAATTCAATTATTGAATATATTTTGATAAAAAATCAATGACAAAAATAGGAGGTGGGCGAGTAAACAGGAGCCCCTTGTTGTTTTAACAAACATCATTTCATGAGAGCAGAAAATGTTTACCTTTGTGTACTGGATTTTGGGAATTTCTGTGGAAGCACTCATAGTTAACCAAGCGTTGGGTACTTGTGAAGAGTTTATTCAAATTCACTCCTGCTATATATATTATATCTAATTCTAGCATTCAATGAATAAAAATTATTCACTTGACTGATAACAATTTCAATAGCCGAATCAGAATAACGGTAACCTTGACTTTGCGATATGGTCGATAATCACCGGAGTCAAATTTATAACTATTACAATTAAAAGGTTCAAACAGATGAGATAGTGAAATATCTCCAGAGATTATTTTTCAACCATTAACCTTAAAAAATCGAATGTTTGGTAAGAATATTTTAAATATAATTATCATAATTTGGGAATTCAATCCACAGATTCTGTATAAAAACAATGACAACAGAGATATGGAGAAAGAGGAGGATCTTTCAAGATTGATGCTTAGAAAATGGAAAAACAAGTCTCTGGAATAGTATTATTGTTTTCATACAGATTAGGTACAGACAGTACAAATTGTACCTACTATATCCCCCAATTCTGGACAAAAATTCTCAAAACCTGACAACGCTGGCGTGTTCGCTTTTCGCATTCAAGGTGGTAGTAAACTAGTGGGCAAAGATTATAGAGTTAACCCACACCCGTCTTTAAGGAGGACTATAGACTGCTGTGGTTAAACTATCTTTGCTAGTGGGTACTCTGCATATACAACCCAGTGGGTGCTAGTGGATAGTGAAGTAATGAGGAGGAGAACGAAAATTCAATGGAAAATCCGCTAGAGTACAGAGTACTCGATTATTTGAAACACTAGATTATTCCCAAAACTACACTACAGAGGTAGTAGCTTTTAGAGGTTCTTTTAAAGTTCAATGTTTATGTACAATCACAATGTCAATTGTCATGTCCAATGTTTGTCTATTGTCGTATCAATGTAAAATATGGAAGAATGAGTATAAGAGTGTTTAGCATACAGGGTGTTTCATTGGAGGAGGTAAAGCGGAGACCTAAGCCTTAAAATGAAAGCAATACCATTGAGTATATATTAATACTCCATGCCAATACTCAATATGTTGGAAACTAATTTATAACATTAATATGTTTGCTTGATTCCACATTTCTGAGTCTTCTAAGAATTGATTTTATGCATCCATCCAAGTTCACTTTTTGCACCAAGGGGCTTGCTTGCTTGCTTCAATGCTTCTGCGGCCGCATGTTATGTGAGTATTTTCCATACTACGTGCGCCCTATTCAGAACCGACACTATGTTTCATCCAACTTGCTTCATGATAATGGGGATTCTTTGGCCCTCCATCATATTCCATATGCGCTGTACATCTCGATTCGCTGAGCCATATCTTAAATCTTACCTATCTTAACGATCCTCCATTATCTCTTATAACTTGTGAAAGTATCTGCAGCACTTCATGTGACTTATATATTGAATAAACAATATTTTTGCACAAAAGTTTAAGGTGTTTTAACTCATATTCTTCCTAACTTTCTCAATTCACTATGTTACGCCATTACTAGCGATACTAGTTCTGTCAATTCAGCTCGACATTAGCCTCCAATGACGTCATCACCATTCCGACGAATTGAAGGTCGCTAACTTCTCATTCATATTTTGGCATTGATACCTTGGCCCTGATACGACACAGAGGAACAGCGACTTAATATATTCCACTGCTTATTTTTATGTCCTTTTATGAATAATAGAATTTTTGCATAGGGAATATGTCTCTTCATTAGGGGCTACATCAATGTTGAAACGGCCCGACTACGATCCGACACATACACCGAAATCGAATTTGACATCAATCAATGTGTCCAACTCAATCGTTTGATACCATTTTCACCTCAAAATTCGAAAACTACAAATATTTGGATAAAATTATAATGAATGATTTATGTGGCTGATACCTACTTTATAAAACTTGGATATCAAGCAATGGTTTTAGTGATCTTTGAGACATTGGATCCATAATGATTTTAAGATTCCGACTTTAAATTCGGAATTCAACAAAACCAAAGCACATTTTGCGTTAAATTTTCTGACCAAAATGGGGTATTTTCCTAAAACTCAAAAAAAGAATTAAAAATTATTTTTGGAAACCATTTTCCATTGGTTAGTCACCACATAAAAGGTTCCACTCAAAATTCAGTAGGAAAAAAAATATAGCCTTTGAAAAAAAATATGTGAGAGCTTGTGACGTAGAATGCCTTTACTAGAGTCTAGTAATTTTTGTGAATTCGACAACATCGGAACTGATCAAGAGGATATTATATAGAACTTGGAACATAAATGCATTTATGTATTTATGTTCCAAGATACAGAATTATATCTTCCTGAAACCGATGACAGTTTCTGACATTGTTTTAAACGTTCTTGTCAGATTGTTATAACTTGTGGAAATGGAGTCGAATTTTTCAAAAGCAAGCAGTGAAAATTTACCACCTGTAAACTTTTTCATATTGATGACTTTAGGAACCTATAAAATATATCAGCAATGCCTTCTTTCATCAACAATAACAGCCCAAGGAAGATCGAATATCAACTGACAATAAACAACCATAGACTCAATAATATATTATCAAGTCTATGGAGATCAGAAAACATTGATGAGAGTCATTGATGGCAATACACAACCATAGACGCAATAATATATGGAGATCAGAAAATTTGATGAGAAACATTGATGAGTGTTCCAACGATGCCGGATTGTAAAAGTGACGTAGAATGTTTCTGGGAGAATGCCTCCGCGATGTGAATTTCCGTAATTAAAAACAGGCTAAATACAACTGTTAAAATAGAAAAAAAATACTTTTCCATATATTTGAGATATGAGGATTTCGTTGATATATATTTTGAAATTTAGGAAAATACCCCATTAGGTGACAGAAATTGATTTTGAATTTCGAGAGTATCTAACTAAAACAATCAACTCACAACAGAAAGTTTTATTTTTAAACAAACAAAATTGAAACAATCATGCCACAATTATAAAAATTGTACAATATATGTATGAATTTTAAATTACATCTCTCTTCACATCATCAACTTATCTAAAGAGCGATAATCTTTTAGTTGGCATTCTACCTTCAGTGTCCAGAAGACCTGCTTGGATAAACTGAAGTGAAGGCATTTTTTTCAAATCGCCCCTTGCAGCTACGGCGGGATCAGAAGTTAGAAGTCTTTTTGCTACAGCAGTTATATCATCTTTGGTAACTTTTTCTGAAATGAAGAAACCAGTTTTTATTCAGTTAAAGATAACAGTAACTGAGCTTCAACCTATTTGTTCAATGAAATATTCAGGTCTTTTTCTGTGTCCAGTTGCTAAAACTTGTCTTCCTACATCCTCGAAAATCACTGGTCTGGATTCCAAATTCATCAATAACATAGACTGTAGTTGAGTTTTGGCCCTCTAGAGAAAAAAAAGGGTAAAGAAGTTAACATTTCACTTGCTGCTTTATTTCCATAAATAATTATAATGGGGGATTATGAAGGGTGAGTCACCGCGATGGCCAATTAGGCCCGGCGCAAATAGAAACGCAGGTTGGTGAGGTGACGCAGGGTGACGCAGCTTTTTCCTGCGATGCACGTACTATCTGACAAGTCACTGTCACGCTTTATTTGCGCAGTATTGGTCTCTTCTATGTTTTACAAAAACTCACTCTGCGTCACCTCACTAACCTGCGTTTCTATTTGCGCCGGGCCTTAGACGTTTATGGAAAAGTAATCAATTCTGTGTTGAAAAATGTTGTGGTTTACGACAATGAAATTTCTCCCTGAAATAATTTCAAGCTTTTGCATTTTTCAGTTATACCGATAATAGCCTACTACTTCCATATTTCAAACCCCACACCCATTATATCATTGCAATATTAGACAGGTGATTTGATCGAAATCACCCAAACTCAACCGTTTATGAGTAATCGGAATTCTCATGAAAAAAAAAATGTGGAAACTCAAGGTCGCGTGTTTTAGCTTTTAGGAGGTTCTCCAAAATAATTTTACTCTTTTTTAATTTCTCTATTATGTAGTATTGTAACACTACATATTTGCAGCTGGGACCAAAAATGTAGAGGTTGTTTTTATAAAAAACCATCATAGTGTTGGACATATCAAAAATCAAGATTAATTATCTCAGTCGATTCTGCATAGAAAAAAACCTAAATGATCCCTTCGCCCAAAAAGGACACTTTCCTAGTTATCAAAGAAAACCTTGACATAAAAGAAAAAGCATTTCTTGATTAATCTGTGACTTCCAAAAACCATAGAAAAAAACTGAAATTCGATGTTTCCATGAATAATTTCGACATTTCATGAATTGTAATGAATTCTCAACAGTCCCAAAAAACAATTTACCAGATTCAAATCATAAAATGTAAAAATTATCCAGAGAAAAATGTTTTTTTGATAACTCTTGAAAGTTTTCATCTAATAACGCACTAGTAAAACTAGTGCTGCACTTGATCACAGAAGATCAAATATGAATTGTAATTTTATTGCTCTGTTTTTATAGCATGCACTCCAAGCGAACCATTTTTACTGTTGAAATTTATTATTACAGCGAATTCCATCGGTAGAACTAACTTAGATCCTTTGGAATTATTGTAATGACATCGAAATATGCACTCGCACTACACTAGTTTCATCAATAGAAAACGAGAAAAGTTATTCTCGTTGCGAAATCAGATTGCAGCGCTAGGGTGAGCAGATAGTGAACTAATCTATGGTTGTTGTTGTTATTGTTTTCATAACCTTAAACCAGAGATTATAGAGTAGAAAGATAGGAAACGAAGCGACTAAATATAGTGACTCTATCAAATACAGTGGCGACAATTGGAAATTTAGCAAGGATATGGCGGTTTAGAAGCAGAGATTTCAATGCTATGATCTCTAATTCGGAATGCGGATTGGCTCACGTCACGTCACGTGACCTAATCCGCCATATTCTTGCTAAAACGATGAAAAACGAGATCACAATTGTCGCCACTGTCTCGTTAGAGTCACTGTACGACTAAATACAGTAACTCTATCAAACACAGTGGCAACAATTGGAAATTAAGCAAGAATATGGCGGCTTAGAAGCACATATTTCAATGCTATGATCTCTAATTCGGAATGCGGATTGGCTCACGTCACGTCATGTGACCAAATCCGCCATATTCTTGCTAAAACGATGAAAAAAGAGACCACTGTGTTTGATAAAGTCACTGTACGACTTAAGTGATGTGAGCGTCATCTGTGTTTCAAATGTGTTTTTAAGGCCCTAAGACTGGTTAGAATTTTAATTCGAGGGAAATATGAAATTTTGCGAGATGTCAGAGTCATATGGCCATTTTGATCAAACATTTTGAATGTTTTGATTCTCGTATCCAGAGAGAACCTCATATCGCCTTTTGTTTTTCAAGCCCGTTCTAATTGCTGATTATTGAAATTTTTGTCTAATTTCTTGGCAAAAACATCAGAATATCGTTCGAAAATTATTGTATGGTGAAGAACTGTGGAAAAAATAAAACAAATTTTACTAAGGAAAATGGGAATGTAAGTATTAATAATAATAATAGTTTATTAATCCTGTAAGACAAATTAATGTATAGGATAAGTCACAAAAAAGAGAAGGAAAAAAGAAATACATGGATCAACCAATCATATTAACATCATTAAAATAATCTTTAACAGTATAATAACATCTAGTTAGCATCAACTTTTTCACACATTTTTTGAACTTTTTTCCGTCAAGAGATTGGATACTGACAGGCAAGTGGTTGAAGATTTTGATACACTTATACAGAGGAGAACTTTCATATTTTGTTGTTTTGTGCTTAGGAATATATAGAGTTCTCTCACTTCTGGTACCGTATTGATGAAAACTGGACAACTGGACAATATCTTTTTCATTTTCCTTAACATACAAAAGACATTTCATAATGAAGATAGACGATAACGTTAATATATTGTTTTCAACAAATATAGGTCGACAGGACGAACGTGGGGGCATATTAAATATCATACGTAAAATTCTTTTTTGAATTATGAAAGCTCTCCCAACATCCGAAGAGTTTCCCCACAGTAAAATATTATAAGACAAATGGCTATACACTAAACTATAATAAACATTAATCAGTGATTCTAATGGGAGTAAAGCTCTTACCCTACTGATGGCATAATAGGAACTATTTAGTTTTTTACAAACAGAATCAACGTGTACATCCCATTTCAAGTTGTTGTCCACATGAATGCCAAGAAATTTGCTGGCATCTTTAGATAGGATAGCGCTATCATTATGGTGAATAACTAGCTTACGATCACTTTGTACGATTGTGAAGTAAATACATTCTGTCTTATCAATATTAATCATCAGCCTATTTTTTTGACACCAAGTTACAAAACTTTCTAATAGTAATCCGCACAACTCCTGAAGTTCGTCCACCGTTGCTGCCGAAACTACCATTGAAGCATCATCGGCAAACAAACTCAACAAAAACCTCCCCAACGCAGATGAAGGGCGTCCACACTGGAGCAAATTCAGGAACATCGCTTTCAAATTAACTGGGAGATCGTTCACAAAAAGCAAAAAGAGAAGAGGCCCAAGTACAGATCCCTGCGGCACTCCCAGCCTCATATCATGTTCTTCCGATATGGAACTTCCAACCTTCACAAACATAGACCTTCCCTCGAGATAACTCTGGAGCCAATCCAAAAATACACCCCGAAAACCCAGGTTGTAACACTTGTCAATTATAAAGTCAGGTGGAAGACTATCGAATGCTCGCGAAAGGTCAAAGAATAGACCTGCCACATGCAATCCGCTATCGAGACATTCATACACATAATCGACGAAATAAATTGCAGCTGTTTCTGTTGATCGACCAGCTCGGAAACCATGTTGGGCATTATCGAGAATATTGAATCTGTCAAGATATTTCATCATTTGGTTGAACACCAACCTCTCAAACACTTTAGAAAATATACTGAGTAGAGAAATTGGTCTATAGTTTGTGATGTCATGTATATCATTTTTCTTGAAGATTGGGACGATAAGGGCTTTTTTGAGGACCGTTGGAAAGATGCCTGTGCTCACAGATAGATTAATACAGTGAGCAAAATGCTTACAGATGTCTGAACTAATTAGTTTGAGAATTCTGGCAGAAATGGAATCCACCCCTGCGCACTTATTGTTTTTCATTGATCTTATAATATCAGCTACTTCGCTCTCAATCACCGGATGAAAGAAAAATGTTGTATTCAACAATACAGACGTAGTACATGATTGGGATAAGGAGTCCCCATAATAGCGGTGAAGAGTGCTTTCGGTAACTGTAGAGAAGTAATCTGCAAAAATGTTCGGTAGACGCAAGCTGTCATCGATCAAAACACCATCAACAAGGAGTTCAATACATCCATTCTTCCTACCCTTTCGGCCAGTTAGGTTATTGACCATGGACCATACTGTTCTGCTTCTATTGTCGGATCTACCGATGAGCTCATTATGAAAATTTAATTTAGCAGTCTTGATCAAAGATGCATACTCCTTTTTCGCCTTTTTGTATAGTATATAACTACTCTGGCATCTCAAGCTCGAGTGCAACCAATGGAGACTTACAAGTTCACGTTTCGCTAGAATTACTTCTTGAGTGATCCACATATTCACCCTTCGCTTCCTGTTAGCCAGCCTCACCGATGGGCAACATGTCTCAAACGTACTCTTTATAGTATCAACGAGTGCTTGAAAACATCCATTGACGTCAGTACTGTCATAAACACCAATAAAGTCATTAATTGCGATATTAAAAACAAAATTGTCGAGGTTTCTTTGACACAAATTTCTTACAATTTTTGGACCATCCTGTATATATTCAGGAAATATATTATTGTATTCAACTAAAATAGCACGGTGGTCACTCAAGAGAGGTTCAAAAACTTTCACACTAGAGTCAGATAAATCAGCATTAGTCAAGACATAGTCCACCTTTGAGGTGGATGTATGGCCAGTTCTGTCCGTGAATACCCTCGTGGGATCCCGTGACGAAACTTTTAAATCGAAACAATCAAGTAAATCAACAAATAGCTTACGGTTAGCACCTTCAGTTTTGAGAAAGTCCACGTTCAGGTCACCACACACAAAGATAAGGTCAACCAAATTCAAGCAATAGTTCAGGGCGTCTGACAATCTATTGATGAAGACCTCAAACACACCGGAACAGGGCCGGTAAACACTTATAATGCCTAGACGGATATCGTTGGCCGTCATAATAATTCCGCACATCTCGCAATTCATCTCGTCTGAAAAATTCGACACATGCAAAGTTTTTGTTTTAATACCGGTTTTCACATAGATCATCGATCCCCCGTGGGCTCTACAGGGGCGACAGTAGTATTCAGCTAGAATATACCCAGGTATAGTCATTGTACTGACATTTTCGGGACTGCACCAGTGCTCCACAACACTCACAACATCAGGACAATATTCAGCGAAAAGCAATTCCAGGCCTTCTAGTTTATTAGATACACACTGGATATTCAGCTGCAGAAGTCTAAACACCTCAAACTCAGCAAAATCTATTCCGCCGGACGTATCACCCTTTTGGGATGAAAAAAATGATTAATTTTGGCGTTGTTTGGCCAATTAGAACTATTTAGGGCTTTTTCATGTTCAGAGCTTGGAATAAGCACCTTAAACGATGAGTAGCTGTCGGGGTATTTCGAGGTGAGCTTCTCACACTGTACGGTAGAAAATTTTTGATTCAAAAATTCCTGTAAATCTTTTTCTGTTGTCTCTGGTTTTAAATTAGAAACATGGAATATACTGGACCTACTAATGCCCACAACGGATGTACTTTCCGAACTTCCAACAACTAGAGCTCTGACACGTTTTCGAGGTTTCTTACGAGAAACAATATTCCATGTATCCCCATCATTTTCCTTAGCGGCTAGAGTGTTGTCAGCCTGCGATCCAAGGGAAACCTGAGTTTGAATAACCTCCGTCACTGTTTGTGCAGGAGCAGAAGTTTCAGCATCCGCAACATGTAAATGCGGGACTCGTACATTATTCGATCGCGAATCGCCAGAAGCACGCGTTACAGTACCCGAGCGGGGATCACCGCCCGGCGCCTCAGAGATTCTAAACGATGATGATTCACTGGCACATTTGTTTATGTTTGTGTTATTAGTCTTTTTTCTTAGTTTATCAATCTCGACATTCTTTTTCTCGATTTCTCCTTCGAGTGTTGAAACCTTGAATCTTAATAGAGAGTTATTCTCCATCAGCAAAGAATTTTTTGCTTCTAACTCTTTGATTATTTTAATGAAAAGATCTTGTTGCGTAGATTCACTAGATAGATAATTCTTGTCGGAAAACTCGGGTACTGGAGACACATTACCCGTGTTACAATCTATGGCGGATAGGAAATCACAGTCACAGCACTTCCCTATTTTACTGGCACAACCAGGATGGTATGATTTAAGGCAAACATTGCACTTTATGGTACTCCTGACTATCGTTCGTTTACAAACAGCACATTCAGGAATTACTGATTGGAGAGACTCGCTCGGCACAACCTTCTTCGTCGACATATTGTGATTGAATTATTAAAACTGGTAACATGTGACTCGGTCATTCATTGATTTTTATTTTCAGTGCTACGAAGTGGATAAAATTTTCAGGGCGTAAAGGCCTGCAAACACTACTGACTATATACCATGTGCAGTGAACATTTTACTTCTGGTCGATTGAGACATGTTCATCCACGTAAATTTTTGTATGCAGGAAGCATCCCTTACATGAAGGGCTCATTTAGGGGAAATTATGACTTTTATACCTCCATTCAAAGATTTTCAATTGCCTTCAATATATTCAGAAATGCAAAAGTTTAATGGATTTCGATTTGAGAATCGGGTGACTGTCAAATTGTTGTTTGGAAAGTCAAAGTCATAAAGAGATCATACCATGAAGAAATCATAAAAAATCATGAAGAAATTATACTGACGGGCTTGAATACAGGTCTTGTATACCTCTGTAAGTTTTTTTTTCAATTGTGGTTCTGAAAATTTTGTAATATGTAAGTAACGGAAATGTGTATTCTATGACGGTGAATTGAACATTGGTTCATATCAATTTCTGATATAAATTGTACAAATTCAACTCAGTTTATTAATTCAAAACGTTTTCACAGAAAAAACACCTTTGACGTTCCTATAATAATAATAATAATTTATTCACTATGAAAAAAAATTTCTACAGTACAAACAATATATAAAGTAATATGTGAACAAATAAAAAGATGAAACGACATCACAGGAGCTCCAGCTAGAAGCCATCGCTTGTACGTGTTGTCATATCGTGAAAATTCACCCCTGATGAGTGAACAAAGTGAACGCACACTCCACACATTCTACCCCAGTAAAAAATTTTTTTGATTAATTTTTAATTTATTTATTCATTTTTTTTTATTATTATCATATTCATATTCAAAGTCTTCTAATATCACAATTTTTCTTTTCTTTTTCTACTCATCTATATCCAAACATTGTTGATGAAATTATGTAGTCTTTCTCTTCCGTAGCACAGTATCCAACTCCTTCATATTCCCTTGAACAAACTGACATTATTTATCCCTAAGATGTAGGCAGGAAGTTGATTGAACAGTTTCGGTGCAAGATAATTACATTGTCGCTGGCCTATAGTCTTCCCACATCTAGGTACACTCAAGGAGCCTAATCTCGTTCTGGTGTTGTGACAGTGTACAATGGGCTTAAAAGCAATTTTGGATTTCAAGCATATTCAAACAGAATAGCTGTCTCACATCGAGTATCTCGGTCTCTTCATACAACTTATCGTTAGAGAAGGTAATTGGTTTTTCATAGATAAGCCTTAGGAATCCATCTTTGAATAAGGCTCAATTTTTTCAAGTGAACATCACTCACACCCCCTCAACTGATGATTCCATATGTCAGATGCGACTGGACTAATGCAAGATATATCAATTTGAGGTGTTTTAGATCAAGTTAATCCTTCAAATATTTTATTTTATATAGAACCCCTCTCAACTTATTAACTATATTTTTTACTTGTAGGTCCCACCTCATGTAACGGTCAATGATCACACCCAAATACTTGACCGACTCTGCCTCCAGGATGTAAGAGTCAGTACCGGCCGTTAAAGGACCCATAGAAGGCAATCCACTGGAGTATGAGCAAAAGGGCATATATCTTGTTTTTTCTAGGTTTAGGGTGAGTGTGCTAAAACTCAGCCAATCCTTCAGAATTCTTATGTCGGCTTCAGTTTCTGATTTCAAGCTTTCCCAAGATTCTGACTCACAAAACATTGAAATATCGTCCGCATAGCCGAGAATTTTGCCCTTGATTCCGAGATTCAGCAAGCTGTGAACAACAAAGGTCCGAACACAGTCCCCTGTGGAACCCCGTAGGTCACATACACGGGATCACTCATCTCACCATCAACATCCACCCTCTGTTCTCGATCAGTTAAATAGCTCTTTAATAAATCATAAATCTTCCCTCTAAAACCATAACTGTCCAATCTTTTTAGTAATTTTTCGTGAGAAGGCTTTAGAGAGATCAAAGAAAACACATAATGATACATCTGTCTTGTGAACTGTAGATGTGAGACGTAAGGTGATAAAGTGCATCTTCCGCTGACTTCCCCTCCATGAATCCAAACTGGCGCTGCGAAATGATCCCATATTTAACACAAAAATCTGTTATTCTCTTTTTCAATATTTTTTTCCATTACTTCCGCGATATTAGATACTAAAGATATTGGTCTGCAGTTCTTCATTTCTTGTTTATTTCCACTCTTGAACAGAGGTTTCACAATTCCAATCTTCAGCCTTTTCGGAAAGTATCCCTTATTAAAACAGCAATTTATCAAGTGGGTTACAGGGATTTTCACCTCATCAGATATCTTCTTCAAAGTTTCTGATATTATGTTATCATGTCCGGGAGTTTTTTTTAGTCCTAGCTGCATTATTGTCCTATGCACTTCTTCCGTGTCCGTAGGCAAGAGACACATGGAGCTCTGTACATTTTTATCATTCTCTCTATAGTTCTCTGGTATTATAATCTTTTTTGCGTAATTTTGACCTAATGAGCTAAAATATTTATTAAAATTGTCAGAAATTTCCTTCTTATTTTCCAATACTGTACCTTCTATCGATCTGATTTTATCAATTTTTGTTTCAGGCCTGGATCGATTACATATATAGTCTACACAACCCCAGAGAGCCTTGGACTGGTTAATGTTATCTCTTATCAATTTTTGTGCATATGTTTTCTTCGCAATATCCATTAATTTAGTTAATTTGTTCTTATATGCCACATATTCCGACCCCTCTGTGATCCCTCTGTACGGCTTTATACAATAGTTGTTTTGTATTAATTGATGTGACAAGAGCATTAGTGATCCATTTTTTCTTTTAGTATTCTGTTATTTCATTCTCACACTTTTTGTACTTTCTTCTAAATATTTATTAATTTTATCAATAAAGTAATCAGTTTTATCGTCTATATTTTGTGAAAAATAGAATTTTTCCCACTTCTCCATTTTCAGTGCGGTCTTCAGTGCTGAATAATCAATGAACTTTCTAATGCTATCATGCATCCTCGATGAATCTTCCGATTTTCGATTCAATTCTATTGTCAATGCTATAGGATCGTGGTCAGTTATGGAGTACTGGAAAATATACGACTGAATCTTCCTATGCATCTTTGTTCTAACGTAAAAATGATCAACACAAGTTTTGCTCCGCGGTCGAGTGCACTGATTAATATAAAACTCATAACCAAACGCACTCATAATGTTCTTATATTCCTCACAGAAATCCGAATTCGACAATAAATCTATATTTATATCTCCCGTTATAACATGCATGCCATCTCCTCTTACGGTTTGTAGGTATTGTTGTAGATCTTCGTTGAATTTTTTCGGACAGGTACTTGGAGATCTGTATATAGCCGAAAGGGTAATTGGCCGTGATCCAATATCCGCTGAGACTTCCAGTAACTTAAGGTCTCCTAGTTTTTTTACTTCATGTGTGAAATGGATATTCTCCTGTATGTAAACTATGACTCCATCATTCTTGTTTAATACACCTTCATTATATAACGTGTTAAAACCATCAATCTTTACTACATGCAAATCATAGACAAGAAATGTTTCAGTGAGAACAATAATCTGAAACTTCAGCGAGACCCTATTCGAAAACAAAACCAATTCATCCATATGCTCCATTATACTCCTTATATTCAAGTGCAAGATGTTAAGTGGTGTTTGCTGTTTTGGCGAAAAGTCAGTTATATCAGGTACTATGTTTGCAAGAATTGGTATATTATGGAACTCTCTTATGTATGGATCCATTTTAACAGAAAAAGAACTCAATGGATACTAGACAAAAGAATAGATAAGTTTTATGCGAATATGTATGTATCTTTTTTATATATATAATTTTTTTTTATTATTACTATATTTTTTTATTTTTTCTTATTCTTTATTTTATTTGACAAAAAAAAACCAGGTGAAATTAGGGTAATCTGTGCCAGTTACTTCAAGTAATCCTTCTGCAAATTAGAGCAAAGTCTAGTATTCTTTCCGATATTTTTCTGGAGACCTTTATCAGTTATTGGTCTTTTTTCAGTTGTTTGTTTATTCGATGTACCAGATACCGGTGTGTTAGGCTGTGGACCTACTTCCGAAATTTCTTCCCTAGCTCTAGTATAGAGAACTCCAGTCTGCTGTTCGATATTTTCAGACCGCCCAACAGGGTCCTGAGTTGGTGTCGCCGGAGTACTGTTAGGTTTGGTGTTTTTCTTTTGGGGCTCTCGCAGTTCACAAATAGAAAACTTCTCATTATTGATAATAAGTTTACCTCCCCTAATGTAACAAGTTTCACCCTTCTCCCTTTCCTGAATCAAAAATTTCCTTAGTACCCGATGTTCGTCTCGCTATTTTTCTGTTAGGTCACTTGCAATAGCGATACCAGTCCCTTTAAGTTTCTTACTGTTCTAAATAACTTCAACCTTCTTAAGGTACGAAATGAATTCAATCTTTACCGGTCTGTTCGATCTCTTACCCAGACAGAATAAATCATTTATATCTTCTTTGTTAACTTCAATCTCCAGCAGCCTACTGAGTTCAGAACAAACAAAATCCAGACCGATATCCTCACTCGGCGCGGTCCATCCAAAAACGACAATATTATTTTTTCTAGACCTTCTTTCAAACTCTTCAACCTTTTGTTTCAGAATTGCGTTCTCAGATTCAAGCTGACGAAATCGGAATAGCTCCAGCAATATGTTGGATTCAGAAGCCTGAATGCTATTTTTTATTTCGGTTTTAACATTATTTATTTAGCAGATAACCATGTACTCTTGTATCCTAGTCAAAGCTCTATTCGTCCATAATTTCAAATTTTTGTAAATTTTTCATAAATTGCAAATAAAAATTTATCACATCCAACACAGCGTATTTCATTGAAACCAATCGATTCCAAACAATGTTCAGACATCCTGGTCACAAAACAAAACCATCCATTTGTTTTGTCGCTCAGGATGTTTGTTTTCTGGTCTCAACAAGGTCAATATTGGAATTCAATACAAGGAATAGAATTCGAATTTCGCGCCCCTCAATTATAAAACAGAAAACTGTTATTGAACAGTTTTTCTGTATTGATAATACGATTTCAGCGCCATCTCATTGTAAAATGTGTTTTCAGTGGCCAAAATGTAGTCGGTTTTTAGTATTAGCGATATGAGGGCGTTTCCTATCTTTCTACTCTATAATCTTTGCCTTAAACAGGTTAACACGGTTTTCTGACTGTTGAGTTTGAATACGTGTTTTGTTGTTTAAGACCCGGTACTTTCACATTCGAATACATTTTAATCACATTCAAAATGTCAATCATTTCCTATCTGAAGGATAGCTTATTTCGGTGCTTGCAGATGAAATTATTTGACGAAAACAATTCTATGAAAACACGGTATACTACTTTTCACTGATTAATGTAAAATAAGACACCGCATTGTAGAAATTGTCATAATTCCAACTAGAAAGCTAATATTTCGTGAAAATCACAAAAAGAATAATCATACATCAAGAATTTAAAAAATTCAACCAATAATGACGTTCCGACATTCGATCTATGACTAATAAACTCTTATTATTTACTGTCAATGACAGATTTATTCGATGAATAACACTATCTGAAACTGAAAAGACTGCATTTTTACTTATGCTAAGAATAAGACTCATCTATGGAATAAATTTAGTTATTCGCAAGTGAAAGTACCGGGCCTAAATAAACCAAAAGTGAATCTAAGGACTTCTTGCTTAGTGCACTATTTCTATGGTAACAACCATATTCGGGTTACTCTGGTTGTAAGCAGGCTTTTTTTTCAACGCGAATAAGGTTTGTACTTGTAACCTCCCTCTTTTTCTACGTAGAATATGAAACAACTGAAACATTAGGAAATATAGGTTGCAATTTGAAAATCTTGAGTTTTGATTAATTTGATATATCCAACTTGATGATCTTTTCATAAACACCCTGTACACTTTTCAGCAAACAGTGTTATAATATTCGAAAGATTGAAAATGGTAAAGATTTCTCTGAAGAAAAACTACTCAGCAAAAATATCAAAAGTGGTGACTTCCCATTTTCACAATGGGCGTGCCCTTCAAAACAGGAAAGTGATAGGTTTTTTCGGTATAACCAGAAGTAGCAGAGGTCTGAATATATGTTAGGAAGAAATTCATTGTCGAAATTTGCACCATGCAAATTTTCAGCATAAAATTATAATTCGTTCTCAATAAACGTCTAATAGGCCATCGCGGTGAATCATCAGCCTGTATATTACTCCTGTTAGGTAGTAAGTAATAGAAGATTTCTTGACCATCTTTAAAGATAATTCACAACAAAAGGAAGAACAAAAATATCAACAGGATGATTCAAAGAAATTATGGGTAACAGGTCTAATTACAATGTGTATTCAAGAAAATACTTTTTTGCCTGATGTTACGAAATGAAAAATATGGTAAGAAAAATATTAAGCTTTTATTATTTTAATTCTTACCCTTAGTTCTTGTTCACCAATATATCCTGTCATGTTAACCAACTCTTTAACCAAAACTTCAACTAGTTCTCTGAGATGTGTCGGAGGAGCACTTGCATGAATGCAGAACAAACCAGTATCAGCATAAGCATGATTGTATGCTGTTGCACTGTACATCCAGTGATACCTGAAAAGGGAATCAAATTGAAAATTGGTAGAAGGAAACGCGGCAGACCAAAAAAATCCTGGAACGGTACGATCAGGGGGGGGGATTTAAATACTGATGACGTTCTGCACAGATGGGTGTGGAGGAGGGTGACGGGAAGGCGGCAATAGGCTGTATTTAGTTATATATTACAATGTAACTTCATCCTGTAAAAATTGAATATACAGGTTAAAAAAATTATCTTGGAAATTTAGGATTCAGTGCATAAGAGATAATACGCCAGTGGGCCAGCGCAAGATTTGAAAAATATGAGACCTCTGAGATCTAAGAAACATTTAAGGAGAAAATATAGTACATATTCGGTATGCTAATCAAAAGTTTTATAGGCACAACCTTCCATTTTCAACCCCAAACCCCCTACAGCCCCCCATATTATACACAATGTGTTAATACATAAAGTTTCAATTAATCCTTAAAGCGTTTCCTTTCAGTGCCCACCCCTTTCACCAATCAAATTCTACATGCTACCCTCAAAATACGTCACCCTCACCCCCGCACCACCACCCCGTGTTTTTCATACTTCATTGTGGCTAACTTCCACTATCGTAGCTATGGATCTTGTGCTTGTTGTTTCTAGACTATTTTCAGAATCTCTTCCTAGATATGTATTTGCTAATGGAGATCTGGCAGGCTATACGACGTATGCATGGGGATTCCTTCAAAAACCGGTGTTGTGACAAATTCTCGAAAGTAAAAAACCAAAACGATCGATGAGTTGTGTGACGGTACCGTTCAAATCAATATACTAACTGAAGTCGTAATGAATCATCTGATCCAACCACGGCTGGGCGTTTCTCTTGGGCATTATCAGTCCCGTATTCATTCGAAACTTCACTGAATTCCTTTCAAATTTAATAAGCATAACGACAACCAGAGTCATGTAAAGTTTTTAGGGTCGGGATATATTTACTTTGTGGATTTGGGACAGTTTCGTGGGTCGATTAGGCACAATTAGCATAAAAAATATCTAATGCGATGTTTAACTGGCTTTGAATCTCAAATATATGAGTTCAACAATTTACTCACTGTGCAAAGAGGAGAGCTGATAGAGTCGCACATTGTGTGTAGCTCATTCCGAGCACTGAACGCCATATTGTAATATCGAGATAACTCAACTTGATGGCGTAGAGAGGTGACTTTGAGTTACTGTGTTGGGCAAGAGCACTTACTGAGTTACCTATCACTATTCATTTTTGGTCGAATGAATACTTTTTTCAACAATGAATAGTGAAAAATTGGAAAAGAATGATTTTATGTCCAATTGAAATTGAACTCACCTATTAAGAACGTTTGTATAAAGACGAGTGTACATCCCTTTTCCAGGGCCACCTGCACTAAACGAACCTCCACCTCCCATCATCATATTAAGGACACACATAGCAATAAAATCTTTGTCTTGATGAGAGCATCCTTCTAATCCAATCATCACATGGGACAGAACAGGCAAACCAGCAGATGCAAATTGTGGTATATCACATTCTTCCTATGTCAAAAATTATATCAAAATAAATCTTCCATAACCTAGGAGCTCAATTCTTGTACAACTTTACGTCAAAAATTATACGTCGTACGATTGAAATTGAATGTACTGAACTAACCTAACATAATCTAACCTCGAAAAATCTCAATATCGTTTAGTAATGAAAATACCTACCGTTTCCATTCCTCCAGTGTATTGTGCTATGCTGTCATCTGCACCTATTATATTTGAGGTTTTGTATAAACCATTTTCTGTCTCCCATATGGGTTTTTGGTCAACAAAGTACTTTTGCACTGCATTACAGAGTGTTTGATGTTCTACACCGACGCCAGCTACAACCATCCTCTTGGGTAAATAATGCTGACTAAGATATGTGAATAAGAGTTCCCTATTTATTTTTTCGAGATTTTTTTGGGGGCATAACTTGGGCAATCCCAATGTGTTATTTCGATAGGCTGCCTGAAAATGGAAAAACGATATGCATATGAGATGAATACTTGAACATTAAACTGAAAAACTGATTTTTTACTCGGACGACTTGTGCCAAATAGCACAAACGTTGACATTAAAATAGATTGGCCTTAATGTTGGCTCAGCTAAACTTAGATTAACAATTTACATTTATACAGATTATGAAAATTTAACGCCGAACATATGGAATGCCATAAGAAAGAAGAGGACTACAGAAGAGCAATCCTCCAGTGCGAGAATAATTTTATTACAGGTGATGAATTATTTAATATCCAACTGGACTGCTCCATAATTTGATTTGACCCACTTACTTTTGTGAGCTACGAGAATCTCGAGGTAATGGCAATCGGCAAATCCAAAAATCTAAACGCCGCCCATCAGATGATAAATTAACCTCGGATTTAGGTTATATCGAAGAGAAAAAACAACTGAATCGTACGTATAAAAACCGATGCTATGAAACCTGCCGTGCCCCTCCTTATTCCAACGAGGATTCATGTGCCAGACGGCGATAAGCGCCGCGATATTTATATTAGTCCTTCTATATCGACACCAAATAACTTCTTTTTCAGAATTCAGGGAACACGCCGCGCTCGAGGGAGATATTAATTAAGATACAAAGGAGTGTATCGACAAGGTATTCACGCTTCCTTCAAATCGAATGTATGTAGGTACTCCATCTGGGACGCAAGCGAGCTTTGACTTAATGCTCAAAATTAACTCGTATACCTCACCAGGGGTAAAACGACACGAGATTATTTGTTTACTCGATCTCGGGCGGAACGATCACAGAGAATCTTGTAGAGGATTTTTCAGAAGGAACAACATTCTGACGCTGCCAGGGTTGTTTGTATTCAGGTCTTTGTGTTTTATTCGCACGCATCCAGATCTCTTTTCACAATTTTCTAATTCGAACGATACTAGAAGGATGGTGCCTTACCTCCTCCCCAAATGTTCGCTTACTCTCACGCAGCAAAGCTGCCAATATAGTTGTATGCGATTTTTTAATGCTCATCCGAGATCACTTCAACAAACCAACAATATGCGTTTATTTAAGATAAAGTTACGCAAGTTCATACTCAATATGGAACCCCATAATGTAGAGGAATTTTATAATTATTGTCGGTCAATTAAGGACTAATAAATCTGTTTTGACTCGTTTCAATTTCATCACTGTATTTCACATATATGTATCTGTGATAATTGTTGAAATAAATATATGTTATGTTAGGTACTCCACAACCAACTATATCAGAGCCACCAGAAACCGACTATCCTCGAAAGGTTACTGCTCCGACAGACCAGAAGTTTTCCTACAGAAACTCAAGTAAGACCATAAATACCGCGGGTTGGAATGAATATTACTCTCGACACTCCGCAAATAAGATTCATACAGAGATTTACTAAGTGTTTCCAAAAATCGCGCAATCTGGAGAGCTCGGCCTAATCCCCGCTTTCCCGGGATCTTCCATGAGCTCTCTTTTTCTCACGCACCATCCTAATGAGTTCGCCATTAAACCAGACCGGGAACTTTGTGCTTTGTTTAGATTTCAACGGTATGAAGCGATATAAGCCACTGTATACTGCATGATAAAATTCACTCACGGATCTACCAACATCATCTACCCCGAAATTCCAATCCGCAGAAGCCAAGAAGTTATTCAGGCTATCCGCAGCCGTTGTTGCACCACAACCAGCATCTGTCGAGATTGGAAACTGTAAACTAGTATGATGTAGACCAGGCGTCTGTGAAGGGTCTGAGGCTTTGTTGACAAATTGTTGGTAAAAACCAGGTCAAGGTATGTCCCGCGACCATTTGGAATCTCACAAACCTGGATCGAATTATCAATGTGTAAGTAATTAGACATCTGAGCGCAACTCTCATCATTTTCACCAAGAGAAAAGCGATCACCGAAGAAACCATCACCACTTATATTGTAGTCACCACAGATGAACAATTTAATATCCGTATATCGCAACAACCCTTCCACTGCCAGACCATGCGCCGTGTAAGACTCCTAGCCTGTTTTTGGCGGAAAAAAAACAACGACCCTAAACTCTTCGGGACCCTCAATTAGCAAAATAATCGTTTAACACTGTTAAGGATAATAATTATTATATTCGAATCAACAGATCCCTCACAGTAAAAGTGCATTTCATGTAGTTCCATCATTCATCCATTGCTGCATCCCGTTACCGGGAATGAATCTACAAAAAGACACAAAAAAAGTTGTAAATTCTTAGGGCTAATTGCGACTGTGTGCCGTCCTGTGACTGAAGAGAACCAAGCGTGACCTACAGATCCTTTCACACTCCGGGCATGGATAGTCACCAACCAGATCTGGCCGCAGCTTTGTCCTTCCCGAGTCTCCATCACGCATGCAGCGGAAGAATCTAGACAATGTTGACGGAGATTGAGATAATGTGAACTAAGCATTCGACTTTGTCGATTAATTAGAAGTCTTCCTTTCTGCTTCCTAGAAAATACAATTGGATAAATAGCACCGCCTGGAGATTCGGAACTTGTATTAAAGTTTCTGTCCGAACGACACAGATAATTATTCGGACATATTTCGGATTCCTAGATATCAACATCAATCCATTTTTCCGTTAAAGGTCGTTAAAGATCGTGAGATGAGTGCAGCAGCTAACCATAAATGTTGTTCAATTCGGTGCCTATATCTCCCATGTTGTTGTGATAGTACGCCAAAAGTAGTCGGCTGGCCATGAAAATTTGACACTTTTCACACTGGGTACATTCGGGATTCGCATCTGAGATCTGAGAGATTTTCTGTCACATGAAAAAACGTTCAAGATCCAACAGATTTTACAAACTTAACCTCAAATAATTAGAGATTTATCATGAGTGTGTTCATAAACTTACTCCGAGAGTAGAGTATGAGTATGATCATGCTCAGAGAGCATACTCTGAGGAACTAAAAGTACGTTTGTGAACGCTTCCGGTAATCAGGGCTTACTCAGAGCTTGCTCTGAGTAAGTTTGTGAACGCAACCCATAAAGTAAGTCAACACACATGGGTGTGTTCTGTGAGATTTATTTTCTTGTTTTTTTCCGGTTGTTCGTTAGTTTTCTGTATTTTTTTCATCAATATTTAGGGTTTAGCGGATTAACCGATCAACAAGGAATGGAGACCGCTCTGAAGGCCATTGTGGCAATAATTCATGGCCACTAAATAATGTTGTTTGATATTGATGACGAAGAGGAAAATCAAATAATCAAAACTGAAAATTTTTCTGAAGTTTGTTCCGAATTTTCCTGATAGGCAGTTTCAACAACACTTCAAAATGTATCAGCTCCTCATTACCCTTTGAGTTGTTTCTGCCTTTGGTTTCTAGCTAATAATGAATGTTTTCGGTGAATGACATCTATTTTTTTAACCATGACGTGGTCGTTGCTTAAATGTCTGTCAATTTTCCTCAATTATTATTTCACAGACATTAAACCAACTCGTTAATAAGCAACAATTTTGAAATTTTCAAACAGACTTCTCAAACAAACAAATGACCTAACCTCAAACGACCAGATTAATCGCTTTGATCCACTCAAAGATTATCCTTTTGGACTAATAGTTGAAGACTTCACTCAGTTCCATCCAGAAACCCAAATCTGATATTTTCATCTAACCATTTATTCTGAAAAAATTTTCGCAAGAAAGTAATTCTGGCTGCTTTTGTTCACATAAAATTTTACCTCAATTTCAAAATTTTGAAAAGTGATGTCTGTACCCCTTTAAATTCTTAATTCTCTTCCACATAATTGCGAATAGTGTGTTAATTAAGTGTTCATTTTTCAAGTTATAATTCCAAATTAGAAGGTAAAACCATCTTTTCGTGTCTCCCAATAGAAGCAAGTTCACTCACTATCTTCCTGATTGTGGAAACATATAGAATATGTTCAATAACGTCTTATAAATGGTCGATTTTGAAATATCAAGGTTACTTTAAGCATGAGCTAAGACCACTCCTTCATACCATTTCTTTACTTTTTGACAAGCACCTTCCCTATTTATGCAGCGTAAAAAAATTAGAGTTGATAAATTGTTGTGGCAATGTCGGTTTGATATTTACAACATTTCAAGAGTACCAACCTTGATCCATTCTTGTTACAAAAACTTTAAAAATCATTCCAGGATATTGATAATCTTACCGCATGAATCATATCCATTAGTAGGGTCTCTTGTTCAGGCCTCATATTAAGTGTTTCCAATTCGAAATGTATGGATTGCCTTGCACCATCTACCTCTTCCTCTGTTATCAATGGTCTTAGTGTAGCTTCTGCCAATAATTTTATGACCTCTTCCAATCCTGAGGTATAAGCTGAAGCTGCATAAATGAAAGTATCTCTAGATGCTTGACTATCACAGATCCCTCCATGTTTTTCCAAAATATTCAACATTTCATCTTTGTCAGGACAATTAATTGTTGACTTAAAAAAAAATGAGCATTCAAATAAGACCCAAGGACTAAATAATTCATATAATGGCCATTACATGACATTTAACAAAACCTTTGAAAATTACTCTTTATACTATAGAATCAAGTAAGTCTTAGAGATTTTTTCGGTTTTAGAAGAACATGATGAACCTAAATAAATAAATTATTGAACTTTAAAGGATTGGATTCATATATATATAAATATATATGTATATATAGAATAATTATCTATATGAGAAAATTACTGATATTATGAGAAGAAGTTCATTTAAAATAAATTTTATCTAATCTATTCTAAACCAGTTCCTAAGAGAGGTTAGATGTCATGATATATCCTGATATGAAGAAAAGAATACACTTTACCTTCTTTTACAATTTCAATTTGATACTTACATTAAAAGCTAATTTTTCAAGAAAATGAGATATTCCACTGGGATAATGTACTTCATATCGAGATCCTGAATCTATAACAACTAAAGATATTTTTTGTTAGGAATCTTTCTTCAGAAGGTGGATTAGTACTTCAAGTATTTCTACTCAACTACACCCAGTCCGCTAACCATGATCATATGTCACCACATTTGATTGAATGTTAGAACTTAATAACATGCAAGTATTTGGCACTACTGGGCATATACCTATTTACCTCCCACTGTACAAAATTCTCCAAATCTGCTTTCTGAAGCTACAGTGAGTCCATTCGAAAGTACAGTAACCTGCGTTTTCTGTTGTCCCTCTTTAAGATTTGAATAAATAGCCTTTGGTAAATTGGCAACTGGTTGATCCATCGGAGGCATATCTGTTACTTTTTTTTTGGATGGCTCGTTAACGAAGGCCCAATCTGAGTATTTTTGCATCACCATTTGTGATTGCCATAATCTAAATTGCAAGAAATCAAATCAAGCCATTGAATTATTACAGGTTGTAAAATAACTCACTGATTTTTACATTGCCCAATTCCCTTGGTGAGTTCACTGAATGCTCTGAGTGCCATGATAAGTGTTTTCCAATCGTTTATAGGAAATTTTGTCTAACGAGCCTTGTATTCAAATCCCGTCACAGCAAGGTTGAAATCTGAAATCGAAAATTTTGACATAACTATTTCGTGACATACGTGACATCTGACATCTATCAAAGATTCCTCTTCCTCTTCGATATCAGATCTTATCTGAAAAACATAAGCCTACTAGAACTTCTAGTAGGCTATGCTTATATCAAAAAATTAAAGATAAAGGATGATTCATGCTAGACCGTGTCGGAGCCGGGCCGGGACCGACTCCGGGCCGTTCTGTAATCTGTGGGGCCGTTGCAACCGGGTCGTGGCCGAGCGTCCATACATGCCGTCAGTTCAAAGATATTATTGTAATAAAATCTTTGGTTCTGACCGTGCCTTAGCCGTGTGTGTATCGTTATTATTGTAATTCCAGAAGGATTTTTTCCGAAGAAGATTTATAAGCAATTGCAATTGTACTTGATGAAGAGGAAAAGGAGAAACAAGTTGATAAAATAAAAATTCTACAAAAAGATGATGCGTGCATCCAACTTGGCGAAAACAAAAGTTAGAGGGAGAATTTGCAACACTCTATAAAGAACTGTTGGTCGATGAAAGTCAATTCTACGGATATTTTCGTATGTCCAAAGAATGTTTCAATATTTTACTTTTAAAAGTTGAATATGGTCTCACAAGACAGGAGCCCATTTCACCTACTGAACGATAAGCAGTGTGTCTCAGGTAGTTCATTAATAACCAATACACCAATTTTATTAGGAAAATCAACATATACAAATAATTAGTATTTTCGCAGAACTCTGAAAGGAAGTTGCCTATCACCTTTGATGCATAAAGTAAGTCAAGATGGGTCTGTTCTGTGCTTTGATGTTTCTGGTTGGGCTGCTCGTCTTTGATCGGAGGGTTCTTTGGACGTTGGTGTGGTATATTAGGGAGATCGGCCACCGAATGCGAAGTTGAGCGAAAGTGTGCTTTTTCATTGCTAGCTTGTCAATTATATTAGCAAAGAGATATGATATTATGATATTAGTAGGTACTGAAAATGCTCAGCTTCGCGCAACTTCGCATTCGGTGGCCGATCCGCCTTAGTGTTCTGTGTTGGTGTGTATGCCGATAGTGAAGTCCATGGAGTCTGCCTTATTATTGATGTCGAACTCGTTGACGATTCATATGTAGGTGATGTGTATATCTCAGATGAAGGAACAGGCTGATTCAACTGAGCCAATTCAAACTCATGCAATACCGATCAAACGTTTTTCCCCACTTTATCAGCATCTCGCCAAAGGAAGAATAGGCTTGTTTTCGTAGAGTGGTTCACAACGGTTGTGAACTGTACAGAGCAAGCGCAAATGGATTTTCGCTACCCTAATATGGAATTGCGCTTGCTCTGTACAGTTCACAACAGTTGCAAACCACTCTACGAACAAACCATTTTAGGGTAGCGAAAATCCATTTGCGCTTGCTCTGTACAGTTCACAACCGTTGTGAACCACTCTACGAAAACAAGCCTATTCTTCCTTTGGCGAGATGCTGATAAAGTGGGGAAAAACGTTTGACAGTAGGTATTAGGCCTTGAAAGAAGGCCTCAATGGGATCAATGTCTGCCTGAGACTTCAGGTTTTTCTCTATGATATATTTCTTTTTGATCTGATGCTGCTTGAGCTATCAGGCGAGCAATGTGAATGACCTTCCTTTGCCGCGATGAACTTGGAATGAAGTAATCAGGAGGCTGATGAGGCGTGGCAGGTGTGGAAGGTAGTATTTCTGACGATTCCTCAATTGGATCCACAATTGGTGTAGAATTGGCAGAAAATTGCTCTATCGCCTCTATCCCATTAACATCTATTTTCTCATAGAGAATATTTGTCTATGAAGCTGACTGAAAGTCGGACCGGGCAGGAAAAGAATGTCCTGTCCTTTTCCCTTCCGTGGCCCGACCGGGCCACTCTGAAAACACGGGCACGGCACGTGTCCCAACCGGTGTAGTGTGGATGGGTCAATTGAAATTGCTCATATAATTATTTTACCGTGTCCCGTCCGTTCGGGCAACGGCAGTTTCGTGCAGGCAAGTATCACTTTCCGCACTTGATAGGAAAATAACTATTGCTTCAGATTTGTAAAACGAATTAATATTCCGAAAAGGGTTGAATAGGGGCGGTCTGCAAGTAGTGCAAGAAATGTTTTTACGGAATATGAATCTTGAATAGTCAGCAATGATATAATATGTGGAAGTATCTCTTCACAAGATAATGAAAAATTTGGCATATATATTACAATTGAAAATTTACATCATGAGACATGCCGATTTCCATATCAAATCTTTTTTTCTTTAACAGTTTGTCCCCTGTTTTCCTCCAGAACTTTTTTTTTTGGTGGGACCCTGTTCATTGGAAAAAATGTAAAAAGAAGCTTTGCCGTTATACTAAACTATATGGTCTCTTATGTAGTTTTGTCGTATCTGCTACCGATTTTGGGAAAAAAACGATTCTTTCGAAATTCTCAGAAAAATCCATATTGTCATAAGATGTCAGTTAGTTATCCGTGATGAATAAATTCAATTATAATATTTAGGTCAAATTTAACTTGAATACCTTGTGAAGTGTAATTACTTTGAGAGTAAAACTCGAAACTAAAGTTTTTAACACCATGTATCTATTTTATGTTAATCAATGAAAATGTCCACACCAAGCCATAATTTTCAACGACCGAATGGATTGGCCCGCTGCCTCTCCAGACCCAAATTGTATTGGATATGTCCGGTCTGCATTTCTCATCAATTACAACGCTTATCTGACCCACCGCAGACATTACAACTTGAGAATGCTTCGAGGGACATTTGGCAAAATATTCCGCAAATTTTCATTGATATAACATTGATATGATGTATAATAGAGTAACACCATGACGAAGAGATAGAGGACAGAGCAAACGCAATTCCATTTTAGGGTAGCGAAAATTCATTTAAGCTTGCTCTGTACAGTTCACAAGCGTTTTGAGCTACCTCAGATCAATAAAAAACAAAAAATTTATCTGAGTGAACCACTCTACGAACAAGCCTGGCTAGAAATTGTCAGCCAACTTTACACCGCTTTCATACATAATCATTGAACTCAAGAAAGAAGTTGGGTTCAATGTTGTCGCCGATTAAGAGTATCTTTGATTTGAATGTTTTGTTCTGTCATAATAATGTTCTGTGAAATATTTTCTATGGTCCTGTGGTGTCATGTGTCATCTGTCAATTTCTGTGACGGACGATGTCCATAGATATTTTTTGTAAATAGAAATATCAGGATCAGGGACAGAGTTTGTCTCTGGAAATATTGAAGAACCCACAATATGATTCTTTCTAGAGCGTTGCCCGCTTTCAGGGCAGCGAAACTATTGAGTAACAACAATATCTGCAAGAATATTACTCAAATTAGCAGGAACTCTCATGAGTTAGTTATATTCATATATAATATTTCTGATATGATTATGTAACATCATTCGAATTTTTAGGTGGTATTATCGTTCGGGGGCTCCACCTAATCCACAATTGGTCTTTGCTGCAGAGATTGGTATGGGGATGGCTTGGTGGTGGTTCCTATGGCATTTGTGGACGGAACCCGAACATTTATATGCAAGTTTTTCTTTTATTCTTACGCTACAATGAAATTTTATTTCGATGTCCTCACGAACTTCAAATTTCAATTCATTAATGTAACCCTGACCAGGAATAATGGGGTTGAAAGTAATCTTTTGTGAACTGCCTGAAGTTATTCAGTAACTCTAAAATTTTCAGAGTTCTGTAGCAAGTTTTGTAAGGTTGCGTTCACAAACTTACTCAGAGCAAGCTCTAAGTAAGCTCTGATTACCCGAAGCTTTCACAAACGTACTTTTAGTTCCTCAGAGTATGCTCTCCGAGCATGACCATACCATAGAAATCATATTATATATTATTACTCTAGAATGCTAATCCAGTAGTAAGAAATGCGGCGAAAAATTGACAGTGGTCGTTAATACGAATGCGCATCATTAGTTTATTTTCTAGTAGAACGTTGCCTTGTTTCTGAATATTCTGTCGATCGAATCTTATGAAGAGGAGACAATTCATGTAACGAAGGTATGTCCGACAACAACGCGTTTTCTTCCAGTCATTTGATTTTTCACTGTTGCACGATCTGCTCGGAGGTAAGGAGTTTTAAGTCACATTTTCATGTTCTTGTGTACTTGTCTATCATATTAAAAATAATAAATGCAAACAAAAAATTCAAAACTTGAATGAATTATCGAGTTCCACTGATAGCGAATTCTATTGATGGTATATAGTAGTATTGCACTAGATCAGGATATTTCAAAATTGTTGCACGGAGTTTATAATAATATATGCACTCAATCCTTAGGTACCTGTTCATCTAATCGAATCTGCGATAATATCGAATTGCATTGGTGATATTAAGTTCAGATCTTCTGGAATTTTTGTTGTGAGTTCCAAATATTTAGTAAGCACCAGTTGTTACCATGGAATTCGCTATAAAACTCCAATCTTCAGCCAATTCACGGTTTGGTCAAACAATCAATGAATACTCAATAATACCTCTATGGACAAATTTTGATTTGGACTTATAACACGTCACCTCCGAGATTCCGATATATTTTCATTGAATCCTGCAACATCATTGTACTGATTTTCTAAAACAAAGCATATATAAACACAATTAGTCATCCATGCATGTGTTCGATACCGACAAGAAGTCCTGTATGAATCGAAAAATAAGTTTTTTCACCGAATGAAATATGTTTATTCCTCATTTATACCAAATAAACAATTCGACTGACATAAGGTAGGAAAGTCTAGGCAACGTTCGAGTTGAAATAAACTAATGTCGCGCATTCGCTTTAACGACAACTGTCAATTTTTCGCCGCATTTTTTACTACTGGATTAGCATGCTAGAGTGAGTATATATATTATGATTTCTATGGACCATACTCATACTCTACTCTTAGAGTAAGTTTATGAACACACCCTAAGGCGATTCTAACTCAACAAAAACATGACTTCAAATATCTCGTTTCATTTCATTCATTAAATATAGGTGTTTCCAAATATCATTGATTTAGTACTTGCTGGTTCTAATCTTTAAAAACTTTCGTATTAGCATGTATTGATCAGACTGATGAATTATTAGAAATATCTTGCTTTCAGGGGGAATTTCCTTGTCCTGATCCGAAAAAATGGACCGATGAGGAGCTTGGTATACCTGCCTAGATTAACGATTGAATGTAAATCTGGAAATATATGTTAGTGTTAATTGTTGCCTTTATTTTTTATTGTTGATAATGGATTTCAGAATTTCACACAAATGTTGTTCAAAAAATATTGAGTAACACTGTTACCTATTTTATAATTTTGATATATAAAGGCCTAGTTGCAGGAATGTCCATAAAATTTCAATGGAGCATAAAATTTTAATGGACTTTCCTGTGTTGAACGGATGTTGTGATTCCCACAAGTTTCACCTTTATCCACCCAGGTGGTAGAGTAGGACTTGATGATCAACTATGAAAAATTAATTTCTTACTTAGAAATCTACAGAGTGATATTCTAAATTCCTGGAAATACCTACCATGACTGTTATCAAAACTAAACTCGCAAAATTTATTGAAACTAATGATCTAATCAACATGTTGAGTTCAAGAGAGTGAGATTTCAAGATCTACAAAAGAGCTGGGTTGAAATTCGGTTACTGGTTATTGAAGTGAGCTCAGAGTTTGTGAAGGGCCTGAAGAGACAAAACTAACCTAACCTAATCATATTTCAAACCACCAAGTGGGTATTCGCTGAAATCAATTTAATTGTTTTCAATTTCCAGGGCCGAACGCATTCTTCTTTATCGTGTTCAGGTTGAAAATATGAATCTCAACATAGAATTCAAAATAAAGCAGAAACATAACTACTTACATTTCAGAAAAAGTATAAATTCAGCTTCAATGTGTGGTATCACCAAAAATTGTCACAACTACAAGTTTTCGAAGCTGGACAAAGCTTAAAAAATCGAATTTATTCCTATAAATGTTCGCCAACTGCCTACTCTTCATTATTAACTGGTTGAAAGTTGTTCATGGAATAGTTTCTTTTCTTCAACACGTCTGGTACTGATGTAACTGACGAAAACCATGAGGATCGTTTTGCAAAAACATTTGATGATATTCTCTAATCAGTTTAATCTAACAGCAGCTAGAGTATTTCCTCGATATATACCACGCACGAACATAATCGGAATATATGTGAAATTGAGTTTTCATTATTTGACTATTTTATATTAAAACAAAACCCAAGTATTCGTAAGGAGGCATGCATAAAACATTTTGCCTCAAATTTTGAGCAGCTTAGCTAATTCTAAAATGACGATTCCACATTATTGTCATTTGAGATTGTGTTTCTGTTATTTAACGTTCTTTCACTAATAAATTAGATTAGTTCATAGGTATATGCACTTCCACTAGTACGATAGCGATAGCCAGGCTCTACTAACTACACTTTGCAAAACTTTTGGCTTCGTTCAACCAACACACTAATTGTTCAAATTGGAAGGATGGATTAATTCATATTTTATCAAATTCTTATTAACTACCTAATAGATGTTCAGTAAAATAAGTATGCCACAAAAAATTTCCAGCCTCATATTCATTCATGAGATATCTCAATCATAGTAATCTATGAGTATGGACCTACTGATATATAAATTCAATTTTTTGAGCAGCTTCAAAAATTCATTGGAAAAAACTATAGATGTGACAATTTTGTTTCATAACACCTGCATTTATGCCTCTTCTGGAAAGTACAACATGAATTCGAGATTCTAAATCCAGAGTGATATTTTCACATCATTCTGTCAATTAGTTTGATCTTATTGCTAGTCAAAGAATTTCCTTGAATTCAAAACATCACCCAGTAAATTTCTGAGCAAAGCCAGAAATTAATTTTTCAGTCAATCTATACTCCCCAAGTTCTACTCTACCTCTGGTAAGAGTTGCTCCCGGCAGACCTTTATATTATTAAACTTATTTGATATTCAGTCCCTATGAAGTTGAATCTTGGGGGAAAGGGATTGTACCTCCGAAATTGTGAATGAGATATTTACTGCTCCCCACTGAAATGTGTGTTTCAATGTGAAGACAATCATGGTTAGGGCCTGTTCCGATATTGCTGAACAGTACTGTCAGTATTTCAGAAACGATGCCTATTGGCCCAGTCGTTCGAGTTCTATTGTTATTCGATTGCGGGCCAGTACTAACAGCAATATCGGAACAGGCCCTTAATGATTTTTACCAATACTCTCTGGTCTACTAAAAGAAGGCTTACCTCAAGTTAAACAGTTGTCATAACTGCCTTTCAGATCAGGTTAGAGAATAACAAGGAAATAAAAGATCTCCTGGTATAAGCAGTTCTCCTTTTAATATCATAATTAGAAATTCACCAATTTAGCTTGACAATCAACACTGAAAGAAATGTGAATACATATTAGGTTATTACATGGATATAAGTTAAATGAAAGGCATCAATGGATCAATTAATTATCACGAGCTTTTTTGTTGCATTAGTTTGAGTTCCAGTATTTCAACAATGGCATCTCTGATCTTGCTCTTTTCAAAACCTAGTGCTTGGATTTTTTCCATTTGTTCAGTTACAAACTGTGTTTTTCTTTTGAAATAATCCTTAGCTGCCTCCAAATCCTATAATGATAAACACAATAAATATCAAGTAATAAATATAGTACTTGATGAAAATCTACCATTACAATAAATAGATTAATTTAAATTTTTGTTCATCAAGTTTTAATAATAAAACATGTGGAGTCAGTGGTACATAATACTCAATTGTCCTGTTCTATACCAATTTATTTTCAGAGGAAAATCTGATGAGCATTAAGAATATCATTCCTACATAAAGTCCTGAAATTTATACCCATATCATATTTAACGATTCCTAATGACTAATTTGCCAAAATTAGCACAAATGAAAAAGTTTCACTTTTGGAAACTGAAGTACTCGTACTATCAAATTCTTCATCAGGCAAGTAGTGTTTCAGGAAACCTAACAGTTGTTTGTAGTGTAAAATTGATTTTTCCCCAACAATATTACTTTATTGTGGATCAGTGAAATTATTCAGGTGAAATATTCGACAATAAAGTTTATATTAGGATATTTCCGTAATCTTAGATTATTCTCTCCAAAGTTTCAACAAACAATTGACTGATATTTTCAGTTATCCTATTCCGTAATATTTCATCTGAAGAAAAGAGAATCCCAGAAGACGTCTGGTGAACGCTTGCTAAAACCTTGGATTATGGTGATTCTAATGATCCCAATAATTCAAATTGAAAAACATTTGACTGCTGGAACATCTCTACCTTCAATCTGCTGCATCCCCATAATTCGAATGATGGTAAATTGGAATTTCGTCCTGACAGTCATATGATGAATTTGTTAATGCAGGAGAGTGGAGTTACTGAAGTTCCATCATTGGAATGATTTTTAATTTCAATTCATCATTAATTCGATGTTATCTTGATACGAACCGATCTTTATGGATGATTTCATATTTAATTTGTTGGATGCATGACTCTTTTATTTTAGACTTCTTATAAAATCTTATGGAAATCTTCTGTATAGCCTTCAAGATTGCAAATGAGTTGGAAAAGCTATTCAGACCAAAAAATAGTTCCTTGTCATTTCCTTATTAAAAATGAATAATATATCATAAATGATACACCTATGCTTTATATGCTTTTTGGTAAAAATCATATAATCCTTTGTAAGTTCAATTATGGAATTTCATCAGGTATCAGCAGCATCAATCCGATTCTCTTACGTTATTTAATTGTACAATTTCTTGATGCATCATGAATGAAGTAAAGGTTCTGTAGTCAGGTTCTTTTTCAATTGAATTCTTCATGGCAATAATTCTATGATGCCAATTCTTAAATTTTTATAATTGAATTACTGATCATTTTTAATCAGAGTTATAACATCACATATAATCATCAATGATGTAATTAAATCCATAAATCCTACAATGACTATAAAAATACTATCAATAATTCATATCTACCTTTTCAACATAATATCTGGTGCCTATATCAACTAGAACAGAATTTGTGTCGAATAATTTCCCTGGAACATACATCTAAACAAAGAGTTGAGGAAAAAAATATTTGCTTTCACTCAGAGAGAACATGTACTAGCATAGATATAGTTCTTATGTGTTGACATATATAAATATTGAAAAGGATACCGAACCAGTTAATGGGACAAGGATATCTTTGCCTTCGCTTTCTGGGGTTATCTGTGCAACTGTTTCTCCTGAGTTCTGAAATTTACTTTGAGCTATCTTCAGGGAACCTAGAGAATCTTGAAATAAGTTGAGTTCCTGAAATGTGATACTTTATATTTTTGACATATTCATTAGTACATTATATACACTATCTAACTGGGACTTCAAAGTGGACAACTGTTGAATATTAAGAGAAGTCAGATCTATTTGTTGCATGTGTGGCTGCGGAACTGAAGATATTTGTGCCATTGTTTTTTGAATTATATTCCAAATACAACGTGCGTGCTGTGTGAACAAAGTCAAAATTTGTCTCTGCCAGTGACAAGTGACAACTGACAGAACCTTCTAACTGTCAATCATAGAGAAAGGGAAAGTCTCTGTCATTGAACTCTATGGTTCCCATAGAGTTCAATGGTCTCTGTATATTGGTGTTCTGTAGTCTCTGCTGTCAATGTAAAAATGATTTCTATGCTTGCTAGTTCTACTCTAAAGACTACGTTCGGCCAATAAACACCGGTACAGAGCGAGTAGAACCAAAGAGTCTATAACTAGAGTTTTATCACAGATCAGCTAGGGCTAATGGAGCCTGTACAAATTGGCAATTTTTGAATGAACGAATGACAAATGTCAACCACAAAAATCATGGGAAAAATTTGAATGCAATTTGTTCGAAAATGTATATGAATAGATAATTCTTAGTGTGGATTAAACGGAAATTCTACAGTTTTATGAATAGTTTGTTTATAAGTTGTTTTTTTATGGTTTGTCTCGTTTCATTACCCTACTTCTACACAAACTCCTTTCGCGCCCCACCTTGGGAGCTGGGGCTCATAGAGTTGAGGCGAAATTTGGCGCTAGTGGTTAACTATGGTTAGGTTGTAGTTACTTGGGTAACCACATTTTGGCGAGGATAACCATTAAGATGTCTAAAACTTTTAGACATCTTAATAACCATGTAACTATGACGTTTTAATGACGTCACACGAAGTTAACCACGTAACCTTCCTCTTGAGTAGGGTTAATGCGTTACCTCCGATATGAAAAGGCCTGGGCCAGGGGCTTGACACTTCCTTACCCCCACCCCAAATACGGTTTTTAGTTCTGCAATCAATCGCTATGTGGCTCTGCATACGAAAATATATATCATATTCTCCACAGATTACTGTATTCTGACATATTGGATTTGTGAACGCCAACAGTGTCAATGTCAATATGCTTTAATGCAATTCTTGTTTACAAACGAGAGTAAATTAAAAATACCCATTTATTAAACTCGACAGTTTTATCAGGAAATCAATTTTCTTGTAAGAAATATTTGATTCAAAGAACCACGTAAATATAACATTAATCGTTTATACTTAAACCAATCCAACCAAACCCTTTAAAAATTGTGTTAATGGAAATGAAAGTCAAACTGTGTAGTCAGGTATTAAGCCACTCCGTGGGGTCAATGATGAAGCTCATTTCTCAATGGGGTAAGTATTTTTTTCAACCATAATAATACAAAAATTTACTATTTTCCTTTTTAGAAATCAAGCATCCGCTTCAGCTTCACAGAGAGGCTATCGACACTGCTGACTTTATACTATTCTTGGATGAGTTATTTGATTCGTTGAATGTATCCAGAGCTTGGACATCCACTGCGAAACTCTTAAAGAAGACGGTTAGTATTCAAACAGAACACAATGTTTGTTGGGAGCAGGTGATACAAATTTTCAACAGTATTTTATTTTATTGCCCTCGAAAGAAAAGATCCATTGTGGTGCCCACTTTGAAGAATATAGTGACAACATTGAAAGCATTCCTTTACCTTAGGCAAAAACTGTTCAATGATTATCACTTTAAATATATTCTCACTGGGGCTTTCAATCAAGATTGTTTAGAAAACTTTTTTGGGTACATTAGAGCACATGGAGTAAGGAATACTAACCCAAATCTTAAACACTTTATTTCATCATTCAAAACTTTAGTTATTAATAATTTCATGTCAGCGCATTCCTGGTGATCTAACCGTGAGGAAGATAAAACAGGGAGTCGTTGTTTTTTGTTTTTTTTTTCCTGCAGGAAAATATAAAATCCACATAGGTCTTTGGCAACTAATTTTTTCTTTTCCAAATTATTCATGCATTCTGAGCTTTGGCATGCTGTTTTTGATTTCTATTACCGACTCCCAACAAACATTGTGTCCTTTTTGGATAATGTTGAAGATTTCTGAACATATAATAATTTCAACCTCATTTCCTATGAACAATATTATTACTGTTTATTATAATTATTGTCTTACGAAGATATGTGATCCTATTGATATTTTACCTCTGCTCATATATTCACTGCCATAATTATAGCTTATGTATTTCCATATTTTTTTTCCTGTGCTGGAAATATCAATATATGTATACTTTTCATGAGATGTTTTATTTCTCCTTCAAATTCGCCCTAATAATCCATATTATTCTATCGACGTCTAAAATACCAGTGAATGGCCTAATTTAAATTTCGCGCCATGCGATTGCAGTTTCCTGTTATACCGACATTTCTCCCGGTTAGTTGGGTGGCAGCCGCATGGGGGCGCTGAGGGCGGGATAAACTGTATTTTTCATCGTAGAACGTGAGTGTCAGATCTATTCTACTCTGTAATCTGTGGGCCTGGGCGCTGTCGTGTGACGTCAGCATAGCGAGGCCTAAGACGTGGAACGTTTTTGGCGCGGCATTCACGTCTATTATCCAATTTTTTCGGTTTTCTGGGATGTTTATCATTTGGAAATTATTGTCAATAATTCTGCAATGGAAGGGCTTTCAGATTAAAGAGGATGCCAGTCGTTCTTTGTCTCCCATTCGATTTTATTATGGGAAAACGAAGTTTCAAAACAAAAACCATTTTCTTATCAGTCTAAAGAATACTGCGGGAAAAAACGACAAGAATTTCATCATACAGTATCTGAGAAAACAATCATAGGTGAATGACAAAACTCATTGGAAACAAAAATTCGAATGTAATCAAGCTACAAATTTTTTCAATTTTCTGCTGTTAAAGGTTTTACTTGAAGAGTCGTTTGTCTTTCCGCAATAATTTTTTAATAGTGTGTTGGTGGTTCAGGTTATCATATTAGCAATGCGTTCACCAGTATGGATTTCACACTTATTATCCGGCAAAAGTTCGTGTTCAAAAAATAATTTTAAAATGAATTGCGTCAAAGATTATAGAGTAGAAAGATAGGAAACGAAGCGACTGAAGTGATGTGAGCGCCATCTGTGTTTCAAATGTGTTTTTAAGGCCCTGAGACTGGCTAAAATTTTAATTCGAGGGACATATGAAATTTTGCGAGATGTCAGAGTCATATGGCCATTTTGATCAAAAAGGTTTTGAATGTTTTGATTCTCGTATCCATAGACAACCTCGTATCACCTTTTGTTTTTCAAGCCCGTTCTAGTTGCTGATTATTGAAATTTTTGTCTAATTTCTTGGCGAAAACCTCAGAATATCGTTCGAAAATTATTGTATGGTGAAGAACTGTGGATCAAATAAAACGAATTTCACTAAGGAAAATGGGAATGTAAGTATTAAAACTGGTAACATGTGACTCGGTCATTCATTGATTTTTATTTTCAGTGCTACGAAGTGGATACAATTTTCAGGACGTAAAGGCCTGCAAACACTACCGACTACACTATGTGCAATGAACATTTTACTGCAAGTCGATTGAAAACTGTTCATCCACGTAAATTGTTGTATGCAGGAAGCATCCCTTACATGAAGGGCTCATTTAGGAGAAATTATGACTTTTATACATCCATTCAAAGATTCTCAATTGCCTTCAATATATTCAGAAATGCAAAAGTTTTATGGATTTCGATTTAGGAATCGGGTGACTGTCAAATTGTTTGGAAAGTCAAAGTTTTATGAAATCTTCTGTGAGTGTTTTGTTCATTCGTCAATCCATTTGTATATTGTGTCATAAAGAGACCATACCATGAAGAAAGCATGAAGAAATTATACTGACGGGCTTGAATACAGGTCTTGTATACCTCTGTAAGGTTTTTTTCAATTGTGGTTCTGAAAATTTTGTAAATAATATGTAAGTAACGGAAATGTGTATCCTATGACGGTTAATTGAATATTGGTTCATATCGATTTCTGATATAAATTGTACAAATTCAACTCAGTTTATTAATTCAAAACGTTTTCACAGAAAAAACACCTTTGACGTACCTATAGCAGATAACCATGTACTCTTGTATCCTAGCCAAAGCTCTATTCGTTGTCCATAATTTCAATTTTTTTTTAATTTTTTATAGATTGCCAATAAAAATTTATCACATCCAACAGCGTATTTCATTGATACCAATCGATTCCAAACAATGTTCAGATGAAAACTAACATCCTGGTCACAAAACAATCCGTTTGTTTTGTCGCTCAGGATGTTTGTTTTCTAGTCTCAACAAGGTCAATATTGAAATTTCATACAAGGAATAGAATTCGAATTTCGCGCCCCTCAATTATAAAACAGAAAACTGTTATTAAACAGTTTTTCTGTATTGATAATACGTTTTCAGCGCCATCTCATTGTCAAATGTGTTTTCACTGGCCAAAATGTAGTCGGTTTTTAGTACTAGCGATATGAGGGCGTTTCCTATCTTTCTACTCTATAATCTTTGGAATTGCGTTAAACATGCACGCTTATTATGAAGGCTCAGGAATGTTTCTTCAAATTCGAGAAGAATTTTGTTGAATATTATATAGGCATATAAAACTATTTGAACAATAGAATCTTTTGGATAGAGCAATTTTCCTCGACTCAAACTTTTTATAAGGGTGTAATTATCTTCGACAACTAACTCGTCATTATAAATTTAATCTAACCGATAAGGTCTCACCACTTTTCGAGTCCGTTGCTGAAGAAAACTTGACTATGTTTTCTTCTGAAAAATGCAACTCAGAGAATCTGCTATGTACAGATGGGTTGAAATTTTTTCTAGGAATAGCAAGCATCCTCTTGCTACACATTTTGGTGTCTGTAGGAAAACGGAATGCATGCACTTTTGGTCCATTTTTGTAGTTTCCTCTACAACTAGGAAAACAACAGGAGTACGGCATTATAAATTATGTCCTAATATCACACACAACACAAATAGTATTGAGAAGTACTTTTCACTATTCATTAACTGAATTATTCAAAAATGATTTAAACTTTCACCGTCACGCGCAATTCAGACTCGCCAAACTGAGTTGTCTATAAACGGCAGGCGGGCTGTGCTGTGGTTACAGCGCCAAAATTCCGAAAACTCTACTCCGTCTAGAACGAACGACAACTATTCGCCCATAGATGTATAATACTAATGGTATTATTATAGGTCCATGTATTCGCCTTTTAGGCGAATTTTGGCGCTAGTGGTTAACTATGGTTAGGTTGTAGTTACTTGGGTAACCACATTTTGGCGAAGATAACCATGTAACTATGACGTTTTAACATTGAACTCTATGGGAACCCATAGAGTTCAATGCGTTTTAATGACGTCACACGAAGTTAAGCACGTAACTTTCCTCTTGAGTAGGGTTAATGGCGTGGTATGTCATTGAACTCTATGGGAACCCATAGAGTTCAATGTGGTATGTATTTCTATCTCCTTTCAATGAGTGAAATGGAATATTGGACCATTGATGTTATGTGGGATTCACAAAGTTTTGAAGAGATGGATGCTATAATCAAAGATTAACCTTCCTCTTCGATATAACGTTATTTTTATAAATAAAATTCAATTTCTGTACCAGACAGAAAAGAAATAATAAGGGAACTGGGAAGATAATCCGTTCAATTAAGTTTTCACTCGTTAAGCAAAACTGAAAATTTGAATTTGATAATTTTGATTATTCTTAAGCTTATGAATTATTTATTATTTTGGGGATTTGGGGTGGTGCCTTGAGGACACACGTTCGTCCACTTGAGGTTCTGCAGCCCGGAAAGAGACAGGTGAATGCCCGACGATCATTTCTCTCTTTCTATAAAATAGCCAATTTCATGCTGGCATTGCTCAGTCCATGTCTCTAGGACTCTATGTCTATGTTACCCACACAGTCGTCCTTTAACAAGGCTGTGCTACCCACCAGATGCCTGCGGAAAGAGGATTTTTTCCGCACGCAAAGCATCATTAAATTCAAACGTTTCTCTATGCGGCTGAGTGCACAAAATTATAATTTTTTTATAACATCCGTTTCAAGACGATAAGTCTACCTCGGAACTCTCCGTGAAAGTGTTTTATTTAAGCTACTCGGTAGAAAAGATATTGTTCCCAACTCACGTGGAAAGTGCCTTTTCGGCACTCGACAGTTTGACCCTTGACCACAACTACAACTTCAGTCTCTTGCGAAAAAGTATCACTTTACACACTTTTTAGGAAAATAACTAAAAGCACTGCTTGCAGACTACACACCTATCTACTTCATCAATTTCCGTATGTTACTTTCATTTTGCTCTTTTCCTACCAGTCCTACCTCCATGGTTACTTCGTCTTGTCAATCTGAGGCACGAATAAGATTTTTTACCATATAACTTCCAAGTTAACACGACTGTCTAAATGAACTTTCTACAGAAATGATTGTTGACTATTCAAGATTCATGTCCCGTAAAAAAATAATTTCTTGCACTGCTTGTAGTCTACACCTACCTATATTTTTCTTGCACTGCTTTTGCAGACTATATCTACCTATTCGACCCATTTCGATATGTTACTTCCACTTGTCAATCTGAGACACGAAGTTTTTTCCATATAACTTGTAGTTTACATGTTTACACGACTGTCTGAATGAGATTTCTTCACAAATGATTGTTGACTATTCAAGATTTATATCCCGTCAAAAAAATTTTCGTAGTATGTTATAAAGTGCATAATTTCGTTTGAAAAATCATACTTCCTATCACGAAAGAGCTATTGACGTGAGTTAGACAAGAAAATGTTAAGAAAAGATTTGTCTTCGAAAACTCTTTAATAGGCCCATCATTGCGTCACTAATTATCTACACAGGGTGTTGAGAAATTTAGAGGAAATTGCCTCTGTACTTTCTACCTAGTATACCATCAAATTCAATTGAAGTTCCTGCAGACTCGACATCCGGTGATAATCTAGATAAAACAGGCTACCAATAAACAGCAAAATCGATGCACACCTCAAAAAGTTATTTTGAAATGAATTCGGTGAACATCTTGTTTGTTCGGCCGGTACTCATACTTGTGTCAGCTTGTGTGCTGTAAATCCAACCTGGCCAATTCTCAAATCTCAGGAGGAGTGTTACTCATATCCATATCGCTATCACTATCCATTCTTGATTATAATGATTACTAATATTCAAACCACTGTGCGGCATTAATCTCGAAAATTCATTCCTCACACGGTCAATTGTGTTTAGCCTGTTCCTGTGTTGACAAACCCTAAACTTTATTCGTTTTTGCGACGAAACAAAATGTTGTTAACAAAGAGGTAATGCCATGAAAAATACACTTCATCTTAAGTGAAAAATGTACATAGTATTATACAATCTATAATGATGTAGTCAATCCATTATTTCAATAAAATGAATTTTTTACTTTACATAACATTCTAACAAGTTTTACACATTTTACTTCCTGTTACTACCTTAATATTACCTCAATATGGCAGGACAACGTCTGCCGGGTCAGCTAGTACCTAATTCATAATAAGGCAAAACTAATTCTCCCGGTGTCATCTACACGACCATAATAGGTATATATGTTGGTCAAGTTTATGATGAAACGCCCTGTAGATTTGTTCGAATACGGAGATGACAAATTCAATAAGAGTTTACATTATTTAAATGAATAAAACTTTTCCCCATAAATCAAAATCTAAAAGAGAAATTTCTTTCTTAATTGTCAGTGGATTCTACGTGAATAAAGTGCCTGCAGAAGGTTCCAGTTTCAGATCTGTAACTTCAAAAACAAAAAAGTTATGGAAACTTTTGCTAATCATCAATACCTCAATTTTTTGCTAATAACTCAAAAACGAAAAGTATAGTAGGAGGTTACGATTTTAACCATTCTTGATGAAATTCTTTCTAATTCAAAGATACTTATACGAATGCAGTTTAAAGAAACCTTACTATACTGTATGGCCGAAAATCATAATCATCCAATTGTGGTAGGACTACCCAAAGTACTTTCCCTGATTGATAATAGAAAAACTTACGGGAGGCTACGAGGTTCAAAAACAAACACCACATTTAAACCCAAACAAAAAATTTCATTTCGTGTTTCATTGGAAACTTCCAAATGCCATTGCTGTAGGGTGCAGAGGAAAGGAGTAAAAAAAAAAACTGAGAAAAAACCTCCCCTTAGAACAGCAACAATCACATATTTATATATTATACAGGTATGTTTTTACGTAGCTACAGCTTCAAATAGCGGGAGAATATATCATGTGAAATGCAAACTTGGTGGAATAAGTTACATCTACAGCAACGAAATCCTTGTCCTTAACCGAAAATCGGGCGAGGTGAATTATTTTCAGAACATACAACTGCTCTGAATTGAGCAGTGTTCAGATTGTGAGAAAAGTTTACCCGAAGGCAGTTTAGGCACTAATACGTTGCAAAAAGACGTACGACTGCACGACATGGAAGTTTCTAAGAAATAATTTGATTTTGTACGGTTTAAAGAAATGATAACAAGGGATAGCCTTGCTCGAAATTCACAAAAATTGTATGTTTGTCCGAAACATACATGATGTGAGTCACCATTTTTAATTTTAAAATGTTTTTTATTGATTACTTGTTCATTGCCAGCCTATATTTATTTATCTATTTATTGTTGTTTCATTTTATTTCATTCAGATTGTCAGTAAAGTTTCCTATATATGTATATATTTCTATACTTTTGGATGACTATTCAAAGTTAGTGATCCTTCAGGTTCGGGATCCCTGATTTTTGATTTTTGCTTGAGTTGGCCATTCTGTATTGTTGTGTGATGTCCTTGTATTGCTCTTTCAGAGCCCCGAAGATGATTTAAATATAATCGAAACTTAGGCAGAATTTTCATCTAATTGATTTCTTTCATCCCTGACCTCAACCAATTATCAAAAATATATCAATTTGAAGGTCATTAAACTAATATTATCAATCGTTGTCAACTATCTTCTCAGCCTTTCAATAAGAACTGGAGAATAACCAGTAAGTATTAAAAGCTAAGGTCATCAAAATACGAGTCTCTGCATTGAAGAAATCTCAGAGGTGTCTGGAGCAACCTATTCACAGAACTGTAGAGAGCAGACAATTTAAGACACATGAAGTAGCAAGGAATTTCTGAAAATGTCAAAATGTATTTTATTACTTATACAAGGTGTCCGGGAAAATGTGGGAAATCTCTGGGATTCAGATAAAACATAAAAATAAGATAACAAGTTCCCATCATTTTTTTTTCCTAGAGGCCCTCCCTACGGAGATACGGTCTCCTAAATGATGCCACTGGAAATCCATTTTACTGGAACGAATTTTAAACTACCTAATATAATTTAATGAAAATTTGATATGATAAACACTAGTAAGGACCTCTTAAAATAGTGCCCTTAAATTTAAATTAGCTTGTTAAGTTTACTAGCGGCGGTCTAGGTTGAACATTTTTGATACTTACATTTTTAACAACCTGTATGATAAGGTGTTGAAAAAAACAAATTTGGATACCTTGAACATGAAGCTGAAGAAAAACTACTCTTGTTCATTAACGATAAAATGAACAGTTTTCGAAAAACAAAAAAATTAAAGAAGTAATTTTTTATTTCTATTAAAAAGAACCATGAATTCTAATTTTTTTCGTCTGCAACAAAGTGTGATACGGAAGTTATTCAAGCAACAAAAAAGTTCAAGTTTATGTTATTGAATCCGACAAAATTACAAAGATTCTCAACAATGCAGTTTTGTCAGTTTTGGTCCAGAAAGGCACCTTACCAACCTAGTCCGCCCCTGGAAAACTAAACAAGCTAATTCAAATTTAAGGGCAGTATTTTAAAAGGTCCTAATTAATGTTTATCATTTTAAATTTTGATTACATTATTATAAGCAGTTTGAAATTTATTCAAGTAATATGGATTTCCAGTGGCGTCATTTACGAGGCCGTATCCCCGTAGGGAGGGCCGCTGGGAACAGAAATTTGTCATCTTATATTTTATGTTTTATCTGAATCTGAGAGATTTCCCACATTTTCCCGAAACCCTGTATAGGCTTGAAGAGTAAAAGCTCGATGACTTCTCTTCCACGGTCACGGTTCAAGTTGAACATAATTTCAGAATGGAGCCTGCGAATGATTGCAACATAATGAATTAAATATTTATCAATGCTATCTGCCTATATTCTTATCTAATAGCTATGTATTGAAATGTTATCAGAAAACATCAAATTTAATTTTCCTATTCAAGTTCGAGGATGGGAGACATCATTCCATTTTTTCTTCATTCGAGTACTAGAGAACTATAATATTGTGCAACGCTTACTACTAAAGTTATCATACACTTATAGATTCACCCGAAGATTACATGAATAATTGTATTATTTACCTCTTGCATGATGTTTTTCTGGACATTGCTTAACAAATAATATATTGAAAGCTTTCGCAGAAAAACTTGTCTTACTATTGTATACTTGTATACTATGTATATATCACAACAGGCGCGAACCCAGAAAGGTGAGTGTGGGGGGCTCAGCTAACATCCACTAAAAGAGGAAAATGTAACAAAAACATTTATTTCTTATAACTAAAAAATTAAAAAGAACAAATAGAAAAATTTCAAATTATGTCAGAATTGACTAGTTTCTAGTTATAAAATAAAATAAAACATTGATTTATTGTAAATATAAATCTATAAAAAAGAAAAAACGAATATCAAAACGTTTACTAGTTTTTAGTTATTAAAGAAAAGCTCCAAGCGCCTTGGGCCAGCATTAGCAAATCTGGTCACAACCATTTTTGTATCAATGACTCTCTAGTAATTTATGTGCATTAGAGCTAATGTAATGAATAGGAATATTGACGAGATATATATGCTGCAGAATATTGGGCTAGGAAATTCTTTCTCGGGCTCTCAACGTCCAAGATAATTGAAAATAAAGGTTTGATGACAAGCGTATGAATGATAATTTTCCACTCGGAAGATAAGTGTCGAAGAAGTAGAGTTTCATGTTGGACATGAGGCCAATTTTAAGTTAAAAGGAAAACGGTTTAGTTTAGATAATAACTCGCCCATAAGAGCTTATATATCAATTCAATATTCGAAGATAATTGATTCGGCGTTGTAAGAATTAGCAGGCTCTTGAGTTTTAACCGGCTAATTCAATTAGTTCAGAAAAATGCAAGGTTAGCGCGTCGTGGAATAATCGGGGAAACACCCACGAGAGGTGGAGAGGAAATTTGGGTTTTTGGTCTAAGAAGGGAAATGATAAAAAGGAACCAAAAAAAGGAAGGGAGTTAGTGGGAAGTTGGTCGAAGAAAATATACGTCGGGAAGACGGAAGTAGAATCCGGGATTCTAATAGGGTAGATTTGGAAGTCCGAGAGTAGATTCGGCAGTTCGAGAAATTTAGAAGTATTTTTCGGGGTTAGGTCTCAAAAAGGGAGACGGGTACAAGCTATTCGGGGAATAGTGTAAGAGAATTAGTACCGGGTACAAGCTATTCGGGGAATAGTGTAAGAGAATTAGTACCGTGGTTAAAGTCAGTTCAGGGCGTAACATTGTTTTTATTTGTGGTATAGATCGGATATAGGATTTTGGGAATTTCGTATAGAGTCGAAACGAAGAGCGTTAATCGTTGACGACGGAAAAGTGCGGGAAGTGCGGTTGAGTGTAATATAAATATAATAAAAAATAATAATAAATATAATATAAATAAAGAATTCGCCGTAATGGACGAGGAAAGTCTGGTGATCGAATAGTTCACCAGCAACCCCAGGCGAACGACGGTCGCTGGTCGCAGAAAAAGGTAGAAGGTTCAAATTTTTGTTTGTCCAGCTCCTCTGAAATTAATTTGATTTTTGATCATATTTTTATTGCTGTTGTGCGTTTGAGAAAAGAGAATTTCAATCCAAGATTTTGTTGACGAAATTTTAATGTTTATTGCTTTGCACACTTTGCATGTGTGAAAGTAATTGAGATTTTATTTTGGTCGTCATCGACCAAATACATGCTTGTAAAGAAGTATTCAAATTTCTGCAATAGATTTATTCGTTTAATTTCACCAGAGTTTCATTTAAATTTTCTCCCCAGAAATATATAGAAAAACATCAAAGACCTGTCCTTCGCGCGACGGGCTGAATCCACCATTTTTGCCTTTAAAGGGGCCTTCAATTTTGTGCAGTTAACATCTTCAAAATAATCACCCCTGTTCAGTGGAAAGCCGCTCTTCCATTGATTCCAGATAAGGGGTGTTTTATTTCACTGGTGACAGCGGTGGGATGATGTTAGTTGATATTTCTGGGGTGGAATACTAAATTCTTTTATTTGAGAAGTGTGATTTTCAAAGTTTTTGGTTGTTCCTGGAGCGTGTTAATCTAAATCTAATATTTTGTTAGGTGTCATCGTAGAAGTGAAACGTATTGGGAGAATTGCGTTTTCAGAAATTTTTTTTGTTGGTTTATTAAGGGTTTTCGAGAGAATATATGATGTTTTGATTACATCAATGAATTTGAGGACTTTCAGATGAAGGAACTCTGAGTTATTTTATTGCTAAGGATAATTAAAGTTTTCGTCGGTTTTAGTTCATTTTAAGAGGAATTTTGTGAAAAGTGAAAGGTTTTATTTGCGAAAAGCATTGGCGTTCAATAATTTTGAAAGATTCGATTGATGGAAACCTTAAGAAGATTTAATAGTAGTTGATTAATATTGAAGATTGAAATTTAATTTTTTCGCAAGAATTTTATTGTTCGAGGGTGAATTCTTGGCTGATGGTGAAAGATATATTTTTTTTTTTCAGGATATTTTTATATTACTGTGTGTTATTGAAATTTTGAATTTGTAGTTGTTTGATGGTTTTGAAGTGAATATTTCGGAAAAAATTTTTTGTTGTTGTTGAGTATCAAATACGTAGAATTTAGAACGTAGAGTTGATTTTTTTTTTTTAACAGAAAGCGGAGTCGCAAATTAGTTTGTTTCTTTCAAAAAACTTTTGCGAAATTATGATCAATTTAGTTAACGCGAATATGGAAAATTAAGAATTTTTTTTTCTGTTGTTTTGTCAGAAGTTGAACACGGAATTAAGAGTGAAATCCTTTCAATTAAATATTTTCATTTTTCCAATTTGGACGTTAGAATATTTCGGAATTTCGGTCATTTTAATTTAATTGTTTAAAATCAAGTGAACGTCAGGATAATTTGGAATTTTAAGTCGGTTTGATTTAATTTTTCTAATTGATTTGATTTACAGAATAATTCGGAATTTAGGACAAAATAGTGTTGCAGGATTTTTTTTTTCAGGAATTGTTTATTGAATATTATTTTCTGTTGAGATATATTTTTTTTTTCAGGGCGCTATTAATTTTTCGAGATATCAGTTACGGTCAGGATATTTTTTTTTGTTATTATATTTTTTTTCCAGGACGTTTCCATTGAAGGTTTTTCTTGAATAGTGAGATTATTTGGTGTGTAGAGTTTGACTAAATCTATCGTGTGTGCGCAGCATATTTCGATTTCGAAAAAGGGAAACTTGTTTGGCGGTATGTGCTGGGGTGAGTTCACGCCATTTGAAGAATGGCGTGCTCTTGGGGTGATTGTTTCGTCCCACTGCTAGGGTCGGACTCATCAGGTAGGTTAATGAACCCTAGCAGCTACCTACGACAATCGCCGAAGCAGCGTAGTTTGTGCCTGCTATAAACGCCGGTTACGTCGAGGGTATAGAGTGTTGCGTCGCCGGTGGCGCCATCGTTTGGCGTATGCTGCACCGCAATAGACGTATAATCTACCCTGTGATCGCAACCGTCGTGCGCAGTGATGCCATCGTTTGGCTACCCTTGGTACCATCATGGTGAGATGAAGTATTCCTCTACCATGGGTACAACTACGCCGCCACAACACTCCCCCACCAGCGGCGCTGATTGGGGAAGCGATGCGATACGGTAGGCAGGGTACCGCCGTTTACGAAGATGGGAAAGGGCGTCTAGAGTAGCGTCAGAAATACCAGAGATGGGAGCGTGCATTGTGAGCGAGCTATTGTCTCAACCGGTCTGGCCTTCTGGGATACGTCGTTAAGACGGCCCTCCCTCATCACGTCGGGGTCACCACTTTGGCGGTATGTGCTGGGGTGAGTTCACGCCATTTGAAGAATGGCGTACTCTTGGGGTGATTGTTTCGTCCCACTGCTAGGGTCGGACTCATCAGGTAGGTTAATGAACCCTAGCAGCTACCTACGACAATCGCCGAAGCAGCGTAGTTTGTGCCTGCTATAAACGCCGGTTACGTCGAGGGTATAGAGTGTTGCGTCGCCGGTGGCGCCATCGTTTGGCGTATGCTGCACCGCAATAGACGTATAATCTACCCTGTGATCGCAACCGTCGTGCGCAGTGATGCCATCGTTTGGCTACCCTTGGTACCATCATGGTGAGATGAAGTATTCCTCTACCATGGGTACAACTACGCCGCCACACTTGATTTTCAATATCTTTGCGGAATTTAAAGATAGTTTTCAAATTTAATTTTTATTGAGGTTAGGTTTCGAAAATGTTGCCGGCGGCTACTGCTAGTAACACCACCCCTACTGTGGCGGCAAAAAGTTCTGTGCAACTCCCGTTCATGTATTCGTTGGGGATGATCGCGACCACTCTTGATGGGTTCACCGGTAAAGATGTAAATAGATATTTTGATAAATTAGAATTACGCGCAAAATTAGATGATTGGAGTGAGGAAGATACCCTCATCTTACTAAAACTTAAGCTTGTGGGTGATGCCTACAATTTTTTCAAATCGGATCCAACCTTCAATTCTTTAACTTATACCGATTTAAAAAATAGATTCATACAAAAATTCACTACAGATAGATTGCCGGGCTAATACCAATGGAACCTAAGTCGTTGTTTCCAAAGACAGGACGAGGATGTGTCCTCGTTTTGTACTAGATTGCGCACTATAGGGAGCTATTTGTTGATCGAGGATCTGGCCGGAGCAAAGAAAGAGGAGGAACCTGGAATACGGAAGAAGAATAAGGATTTAATTTTAAATCAATTCAAAATTGGTCTCAGGAAGGATGTCATGAATGAAACCGGAATTTTATTGTTGAAGGAAAAGGATTTGGATTTGAAAAAGGCCGAAGAATTAGTGCGGTTGCAGGAAACGAACAACAGGATGTTGCAGGGGAGGTTAGCAAATATGAGGATATCAACAGTTGACACTGTAAGAGTGTGCCAATTGTGTGAAAAGGGGGGACATTCGGCGAAGGAATGTAGAAGTACCTGGCGAAGTCAGGGAAAACCAGAGAAAAATATCGGAAGGAAGTGCTTTTCTTGCGGCCAAATGGACATTTTGCGAGGGAATGTCGGAAAAACAGGGAAATGGGGCAAAAGACACAAGGATTGTGTTATAACTGCAATCAGCAGGGACATTGGGCAAGGGAATGCACCAAGGAAAATTCATTTAAACGAAAAGAACTGAGGCAGAATTTCGGAAATGGGTCATGGAGGAGAGAGGAAGTAAGTACACCTGGTGGGCGACTTATGAGCGGGGATAGGGATACAAGGTATTCCAGCAATAGGGAAACACTTCAATTATCAGGAATTAACATTTCTACCGGCGCGATTCCGAAGCAATGGCGATCGCCGTCTAGTTTTCGATTGGAAAATTCAAAGGAGGATGGGCAAAATCCAGTTTTACAGGTCGACGGACATGTAAAGAAACTGTCTCAGGTCGAGGGAGATATACGGAAGGGTATTAACAATATTAGAATAGTGGTACCAGGTATATATGGTCGAACGTCGGGAGATATACCTAATGTTGTAAAGCTGAGGGTAAATGGTATTAGGTCAGCAAACCTAGTGTCGTTGGTAGAAATTCCGATAAGGGAAAGGGATAGCGCGGTTAAGAAGGAAATTAAGGAGAATAGCGTTGAAAGGGAAATCGCTATGGAACAGCGCGAAGAAAAGATTTCGAAGGCTAAAGTAGCAGTTGTGAATCACAGTACACAAACGAGTTTCACGGTAGGAGCTGTTGAAGGAATTCGAAATAAATTAAAAATTAGTGATCGTGATACTAGGACGAAACCGAGAGATGATAACAAGGAAGAGGGAAAAGGAGACACACAAAGGTTTAATGAAATAAGCAGTTCAAGTATATACAGTAATGAAGTGGGGTATCAAGATGAGAATAGACCCAGGGGGTCGAAGTCGACTAAACGGGTGTCATGGGACATCGATGCAGAGGAATGTCGGATGGCAAAATTTAAGTTAAGGGACCTGGTATATTTAGAAGAGGTATTTGAAAAATTGGGTAAAAATTGGTTAGGGCCGTACAGGATAATTGAAGTCTTTGATTCGGTAACCTGTAGGATACGAAAATGTGGAGGTTGGGAGGAACGAATTGTCGATGTAAATAGGCTGAAACCTTATGTCACTAAGGTTCGGCAAAAGTGTATCGAAGGAGATCTGCTAGGAAGCGACGAAAGATTTAGGGACATCTGTGAGACAGATACGGAAATGGGGAAACCTAAGAGGTTTCATCCAATGTTGGTACCACAGGGGTATCAGAGACATACACATAATTCAGACACTGAACTAGAGAGTAGTGATAATGACAAGGGAGAACCAGAAAGGATTGCAAGGAGGTCTACTCTGATAAGGCGTTCTACTAATATGTGGAGTAACCTAATTGGATAGGAGTCAGAGTACAGGTTTAGGGTAGCGACAGGAAAATATGTAAGATTGACCTGTCAGGAGAGTTGAATCGACTCCTGCCCTTTCGCAGATTCCAGGGGCTCTCACTGACCCGGAGAGCCACAACCTGAATAGGGTTCGTATTTTTTGGTTTTTTGGGTAGTGGCAGGACCTTTTGGCTGAGAGTCCTGAAAAAGGAATAATCGACCTTTCCCAGTCCACAGATTATAGGTAGAATAACAAGTAGGTCCGGTAACAATGAGTCATAGTGAGGGAACTATGACCGGTATAAAGAAGGGTTTCTTAAAATTTTTTTTGCGTCAGATGGGCGCTAGGTAATCTCCGGAGAAGCCCTAAGTCATTATATAGAAGTCAGTTTATTTTCATTCAGATTGAAATCATTTAGGTAGCGGTCTTTGCTTTATTTCTAGAATGGAAGTTTTGGGAGGAATGTTGTAAATTAGACGTATTTTGAGTTAAGCTGGACCTAAAGTCATTATGAGGGAATACATTTCATAGAAGCAATGTACTATGTGTTTCTGTTAGGACATTCATGTTGGAAGTGAAATTAACGATAAGATGGTAATTTTGATTTGCTTACTAATGATATTGAGTAATAATGAAGCACATATATCGGAAAGAGATAAATTGTCTGATGGAAATAATCCTGGTTGGAAAAGGATTATGAAGAAGCGTTGTGGTCGCCCTTCAATGTGAGCACAACGTTCTGCATGCCATTTAAGATAAGATTTGAGTTTGGCTGAAATAGTTATGATAGGTCTTTTATGATGATTGTTGTCACCATGATTGTATTGCATGCTCATGGGACATGAGTCGTCGTTATTTGTTTTTGCATGTGTTTTTGTTGTTGTTGTTATTTCTTAAAATTAGTCGATAGGTTGGTTTGGTTTTCATCCAAAACAAGTAATATTTGAAGACATCCCAGGGCAGGTTTTAAACTAGAAGGTCGATAAATCATCAGGTCATCATCAGTGGAATAACCTCTGAATGGTGGTTGACCTTAGTTACTAGGTGGCAACGACGATAGTGTACCAAAGTGCGGCTAATAGACCGTGAATTACGGCAATTTCATTCACAATGTTGAGAAACTTTAAGAACTAGAAAAGGTTTGCGCCAATAAACTAGAAAGTTCGGAAATTTTGCGTAAGAAAGAAACTGACATTCAACTTAATATATGGACTTGTGCCTACAAGGACACTCTGAACTGATCTAGTGCGGAAAATGGAACGATGCTGAGATGGTAGTTGTCATTATCAGAACGACGATGGGTCAGCTTAGAAGGAAGGTTCTTCGAGAGATGCGAATAAAAGGTATCCAGAAGATAATTCGATAAGAGACAACAGGACATAGGCTGTCCACTATTTACTTTGGCGATTCAGAAAGAGTACTGCGATTAATCCAATACATCACTCAGTAGAGAGTATTACCAAGGGCGAGTAAGTGCGAGCAAATCCGACTTCGAAAGTATGATGCCAAAAACGATTAAAAGAAGAACCATCTCCAGGGTTACGTCCATTTTACCCATAGTGATACCACACTGGACTGAAAGAAATAGCCGGTAAACGAGGTGCCAAGTAATGTGCCGCGTCAAAAATTCTGAACTGAACAGAAGAGTGTATGCTCAGATGATCATGAAATGGACACTAGCACGGGTTTAACAGTGTTGTTTCGTGTGAAGAAACTTTTTCCAGCTGAGGTAACTTTTGGTTTTTCCACCTGAAGAGTTCTTCCATATGATTCCAAGGATGTCTATGATTGAATGAAAATGTTCGCGATAGTGAATTTGAAATCCAAATAGTGGACCTAAAAGACTCCATGCTGGAGAAGTGAAGTAGCAGACGAATAATGCATTTTCCAAGAACTTGATTAATGAACTTTGCATTTTGCATGATTTTATTCCAATGATTCTGATGTTTGATTGATTTTGTTTGAGTTAAGGAGATAAGGTATTTCCATAGTTGTGAAGAAAATTTTATTACTATTATTTTATAATGCTGTTTCAGTATTTTTGCTTGTGAATTACGCTTAAATGCTTGGCACATTTAGTATAGGATGTTTGAGCTTTTTGGTTGGGAGACGATGGACTAGTGGACAAGTGAAAGTCATGATAGGAATAGGAAAAAGTTATGGCAATTAATGCCAAAACTTTTTTTAAGGGGGGAGTATTGTAATAAATAGGAATATTGACGAGATATATATGCTGCAGAATATTGGGCTAGGAAATTCTTTCTCGGGCTCTCAACGTCCAAGATAATTGAAAATAAAGGTTTGATGACAAGCGTATGAATGATAATTTTCCACTCGGAAGATAAGTGTCGAAGAAGTAGAGTTTCATGTTGGACATGAGGCCAATTTTAAGTTAAAAGGAAAACGGTTTAGTTTAGATAATAACTCGCCCATAAGAGCTTATATATCAATTCAATATTCGAAGATAATTGATTCGGCGTTGTAAGAATTAGCAGGCTCTTGAGTTTTAACCGGCTAATTCAATTAGTTCAGAAAAATGCAAGGTTAGCGCGTCGTGGAATAATCGGGGAAACACCCACGAGAGGTGGAGAGGAAATTTGGGTTTTTGGTCTAAGAAGGGAAATAATAAAAAGGAACCAAAAAAAGGAAGGGAGTTAGTGGGAAGTTGGTCGAAGAAAATATACGTCGGGAAGACGGAAGTAGAATCCGGGATTCTAATAGGGTAGATTTGGAAGTCCGAGAGTAGATTCGGCCGTTCGAGAAATTTAGAAGTATTTTTCGGAGTTAGGTCTCAAAAAGGGAGACGGGTGAAAGCTATTCGGGAAATAGTGTAAGAGAATTAGTACCGTGGTTAAAGTCAGTTCAGGGCGTAACATTGTTTTTATTTGTGGTATAGATCGGATATAGGATTTTGGGAATTTCGTATAGAGTCGAAACGAAGAGCGTTAATCGTTGACGACGGAAAAGTGCGGTTGAGTGTAAAGAATTCGCCGTACTGTGCGAGGAAAGTCTGGTGATCGAAAAGTTCACCAGCAACCCCAGGCGAACGACGGTCGCTGGTCGCAGAAAAAGGTAGAAGGTTCCAATTTTTGTTTGTCCAGAGTCCTGAAAGCTCCTCTGAAATTAATTTGATTTTTGATCATATTTTTATTGCTGTTGTGCGTTTGAGAAAAGAGAATTTCAATCCAAGATTTTGTTGACGAAATTTTAATGTTTATTGCTTTGCACACTTTGCATGTGTGAAAGTAATTGAGATTTTATTTTGGTCGTCATCGACCAAATACATGCTTGTAAAGAAGTATTCAAATTTCTGCAATAGATTTATTCGTTTAATTTCACCAGAGTTTCATTTAAATTTTCTCCCCAGAAATATATAGAAAAACATCAAAGACCTGTCCTTCGCGCGACGGGCCGAATCCACCATTTTTGCCTTTAAAGGGGCCTTCAATTTTGTGTAGTTAACATCTTCAAAATAATCACCCCTGTTCAGTGGAAAGCCGCTCTTCCATTGATTCCAGATAAGGGGTGTTTTATTTCACTAATCCATTCGAGCAGTTTTCTGCCATAGTGCTTCTGAAGGTCTCAAGTCTCCTTAAGGAAGAAAAACTGCGCTCTGTTTCTTCAGATGTTTTTGCGGGAAGTACACAAAATATTTGAAAAAATGTGTACGAATTGGGGTAAAAATCTTCGCAACATTTCTCAAGAGCTGAAAGTGCTGATGAAGGACATGATTCGGGATCATTCGGTGTTGAAGTGATCCACTTTTTTTCCATCATTTTAATTCATTGGAAAGAAGACCCTTGTCACTGTCTGGTTCATCAATACCAGATATTTCTTGCTGTATTTCACTCTCGGAAAGATTATTTAACGTTGCTGGAATAATGCACTGCAGCGAAAAAACTTTTTTGATAAGTGCGGAATATTTGGATGCCAATTCATTCACCCCGATGGCCCTAGAGAATTTTCCACCACCCACCCCGAAAGAAGGACCAGATGACAGCACGAACAAAATTCTGGCGAATTACCTTGACATTCAATAGATGGCTGTACTTGTGGCTTCATATAATAATGTCATTGGCCTTTTTCTTATTTTACTTGAACCATATTTGAAAGTTCTATGTGCTGAATGATCATAAGGGACCTTTTGCAAAGCCTTGGGGGAGAGCTAGAGCCCCAATAACCCCCCCCTGGGTACGCGCTTGTATCACAACAAGCAGTCAAGTAGAAGTGAGAGTCGTCAATAAAACTCGCAGGTTCACAATCTTCTACCACTTTTTGAATCATTTCTTATATGGCGCATTTTTACTTCGTCGTCAATGTTGATTGTTTGTTTTCTGTCGGAACATACATATAGAATAAGTATCGATTTGAATAGAATTTCTGGAAGTTACCGGTATTATCTTGCTATCGAAAATAGTTTCAACTACAAGCTTGTACAGCTCGGTAAGTTCTATGTGACCTTCATCACAAGCTTTTATTCTTAATAGATGATTTTTCTTATTCATATTTTTCACGAATATTTCGAGAAATTCATTATGGGGACGCAGTGCCACGCGCCGACCTATGTATTATTGAGTGGCAGCAATTACTCTAGTTTCTGGATTTTTCTCTAAATATTCCTACTTTCAAAATTCATTATTTTATCTTTTGGTGTTACTGCTCTTAACAGGCAGCAATCAAATACTCTACTTTGTTGCCTCTAAATGACTAATTCTTTGGCCGGGCTCGAATGCTGGAGGTGAATCCTTGTTCAACTCTGGGTGGAGATCACTATACTATATTGCAACCAAAGATTATAGAGACTCTATAATCTTTGATTGCAACAGTATCAATAGCAGCGGCGTAAGGGGTAAGGGTTATCAGCAATATGTAGTGTGAGAGGTAGTATGGGATCTTGCTGGTGGCTGCTTCGGATTCGGCTTCGGACGACACGGAGTTACGGAGAGCGGAGAGAACTCTGAAGCGCTTATTGAATATTGGAGACATTGACATTGAAATAGTTTCGGGGAAGGAAAAAAATTGGTCCGTGGAAAACCAGGCGATAGCAGTGAAACTTCTTTGGCGACATAGACTGTTAAGGCAGGAATAGATCCAATTATGTTATGGAATAAAATTATAGCACCATTCGTTGATTGCAAATATTATATTCATTCAATTTTCTACATCATGATTTTCGAAGAACGACAAAATAGATTTCTGGAAACTGAAATAGGATATGAAAACCTCCACATTTGAAACATCGAAAAACTGCATCGATCGTAATTCGTCTTTCCTTCCCTAGCATCCGTATTCATTCTCGACTTCAGTGTTAGTTTTGAGAATTCAATGAGTGGCTCCCCAGGCAGCAAGTGTACGCCATAATGACGTACCTACCTTAAAGGTCATGTCAGACGTCATATAGACCACAAAGTTGACGTCTACATGATGGTCAAATGTCAGCGTCATTATGACGTCAGTGTATGACATTATTTTGACGTCAGCGTATGGAGTTATTTTGACCTCTGAAACGGATAACGCCTTGAGAGGAAAGCAATGAATATAATAAGAATAAATTCAGATTCATACCACCCGCCGATACGAATTCGACAGGAGTTACGATCTGAATGAGCTAGCCAATATGCCATCGTCAGGTCCATCAAATAAAGTACGCTCCATCGAAGATGGAGCGTAGAAGTAGATGCTGACCATGGTTTCGGTCCCGTTTGACCTCGTCAGAGCAACATAGCTTCTTCCGTCTGTTCCGATATTCCTGAACAATACTGTCAGTATTTCAGAGACGATGCCTATTGGCCCAGTGGTTCGAGTTCTATTGTTATTCGATTGCGGGCCGGTAGACCAGCAATATAGGAACAGGCCCCTTCTCCGATGAGGTAACATTTGGAATTGACAAACCCTTATTCAATACTGGCACGCTCTTCAGAGTACTATGCAGTAACGTCACGTGAAGACGTCTTTTTAGCGTCACAACGTTCATAGTACGCTATTTTTGCGTCGATGCCGTCCACCGCCAGGAAATCACATATTGAGTACGTCATTATTGACGTTATATTGACGTCACGTGAAGACGTCTTTATAACGTCACCTTCAATGACGTTCATAGTACATCATTTTTGCGTCTATTACGTCTACCGTTAGGAAATCACCAATTGAGTATGTCATTTAGACGTACGCTTGCTGCTTTTTCTGAAGCAAAATGAACATTGTAGTCTTAAGTTGACACTTTCGACTTTTCATTATCAGATCCAATTATTGCAGCAACTTCAACGTTAATACTAAGAGATGAATTTCGAGAAGATCTGAGAAATTTCATTAGTGAAGAAAAGGCTTATCACTTTTATTCTTAAAATGCCATAGTTTATCAGCCCATGTTGAGGACTTCAAGGATATAGTTACATCTTTCTTTTGTTCTTAACTCGGAAATTTTAATTGCGTATGTCATATCAGACGATATCATGTAGAATGATGTAAATGATATCGAGAAGTTGCGATTTATAATTTTTCTGATGATGTAACTCATGTCATCACTCCTCATGTCGGTGTAACGAAGAGTCATACTCATTCACTTACTCTAAATTCCTTAGAAACTGATGAAATGTGTGCAGCTCATCACAGCATGGAAAATGGACAAACAAATTTGGCCTGTATCTAAGATTGGTGCTGGTAATGAGGCCTAGCTAAGGATGATTTGAAATGAATTAAAACCTATTACATCTAATTAGCAAATTTTATTGTTGATTGAACATCGGCTACTCTCAGATAAAAACAGAAAATGGCAAATTCTGTTGTAAAGAAGAACATAGTTGAACATTTTCGAAAACCTTGTCAGTAAGCCTTATTATACTACATTAGGATAATAAGGCTTATTAGACTTTTACATACATAAATAATCGGAATCGGCTTTTTATATTTGGTGACTGAGAAGAATATTTAATTATTATGCCTGTTTGAATCTCAAAAATAATATCAAATTTTCATTTGCAACAGCATTCAGGACACTCAAAATCGACTGCATCATCCGCTACCTAGCTAACACACTACATTCACACATCACATTTCTTATTTGATACCACTGTGAGATGTAACTCGTCATGGATATAGTGACTCTAACGAGACAGTGACGATAATTGGAAAATTTTGCAACAAAATGGTGGCACAGATATCTTTGCTTAAATCTGTGGCTCACCTCCATAGGAAGATTTTATAGGAGAGGAGAGACTTTTAGTGAATATGAAATCGAACTATTCCCTGCATGAAATTGGAAGCTCCATGGAAGAATAATGAAATACATGTTCATTTTCACTGAAGGCCTTCAATAATCTAGTATTGTATTCCTGATAGATGTTTGAAATTTTGCGAAATTTGAGTTCCCTATATAGTACGTTCAATGAAAAAAGAAATTATCTTCCACAAACCCAAAAAGATCCATGTGTATTTATATAAACTCCGTTGAGAAGAAAAACGTTTAGACTGATTGTAATTAAAGTGAGCATATTAGAATTCATTTCCATTTTCCATCATTTACATGGTGACTGGTGACTGGACAACGGCTCAAGTGAAGCTAGAGGACTTCAAACTCAATGAGAGATGGGGGTTTGAATAAGGATATTGCATCAGAGAGTCGGGTTCATTATAAAAAAAAATTGGTGAAACAGTCTATCTTCTGGAAGTAGAGTTGCAATACATAAGTTAGTAAACTCTTCAAGTCTTACTCTACATTATTTATTCATTTAAGATGTCATCTTCAGCCATTTATGAAAAAATGCTTAAACTATGAACTTCCCGTTATTAAGGCAAATTTTTCGCTGATATTTCACAAGCTTGTAACTATAGGTACGCATTTTTAATTTTGGTGGGTTTATGAGTACACAGCTGTGCTTATCCGCTAATAATTCTAATGCAGACAATCTCCAATTTTCACATTTTATACGTGATCTCCACGTGAACGAGAGTAATTTGTATTTGGAATTGGAAGAAATGTACGGAGAGAAAGAAATAGTGCATGATAAATTGTTCAGGACCTAGATTTCCATTCTATGAGGATACAAGACTAGCAACTTTTCTGAAAGGCCTGGATGACCTGCATTTACTATGGCCAACGATTCATGAAAAACCCTGTATAATCTTTATTAATTCTCAATAACACTTGGAAATGGTGAAACAGTCAAACAATAAAACGAATAACTCTTAACTACATAAAAATATCTAACTTCCTACAGGCATATCTTCCATGGCAATAGCAGCTGCATGAAAGGCAGTGCTATGCTGCGCTGCTCGAGCACAATCACCTCCAACGATTGTTTCCTTAGCCTGGTCAATTATATTTTCTAGATATATGAGTCTTTGTTCAAGAACTCTCGGTGGCACACAGTTGGGAATTCTTAGGTGTGTTTTTACATAGGTCTTGATCTTCGACCATACAATTTCAATGGGATTCAGCATGGGAGAATAAGGGCTCAGTCGCAGCAGTATTGCTGGTGTAGGGTTGACTACAGTCTCCAATCTCGAATGGCATGGAGCATTATCACAGACGATAACTAAATCTTCTAAGTGGTTTCCACTATCTTGCCACTGCTGCAATAAAGTCACCACCCATTCATTTGCTGAGTCCGCAGTGAATGAACCTCTACTTTTTTTTTTTTTTTTTTTGGTGTAGCAGGGGGAAAATCTGCAAACAGACGAACACACCCTCTCCTGAGGGGGAACAGTGTGGGGATTCTCACTCTCCGAGCTCGAGACCCACTAAAAACCCTTAACTGCTTCTTCATAGGTTCCGGGCATTTTGCCTATTAACCAGTTGACTCTTATGGTTTCTGGACTCTCACACGATCATAGTCGTGTTGATATTTGTATGCTGCCTATAGCTTTTATAGGTTAAGCTCTTCTTTGGTTACATTTAAATCCTTACCTGATCTTTGGGTCTTCGGTAGTAGGTTCTTGACCTTCTAGCTTCTTCCGTTGGATCGTAGTCGACTAATCTTCGTAGTTCCTCATTTGGATGTTGTTTGGCTTTGTCGAATATCCTTTCCGCCTTTCTCTTCATAAATTCTGTAACTGGTTCCCATTCCAAGTCCTTGTAGATTTGTTTGTTCCTAACAAACCAGGGTACGTCCATCGCCATTCTAAGGAGTTTATTCTCAGTGGCCTGTATTTTCTTGATGTGGGTCTTGGCTGCGAAGCCCCATGCCGCCGATCCATATGTGAGTTGTGGTCGCGCAATTGTTTTAATCATCGTCAACTTGATGTTCTTATTCATATGACTTCTTCTGCCTATGAGTGGATAAAGTTTACTCATTGCGGCTTTTGTTTTATCAACTGCACATTTGATGTGGTTTTTCCATGTAAGTCCTCTGTCAAGCGTCACTCCTAGGTATGTTGCTTCATTTTTCCATTCAACCTCTTCTCCATCAACTTCAAGGTTTTCTTCCATCCTCAATCTTCTCTTTTGCAGTAATATTGCTTGAGTCTTTCTTCCATTGATTTGGATTTTCCATTTGATGCACCATTTGAGTAATTCATCTATGGCTTCCTGCAGTCTCCGGTGTATGATCTCTGGGCGTCGATGTCTGAACGCTATTCCTGTGTCATCTGCGTACAATGTGAGCATATTTCTAGCATTCTTCGGGATATCATAGACGTATATTACATAAAGCAGAGGTCCAAGTACCGATCCTTGAGGCACTCCCGCTTCTAATTGTCTGATTTGAGAGGTTGCTCCATCTATTTTCACATAAAAGTTTCTATTCCTCAGATAGTTCCTTATAATCTTGCATAGCTTGGTCGAATATCCTGCTTTTTTCATCTTGTAGATTAGGCCTTCGTGCCATACTCTATCAAAAGCTCTCTCGATATCCATCAGAACTAATCCTGTGGCCTGTTTGGTCTGCATTCCTTCGGTGACGTATTCTATGAGCCGTAGTAATTGGAGTTCAGTCGAGTGTTCTCGTCGAAATCCAAACTGTTCGGGTGGAATTATCTTCAACATTTCTGTTTCCTCATTCAGCCTTTTGGCGATAACCCTCTCGACGACTTTTCCTAGTGCTGATAGTAGGCTGATTGGTCTATAATTTTGAGGAAATTTCCGTTCCTTTCCAGGCTTGTTGAAAACTATCATTTCTGCAGTTTTCCATCTCTTTGGGTAGTATTCGGTCCTCATCACTCCGTTTGTTATATTCGTCAAGGCTGCTATTCCTTTTCTAGGCAATTTCTTCAACATATAATTCGTTATCCTATCTTCTCCCGGTGCTTTCCGGTTTTTCAGTTTCATTATGATCTCTTTGATTTCTGTTGGTGAAGCCGGTTTTGGAATGATTTCGGTTTTCGGTGGTTCCATCATCAGTTCTTCGTTTGCCTCCACTTCTTCTTCTAGATCTTCATTGTCATCATCATTTCTGTAATTTATTCTGGCTTCTCTCTCAATTGTGTCGGCAAGTGCTTCGGCTTTTTCAAGTCTCGTATATACCATTCCGTTTGCTCCATGCAGTGGAGGTATAACTGTCTGTTCTCGTCGTAAGCGTTTTTGCATTTTCCAAGCCGAGTGATCTATTGTATTCAGTTCCCTTAATCTCTGGTTCCATCTGTTATTACGCAGTTCTGTTAAAGCATTTTTCAATATTTGACTATGCTTATTCAGTTTCTTCTTGTCTTCTTCTCTTTTTGTTGTTCTGTAGATTTTCCTGAGTCTTCTGTTCTTTTTTATAAGTTCCTTTATATCCCTTGGCGTATCTCCGTGTGAATGTTTCGGAATTGGTTTCCTTATTCTCTTGGTGCTTTCTTCATAGGCTTCTTTTATATGATTTTCCAATTTTTCAACTGCTTCATCTAATTCATCCTGGGTGTTTATTTGGGGAATTTCCCTGATTTTCTCCTGAAGTAAATTCTTATATTTCTCCCAGTCTGTGCGATCCTTGGTTTGTGTCTCTTCTTCGTTTCTTGGGCCATGTCCCACTATGAATTCTATGGGATTGTGGTCTGAAGTTCCGTCTTCTATTGTATCTATGCTGATTTCTTCAGTGATGTCTTTCATTACGACAATGTCCAGTACATCGGGTAGTCCATTTACTCTTGGTATGTAGGTCGGTATATCAGGTCCTATCACAACTGCATTAAGTTTTTCAGCATAAATCTTCAGTCTTCTCCCATTGGTATTTTCCACCCTACTGTTCCATTCCTGCGATTTGCAGTTAAGATCACCAATTATGATTTTCGGGTGTCTTCCTACTAGTAGCATTTTTAGATCCTCTTCCAGCATGTCCTTATCCGGTGATTTATAAGTCGAAATAATCTTCACTTGTCCTCGATTGGTATTCACAATAATCGATATTGCTTCTACTTCTTGACCATTGAATATTTGGTCGAAATGGTGATCCATATTCCTTCTAGCCAGTATAGCAACGCCACCTGTGCTGTTAGGTCTATCATTTCTGTAGATATCGTAATTGGGAAATGCTATCCGAACGTTGGGGTTAAGTCTTGTTTCTTGGAGAGCTATGACATCCGGTTTCTTCTCTTCAATCAGTTCTTCGAATTCTGGTCTGCGGGCTCTCAATCCTTCGACGTTCCAAGAGACGATTATGAGATTGTTCTTTATCGTCGTATCAGCCATTAAATATTCTTAATAATTTGCTGCATCTTCTTTTCAATCTCTTTCTCCAGATTCTGCATCATCGTGCTGAGGAGGTTTTTCGTGAACTTATCCAGTTCCTCAGTGATTCCAGAAATTCCTTTTCTGGTTTCGGCTTTTTTGACGGTTTTTGCCTTTTCCGTCTTTTTCTCTGGTTTCTTCGTCTCTTTGACTGCTTTGGTTGCAGTTTCCTGGGGTTTCTTCACTTCCGAAGAGTTTTGGGATGGCCTCGGTGTATTTTGTGTTGGCCTCGAGCTGGTCTGGTTCGATCTTGGCGATCTCTTGGTCTTTTTAGTGACCAATTTCCATTCGCTACATCCCTTGTAGCTGGCTGGATGTCCTTGCTCTCCGCAGAGAACACAAGAGGCATTTCGCTCCTCGTTCTCCCTGGTAAGCGTACACTCCTTGGAGCTGTGATTACCGGAGCATTTCACGCACCTCCATGGAAAAGTGCACTTACTTTGGGCATGTCCATATCGCTGACAGCGGTAACATTGTCCAGGCCCAATCGTCCTTCTCTTAGGTTCAACAACACAGTTCATGTTGTAGAGCCTTTTCACCTCGAAGATATCCTTATTCTGGGTTTTAACCAGCAATAAGGGCATCGGCTGTTTTGTTTTATTTGAGGTCATCCTTATGACCTCAGCATCGACGATCCCTTGATCCTTGAGGTCGTCAAGGATCGTCGGGATATCTGCATCCAGCGGTAGGTATCTCACTACCGCGTATATTTTCTTTTCTTCCTCCCGTTGAAGAGTGTAAAACTCCCTATTTATTTTATGAAGGAAGTCCGTCATCCTTCTATGATCATCGGCGCTTTGTGGGACGATTCTTATACCGTCCTTTACTGTCGTCGCTCTTTGGTATTCAATACCGTTTCGCATTAACGCGTTCGAAATTGAAGTCCATTCGGACGTACCTCTCAGGGTCACAGGGGGGATTTTTTCTTTTCTCTCCACTGGAGTGGTTTTCTCTTGGTCTGGGGTTTCCAAGACTCTTTTCTTGTTTGTATCTTCATTTGACGAGGAGCTATCCTTTCTCACTCTTTTGGCGGGTGGGGAAATTTTGGTTTGAGGGGTTTTGACCACCTCCATCTTCTGTTTTTGAACCGGTAAGTTCACTTCTTGGACATTTTTCAAAATAATGTTCTTCTTGAGTGCTTTGGAGTAACTTTCCTTATTTCCCTCCTGCAACTCGAGCCTCTCCCTGAGATTTTTAATCTCAGCAACTAAGCTAGATACGCATCTATCTAACTCATTCACCCTCGCTTTCAAACTTGCGTTCTCCTCTCTCAAAATATCGTGTTCGGACACGACATTAGCGATTTCTGGCGCGTCTTCTTCCATTACGGAATCGCAGTCCGAATGGTCAGACATTTTAGAATCTAATTAATAATTACTTTGCTACTCAAAGAGATTGGAAATAAAATTTTTCAAGACAAAAGAAAAATGGCTAAGTTATATATTTTCTATACTATGAGAAAAATAAATCGACTCACCAGTGATATCCGTGGAACCAGCGATCTTGGAGGTGATCTGGACTCTACACTGAACACACTGAATTTGAACGAATTTCCGCTCTATAACGCATACACTTATAGAACTTACAAAAAACTTCGGAAGTTTCGTAGACGGAATCAAAAATTCCGTAGCTTCGCTAGTGTCAACTTTCACTTCGACTTTCTCTTTTACAACACGAGAAATGACGTATCGCACTGCATCGCTAGTGTACACTTTCACTTCGACTTTCTCTTTTACAACACGAGAGATGACGTATCGCACTGGTATCATTCAACACATCTACCTGCTTCAATGTCTCGAGGTGAACTGAATGAAAATGAACCTCTACGTTTCTCCATGGCAACTATACCAGCAGCAGACATTGCCCCAATCAAATGGACATTTGGGCCCCTTGACGCTGGAAGATATTGAATCGCTCTTGTACCAGCTCGGGACCGTCCTCTTGATCTTCTACAGAACAAATTGAAATTGGTTTCGTCCATCCACACAACTAGTTTTCCTTGCTGGATATATGAATTCAAAGACTGTACATATTCAGCCCGTCTCCTCTTATTTTCTATTACATTCATGTTTGTCACCTCATAATGAACTTGTTTGAGAGTGAAAAGCTTTCCCTCTAAATAATTGCCGATTGTTGATGTACAAACATCTTTTTGAAAATGTTGCATTATTTTGGTTTTCATTTGTTTGAGGGTTATGGAAGAATCTTCCTCTACCCATAGAATGATTGTGTTAATTTCTTCCTCAGTGAGTTTTGTAGGTTTTATTCCACCTTTTTTCCTCATGTCAACGCGTCCAGAACGAATCCAATGATATGCCGTCTTGTATTCCACGCCCAATGTTTTCGTTAAACTCACCCAGTCTTCGCCTTTATTAGCACAATTTACAATTCTTTGACGGTCTTCTCGTGTATTTTTTTTATAATTTTTCCTTTGGATATTATCAAAATTTATCACTGATGTACGGCAAATAGGGCAAGTTGTATTGATCGGTAGAAAACACTTTTGGTGCAAATAATGTTGGCACGGATGCAATTTTATAACTGCTTTTCTCAACATGGGAATAAGACATATTGCACAGTGGTCTTTCAAATTCATTATTGAAAATTGAAAACTTAGGTGATCGTGACTTAATCTGACTTTTTCTCAAAATCACCTGACATCTACATAAGTCATCCTTTTTTACATCTCTATGTACTTTCTGAATCATAAATGACCGTTTCTGAAATACATATACTTCAATCTGAATTACAATTGACGATTTCTGAAATTCAATTGACTAATCTGAATTACATTTGATGTTTTCTGAAATTGAATTGACTAATCTGAAATACAATTGACGCTTTCTGAAATTGAATTGACTAATCTGAAATACAATTGACGCTTTGTGAAATCGAATTGACTAATCTGAAATACAGTTGACGATTTCTGAAATACACTTGGAAAAGGTGTAGAGTTTTATTCTCCAGGCTGATATCTGTTTGAAGGCTTTGTGGCGGACTTACCAGGATTTTGGTTTTGTCGATATTGAGTATTAGACCTAAAGCTTCGTTTATATGTTTATAGGTGTCCAACATTATCTGTAGATCCTCTGAGTTGCTAGCAATAAGTGCGCAGTCTTCTGCATATTGAAGTTCCGTGATATTCTCTGTACGGGTTTCTGCTCTGAGGCGCTTCAGGCTAAAGAGGCCTCCATCCAAACTGAATCTTATTCCAACACCTCTTACAGGCATACTCATGTCAGCAATTATCAAGACAGCTATGGCGAAAATATTGAGCAGTAAAGGCGCTAACACGCAGCCTTGTTTTATTCCAGAGTTAGTTGGGAAATGGTCGGTTGTAGAGCCATTATGCTGTATTCTAGCGGTGTTGTTGGTATGGAGGCTTTTATACATTGCTAAGAATTTTTCGGGTACTCCAAGGCGTCTCATGATTTTTTAATAGCGCTCTTCGATTCACCGAGTCCAAGGCCTTACTTAAATCCATATAGGCTGTATAGATCCTTGATTGTTGTTCACGGGCCTTCTCTTGAAGCTGTCGCAATGTGAAAATTAGGTCCACCGTACCTCGATTCGGTCTAAAGCCGCACTGGGAATCAGGTGATCAGCTTTTCCAAGAGTATGGAATCAGACGATTAGCCATAATCTTCGAGAGAATTTTACCGGGCACACTAAGCAACGATATGCCCCTTTGCCTTTGTTCTTATAGAGGTTGATAACTAGAGCGTCGCTGAAGTCTTGTGGCACATCTCCTTGTTCCCAGATCTTGCGGAATAGTGTTAGGAGACTATTGACAATGTCTTCATCCAGGGCTTTGAATATCCCCGCTGGAACGCCGTCTAGACCAGTTGACTCATCATTTTTCATATTTTTCATCGCAGTTATGATTTCCGACATTGAAATTTCGTCATCAAGCGATGACATCGAACTAAACGCGGGGAGCCGGTCTAAAATGGATAAATCCTCGTCGATATTTTGATTCAAGACCTGTGAGTTATGCTCTTTCCATCTTTTGAGAATTTTTCTATCATCAGTTAGGATAGCTCCATGAGCATCTCTTATAGAAAAGTTAGCTTTTCTGCTTGGACCATAAACGATTTTAATAGCTTCGAAAAACTCCTGTAGTAATGGTTATCGACGTAAGCTTGTATTTCCCTAGCTTTTTCCTTCTACCAGCTATCCTTGACTTTTCTTATTTCTTGACGAACCTCGCGTTCAACGTTTATTAGAATATTTTGGGCTGCAACATCGCCAGGCTTGTTAATTGCTGTTTTCATCGCTGTGTGTTTTGCCTCAAAAAGTGGTGCGATATGAGTTTGGCTGTCGACGAACCAGTCTGGGGATTTTCGGGAGCATTCTGTGCCTAGTATTTCTTTCGCTGTAAGATAGGATTTGAAGCGGAGCCAATGACACTCAATGTCGTCGTTATAATCCGGTGGTGTAAGGCTATCTTTGACGGCAGCTGTGAATTTTTCGTTTGTAGAAGGGTTTTGTAGTTTTGAGATTTGAAGGCGCTCTCTTAGTAACTTTGGCTTGCGTTGGTATTTTAGGAGCATTGAGATCTTCGTTCTTGAGATCACCAGCCTATAATCAGTCCATCATTCCTGATCTGTTCTTCGATTAGTGACCAACACATCTTTGAGATCTTTTCTTCTCACGCTTCAAGGAGTCTATATTTTCGCAGATTTTTGGACAAGAAACTTCTTTGGTCTTGGAGAATCAGAGTGTCGCCATTCCATCGATTGTTCCTTTGTTTCTGGATCACAGAAATGTACCCAAGTCTCATCCATAGTAACAATTCGGTTTAAGAATCATCGTTTTCAAATCGAGCACAGATCTAACGCGATGCTTCTACCCTTGCATGCTTTTGGTCAACATTCAAACATTTGGGGATCCATTTTGTAGCAATTTTTCCTATGTCCAAATTGACGTGATCTATATGATGAACGCGTTCGTATGAAATATTCAGTGCTTCCGTTATAGCCTAATTCAACGGTCTGATAAAATCATGTCATGAACTGCACCGATATTTTAGGGGACTGACACAGAAACTGCCCTTCCCGATCGGTCATCATCTTCAATGGAAAATTTACCTCTTTTGAAGTTTGCAGTCCAATTTTTCACGGTCGCATACGAATGACATTGATCACCAGGGTATTAAGCATATCTTCGTAAATCTGCTTACCCCATAACTCTTTTAAATACAGGTACCTGATGATGGCTCGATACTCCAATTTTTGATTTTCACAATTTCGGTGTACATCTTTCTTTTAATTTATTGCGTAACTCTGGTTTACTTTTTTCACCTCAAAATTCACACTGACTCTTCTAATGAGTTACGCTATATTTTTTATGCAAGGAACTGGCCTAGGCTAACTAGATATCAATACATCCTCGATTCTCGTTCTGCGTTGGATTTTTCGATCATATTCATTTTCCTTAATATTTCCTACAATTTATTCATATGTTCTATTCTTTTGAATACTCAGCGTATACTAAATTTCTGATTCTTTTCACGAATTTTTCCTTGACTATCATAATTTCATACGAAACTAAATTGATTTTATATGCAAGATCATATTTTCTCAAAAAAAAATATATTTCCTCCTTTTGAGGAATGTTCGAAGTACAATGCTATCCTATTAAAGGAACCGTAATCATTGACACATTCTTCATTTTCCAAGCCATTCCGATAAATCTTCTAATGCGTGAAGACCTTTGAAATGACTAGGCATTTTGCGTTTGATTGCTAAATATGATAGGTACCCGGCAAATTGGTGTTGTTCATCCTCATAGGCTGTATAAATACTCGGAGGCAGTTGCATTCTCGAGTTTGTTCCGAAGTTAGTCGAACTGGAGGTGTTTGGATTTTATAGTGTTGAGAGAAGAAACATCAGAAATGACTATTGACTTCTATTATACTCCAGCTTCGGCCCCATGCAGATCTGTGCTTCTTACAGCCAAAGCGTTGGGACTTGAATTGAAACTGAAAGAGTTGGATCTTTTGAAAGGGGAGACCAAATCACCTGAGTTTATAAAGGTTGGTTATATATTTTTCCGAGGAAAACGGTCGACAGAATATTTTTGTTGATCCAAAGAGATTTCTCTATTTGAATTTGTGATCTGAATCGCTATGTGTATCCTTATTATTTGAGGCTTTTTTGGCTCAATTTTTTATTTGGATAGTCGTTTCATGGATTCATTTCTTATTATTCTTATGTTCCGATACTGATATGAAGTTATTATAGTACATTATTGTAAACGTGACATTGTAAACGAGAAGACATAGGTTTATTTTTTCATTTCGAAAAATTCTTCAGATGAAATTGCTTATTCAGTATTCGATCTCAAAAACTATAAACGAGTTCATAATATTCATATGCTGACAATCATAGATTCATGGATTTATCAAGAGATGTGAAATGGATCCGAAAAAAATCCTAGGTATGGGACCATGGTTCTACACTTATTAAAATATTTTTTGAATAATCTTGAAACCATTCGCGGATTCTCCATAGACCACAATAGCAGCCAAGTGCTTCAAAACTTCTGGCGATGAGTTTTTCCAAAATTTTCTATATGAAGATTATCGTTGATGCCTCAATCAATTGATGAAGCTAAAGTTGGATCAATTAAATTTCGAAGCATAACAGGATTAAGCAAGAAAAAATTAGAACATGAGCGCCATTTGAATTGCTTCCTGTCTTAGGTCTCAGTTCTTAGCTACTATTAACCAGCGTGTTATTTTAATTTATCAATATGTTAATTTGTAGCAACTGAAGGTTTTTTCTCGGGGGTTTGTTTACGACCTGCCAGGCAGAATTGGATTTTGCGAGTTTAAGGAATTCCTAGGAAGGTGCATATATAGGTATACTCATTATATATCATAACCTCAATTATACATGTCATAATTGCCAGGAGAATAAATCTATGGTATAACAGTGGTTTCAACATTATCCCCCTGATTAAACAAGCAAATTGTGGTGTAGATTAGACATAGAGACGAGCAAGAATAATAAGGACACACAATTTTTGGTATCTTAATTGATATTCTGTAACAGTGGCACAGTGTTCCATATCTATATCCAGGAAACATATAGGAATCTATTTTCCTATATTGTTACTAATCGACGGGGCTCCACAAAGTAGAAATATTGTTGCCACACAGGGTGTTAAATTTTTCGAGAGAGCGGGAAAAACTCAGTTTTTAAATAACAACCTGCATATTCCATCACTCGTGAAGAAATTGTGAGTTGAATGTCGTGATAAAAACTTCAAATTTTCTGCATAAACTCTTGTCTAATCTAGCCGACAAGATGAGAAGTACCTATCGTCTCGAGTTTCGTGAGTAAGTCTCGGAAAGTCTTTTTGGCGTCGTTCGCAGCAATTTTCCTGAGCAGAATATTTATATCTGCTCATCATACCACATGCCCTATTTGATCTAGATATTTAAAATCTCACCTGAAATTTTCTTAAACACCTCATCGGGAATTTCAACTGAAATTTGATCAACAATTCTAGTGCTTCCGGGTACTGGCGGTATTTTTGAATGTTTGTTGAAACAGCGCTATAATTAAAACCATGTTAACGTAGGAAATTTTTTTGTTCTTAATTACGCTATATTTTGAAAACAAATGAAAATCGTATAAGAACATATTTATGGATTTTTTCAAATTATTTTTACGTGTATAATACACACCTGGAGTTGTTATTTTCAACCCCTAATGATAAAGTTATGAGATCTAAAAAAATATAAGTAACATCTATTTAGCGCTTCAAATTATTTATAGTTTTATGACTCAGTGTTTTTAAGAACCCGTAAAAAAAATTAAAAACTGTCAACACCCTGTAGATATATAGCACTGAGTATCAAAATAATACTTCATAATATTATTTGGACAATCATTATTGGGAATGAGCTGAAAGTGATCACATTTCTTTGTTTTAGTTCTCATATTTCAGATGTTGGGAAAGAAAGCCCAAAAACTTCTCGAATAAAAATGTCTTTAGTTGGGTGTATTTGATGGTGGTTTGCTCACCGAAAATTAAAATTTCTTCCGTATAACATTGGTACACTTCTCATAAAATGGATTTTCGTTTCCTATCCAATATCAGAATATTTATACCATGAACTTATAGCTCCTTCTCAATTTGAATTTGATTGAATGATTTTGCAGATAAATCCACAACATACGGTGCCTACCATTGTTGACGATGGATTTGTACTCTCAGAAAGCCGAGCGATAATAACATATCTGGCCTCAAAATATGGAAAGGATGATAGTCTTTATCCGAAGGATCTTAAGAAACGAGCTGTTGTAGATCAGAGGCTGTATTTTGATGCTGGATCATTGTATCAAAAATATGCTGATTACTACGTGAGTTTTTCATTACCCACTGAGCAGGAATCAGTGCCATTCCACAAAAGATTGATCGTATCAAAATTAGATGGATCCATTGCACCCACATTGCTCAATTCCATGCCTAGAATAGTTCTATCTCTGATATAATCATCCGAGAAAATACAATGATATTTGCTTCAAGATTTATTGACATGTAGGGTGGCTGTGGAAAATCGAATTTGAGTTGGTGATAGCCTATAGAGTAAGATTTTGAGTTGCGGGTTTCGGGTTGATACAGGGAATAAACTCTGATCCGTAGCCTACTAGTAGGCATATGAATACTGATAGAACATATTTTAAGTTTTTGAATGTTGTTTATGTTCTTGATTTGATCGAAATTGTACAACTAATTAAGGAAAATATTAGGGAAATTGAGTATTGTTTTATTTATATTGTTTATTTTGTAAAAACGCCAACCTTCTCAGTATTTAATAATTTTATCAATTTTGAATGCTGATTTGTTCGCTCTGAAATTTGAGTGTTTCTTCAATTGGAATACTTTTCTAGGTTATATTATTATTATCTTATTTCTACGATTGATACTACATAAATTATAGGTTATCTTTTGTAACCAGAGGTATCGAGCTGCGCCTGCTCCGATGTCAATGATTCTTGAAGCGAGAAGCTCCAAAATTATTTTTGAAGGTTCGTGAAAATTAGTGCCTGATATACAGCAATGATTTTGTTTTTTTTTTTCATTCGTGAGTGATACAGTCCCCACAAGTCATCGTATACGTAGTTCACAACTATGTAGGTATCTACTGTTCTTCAATTAGATCAGTAGGTATGTTTTTGAATATTGGGAAAAAATTAAGGGTGAGGTATAGCTCTGAAACTATCGTCAGTTTTCTGGCTACTAACGAATATGGCTTATTCTGCTCCTCCAACTCAGGCCCGGATCTAGGGGGGGGCAAGCGGGGCGCTTGCCCCGGGCGTCAGCTTAAGGGGGCGCCAAAATCAACCAGAGGTTAAAAAAAATTAATTTCCTAGTGCTAAAATCGAAACTGTAGAATGGAATCATGATAAACCATCATTATGCCAGAAAACTTCAAAATCAATGAGGGATCAAATAACTGTAAATGTAGTCATCTAGGAATGATCGCCACACTTGGGTGAAATAGGTTAAAAGATAGGATATGTCTGTCTACAATGTGTCGCAAGCACAGAGCCAGTAATTTCTTTGCCTGGGGAATTACCGACTAATCCCCATTTCATCTGGAACTGAGGGCCAAAATTTCCGATTTTTTTATATAACTTAAAAACTAATCCTTTCAGCAAAATTCTGTTTGCATATTCGTAATCTACGCCCTCGATTTAGTAAATACAGCAATATTGATGGAAATCGCACAGATCGAAATTTTTTTAAATTTTCCATACTGTATGGATTTTAAAAAAAATATTTTTGGTCTCCGATCAAAACCAAATTCTCACTGTACACTAATACGAGGGCGTAGAACACGAATATGCAAACGGATATTTTTTAAAATTAAGTTTTTAAGTTATGATCGATTGAATATCGGAAATTTTGGACCTACGCGGAAAAAATTATAAAATTTAAACTGTTAGCGGTATATGAATGAAGTGTGGTTTTTTTCCATTTGCAGAGAACCAATCTAGCACAAAAAAATTAGCATATGACTAGTGCTTTTTTTCTGGCTGCTACACCTCCTCAAAGTTCTTCGAAATTTTGCACTAAAAGTGATTTATTTCTCAAAATACTGATCCTACAAAAAATCAAATTGCATATTCGTGATTTACGACCTCGAATTAATAAGTAAAATGACCCGGGTCGATGAAAAATTTTCGTTCGGAATAATTTCGTTCGTAAAGCGCGGGTAAAAACGATAGGTGAGCGAGGGTTGCAAACGACATTCTTGTAAAAACAAACTTTTTTATTTTTCGAACGATTTCAACCCGAGTCATTTTTTTCACTAATTTGTGGTCGAAAATTACGAATAAGCAATTAGATTTTTCCTAAGATGAGTACTTTGGGAAAAAAATAAATTTTAATGAAACAATGGGAAAAAATGATTGATTTTTTTCCTAAAGTACTCATTTTCGGAAAAATCTAATTGCATATTCGTAATCAACGACCTCGAATTAGTGAAAAAAATAACACCGGTTGAAATCGCGATGACGAATATGCAATTATATGTTTCCTAAGAACCTTAGAGGGGGGGGGGGGGCGCCATCATGAATTTTTGTCCCGGTCAGAAAAAATCGTAGATCCGGGCCTGCTCCAACTACACTGAAATTTTCAAGTTCCTTTCTTTCGTTTCGGATGTAAAAAGGTGTTTCATTCGTGTTTCATTCGGTGTTCGCGAATAGCTGACCAGATGGACGGACAGAGTATAATTTGATCACGAATCTCCTATCAATGAGTCCAACCAATTTCTCGAGGCCCTATTTCGCAGAAAATCATAAAATTACACATCTTTGGGATGAATACCGATTCTCTTAACAATAGAAACAAGCGCGAAGAAATGTAACATTATTTGCGGCCATATTGAGCACTAACTCGGAAAATTACAGATATTTGAACAAAATGATAATCATATTTTTCCTAGGAATCAGCAAGCAAAACAAAATGCAATCATTGGTCTAAATTATCCTGGAATTCAGGATTCGTGAAAATACAACTGCAAGTTTTTATTATATCTGTTCAGATGAGATACACAGCATATTCCTTCTCGGAAGGCTTATTTCATAATAATTTGGATTGAGGTTTCAAGGTTATAAAATAATTTCCGGTTAAATCTCCTACTATGAGTGGATGGGTTCAGATTGTTTTGACCATCAACGGCATCAACCGAGTCAAGGTTAAAATAGAAGGGTTAGCAGGTATCTGGGAATTGATCATTATGTGAAATTTAAGATCTGTCGAAAGAGAGACGGTGTTGCATCGTTTTTTGAAAAACTGCATCTAAAAAAAAATAAATTATGTATATATAATTTTTGTAATGCTTGATGAATTCTCGATGAAGAAATATTTGGAAGAAAATTTTTCTCTTTCATCGTTATTAGATATATTTGAGGATCCTTAGGATGCAAGGATTTTTTAAGTCAACGGTAATAGGTACTACCCGATTTGAGTGATATTCGAAGGTGTAAAACGAACCAAACAATCCCCTTACAATTTATGTAATACATTATCAATTCGTAAACTCAGATAATGAATTATAATTTTAAACCGGCAGCAGGTTGAACAGTATATTTCTTTCCTTGTTTATAACTCAACTTACAATTGTTTCAGATAACCGTTTTTCTAAAGGCGCATTTATATCAAACGAGCATTATTCGCGAACACTGTTTGCAAACAGTAGTTCGGGCGGTGTAAACAGTCATCGGCGCCGAACAGAGTTCGCAAACCCTGTTTTTGAACGTTTCAGAGAGCTCGAGCTCATTTCGCCACATGCCGGTAAAGTAATGTTTCATTATAAGGCACTGTTTGCGAACAATGCACGCAATATGCACAGGCGGTGTAAACACTCATCGAAGCCGAATAAAGTTTACGAATCCTGTTTCAAAACGTTTTAAAATGCTCGATCCCGTTCCGTCTCATGTCGGTAAACCGACGAATCATCAAAGGGATTCGGATTTCCTTGCACTTCTGGCGTCATATCATCGAAAACACCTGTGGACCGTGATAAGTTATTGGGTCTTGGTATTTAATTTATTTTGAATTGTGGTGAGATCTCTCGAATCGTGATTTCATACTTAATCAATTCATTTGAAATGGAGTCCATTTACGATGGCTTCACAGACAGACGGTAATAATTTTCGATATTGATGGTTTTGAAATTCGGTAAAGGTACACATGACACTCCCATAAGAATCTCCTGTAGCCAAAAATCGAAGTGTTAGTGCCAGTCTAACCGACGCTGGAATGCTCTCACGATAATTGGTGTCTTTCTTGACACTTTTTCCTCAAATTTGGCGAGTAATATATTAAAGTCCGATAGTGACATGCGGCAGAAATTTCCAAAAAGTTCAGTTTCGTCTGCTCTCAAGTCATCTAGCAGCTCTGGGTATAACTTCTTCCTTTCAGAAAGGAATTGTACCCAGGTTGTTCGTCTCTTCCTTTGGCGTAGTTCTTTCATTCGAGAGGGTATTACTATCAGAGACTCTGATTACTATAGATTCAGTAGAAATTGCAATTTTAGATAATGAGGGCGTCATGTCGGTGCACTTTAGAGAGACCTCGTTGAATTATCAAAAACAACTGCTCGTTCGGACAGGCGCGGGCTGTGTTAACACCTACCATTCTGAGTTTCCTAACGTTTGAAAACATTTCAAAACGTTTTGAAACGTTCGAAAACAGTTCTCGTTTGGTATAAATGCACCTTAACGCGAATATAGACCAGTCGTCATTTCAAAACAATTGGAAAATGACTAAGGGTTATAGACAAAAAATATACTTTATACAGCAATACACTATCGGGCTCTATGGACCCGTTTATTACTTGTATATGCAGTTTTGAGTTTCTTGTCAGTCCTCTTATTTATTGAACCCGAACATCTATTCTAGAGCCCTTAGGACGGTTTTGAAGAAATCGAAGTAGTTTATATACTTAAATATTAAGAGATCCCGAGGGATTCAAGGGAAGAATTGGCTGTTTTCCTAAATTTCAGAATACGTATCAATCGTATCATTGAAATCCTCAAAAATCAAATATATTTTTATTTTAACATAAATATTGTGTTTCGTCTGTACTTCTGTAATTAATTATGGAAATTTCGATGTCAGAAATGTTCTCTCTCAAACATTTTGAGTCACTTTTACAATCCGGCTACCGGCAATGCTCATTGAGTCCATAATTGTCATCAAAGTTTTCTGCTCATGGACTTTATAATTCTTGATTATGTTGAAAAAATTTGACAAGAAACACAGAAAATTTCATAGTTTTCAGAAATATGTGAAATTATATTGGCGAGTCCAAAAATCTAAACGCTATGGGGTGGAAAAATATTGCTCTGAGAAAAAAATTATCGAAAACAAGTAAAGGCGCCTAAAAAATATTTAAAAACCTACTAGTGGCAAAATGTCGAATTAACTGAACGAGCATGTTTGCAGCGTCCTCAACGATAGTTGGAATTGCGATGATCTTGTCAACTTTAAAAATAACTAGACTCTAGTGAAGGCCTCACAAAATTTTTCCTTAAATAATTTTCCATTTTGAAGTTTTCGGAAAGCTGCCAATAAGATGTCTAAAAACATGGTGTATGCACTCATCAATTTTTGAATGGAATGACGTTAGACTAAGCCTACTTGCACACACACCGATTTTGGACGGCCGATTTTATATCGGTCGTCCAAATTCCAATAGTGAACCACGTGTGGGAACGGGACCTTGCACATACGCCGACCACTGATCGGTGACGGTAAAATGCCGGTGAGAAACCGTCCAATACCGGCAATATCGAGATGTACTGGCGTACGTGACTAATAATTACACGTTTGTACAAGCACCGATTGTTTACCATTGAACTCAAGATGGAGTTCTTTCTTGAGTTCAATGTTTTTTACCGACCATTTCAGTCGACTTTAGTTGGCCGATTGTTTGGACGGTAAAAATCCGGTGAGTGTGCAAGCAACTACTACCGATAAAATGTCGGCCGATTTTATACCGGCCGTCCAAAAATCGGTGTGTGTGCAACTAGGCCAAATCGAAAATAAGAGATTCGTTTCGTGGCGGCGCCACCATGTTCTATCCTTGTTCTTTGAAAGAAAATGTAATGATACTCTCTCGCTTTATTTTGTTCTGCGTTTATATCGATCACAGATTACAGTCATCTCTGTGTTCCTGATACATCAAAGAATCCAAAAAAAAATGAACCGGACTATTTTCTCAGCTGTTAACGAATATTTCTGAATTACACTTGAATTTTCATTGTAAAAACGAAACTGCACATATTTCAACACTATCGATGGATTCGAAGGAGTACTTACTACTTTCCTTCAAGATAATATTTGTTTGACAAATTGTATTCGTGAGGAAGGTAATACAATATGATTTCAATAAAACACAGTTGTTTGACGAAATATTCAATATATTCAATTGACAGAAACGCAATTTTCACTATACTTGTGAAGAATATATTTGAAGAACAGACTCGAACAGATTAATGTATTTCTGTTTCTCAATTCATGCTCACAATTCACATCAACAGTTGATAGCGCTGAGTTGAGTGGACGTACTTCCGAGTTGTCTTCAGAGTTTTCAGAATTGATGGTGTTTTATATAATATTTATCTAGTGGAAATATACAAGTGAATATTTCTGATACGGTGGATGATTTTATCCGGAAGGAAGTCTTTTTGTTCATTGAGAACTTCGATGAAAAAAGTTGGTATATTCATTTCTGTAAATATTCAAGCGATCACATCGGAGCATCTGTTCGTTCACGAATCAAAAGTATAAGGAGTAACACACACGTCAAGGTATCAACACGCAAGAAGAATAATGGTTGAGGAAGAACTGTCTGAACTTATTAAAAATGAGTTTGCTAATCAAATGGTTACAATAAAAGAAGAGCTGAAGAAAGTAAGAGAAGAAATAAAGCAATTAGGTGAGTCTACGACGATTCGAATAAACGCTTATGAGGAACGAATCGCCCGAATTGAAGATGATGTTCTGGAGATGAAGCGAAGGTCCTTGAAAAATAACATCGTCATTTTTGGGCTTGAACTCGATTCTTCAGATCTGTTGTATTCTGTGATCGCTGAACTAAATAGATTATTGGATGTCAACTTACAGGAGGTAGAAATAAACGATATTTATAAGATTAGCAAAAGTAAATCGATCATTAAAATTGAATTTGTGTCCTTCCTGTCCAAATCGAAGGTCATAAGAAATCGCTATAAATTGAAAAATACACGCATCTACATCAACGACGATCTACCCAGGGAGGATCGAAACGACCACAAGCTCTTGAGACAGCATCTCAGCTTAGCGAAAGCTGACAACCATAAGGCATACATTCAGAAAAAGTGCCTAATTGTGGATGGTGAGAAATTTTCCGTTGAACAACTAAAAAAGCACGAAAATACGAGTCAAAAGCCGTCATCTGCTGAGGGAAAAATCGAATCATCGACCTCTCAGACAACGGTAAGTCCTGAACCACTGACAAGTAGTGCACCTAATAGCCCTGCCCCCCTTGCGCGGTACAAACAGTTGTTAACTGAACACGACCACCTATTGGAAGTGGAAGACTCAAAACTCAACAAGGAGATCTCCTCAATTAGTCAAGTACTAGAAAAAACCAAGAACTGGCAGGAACTGACAAGGACCAGATCACAATCCTCAGGAAGTACCAGGAAGGGACAGAAGGCTGTTAACAGTGGAAGCAAATCAAAAAGGGGCGGATAAAGAGGAGTCGAGTAAGATTTCCTTACATTCCGTATTTGTAGAATAGCAGTTTAATTTTTTTGTTTTTTTTTCGAATATATATAAATATAAATATTTTTTTGAATTAATATGGACCAGTACTTGAGAGACTTTGATGGTGAAGTATACAGGGCTGAATATTTGGATCATTTGGGAGATTTGAGATGTTTCAATGTTGAGACAAAATTCAAGGTGATACATAATAACATCAGAAGTATTGAGAAGAATTTCGATGAATTTAGGTTATTGTTGGGAACATACTCGGAAAGATTTCACATAATCGTGTTGACTGAAACATTTACAGTGCCAGAAATAGATCTATATAAAATTGAGGGATATGCATGTATCTACAATGAAGGAACATATAATAGAAATGATGGGGTAGTTATATATGTAAGAAATGATATAGACTATAGTGAAAGGATAAGAACAATTGGGGATGTTAAAGCTCTCGAATTAGATATGATAATATCGGATAAGAAAATCAAGATAACGGGAATTTATCGTTCACCAAATGGATGTGCAAGAAAGTTCACGAAAGATTTGGCTGACTATATTGAGGATGCGAAAATGAGCGATTATCATGTTGTTGTCGGGGATATGAACATAGACCTTTTATCCACAAATGAGATTGTTGACGAATACAAGAATTTATTCTGTTATTTTGGTTACAACTCATATATAAATGACATAACAAGACCTTCGAGTCGAACCTGCTTAGATCATTTCTTCCTAGGTGGTCAACATTCAGAGTTGAATCAGAATAGATCGTTTATTGTTCGCACCGGTATAACTGATCATTTTACCATCGTATTGTGTCTGAATTTGGAGAAAAAGCCCAAACTGAATAAAGTGGAGCATAAATGTTTTATAGATTACTCCCGGTTGAAGAATGATCTGAAGGAAATGAATTGGGATAGTTTGATGGAAGGAAGAAATGTTGATTATTTCACGACGTCGTTCATTAATTTGTTGAACACATTGACCCAAAAAAACACAACAAGAATCAGAATGACCTATAGAAAGTTTGGAAAAAAGGACTGGATCACTCCTGGACTGCTAAAGTCCATAATTAAAAAGAACATTAAGTTCAAAGAAATGATGAAGAATCCACTCGATGAAAACTTGAAAAGTCAGTATGCGAGATATCGAAACACTCTGCAAAAGCTTATAAAAGAAGCTAAAAAGAACTATTTCGCTAATTCCATCAGTAAAAACAGCTCAAATACAAAATCTCTCTGGTCATGCGTTGAAAATATTTGTGGGGAAACCAAACCTATGAATGTTGTGAAATTAATAGTGGATGGGCATGAACTAGCAGAGAAGAAACAGATTGCGGAGGAGTTCAGTAAATATTATGCCGAAATAGGAAAAAAATTGTCAGAAAGTTTACAACACAACACATTCACACAAGAACAACACAAACATTCTTGTGATGCCACCCTGTTCCTTTTCCCAACATGTGAGAAAGAGGTTGAGGATACAATTCTAACATTGAAGACAGGAGGAGCCCCTGGAGAGGATGGCATTGGAACAGAATTGTTGAAAAATATCAAGGAGGAGATTTCAAGGCCACTGATGATGTTAACTAACCTTTGTTTTGAGACTTCTAGATTTCCGAACATTCTTAAGAGAGGTATCATCAAACCGATATTTAAATCAGGGGATAAAAAGACCATATCAAATTATAGACCTATATGCCTCATGTCCAATATTGCCAAAATAATAGAAAAAATGATGAAAACCCGTATTGCCAAGTTCTTAGAAAAAAACAAAATTTTATCGGAAAACCAATACGGATTCAGAGAGGGAAAATCCACCGAAGACGCTATAACGAAATTAGTAGAGAAGGTATATGCTTGGTTGGACGAAGGAATGGTTGGTTTAGGAGTTTTCATAGATCTCGAAAAAGCATTCGACACGGTGTCACATAAAATTCTTCTCCATAAGCTCCATCACTATGGTTTTCGAGGTAAAGCATATGACTTAATTAAAGATTACTTGACTGATAGAGTACAATCCGTGAAGATAGAGGATCATTTCAGTGCGGAGAGACCCGTCGAATATGGGATACCCCAAGGAACTGTATTGGGGCCGATCTTGTTTATTGTTTACATTAATAGCTTGTTGTTTATGAATGTGAGGGGTGAAGTAATCAATTTCGCAGATGATTCTGTAATATTATATGAGGACAGTTCCTGGGAAAACCTGAAATCGAAGGTTGAGGAAGATCTTCGCAATGTTATGAACTGGTTTGAAATCAATAAGTTAAGAATTAATATTAAAAAGACGAAATATCTGCCATTTGCTTGTTATGAAACAGGACTTCCTCATATGGGTAATTTAGAAATTGACGACAATACATCAATCCCTGAAGCTGAAAATGTGAAATATCTGGGTGTAACTGTTGATAGACACATGAAATGGGACAAGCACATAGACCATTTAGTCAAGAAACTGAGACGTCTTCTCTTCAAGTTCAGGCATCTTAGAAATTACCTCGATGAAAGAAAGTTGATGATAATATATAATGCACTTTGTCAATCGCATATCAAATATGGAATAATGGCCTGGGGAGGGGCGTATCAGTGTCACATGAGAAGAGTAGAAGTAGTGCAAAAATGGTTATTGCGAGTAATTCACAGAAAACCGCAGTTGTTTCCATCGAATGATCTATATGCAATATCTGAAGCGATGAATCCCCATCAACTGTTTGTCTTTCAGATGTTGACTGCAATATCCTCCAATAAGATCAAAATCCAACTGAATACCAACAGTTATGAGACCAGAAGGGGGACCACGAACTACTGGGTGCCGAAAGCAAGGAAGAGAATTGGCCAGAGATGTTACACTTACCTCGCCCCGCGCATTTACAACGAGATTCCAAGAGAAATAAGAGAGATCCGGAGTGCAAAGAAAAGAAAATATAATATCAAAGCGTGGATTTATGAAATGAGGAGACAATATTTCAATTTGTTAATCAATCCTAAGTAAACGAGAGATAGGGGTATGCAAGTGTTGTTGTGCTACTCTTTGTTTTGTATATTTGTGTGGAAATGCAAATGTTTTGCTTTGTATCATGAAAATTTGTCCAACATATTGGCTGCTGTAAATTGTTTACTTTTGTTTTTGATTATATATCGCGTACAGGCGCAAGCCTCTGCGATTAATGTTTATGTCAAATAAACTTTATTATTATTATTATTATTATTACGATTTTTCAATACAGTTCCTTTGATTAAATATTGCTGAAGTTGCCATAAAACTGATTATTCTATCCGTCCCGAATGTTCATCTGATTTGGCTCTGCCTTAATTTCAACAACAAGGAGTGATAGTCGAACAACACCGAATTCTTAGCTGTAGTTCTTGATTGTCCATACAGAAAACTGAACGACATGTTCAATAAATGAATGTTGTACGATCTTTCTCGAAAGTAATACATTTTCACACACCAATAATGGCTTATAAATACAGCACATTCGCAAGTCGTAGGAATGCATTCAAATTATTTTCAAATATCAATTGAAAACTCTATAATCTTTGTTGACAACTGTCAATTCCTAAATAGCGCTACTAAGATGTCTAAAACTCTGGTGTATTCACTGATTCGATTTTGTTTTTAATTTCTTGGGGATATGGGATCAGTTTCGTTTTTTCCACTGTAGGTAGCGCTGTTTAGAATTTGACAGAGCATTGTCATTTGATATTTGAAAATAATTTCCTACGACGTACGAATATGTTGTATTTATAAGCGATTATTGGTGTGTGAAAATGTATCAGTTTCGAGAAGGGGGTGTAGAAAATTCATTTATTCAACTTGTCGTTCAGTAAGTTCAGTTTTCCATATGGACAATCAAGAGCTACAGCTAAGAATTCGGTGTTGTTGGAATTTGAAGCAGAACCAAATCAGATGAACGAACATTCGGGACCGATATAGCTAAGTTTTATGGAAACTTCAGCAATATTTCGAAGAAACTGTATTGGAAATACGTAATTTGAATTGTGAGCATGTATTGCGAATCAGAAATACATAAATCTATTCGAGTCTGTTACTTCGAATATTCTTCCTGAGTAGATATAGTGAAAATTTCCTTTCCGTCAACTGAATATATTGGATATTTGACCAATTAACTGTGTTCCATTAAAATCATATTGAATTACCCCCCTCACGAATTCAAGTTGTCAAACGGAAAATATCTTGAAGAAGAACAGTAAATCCTCATTCGAACCCTTATTCGATAGTGTTGAAATATTGACAGGTTTGTTTTTACAACGAAAATTGAACTGTAAAGCACAAATATTCCTTAACAGCTGACAAAATGCACCAGTTCAAGTTCATATTTTGAACTCGTTGGACGTTGATCGACATTCGATATCAACGCAAAACAAAATAAAACGAGAGAATATCATTGGACTTCCTTTGGTAGAACAAGGATAGAACGAAGCAAATGACATGGTGGCGCCGCCACGAAACTGATCCCATATCCCCGATTTTCTGAAATGTTGATGCTTGCAAAAAGTGACAAGTGCACACACCAGTGTTTTAGACATCTTAAGCGCTACCTACAGTGGGAAAAACGAAACTTATCTCTTATTTCCAAAGATGGAAATACAAAATCTAATCAGTGCATACACCATGTTTATGACATCTTAGCTGCCAATTACAATTAAAATTACAATTAACTAACGAATATTCAGCTTCTTACATAACTGAACTTTATGTCAAATCTGATCAATTTTAGGAAACAATATTGACGTGAAAACGGAGTTCCAACACGAATTTCACCTCATCATTCATGACCTACACAAATATCGATATCTGAACCCAAATAAGTGGTTTGAAGAGCTGAGGGTCAATTTTCAATCTTGGACCGAAGACTCGTTCATGGAACATATATTCTTAAATAGCCGGAATTAAAAATCGGGGTTGTTTCAATTGGGGATGGAAACATTCATGCAATGTTTCTCAATTCATGTCAAACTTTCATTCATTTGAACATTTTTTTCAGTATCCTAAGTTTTTCCACAATGCAACCCCTGATCCTGCTCTGCTGGAAAAGCTGAAGGATATGTACAGTATCTTGAACACATTTCTGGAAAAGTCACAGTATGTAGCTGGCGACAAAATGACCGTAGCTGATCTTAGTTGTGTAGCTACAGTATCTACAGCAGAAGCTACTGGATTTGATATCACGCCTTATCAAAACATCGTTAGATGGTATCAGCTTGTGAAAAAAACAGCTCCAGGATACGATGACGCCAATGGTAAACATCTCGAGAATTTCAAAATCTTACTTGAGGAATTCAAACAGAAAATGGCTGCAAAGTGAGAGTCTACATTGATTTCTTTCATGATACTATTTGTTGAATTTCTTGATAAAATTATAATGTATTCCAATAATTTTTTACTGCTGATATGAAATATATGTTTGAAAAGTATTCATAGTTGATTTTTTTGAAGAAAATTATACGAGGTGAGTCTTCGAGTTGTACAAATATTTTAACAGAAGATTTTTGAGGTCAATTGAAACACTTCAATACCATTTCTATACCATTTCTTCTGATTCGACCCTGATGAAAAGATGTAGCCATTTTAAGTTTTTATAATGACCTGTGCCATCACTGGAAAAACCACATTATCTTCAGAATAACTGGCTAAATCTGTGACACAAGTTTGTGTGTAGGTACACAATTTTTCGAATTTCATGTAGAAAACTTTTATTTTAAAAAACGTTCAAATATACATTAGATAGCGTCCAACTTAGTTTCAAGTGTTGAGTTTTTTGAATTTTTTGGAATTTTTATGGTACGCGATGGACATAATGAGAAAACTGGAAGACGTGGGTGATATCTTGTGTTCGAAAAAGATTAATCAAATAAACGAAAAACTATATGCCGAAATTAATTTCATTCGATAAAACCGTTTGTGAGATAAAACTAAAAATATTTTTTTTATAGCTTTTCAACAGCCTGTACCCTGTATCTTTTAAATGTAAAACCCAGCCGATTCGGAAAGAAAGTAAAAAAAGTGTTTATTTCAACCTCAAGAATCTAATGTTAAAATATGTGTTCAAGTCAACGACTCACCCTGTATGTTGTGATATGTCATGTCGCTATTAAAACCATTCTGGGAAAATTAATTTATCTCATTTCATTCACAATAGGAGAAGATATTCATACTGCTTCAATACTTTGAGCACATAATGAGAAATAGCAAATACCAAGTATTACAGCTAATATTGCAAGGCAAAATGGGGGGTAGGAGAGGACTGGACAGAAGGAGACATTCATGGTTGTTCAATCTCCGCAAGTGGTTTGCACAAACTTCGGTACAGCTTTTCAGGAACGCTGTCAATAAAATAAAGCTTGCCATGTTAATTGCCAACGTCCAGAATGGATAGGGCGCGCCAAGAAGAAGAAGAATTCATTCTGCAATTTACTAGTAAAAATGATGGTTCAAAAATATTAAAGCGTACAATATCAAACAGAATGTCTCGCCATTGCAAGTCTGCGCAAAGAATGTCTAGGAAAAGAGTACTTTACTTTTTTTTACGAAAATATAGGCTCTTTGAAGCCCTCTCAGATAGTGGAGTTTATTGGAGCTCTGGAGCTGGAGGGCGAGCTGTAGATAGCGCGGTCGCTGGAACAGCTCTCATGGTGGGCACAATAGACCTTGAGGTCGCAGTGAAACGTAACCCCCTTATAAACTAAACTAATATATTATTATATATAGGTATATATTGTTATATTATATTGCGAGTATAATTATTATTTTTGCGGACGATACCTCCCTAGAAATATCGGCACGCACACCTGGTGAACTCTCGGATGAATGTTCCAGATTGATGGCATGTTTCATTGAATGATGCTGCTTGAATGCTCTCATTTTGAATCTGGACAAAACTGAATGCATTTTTTTCAATAAAAGAGTGGTGAAGTAACTGTAGGTTCTAAGGATAGCATTAAATTCCTTGGCATTTGGATTGACAGAGAGCTCAGAATGTGCAAACATGTTGATTTTCTGTGCGGTAAGCTGAAACAAGTATCTTACGCCATAGGTAGAATTAGGGACTCATTGCCTACTCATGCAGTCATGAATATTTATTATGGTTTATTTTATAGCCATATCAGTCCTTTTGACCCAAAAATCCGTTCTGCAGTTAATATTCAATCTCAAACCGATGGATTCTTGTAAGCCACTATTTGTAGGTAGGCGGATTATGACTGTTACTTGTACTTACATATATAAGTGTCTACTATATGTGTTCTATGCATGTTCTATGCATACCCAAGCACATACAGGGTTGGGATAAAGTTTGGCACCAAATTAATATCTTTAAAACAAAACGGGCGATATTTTTGAAATTTGGCAGCTGAGTGTAATGGACCACAATGCATCTGATGAGCATATTTTCATTAATGAGATACTTCCGGTTTAACCGGAAATGACAAAACTTTTTTTTATTTAAATGGGACACCCTGTATATTTCTGCAGATTCTGAAAGTGCACCTTGTTTCGGATCTGTCCATATCGGGTTCCATGTAAAAATTATCTGTAAAAAGAAGAAATTCAGTCTTTTTGTACATTTGAGAAAAAATCCATTCAAATAGATGAATCGTTGTTATTTGTATCAATAGTGAGAAATAAAACGAAATACTTTGTATTAGATAACTCTTTCTGCTTTTCATGACGTATTTTTTATGAAAATCTTCCAAATTACCGTCCGTTCCGTTTTAAATATATTAATTTGGTGCCAAACTTTATTCCAACCCTGTATTGGCTAAGTATGAATCTTCTCCATCGTATCAGGGCATTAAATTCTTCAACCACATACCAAAAACAGTCAGGTCTCAAAAACATACTAACACAAGAAGCATTTTAGGGTGTGACTATTTCCACACCACGATGGAAAGGAATCTCAAAAAAAGAAGTTGAATATCTATGTTCTTATTTCTAATTCAAGTTTTGTCTAATTAACTAAATATTATATTTATTTATTTATTTTGCGGTCAATACGAAAAATAATGTTTTTCCCAAGTTGCATAAATAACTATAATCGATCATTTTGGACATTTAAGAAATATATAGGAGAAGTCATATATAGCAAACACAATTCAAAATAATATCTGAAACAAAAAAACAGAGCAGAAAACGAGTTGAAAAAAGTTAATTATAAAGCTTTCATCAAAACTTATTCAAAGACTTGATGATGAATGAAGAAAAAAAAATAATCATAGGTATATATCTTGTCCTTCAATTGCACTGGGAGGAATATCATCTCTCCTCAATATCATATAGTAACACCAGTTAGTTAAAAGGAACTTAGCTTCTCTCTTGAAAGATTTTCCACTCATTGATTTCAAGCGACTTACCAAAAGGTTATACACTTTGATACCTGTATAACTAGGTGAGGACTCACATTTAACTGTATGATGTCTGGGAAGCCTATGGTATCAGTGTGTCGTGTTTCATACTCAGGAAATCAGAACATTTCTTGTATTTTCTGATGTCTGATGAAGTGTTTTTGTATTTGATTCTCTGTCTGAATTGTGTACTACGTTATCCCAAGTTCCACGCACTACGGCAACAAAAGCTTGCCAAAACTATTAATTACGTTTTACCAGATTTCCAGCACTCCTGTCCACTCTGGCGTTGAAATCTTCCTCTTCTTCCTATTTTCCTTAAGACTATTGTCTTGTTATTTTCTGTTCATCCAGCCTCCTGTGACGTAGATGTCTAGCTCTCATGCAATCCTTTTGGTGGTCCGCCAGGATGGCGTTGAAATCGTTCAATGAAAGTACTTTCTGTCTATTTGGGATATGCCTCAGGAAGGCTCTACCTGTTCATAAAAGGCTTCTTCAGTTTGATGATCTGCGGCTAACATTGAACTCTTTCTTGAGCTCAATGGCGCCTAAAGATGTACGCACTGATGACATGAACTGTGCTCTTGTCCGGCAGCTGATATTTTAGTGTTATCAAATGTTCGGAAATGCTATGTGGCATACTTATAAAACTTCATGTAAGCCGCGAACTACGACTGTCAAAGTCGGGGGTTTGAAAAGTGCAACTGGATATGGTAAAACTTATACACTAACTAAATCTCTAGAAATAAGAAAACGCGAACATGAAAATAATATTAAAAATAGAGTAATTAATCGATCACAGATCATATTTGTTCTAATACGGGAGACCACATAATGGATTGGAATAACACTAAAATTTTAATGACGGAGCCAGACCATTATAAACGAAAGATTAAAGAGTCTACGTGTATTCTATTGGATCAAGATAATAATTTGGTAGATTGTTCGGTAGGAATAGATCATTATTTGGATCAATTTACCGAAGAAGGAACTGTCATCCGGTAATTTCAAAATTAAATGAATCAACGTTTCTGTGCAGTCTCTGTTTCTATGTATTGACAATCAATGTCGAACAAAAGATACAATTCAGAAGATTTTCGAAAATTGATTTTCGTCTGATGAAGAAGTCTGATATAGACTCCGAAACGTCACAACATAAAATTATAATTTCAACGTTCTTTATTTTCAGTTCATTGTCAGGCAACAATTGGTGGTGGGTGGGTCTCCATTCACTTTTATTTTATCAGTCGGTTGGCCATGGAAATTTGACACATTTCACTCTGTATAATACGAAAATGTGGGGTTATGATGCTTGTCAAAACATTTTTGGGTTTCAAATCAACGCTATGTTGCCTGTTCTACGTAAAAGTTTCTGTTATTACGTAAAAGTTTCTGTTGTTACGTATTTTATAACAATATCGAATCTCTTCGGAAAATATCTGACGAACATAATTGAAAGATATCGATTGAAATTTATTCTGGGAGGATTCTGCATTTCTCAATAAACTTTTTAGGGTTTTCACTCCCAATCTCTGAAACAAAATCAATTAAAAATGAAATCGACGATTTGCTCCTGCGTAAATTCTTGCACTAATTTGTCAGGAGCAAATTAACTAGAAAAAATTGTTGCCTGACAATGAACTGAAAATAAATAACGTTGAAATTATAATTTTAATTATTTTAAGTGGTAACGTTTCAGAGATTGGGAGTGAAAACCCTAAAAAGTTTATTAAGAACATAATTGAAGTTTATACAAACTGATTGAAGGCATACCAAATCCAGTTATTTGCATGGAAAATACAATACTAGCTTGAGGAGAGTTAATGTTAGTTATCTTCTTTGGCTAAAGTTTGAATACGTTATTAAATCAGTTGTAGATTTCAAACATATTAACCCAAAGAGAGAGAGAAGAGAAAAAGTTTATTTTCATGGCCATCGACCTGAGGTCCTTCAGCCCTAACCCAAAGATGAAATGCATATGATGCAGTGGTTAGAAATGGGTATCTCCCGAAGGAATTAACAGATAATTACGAGAATGTTAAAGTCTTCAACAAAAATCATCTTTTATCCATATAAGTAAAAGGAATTGAAGGAAGTTTCAATCAAGATGAACTTCAACTTTGAGCAAAAATTTCACATGAATGAACAATTAGCAGGACAACTGGCGCGTAATTGTGGCTGTTCATCTTAATGCATTGATATAATAATAATAATAATAATTATACTCCATTCACCTTTATTTTAGCAGTCGGTTGGCCATGGAAATTTGACACATTTCACTCTGTATAGTACGAAAATGTGGGGTTATGACGCTTGTCAAAACATTTTTGGGTTTTAAATCAATGCCATGTTGCCCGTTCTACGTAAAAGTTTCTGTTATGACGTATTTTATCACAATGTCGAATCTCTTCGGAAAATATGTGACGAACATAATGGATGTTTATACAAACTGATTGAAGGCATACCAATTCCAGTTATTTGCATGGAAAATACAAGAGATCAGTTTAATATCATAATATGCTCTAGCTTGAGGATAGTTTATGTTCGTTATCTTCTTTGGCTAAAGTTTGAATACGTTACATAAGTTGTAGATTTCAAAAATATTAACCCGAAGATGAAATGCATATGTTGCAGTGGTTGGGAATGGGTATCTCTCGAAGGAATTAACAGATAATTACAAGAATCAGTGGCGGCTGGTCCGTAAGGGCTACAGGGCTACAGCCCCCCATACAAGAAATCAATCCTTTTATGCTATTTACCTTCCCATACGATTTTTGATGAAAATATTACATTCCACGGTTATTTATATAATTTATTAATGTAAAACTCTCATGCGACTCCTGCAGTTTTGTTTATTTCAATCATAATCTAGCAGTTCGTCCCTGCATGGGCGATGAATCGTATAGCCCCGAATTCTTGCATTCGGACAGTCATTCGGCTCCAGCCGCAACTCTTCGTGTTGGTCGTTTTAAGGAGTAAAAGGGCTACGATAAAAGTCGCCCCAATCCGCTTCAGTCTAGCCGCTGCATGCTAGCCGCTGCATGCTAGCGTATAGACAACCTAGCGTGTGTTCGTATTTGTTTACGTTTTGAAATCATTTTGAACACAATAGTGTTCAAAATATTTTGAAAACTGATTTCGCGAGGCTTTCGCTGGCGAAAAAAACCGTATTAAACTGCTGGGTAGACCGACTCCCGATTTAAATTTAACCCAGGCAGATAAAACTCCAAAAACTTCTTACGCAAGACGATTCTCAAGACAAGTGTATAACAAGTGATAACGTATGGGCAAGGGCAGGTTTTGGAGATTTGAAGCACCTTAATGAAAAAATTAAGAAGCATGAGCTATCTGCCAAGCATGTAAATTGTTCGACAGAATTAGCTTTTCTGGTTTCGACTAATATCGCTGCTCAATTAGATTCAGCTTACCGGAATAATATAATTAAGCACAACGAGCAAGTAGATAAGAACAGGTATGTTTATAAAGAATTATAAATTGCATCAAATTTTGCGGAAAACTGGTTTTAAAATTTCATATTTTTATTATTATTCTAAAAGTAGCCCCCTAGTGAACTAGATCACGAACCGCCACTGACAAGAATGTTAAATTCTTCAACAAGAAGCATATCTTGCGTCAATATAAGTAAAAAGAATTAAAGGAAGTTTCAATAAAATGAACTTCACCTTTGAACAAAAATTTCACATTTGTATAAACAATTAGCAGGACAACTGGCGCGTATTTGTGGCTGTTCATCTTGATGCATTGATATAATAAAAATAATTAGATATTTATTGGTACCTTAAGACATTTGCAATGTATAGGACAAGTCGAATGAAAAATAGAAAAATCAATTTTCGGGAACTTATTCTACGATGACATTAATCGAAAATCCTGTAGTAAACTTTTCGCTTTAATTCACTCAAACCTAAAATTCTCAAATGCCACCACTTTTCTGGTTCTCCCAATAGAAGGAAATTCTTTGTCATCCTCTTCATTCACAATCACTTTGACTTTTGACGTATTGTGGATTTTAGAATATCAGGGTATAACTATTTGAATGAGCGGACCTGAATTCTAAGTAGCACTTTCTGAAACCTTGTCTCTTTTTTCAATCACTTTCGGCATTTTCGTAATATTAATTGCAGAGACTTTCTCTATGATTAATTGATATAAGTTGTGGCAACGGCGTTATGACATTAGCGCATTGAACTAAAGAAATTGAACTAAAGAAAGAAATGGAAGGGACCCGCAGTACAGCAAATCGGCAGAAAGTGTGTCCAAAAGTGTGGGAGTGAGAAAGACTATTGGTGGGTATCCCTTCTCTCTCTTTTAGATGTTTTGTTTACATCAATCAGCTGACGGTTTTGTTGATTACTCAGTTTAAATTAGTTTTTGGGATGATTTCTCTTGTGTTCAATTGGAAACGAGATCTAAAAGTGTTCAGAATGCTAAAACTCACGATTAATATTCGCTTGAAACTTGAAAAAACTCAAATAAATCGGGGAATCCCACTCGAAAACCTTTAAGTATCTGGATTTTCGGTTTCTGAAAAATATGGATCTAGTGAAGGGACAGATTACCTTTACTTGGCCACCCGAAAAAATTAAAAGGGTTGAAACTGTCTGAAAAGACCTCTTTCGATTTTAACTGTCCTCTGAGTAAGTAATCTTCAGAATTGAAGTTGTTTATGAATTTGTGGTATAAAGTTTTAGAGAAAGTATTTTATAGGTTTTTGTGTTTCTCAAATCATTGTTGTCCCCATCAACATCAGTACTGTTTACAGTTACGCAAAATTGGTAAATTTCAGAATCTTGTTACAACGATGGTTGTAACAAGTTGCTAAAGGATGCCCCAATGAGCAGAACAAAAATGAGACAAAGAGTTTCCACAGGTAGGTCTATTTTAAATATTTTCATTATGAGATCCCTTTTTGTGACTTCAAAAGCAATATATATCACTTTATTTTAGGTTTCCTTTTAAACGCCCAGATATTTTGGAACTTTGGATTACTGCTGTAGGAAGGGAAAATTGGTATTCCTCAAAGTATAGTAGAATATGTGAAGATTACCTTCCTAATCCAAGTTATACAAGAAAAATATTGAAACTTGATGCTGTACCAAGTGTATTCAATAATATCCCAAGACATTCAAATATCGTGGAATACTTACAGTTCCACCACTCTTCATATACAACTTGTTGTAAAGTACATCAATACATTTGAATTTGGCGGTTGCTGGCAACAGCGCTCTCTGTCGGCGCATGCTATGTATTGTTCTGTCGTTCTCTGGAAATAAAGTAGTACTTGTCGAGACTTGAAGCTGTGCGTATCTGTTACTTTCTCCTTTTGTCTACCATTTTAACACACACTGCTAAACAGCATTACAACAGGTTATGGGCCCAGATTGCTCACGTGTTTAAGTGGCGACGAAGAGAAATTTAAGATTAACGATGGCAGTTAACTTTCTATCTAGTGTTCCACGTTTGAAAGGTCGAGAAAACTATACGGAATGGTCTTTCGCAGTTAGAAACGTTCTTGTACTAGACGAACTGCAAGGATGTATAGATGGCACCGAAACGGACACAGTTAAAGATGGAAAAGCCATGGCTAAGCTGGTTTTAACAATCGATTCTTCATTATATGTTCATATCAAGGAGGCTAAGACAACAAAGGAACTATGGCTGAATCTTCAAAAATTATTCGATGACTCTGGATTTACAAGAAAAATTGGATTATTACGCTTGCTAGTTTCAATCAAGCTGGATAATTCCGACTCCATGGAAGCCTACGTCACCCAGTTGATCGAGACAGCCCAGAAATTGAAAGGAACAGGATTTGAGATCGATGAAAAATGGATAGGTTCATTGCTATTGGCAGGTTTGCCGGACAAGTATTCACCGATGATTATGGCAATCGAACATAGTGGGATGGATTTATCAGTGGACGCCATTAAAAGGAAGTTGCTCGATTCGGAACCGGAATCGGTCGGTAATACAGGTAGTGCTTTCGCAAGTCGGAAAACCGGTTACGTCGGTAATAAAGGATGCAACCGTGACAGTTCTGTGAAAGACAGTTCAAAAGTCGCGTCTGTCAACAATGTCAAACAAGTGACGTGTTACAAGTGCGGAGAGAAAGGACACTATAAAAACAAATGTTTGAACAAAACCGAAAAGAAAACAAATGCATTTAGTGCGGTGTTTCTCAGTAAAAAGTTTGAGAAAGTGGATTGGTATGTAGATTCGGGTGCGAGCAATCATTTAACTGTTCGTGATGATTGGATGAAAGACATTTCAGTCTGCAGTCAGCAGGAAATAATAACCGCAAACAATCAAAAACTTTCAGCAAAGTGTTCCGGTAATATTGATATTACTACTATGGTTGGTGATGAGGAGCATCCAGTAACAATCACCAATGTTTTATTTATTCCCGAGTTGAAGACGAATCTACTCTCTGTGAGTCAACTCATAAGAAATGGAAACACAGTGAAATTTGAACAGGATGTCTGTAAGATATTCAACAAACATAAACAGCTAGTTGGTGTTGCTTCACTGGTAAACAATGTATACAGACTAAACTTGAAGAAGACAGAACAGTGTTTCTTATCGACAGCCAGTAGCAGCAGAACTTGGCACAGAAGATTTGGTCATTTAAACCATCAGGATTTGTGCAAGATGGAAGCTGGGGCAGTAGATGGAATGAATTTTTCGTCTAAGAAAGATTTTTCTCAACAATGCAAAACGTGCTGTGAGGGTAAACAGTCGAGAGAAAAATTTCCAAACAGAGGAACCAGAGCAAAGTCAGTTTTGGAGATTGTACATGCTGACGTTTGTGGACCCATGGAGAATGTATCTCTCGGAGGTTCCAGATATTTTCTTCTGTTTGTTGATGATTACTCTAGAATGATATTTATTTATTTTCTGAAAAGTAAATCAGAAGTCTTCAAATATCTTAGACAATTCAAAGCATTAGTGGAAAACCAGAAAGACACCACAGTGAAAATTTTGAGATCGGATAATGGCGGAGAATTCTGCAGCCAAGAGGTTGAAAATTATCTTCTGGATAATGGCATTATCCATCAGACTACTAACGCTTACACTCCGCAGCAGAATGGATTAGCGGAAAGGACAAATCGTTCGCTAGTTGAAAAAGCGAAATGTCTTCTTTTTGACGCAAAATTAGATACAAAATTTTGGGCTGAAGCAGTGAACACTGCAGCTTATTTGAAGAATAGATCAGCAATGTCAAGTTTGGAAAATAGAACACCATATGAAATGTGGTTTGGCAGGAAGCCGGATGTAAGTAATGTTAGAATATTTGGAAGCCGAGTAATGGTGCATGTCCCGAAAGAAAAAAGAAAAAAATGGCAGAAGAAATCTGTTGAAATGATTCTACTAGGCTTTGGTGAGAAGACAAAGGGATATCGAGTCTACGATCCGACAACTAATGTTGTGAGCACCAGTAGAGACGTAGTAATCATGGAAGAAGAGGAAGAAGATGTGATAATTACTCTAAACCCATCTTCAGTGGGGGCAGAAGAAGAAGCCATGAATGAAGGTGAAACATCAATTTCTAATGAATCTGATTCTTACAGAGATGATGACCAGGACAAAAGCTCCGATGAAGAGTATTCACCAGGGCTTCCTGTCCAAGATACTGAGACAACTCAAGAGGTAAGAAGATCCAAGAGAGTGCCAAAGGTCAAGACATTTGAAGATCACATAGTCTATATGTGTGCTTCAGAGGGAGATCAAGAAGATGTCAAATTTAGTGAGGATCCAGACACTGTTGAGGAGGCTTTATCAAGATGGGACAAGGAGCAGTGGAAGGCAGCGATGAAGGAAGAATATGATTCGTTCGTTCGCAACAACGCCTGGGAAATTGCAGAAGTTCCAGAAGGTGCCAGTGTTGTGGACTCAAAGTGGGTGTTTAAGAAAAAGCTTAACGGTGATGGTTCAGTTCGGTACAGAGCAAGGCTTGTGGCTCGCGGGTTCATACAAAAACGAGGTATCGACTATGATGAAACGTATTCACCGGTTGTGAGACATTCTAGTTTTAGATTCCTAATTGCATTGTCTGTGCAATTGCATTTAAAAATTGTTCACTTGGATGTGATGACTGCTTTTTTAAATGGCGAATTGAAGGAGTTAATCTTCATGAAACAACCAGAAGGTTTTCAGGTTTCAAATAATAAGTTATGTAAATTAAATAAAGCAATTTATGGCTTGAAACAAGCATCTCGTGCCTGGAACCTGAAGGTTAACAAAGTTTTAACTGATATTGGCTACAAACGTTCAATTGTTGAACAATGTATTTATATGAAATCTAATCAAGATAAATTAACGGTTATCGCATTGTATGTTGATGACTTCTTTGTTTTCACGAATGATAATTCAGAAGAAATTATTTTGATTGAAAATTTAAGTAAAAATTTTTCATTAAAGAATTTAGGAGAGGCTAGACAATGTTTGGGTATGAACATATCTAGAAATTTTGAAATGAACTCCATAACTATTGATCAAAGAAGTTATATTCTGAAGATCTTGGAAAAGTTTGAAATGATTGATTGTAAACCAGTGAAAACTCCTTTAGAGACTAAGTTGGAATTTGATCCTAACAAGGAATGTTGTAAAGATGTGCCATATCAGGAATTAATTGGTTCATTGATGTATCTGGCTGTATTGACGAGACCAGACATAGCCTATTCTGTTAGTTTTCTGAGTCAGTTCAACAGTAATCACACTTTGGAGCATTGGAAATGTGCTAAGCGTATTCTTAGATATTTGAAGTTGACTAAAGATTTTTGTTTAATGTTCACGAAGTCAGAAGAAGGTTTACAGGGTTTCGTTGATGCAGACTGGGGTAATGATAAACAAGATCGAAAATCTTATACAGGTTTTGTATTCAAAATGTCGAATGGTCCTATATCCTGGGAAAGCAGGAAGCAAAGAAGTGTAGCACTTTCTAGTACAGAGGCTGAGTATGTGGCGATGGCTGAAGCGACCAAAGAAGCAATTTATTTACAGAATTTAAATTTTGAAATTACTGGTCAGATGAAATGTGTGAATTTGTTTAATGATAATTTGGGAGCTCAGGCATTGGCAAATAATCCAGTCTACCATAAGCGCACCAAGCATATAGATATACGTCATCATTTTGTCAGAGATGCGGTATCAAATAATCAAATCAAGTTATTGTATTTATCTACTGATGAGATGACAGCTGACATATTTACTAAAAGTTTAGCTGTTGATAAACATAATAGATGTATTAAAGATATGAATATGTCTGTATTGATGTAGTGGGGGTGTTGTAAAGTACATCAATACATTTGAATTTGGCGGTTGCTGGCAACAGCGCTCTCTGTCGGCGCATGCTATGTATTGTTCTGTCGTTCTCTGGAAATAAAGTAGTACTTGTCGAGACTTGAAGCTGTGCGTATCTGTTACTTTCTCCTTTTGTCTACCATTTTAACACACACTGCTAAACAGCATTACAACACAACTCACTGTGTTATGTGCATCAGAAGTTGAAGAACTTTCCGACCAATTCTATAAATCATGCATATGAAACAAGAAATAAAGACTCGTTGCAGATTCCAGTGCACCAACTGAAGCGCATAGACCAGGGCATGGACTTCTGGGGCCCCAAACTATATAATAAACTTCCTTCTGAGTTTCATGACAAGTCCTTGATGAACTTTAAGAGAGAAGTAAAAAGGTTGCTTTTAAATGAAACTATATATTCTATAGAAGTGTTCTTATGGAGAAAGAATATGGGATGAGGATTGTTTTTATTTTTATTGTGTTTGTATGCATGTTGTTACCACTGTGATAATTTATATTTGTATATTACTGTCGACACCATTTGTAATATTAATTGCAAAAGAAGATCCATCTAATCTAATCTAATCCGATGAGAAGCAGAGCGCATGTAAGTTTTCGAGTGAATTTAAATTATTTGAAATCAATAATTTTCTTTTTCATTGTAGACTATTACTGAAGATATATGTAAACTATTATATATATTGTATATAATAAAATTATATAGTATATCCAAATCCAAGAGGCCAGAGGTAAACATTGCAGCATGCACTGATCACGCGTCAAGAACGTGATAACGCAGAGGTGTACTAATAAATTGAATTCCGAGAGCGTTATATTTTAAAACTTTTTGAGTGTTCCAGTTCCGGTGAAAAATATGTATGCTTATCTACGAGTCTCAGTAATGAACAATTAATCTAAAGTTCCCACTTTAATAAATACTATGTATATAAATGTGTAACAATATTTTTTTTGTAAAAGTGACTACCCCGTAGTGTCGTCAGAAGATGCAGAACTTTCCTCTAAGTTGACGATGACTGTTGTTATATCATCCATAATATTATCCAGTTTCCACTTGTCTACCTCAACTTTTTGTTTGACATGTTTCACGCACTTTCTCCATCTTTCGGAAGTAACCCGTGAGAGAGCCTCTTGAAAAAGATTTTGAACGTCAGCCATTTTAAATGTGGTGTTTTTATCTGCCACAAAATTCTTGACATCGGCCCAAATCAATTCAATAGGGTTCAGTTCGCAGTGGTAGGGCGGTAATCTAAGTACAGTAATATTTTGGGCCTTTGCGGTTTCATCCACGATGTATTTTTCAAAGTTTTCTTTGTTCTGCCTGACTATCTGCAACTATTGCGCTTTTATGAGGTCAGGGGTGAAATCAATATTTTTCTCCCTCAACCATTGTTGGATATCACTCTTTCTGAATTGTGAATTAGGAATTTTTTCCATTTTCCTTGAATGGTAAGGAGCATTATCTAAAACTACTATAGAATTTTCCTCCAATTTAGGAAGTATACCCTCGACCACTTTTCGAAGGACTGACCATCCATTTCTTCATGGTAGTCACCAGTTTTTTTTGGATTGGAAAGTCCAGAGTCCTCCAGTTAAAAAACCAGTGTCACTGCCAATATGACACACTATAATTCTTTGCCCTTTGCCTGGAAAAATATATTCACTTCATTTGAAAAATAATGTTGAAATTGTTTTCCACCAAAATGGTACTTACATCAAGTTTCACAAAACTTTGATTGCTCGATCAACGATTTGGCATTCGATTTCCCGAAGGAAATCATTGAAACTTTCATATTTCCGAATATATTGGAGGAGTAGCAGTTGAGAATCATCAAATGGGCGTTTATAGATAATTATTTGGTGCAAGAATGATATTCAGAATGCTTATGACCAACTTATCGACTGAAAACTAATTGACGTTCATCCGTCAATCGATCGTTGATTCTCTGATCAAGCTTTATGAAACCGAGGGTTAAACTCAAAATTCAAGACCTTCCCAGACGGATTTTTAATCCAGTAGATAATCCAGCAAGTAACGCTTGCCGAGAAGATGTAACTGTTTCATCGGTCCACACTTTGGATTTAGTATGACCGGCATTTAACCAAGTTTCATCCAAGCAGTAAATCTTCCTGTTTTCATCACGGAAGGTCCTAATTTTCGTGAGATAGTTTCTTCTCCAACATTTAATGTCGTCACGGTTCATTAAAAAACTGTTGCGTTGGCGATGTCCATATTTGAAATTAAGTTTTTTCAATATTATAGAGAAGGTACTCTTCTTAAAATTTGGCAAGTTCGAGTCTTCATTAACTATTTTTAATACTTTCTCTATAGTCGGGTGTTCATTTCTGAAGAAAAACTCGTGAACTTTTCGCCGTATTACATTTTTATCGAAATCTGATAAGGATTCCCATTTGGTGGTCCGATTTTGATTTGTTGCCGGAATTTATGTATTCGGAAATAATTCTCCTAACACTTCGAGCTCCAATGCCAAGTCTCTCAGCAACTCGGAGTTCTACGTCCTTTAAACACATTCCTGGATTTTGAATAATCTCAATTTCATAAGTATTCAAAATCATATCTTTTATCTCGGCACTGAAGTGTCGTTTCAGACGTATCTTTTTTGGAGGACTTAAGTCAACATGCGATTCCTCAGCAGTATCAGTACTCGACATTATCTTAAATGCTTGTAACTTGAATAACTTGCTACAACTATAAACCAATTTACGAAAGAAAAAGCAATGAATGATCTCTGCAGTTCTACACAACAATTCGCATACAATCAATGAATCAAACGTAATGCGGTTCTGCATTACTCCCACCTGCAAACATGGCGTTCCTGAAGCTTTGACCAATAAGAGGAGTACCTTAAATAAGATCACGCGTTAGTCAGTGTGTTTACGCTGGCCTCTCGGATTTGGATAGACTATAGAAAGAATTGACACTTGTTTTTTTTTTGACAACGCTCCTTAATTAACTTAAAATTCAGTATAGTAGAAGGAAAATACGTATGTTCAACATGTAGATTAGAACCTTGATGAATTTCACATGATTATATTCTTTCACAATATACTAATCTAGATAAAATGAACAAATTTCTGTTCTTTTCATACAAAAAAAGACTTATTGAATTCCGTCTGCACTGCTCTGATAAATATGATCAACATCGCAAAGTTAACTCAGAAAACGTCTTGAATTGATGAAAAATATGATTCCAATCATCACAGTTCGAGAAACGAGTCCAAATTTTCAGATATCCCCATCTCATTGTTGCAGGTATTTGGCAAAAAAATTATTAAATTCCTTCTACACTACTATGAAAAATATAATTCACATCGCATATAAGTTATCTATGATAGCATAATCAACTCAGAAAACGTCCTGATATGATAAAAAATACTATTCAAATCAGAAAAACGAAACGTCAAAAATTTAAATTCAAACTTTAATAGGTTATCTCTCCTTGCGCAAGTACAGAGAGAGAAAGATATACATCCAATTGTCTATTTCAGTCGGCCTCACTTTTGCTGACCCGAGAGTCCCTTCCATTTCTATCTTTTAGTTCAATGCATTAGCGACATTTCATGGGTGCCAACCTTACTCCGTTCTAGTTACAAAAACTTGAGAAAATTATTTCATGGCCAACCGACTGCTAAAATAAATGTGAATGCAGTATAGGTATTTATTGGTACCCTAAGTCATTTACAATTTATAGGACAAGTCGAATGAAAAAGAGACATTTATCGAAAATCCTGTTGTAAACTTTTCGCATTAATTCACTCAAACATAAAATTCTCAAATGCCACCACTTTTTTGGGTCTCCCAATAGAAGGAAATTCTTCGTCATCATTCACAATCTTTCTGATTGTGGAAATATTCAGCTGAAATATAAGTCGTTTAGATTCAGATGAATCATTATATAAATTCTCTATTCTCTTACATTGAATATGTTCGCTACCGCCTGACGTATTTAATTGTGGATTTCTGAATATCAGGGTATAACTATTTTAATGAGCGGACCTGAATTCTAAATAGCACTTCCTGAAAGCCTGCCTCTTTTTTCAATCACTTTCGGCATTTTCGTAATATTAATTGATATAAGTTGTGGCAACGGCGTTATGACATTAACGACATTTCATGAGTGCCAATCTACTCCGTTCTAGTTACAAAAACTTGAGAAAATTATTTCATGGCCTACCGACTGCTGAAATAAATGTGAATGCAGTATAGTTGATTTGCTCCTGACAAATTAGTGCAAGAATTTACGCAGGAGGAAATCGTTTATTTCATTTTTAATTGATTTTGTTTCAGAGATCGGGAGTGCAAACTCTGAAGAGTTTATTAAGAAATGCAGAATCATCGCAGAATAAATTTCAATCGATATCTGAAATAATCTGGACTGACAGATGGATATTTTCCACGAGCGGCCTTTCCAAGGAAAAATGAGCATACTATTTCTACAGCGGCAATTCTGCGGGAAATTCGGCAAATTCGAAAGCGGAAAGAGCTAAAATTCAATCAATGTGTAATACCAGATTGTATCGAAATAAAATCTAGGGACAAATTAGTGTTCATTCAAAAATATTATTGTCATATAAATTGAATCAAGGTGTATGATACCTATAAAAAATTAATTGAAAAATTGAATATTCAAAGATTTTATAGCTGATATTAGATTTATACGATTATTTATCATTAGAAATAACAACTGCATGAACAAGAGGAAGAATACATCGAGCGATTACTTGCTGCCTATTATTACCTATTTGAGCATTCAATTATTCGTCAAAAATTCATGATAAAGTTTACCTACATCTTGAAGTGGTGCTCAATTGGATGAGTTGTTATTAATAATAATAATTCATCTTATGTCCGTTTGCTTCATTTCTTTCAACAATGAATTTTTGGAGAACATTGATTCCATATTCCATAGAATTCTTATGAAATTAACACGCAAGTACGTAAGTAAATATTTCAATTCGAAAATAGAAATTTTCGGTGTTTCAAGAAAATAAAAGAATGAAAATCCCGGCCTGTTAAAAGTAATTGTTACGAAACGTCAATTCTCAAAATCAATAGGAATACTGGGGAATAAAACTGATAAAAGTTGGAAAAAATGAATCCGTTAAAAAATAAATTATTATTGTTCCTGGCGGGAGACCCTCCAAATTAGTTTGAGGAAACTGCGTAATCATCAAACTCGTCAATCTCAACCGTTTATGTGAAATGATACTGTACCCATTCTGGAAATTTTACCGGTCAATAATCTTTCATCGATGACATATTCTTCGAGAAAAATTTCCGAATTCGTTGTTATTGGAATAATTTGTAACACAATGAGTCGGCAAAATACCACTAGAGATGTTGGTGTGTGTTTTCTTTAAAATGACTAAGCAACATGATATTGTGAGAAAAAGACGGAATTACCGGTGCGGACTGATGTTAGCCTGGGCGGAACCGGTACTTATTAATGTAGTCACTATCAAGCGACTCGCAGTACAGTTGAAACAACGAAAGAGATAACAGCCTAGTGAGGACTATCAATATTAAAACGGTAACCACCTATCTTTATTTCTCCTTGAATTGGTTCATGAATTTTATGTGCTCAATTGCTGAATTTTATTTTATTTTTTTTAGAAAATGACTATTGATTTCTATTACACACCTGGATCTGCTCCATGCAGATCAGTTCTTCTAACGGCGAAAGCAGTTGGCGTTGATCTGAATCTCAAACTGCTCAATCTTATGAAAGGGGAACACCTGACCCCAGAATTTTTGAAGGTAGGTGGAATTTATATTATGATTAATCTCGACTAGGATCTATTTCAAAATTATTAAACACAATTAGCGACGTTGTGACAATAAATTTTCATTTAAAATTGAATAACATCAAATTGAGGAAATTCGAGCAATTACTTTTCATTTGGATAAATTCTGTTTGATGTAGGAGCAAACACTATTTGGAGCAATTCGATTGGAGGGCAAATATGTCTGGAAAAACTGAAAAAATAAATGAGAATTTTTCAGCAACCTGCTCAATTGATGTTCTGTTAATGAATATGTAACGGCTTATTTTTGTGTGATTATTTCACAAAAAATGAAATGATGCAATTCACGAAACAAACCGAATGTTATTGTGTGTTCCTATCATTATGTTGAATAAGGAAAGATGGAATATTCGGATTATACCTTTTAATTTAATCATTTGTGTAAGGAAAATTAAAATTATCAACTTTCGTCTGAATATATTAATGTATTATTGAAGTAATGCCGTTCAAATTAAAATACATACTCAAAAATTTTCAACCGATTCCGAAATTGAACAAACAATGAACGTACGGTGTGTTTCACGTAAGGTGACTGGGTTTTGTGAATTATTCTTTGAGCAAAATTGAGAGTGAACCATAAATATCATAAAATTTTTCACGGGTTATCCGAATATTCTATCGGGAAAACTATAGAATATAGACATGAAAAAAGTTATGACGCAAAATCTTAGTGAAAACATTTAATTTCTAATAATTTCCATTTTCATTGATGTAGAATAAGGTAGTTGAATATTATTTTTCCATGACGGATTCATTTAAAATGATTCCGAAACATTTATTGACGCCATTAAGTATTCGTTTTCTGAGATGGTGAAATACTTTAGATTAAGATGATTTATGTTTTTGAAACATGATTATTCAGCAACGTGATCAATTCTAAAAATTTATTTGAGTGTGATATAGAATTAAGGCCAAAAAACGTTGTGAATTCACGTGAATGAATTATGCATGCAGCAAGGAACAGAACCATGAAGAATTTGTAAAATAAATGATGCGAGAATTCATGGCAATGAATCGAGCATGCAGAGGAGGAAAATATTTCAGGTATACATTTCTGACAAAGATCGAAATTTTTTTTTTCTGACCCAAGGCTATTATGTAGCTTAGATTCGTTAACCAATATCAACTGTGAAATCAGATGAATTCCCCCCATTCTCACATGAAGTATAAATTACTGTAAAATTATATTGTTATTGTTGATTCACCTTGAATTCTTCAATGCGCTTAGCTTACTTCTCTCATGGTCGTCGTATCATATTTATAATGATTCGAGAGTCTGATCAACACACGAATACAATATTAATGCAGGGATAGGATTTTAGAATTTAGAACTGTAACTTCAATTTACCGTTGGAACCTGCAGTTTTCTTTCGTTCGATTAAACAAGAGAACACTTAATATCACTTCCATAACTGTCCATTTTTCTGTACAACTGCTATAGTTTCTCTTTCCCAAATATATGAAACCTACACAGTTCAAATTAAGTTTGTATAGAAAGTTCGGGAGAGTTTAGCATGACGAGACGAATTTCGATTTTGGCAATAAATTTTTGTCGAAAAATTTAAGAAAAAATAGTGTACTTATAATGTATCGTATCGTATCAAATGAAATATGCTATCGAGATAATACCTATACCGCTGCATTTTTCTTTGAGCTACCGAATTACAAGATTTTTACGAGGCTCGGTTATTTGACCACGATTGCGGTGTATTACCTAACAGTCAAATGAGTAACCCTAGTGAAAAACATGCAGTTTCTAGTTCAATTAAGCTGCATTCACAATTAATTCGCGGCCGAAGTGCACTTCGGCACGGAAGCCGAAATGAAATTGGCAGAATTTCTTGCAAGCTGTAAACTATCACTTCGGCAAGGAATTTCGTGCCGGCTATAAATGATGCTTATGCTTATGTTTTGATCAGTTAAATGTTTCATTCATTTTCATTTGAGTATTTTGTCCGAATTGTATTGCGAATGGTAAATTTCGTGCCGAAGTGCACTTTCCAAAAATGATAAAACCACCATCGGTTAAGATTTACAAGAGTATCGAATAAAATAAGTTCTTATTCCTTAATATTTCTGAAAATACTTGAAAAATACGAGATGAACTCGACCCTCACAGGGGAAAAAAACTAGTCTTTTAAAAATTTGAATATAGCTACTTTCGTAAATAAGTCCTTCAACTTACAATTTCAGCTAAATGAGCAATTTTGCCCTTAGCAAACTTTTAACAACTTCATCCAATGTTTACGATAGAAAACAAGCCCTCGATTAAGGTTCATCCCACTAGGTAGTCAAATTTCGATGGTAAAAAACTGTAGTAGTCAATTTATCCAATGTATTTTTCACTTAATGATATTGTTATTCACATGGCTCATTGGAATGAACGAAATTTGCTTCTGATCCAGATGTCACTTCATTTTTGTCAATACTATACAATCTCATTTTTAATATGTCCATTTTAGATCAATCCACAACATACTATACCTACTCTCGTAGATAATGGACTGGCTCTTTCAGAAAGTAGGGCTATTATAACCTACCTAGTTTCACAATACGGAAAAGATGATAGTCTGTATCCCAAGGATCCAAAAAAACGTGCTGTTGTAGACCAGAGACTCTACTTCGATGCTGGTACTCTGTACTCGAGATATGCTGACTATTTTGTAAGTATAAGAAAGTAGATTGTTTCCTAAGAATATTGGCATCTATTGAGATAATTCTTGTGGGTTTTAGTTATTTACAATTTAGAGTAACCGAGTGTGAATAGAAAATTCTTAATGAAAATACAGATACGTCTAGAATATTATCGAATTTTCTTATATGCTTGCATTTTCGAGATTCAGTAAGTACATATTTTGAGTGATTACGGATTGATAAAACAAATATCACACTTGTTTATTTGTGCATGATAAGTGGATGATATTAAATATTGATAAGGAGGAATTAATATGTGGCTGTACGAAAATGCCAAGTGAGAATTCCGTATTAACGGGTGCATACTCGAATAAAAAAAATAAAAAGAGATGAATCTGAACGATACATAAGTTCGATTTCACAGAAACTAGATCAAGTTTTCACTTAGAAGCGGTATAAATGAGGAAAGATGTTGAGAAGTAGTCTATTAGGTGCCCGTCAAAAAAAGTTAATTCAATATGTAAACATTCATAACCTCTTGTATAGATTAATTAGATGGAATCATCCTAGTTCCCTTCGTTAAAATTCTCGGAATCGAGTTGTTTTTTCTTAAAATTCCCATAGGAAGTCGGACACGCGGATTTTTCAATGAATACTTCATCTTTGTGAAATGTAATAATGAGAAATATGTCATTTTTTGTCCTTAATTATGTTGAATGAGCATCTATATGTGTTGATGAATAGGCATATATAATGCAGTTATGAATATTTATATTTTTTTGAGGATAACTTGATAGATATTCATGTGTAGTTTGATTATTTAATTGTCTTATTTTCCTGATTAATTTCTAATTTCCCACTACAATACATGAAAATTATCGATTTCATGAAAATTTCCTATTCCTCAATATAATTTTCAATCATGATATCTGGTTTTTCAATGTCATAGAACATGTTTATAAGTTTAATGACAATACAGGGTATTTCTTGAAAACTTTCATTGTATATTTTATTTGCTGAGATGAAATGAAAATGAAACTACCACGGAAAGGCTTTACCAGATTGCTTTTTTCTTGGGACATTTTTGTTATTTGGACACCAAATCTACCAAAACTACTTTCTGCCTACCAAATTCTTGAATGATTGATAGTTTATCTTTGTATATATTGTATTGCTCCAGAAACTCGATACAATCTAGTTTGAAGCTAGGGAGAAAACGGATAGTACGATCTGGACAAATACGCGGTTCAGACATAATTTTTTTCGAACAATTTGTCACATCTGTATTTCCATTGTAAATTTCGTTGTTTTTTTAAGGAGGCTCCATATTTGTGTTGTGCTGTTGTATGTATCAAATAATTAAACCTCTTGAAAACATGAAATTGATTACTGTTTCACAGCTGTTTTTCGTCAGACAATTCAATATACATACCTATATTATGTAGGTATCCTGAAGAAATTTGGCGGTTATCAATAAGCATCAGAGAAGAAATATCCACATGTTGGTAGTCCACATAAAGGATCCTCAATTTTTGTAGGAGAATAATTTTCTCGCATCTTTCAATATTTCCTATGGTTGCATTTCATAAAATTAGAGTTTATCTAAATATTTCAAAAAATCCGCATGACCGACTTTCTGAAAATTTTCACGGAAAACGCCCTAGTACAAGAATGCAACCGCGGAAAAATTTGGTAGAATACATATGAACATGAAGTTGAAAAAGGTTTCCGGTTGGCACCCAGACGTAAGTGCAGATGCAGTATTCTGAGTATTCAACGCTTTCAAACGGTAGGAGTCGATATCGAGGATAGAATCACCGTAGTTAATCTAATGACAGAAGGTCTTCAATATAATTTCCTTCACATTCGTCCATGACGATATTCGTCATGCGGAAATTATTTCGAAATCGAAACTCTTATAATCTTGGTCGTGGTTTCCGTTAACCACACATTTCATTTACGAGTTTCGTAATTTTTATATTGACGGCGGTTTATATATTTCATTGAACTCTGTTCTGGTATTTAATTATGGAAGCCGCTTAAAAGCTGAATAATAATTAATCGTTAATTAGTTCATATTTTCGGCGGGTTTTTGCTTATTTAACGATGGGAGTTTCATTGGAGAATCTTTACAGATCATTTACTACAAGTGAAATGATGAATATTCAAAATGAATACTACTCTTATAGTGTTATAGTTCATGAAAGAAAAACATCCAAGTCGTCGAAGGTTTGGTTGAATTATCACAATCACAGGAAGAGTACTTTACTGTGGTCCTTCATCTCAACAGAATCATCTACTAAAAACATCAAAATATCTCGATTTTTAGTAAACAAAGTCGCTTTATTAGATCGAATATATTAGAATGATTTCCGCATCTAAACAAATGCTTAACAGATGCCTACTCATATACATTTGCTCGAAAATCAATAACACTTCAGCAAAGCCCGTTTGGACGAAATGAAACAAGAATTTAAATCCACTGAAATAATTCAGTGAAATTTTTCTAACCTAACGATAAGAAACAGCAGGAGGTAAAATATGAAGTTGTATAAAATAATGGCATTCTGATGCATAACACCTGTCAGTATACATATCCAAAGATGTTACAATTAGATCTGAATGTAAATGAATAAATTCATGTCATTCTCTAGATGCCGCACAAATATTATCTAAGTTTCATTATCGATTGGTTGGTTGTGGAGGTATGGAAGGTCAGGAAGGTGAATCCGGTTAGAGATTCGGGGGTGATTTTCGATTCCAAACTTTAATTCGGTGCTCACCTTAATGCTCTCATTGCTTCTGCCGGTAGGTCTTTGGGTTTCCTTTGCCGGATATGTAGATATTTTAACAACGAGGCAGCTATAAAAGCAATATATTTTACTTTCATAAACCGCATAATCAATTTTGGCATTATATTATATGGAATCCTTATTATACTATGAGTGCATAAGTAGAGGTTAAAAAGATTGCGAAGCAGAGCATGTTCTATTCTGAGAGTATTCCTGTTTGTATCCCGAAACTGAATAAATAAGTAAAAAATGAATAAAATCAAACATCGATAATTCATAAGAGCGGTTTCTGAAAGAAGATATATGCTTTCTGCTTTCTTCCATGATATTTTTCATCGAAAATCATTCAGTGTTCTTCGTACAAGCTCACATAATTTTAATGATTATTTTGGGTGAATTAGTGAGAAATCAATGAAATAATATTGGGAATAATATTTATCTAAAATATAAAACATAATGAGTACCTACACATCAATTAAATTTGAACGAATTGTCAATATTTTTTTCATATAATGATTATTTTCAAATGTTAATTATTTTTTTAGTACCCGCATTTGTTCGCGGGAGCTCCACTCGATTCTGCCAAGCTGGATAAACTCAAAGATGCCCTCAAAGTTTTGAATGCCTTTTTGGAGAACTCACAATATGCGGCAGGAGATAAAATGACTGTTGCTGACTTGAGCTTGGTAGCTTCAATTTCTACATTCGATGTCTCAGGCATTGATATGAGCTCATACCCAAATATTACTAAGTGGTACAAAAACATTCAAAGTACTGCACCTGGTTATGAGGAAGCCAATGGAAAAGGAGTGGAAGGGTTCAAACAGATGATTGAAAATATGACTAAAAAGAAGTGATCTAAATATTGCATTAATGATGTGTTTCTGTTGACAGTATTTTGATGTGATTAAGGAGATAATGTAAATTTATCGTGTCAAAGTTATCCTGAAATATGGGTTATCAAATTAAATTTTCCATATACTACCTGTGCGTTATTTAGTTCAATCCAGATTGATGTAGCAAAAAATGAGATTTTGACAATTTCGAAAAGTTCTGATAACTGACAGCTCGAAATATCATTGGGCGAACTTTCGTTGTTTTGAATGCGAATTTTATTGAATTTGTTATTTTTTAATTGGAAATACTTCTCTTGTCAGTGGATTATACTTATAAAAGTGCCTAAGAAGGTTAAAGTTTCAGATCGTTAACTTCAAAGACAAAAAAGTTATGAGAACGTTTCGAAATCGACAAAATCTCATTTTTTGCTAATAACTCAAAGATGAAGAATCGTAGGAGGCTACGGTTTTCACCCTCCTTTGTTTCTCTGAAAAAAATCTAGGGAATGTGTCATCCGTTTTCTTCTAGCTTTTATAGTTCTTGAGATCCCCTCAGTAGACAATGCATTTTGCCCACCCTGTACGTATAGGGATCTATTTTTTGAAGGAACTTTTGGAAAGAGGTGTGGACATTTACCCGACAGATTTCACAAGCACGGGGAGCACGGGAGCACGGGGGCACGTGCCCCCCCCCAAGCGTCGAAAAGCTAACTGATTTCGCTATGGTAAAACCAAAGAGTAACCAACAAGAGGATGCACTCTGTCATTTTGGCCGGTTGGGTTTCAATGACCTTGAGGGAATACTCATAATTCGATATTCGAACTATTTTGAAAGAAGTCGCATTATTTTCATAAACGGAAATTGATTCGTTTCCTACAGGATACGAAAACGAAAGCCGATATCTGCCGATATTCGTTCGGTTCGCAACTCGCAATTTGATTGGACGCCCAGATTCTGATTTGACTGCGGATGATTCTGTTCGCAGTATTCTGGCGCGTATCGTGTCCCCACTCCAAGGTTAAAATTCCATGAGTCAGATTTCGCCTTGTAAATTGACAGAGTGAAACCTCTTGTTGGTTACTCTTTGGTAAAACCGTAAAAAACTACTTTCATCAAGCTTCATCAACCTATGTTTGCCCCCCCCATAATATCATTCTGGGTGCGCCACTGCGTTACATGATCGCACTTCCAATCTGAACAGATACCTCGTCTGGAGGTGGTGAATCCCTTGAATGCCAGAATTAGGTTTCTTCTTCTTTTTTTCGAATTCTTGAACAGCACGCGTACTTAAAAAGATGAAAACCATGATGTAACCTGTCTGTTCTCTTCCATTTGCCACAGTCCTTAAAATTTATTGAATCTGCATATTCAACGCTAGATTTCAATAAAAGTCTACTTAGTGAGTGGGACAAATTGGCTACTAAACCTGAGTGATAATTCAAAATTGCGCTGGCAAAATGGAAAGAGACAATTCAATACCATCTTATTGTAATTTTGGAAATATTTTGTGAACAAAACTGAAAAATTCCACCTAGGTGGCGAAATTGGCGTATGCATTTCCCTCAACTCAAGAAAGGAATGCTGCAAACGACCCCACTCTGAGTAAAATGTTGTGCATAAAGAGATCCAAATTCAACTAAAAAATGTGAAATGTCTATTATTGTTGAATTTATATTACGGAAATTTATTTCGAAATAACCAATGATAGACAACTATAATTTATCACCTTCCACTCTCTTTCATTTGACCACAATATATTTGGTATGGAAAGGACTATGTTTTCGGGGTAATAAAATGAATTCAGTTGTGTAAAAAAGATGAATTGAATAGACCCAAACTAAACAGCTCTGGAGCGTTGGAGAGTACTCAATGATTTACAAACTGATGTGTCAACAACATCAGTATAACAGTTACAAGAGTACTGTGTAAACAATAAACATAATATGTTAAAATATATATATATATTTTAACATATGCTGATAATTACATCGTATAATCAATGCATTGTGAAATTTCAAAATGAATGCAGCCACCCATATCAATTTATGGGGGAAGGAGTATATATTTTGATGCCCATGCCCCCGAACATCTTAATGCATATTTTTTATTTCGGACTCTGTGAGTAGCTGTCGAAATACATGTAGTCATCCTAGCCTAGCCCAATCTTTATTTTCTTCCCAGATTATTCCAAACGTTCGCTTCCTCATTACTTAACCACTTAGGGCCTTTCTACCTAGGTCACTTTTATTTACACCTCTCGATAGACAATCTGCTGGATTATCACCATTGCGGACGTACCTCCAGTCAGCACTAGATATCAAATTGTATTTTGGAGCACCTGTTAGCAATAAATATTGGCCAACGAGAAGGATTATCCTTCAGCCAAAGTAGTAGAGACATCTGTTGAATAAGACCATAAATCCATACCGATATATTTTATATCTATAACAACAGAAAAATTGTTTAGCTAACAGTACCGCAGCAATAAAGCAATAATTTAGGTATTGTATTCAACAAATATTTTATCAGTGAAAGTTTTGTTTTTGACTGCAGAATTGCTGTAACAAACTTAGTATCGTAGAATTCTCACATAAACAAGTTCGGGAGGTATTCGTCATTACAAGAAGAAGGTTAACTTTTTATAGCTATAAAATTATCAATTCCCCACTAATTATTTCAGCTTCAATAATCCTAACATGAATTGAAGAACTTAAATGAAACTCTAATTCATCCTTTAAGACACACAAAATACAGGCAAGGATAGAGTTTATTATAGGTATTTCCAAATAACTTTGTTGAAACATACCTGGATATCTTGCAGTTTTCTTCTCATCAAGATGGTATGATGCATTAGCATTATCCATAAAAATCACCGAATTTGCTGGAATATTGGGGTAAGGGAGGTGAGACCTTTTGAATGAACCACTTTTCGGAAAGCTCAGCTATCTAAAGGCGAATTTTGGCGCTGTAACCACAGCTTACTATGGTTGTTAAAACCCACCGAAGACCAACACACCGTTTGGTTCAGGCTAGGTCGGTTCGTAAAACAAACTCTAATACTTTTTCAGTTTTTATTTTTCACGAATGCACCAAAAAGAACAGCGGCTTCTTGTTCTGACTCAACAACTCTAACAACACGCTTTCTTACGCCATTGAACTACTACTCTAATTGGCGGCCAAATTAGGCACATACTTTTTGATTACTCGACATTTTTTAAAGGACATAGGAGTATATCTCCCTTTCAAAGGTAGGTTCGTTACAGAGCTACAGTGGTCAAACCCAAGAGTTTGACTACCGGCCGCTAGATGGAGCAGGGAGTCACAACATTCTCCCACTCGAGAAATGAATTTGACACAAAGAATTTCTCGCATTCAATTAATACATAATAAGCAAACAACATTTTCATCACAATACATTAGTCTAAAAGTTTTTGTGGAACTTTGATCTTCCGCCCACTTCGCGACATTCTTGAAACATTAAGATCGATTTCGGGTGCTCTGCTTTCAGACACTCCCGCACAACCCGAATCGCACTGCCCTTCAGGTTCGTCGTCTTGCTGCGAAGAGAGTTCATGATCCTCTGTTGCGCCAACGCCCTCTTGGTCTCGAGCAACTTCCCCTTCACATTCTAACGGATATAACCGTCGCACTGGTCGAAGAAGTTCACCACAACGCGTCTTTACACGAGCGAGTCTTATCAGTCCGTCTCTTCCGCGGATCACCTCAATTACTCGACCGAGAGGCCAATCTACCCGTCTGCTGTGGTCGTTCCCGACGAGCACTACTTGACCCAGCTTAACCGACGCATTAGGTTTTTGGTCACACAGCAGTTTCAACTGTCCTAGATACTCTGTTCGGAATCTTCGACGTAAATCATCCCTCAGTTTTTGCCTATTGCGAAGGCTTCGCGATAAACAAACTCTTTCAATGAGGTCACAATCAGGTAAGAGAGTCTCTACTTGCTCCCGTAAAAACATAGCGGGTGTCAACGCCGATATATCTTCGGAATCGCTAGACACGTATGTAAGAGGTCTGGCGTTAACCGTCGCCTCGCAGTCGCAAATTATAGTCAATAGTTCTTCATAATTGAGACATGCAGACCCCAAGACCTTTTTCAGCAGCCCCTTCACTACACCAATAAGTCTCTCGAAAAATCCTCCCCACCAAGAGGCCGTAGGAGGATTGAAGCGCCACTCTATTCGCCGTATTGCCGCTTCGCGCGTTATTTTCTGCCAATCCAAACTCTCGAACAAATTATCTGTACCTCGGAAATTGGTTCCGTTATCACTGTAGATAACCCTTGGTCTTCCTCTTCTCGAGACAAAACGCCGAAAAACTTGCAAAAATCCCTTAGTGGAAAGAGTCGATGCCAGTTCTAAATGTACAGCTCGATAGACTGCGCATGTAAAAAGACACACCCACGCCTTCTCACCTGTTTTTAAATACAATGGTCCCGCGAAGTCAACCCCCGTCACTTCGAAACACATCGCGTCTCGAACTCTTTCGATGGGTAGAGGCGGTGATTCCACCACAAAATGTTTTGAACTGAATCTTTTGCAAACCACGCAACTTTTCACAATGGACCTGATGGCCCGGCGACCTCCAATGACCCAGTAATTCTCTCGGAGTAAAGACATAAGGCCTTGAACGCCTACATGACATGACTTCTTATGTGTGTGAAGTATAAGGCTACTGACGACAGGATGTTTCGCAGGTAAGATGACCGGAAATCTGAAGCCCTCGGTATCAGGTCTATTTGCTACACTCGTTTTCAATCTGAGTAGACCATCCTCATCATAGAACGGTTTCAAATATCTAATCTCCTCTGGACTATGATAACTAGTTTTCTGTATCAATTTGAAAATGAATTTTTCAGCCATGTTCATCTCCTGGACTGAAATATCTCCAGTTCTTCGCTGTTTTGAGCAATTGGTATTATTACCAAATCGGAATATCCATGCCACCATCCTTACTGTTTTTGGGTAATCACTGAAATGATCAAGGTGAAAATCAGCAGTACTTGCATCTTTATCCAATAACGTCTTCACTGTCTTTTTCTTTTCTCTTAGAATTTCTCCCTCATCTGTGGTCAACTGTTTCGTCATAGGCCAGCCACTTTTTTGTTGATATAACCAATCAGGGCCCTCCCACCATTTCGACTCTAGTAAATGGGTAGGTGAACATCCACGTGAAGGTAGATCGGCTGGGTTTCTACTTCCAGGTATATGATGCCAGTTTTTCAAGGGCGTCAATCTTCTAATTTCCTCAACTCTGTTATGGACGAATGTACCCCACTCTTCATTTCTTTGAATCCACGCTATGACAGTTGTGGAGTCGCTCCAAAAGTAGGTTTCATAACGTTGCGACAAATTCTCTATTACCTGTGAATACAGCCTGGATCCTATCGTTGCAGCAAGCAATTCTAAACGGGGAATTGTTAACGTCTTACTGGTCTTCTCTATTGGCGCTACCCTGGATTTGGCTGCCATTAAGTAAACTAACACTTTATCGACCTTCTGGATCCTACAGAAGATAGCGGTAGCATAAGCATCTTTCGAGGCATCAACAAAGGTGTGAAGGCTGACATCTTCTGGATTTGTTTCACCAATGTTTGTCCATCGAGGTAATTCGATTTGCAGCAAGTTCGGAATTCCTTGGACCCACTCCTTGAATGAAATAGCTATATCATCTTCTACCGCAGTGTCCCAACTAATATTCCTCGACCACAATTCTTGCAACCACAATTTCGGTCGAAGCGTCGCAGGGCAGGTGAATCCAATTGGATCGAAGATCTTTTGAGCCACTGATAATAATTTCCTTTTCGTGACAAGCATATCCCCGATTTCTACATTGATCAAATCCCTATTAAGTGTCAAAACATCCCTGGCTGGATACCATCGAAGTCCAAGCACGGGTATTCCATTTTCCTGAGAAGCTCCATTTCCTGAGAACTCCCACCCTCGGAGCTCGAAACCTGCTTCTTGCATTACTTGTACCGACTGCGTGATAAAATGGTTCAGCACCTCCTCATCTGGAACGCTGGTTACGCAGTTGTCTACGTAGAAACTTCTGTCAAGTCTCTCTATGTTTTCCTTAGAAAAGAATTTCCCTTCATCATAGGCTATGTTAAAATATTTCGACAGATGATATTTTATTGTCGCTCCGAGTAGAAAAGGGCTACAGTTCACTCCAAACACAACTCTGTTATGTTTGTAAACAATTTCTTGTCCCTTCTCATCGACCCACAGGAATTTTAAAAAATGACGGTCTTTAGTGTTGACACTAATCTGTAAAAACGCCTTTTTAATGTCTGCTATAACGGCAATCTTATTCTCACGAAATCTGGTTAAAAGTGCAGGTATCAATTCAATTAGGTTAGGTCCCTTTTCCAGACACTGGTTAAGTGAAGGGCTGTTTTTTCCACGTGCTGATGCGTCGAAAACTGGTCGAACAGCAGTTGTTGATCCCTCTTTGATAACTGGTCTATGAGGAAGGTAATGCCCTTTTTCATCATCTGCATTAACTTTAGTGATAATACCTGCAGATTCCCATTCTTTGAACACCTCATCATACCTGGAAATAAGCTGGTCCTTCGCTAACTTCTTTAAAGTACCTGCCAGTCGTTTTCTGGCCGTTTCTAGGTTGTTAGGAAGAACAGGATGATCCTCCAGCCAGGGAAGCCTCACCTCATATCGTCCCTCTTCGTTCATCTGGACAGTCTCTTCAAACATCCTCCTGGCTGCCATCGCAAGCTCTTCTTTGGACTTTCTCCCCTCTGGGTCAGATATACCCAAGACATCCAACTGCCAAAGTTCAGTTATGGTAGGGTTTGACAGCATGGAAACCGTCGTCAGCATACTTAAAGAACTCGGCGTCGGTACCTTGCCTTCCATTGTCCAGCCAAAATGTGTTTCGTATGCCACCAGTCCACTCTTCAACTTGTGCCTTCTGCCAGTGTAGAATAACCCAGCAACATCTGCTCCAATTAACACTTCTATCGGGCCTGACTCACCCACATCCGATACATCGATATCAGCGATCCTCAATTCCTGTATCCAAGGACCATAGAATACCGTCGCCACATCGTTACAAATACAGAATTGATCTAGAACTTCGAATGTGATGCTATAGTTGCCCCTGAAAACGGTAATGTCATAGCAGTAGTGAGTGTTGTCAACCTGTGTACCACCAAAAAGGCAATGGGTTATTTTCTCTGTCCTCTTTGGCTTCAAATTGAGTGCAGCAGCTGTGGATCTCAAAATGTAGCTTCTTTGAGACCCTGAGTCGACCAACCCCCTCACGGATCTGACACCCTTGTTCCCCCGTAATGACAGGCGCAAAGTCTGAAGAAAGACATGAGTAGTAAGAGTTTGGTTTGTCATTGTGTGGTCGTTTTTTCGCTCGACTCTCTCGTCTGGTGGTTTTTCTTCTCGATGCTTATTTGGTATCTCTTGGCACATAAGCGGCACATGCGAGTATCCACAAACAATACACTTCAAGCGCATCCTGCATTTACGTGATACGTGACCGATCTTTAAACATTTGAAGCACGCTTTTTTCTCCGAAAGAATACGTTTTCGTTCGTCGATATTCATTTTCTGCGCCTTGAAACAAGAATGACTCTCATGACTTCCAGAACAAAATATACATTTTTGAACATCCGCATGCAAAAGTCCAGCTGCAGTCTTTTTTGTCTCTAAATTTCGTGCATTTTTTTTCTCAGAATTTGGTTGTTTCCTCACATTCTCCGATAAACCGAAACCCTCACTCGCCAGGTCAACTCTTAGTTCATTCTCAACTTCTGAACGTAAGAAACGCATTAAATTTTTCAAGCGAATCTCTAGAGAAAACTCGTCACTTTGTGAATTGGTTAAATTCGAACTGGATCCTGAAACTTGGGTATCTTGGCTTGTATTAAATGTAGAACGTTGCCAAATTCTCATAAGGTCTTGAGGTAAACACGACTCAATCAAAGGAAACAATAGAGCAGCATATTTATCACTCGTGATACCAAGAGTATCTAGGGCCCGCAATTGTGTCTCTATACGATCGTATAACTGAGCAAGGTCGTATTTACCCTGTAATAGCGCGTTGTTGAGGACTAACTTGAGCAATTCTCGCACATACACCTCGATCTGTAAGTCTTCCCGGCCGAATCTAGATTTCAAGCAATCAATTATTTTTTCATAGTTCTCGCCGACGGACGGAAAACTCTCTACAATTTTTCGCGCACGACTGCCGTCAACAGTAGCTTGAATTAAGTACTCGATTTTATCACACGCGTCAATGTCTGCATCCTCGTGGATTTTACTGAATTGTGACCAAAACCCGAGCCACTCGCGAATATTTCCATCGTATAACTTGAACTGGATGGTGGGTAGTAGAAACTTGTGCTTACCTTTAGATGGGCAATTGTCTACCTCAACCCTACTTCCATCCCTGGATCGAACGTCCAACGAATCAAGTGGTTGTCCCAATAGCTTCTCGACTTGAAACTTCAATTCGAAGAATCTTCTGTTGTAAGCATCGTTCTGGTCCATCTCGGCAAGAAGTTCCTCTTCTGTCGTGTCCGATTCCAGCAAATGATTGTAGACGGAGCATTCCCCTGCATACAACTCTTCATACTTCGGTTTAAAACACTCCCATAGAACAGCCACTTGGTTGTGTTGTACCGGCACTGCTCTCAACAAATTTTCTAATTCGCCTGCCAACTTTGTAAAACTACAACGAAGCACCTTGCGTCTTTTCCTTTTTGCTTCGATCGTATCAGCCATTTCAAAGGATTCACTCACACTCAGAACTGCAAAGCTCGTACGTTTTGCAAACGTGAAAAACGAAGGTCCTGTCACGGTCGCCAGAAAATGTTAAAACCCACCGAAGACCAACACACCGTTTGGTTCAGGCTAGGTCGGTTCGTAAAACAAACTCTAATACTTTTTCAGTTTTTATTTTTCACGAATGCACCAAAAAGAACAGCGGCTTCTTGTTCTGACTCAACAACTCTAACAACACGCTTTCTTACGCCATTGAACTACTACTCTAATTGGCGGCCAAATTAGGCACATACTTTTTGATTACTCGACATTTTTTAAAGGACATAGGAGTATATCTCCCTTTCAAAGGTAGGTTCGTTACAGAGCTACAGTGGTCAAACCCAAGAGTTTGACTACCGGCCGCTAGATGGAGCAGGGAGTCACAACAATGGTTATGGTTATGTGTGACGTCATATAATAGTTACTGATGACATTTATTGGAAGGTGTCAACTGGCAGTTCTGTGTGATTTGTTCGATTAATGGATTTCCAAATAAATTAATAAATGGAGGTTAGAGGAATAAGGAAAGAGAAACCATATCAAAATATGTTTCAACAAGGAGAAGATAAATACTTTTATGGAAAGTACCAATTGATAGAAGACTTGTTTATCCTTACAAACATTGGTTTATGTGTCCATATCGATGAACATCTGATAATCTGAATGATATGGAAAGAGACATGGAATATGAATTCAAATTCACACTTATCTTTCACCAGTTGGGAACTTAAGCTTCATGTTTCTCAAATAATGAGCAGCAAAAATTTTTATATCAGTAGTGATAGTGGAAATTCAAGGGCCAAGGAGAAGCATTTCAATTTTCTACTCTCTGAAACGACACGAATTGAGAATACCATTGCTTTGTTTAAAGGAAGATCTTCAATATTAAAAGTTATTAGTGACCGTGCCTTTTAAAATACCCTTTTTTTTACACTCCTTTATATTTGTGAGTTTGTTATAGATAAAAATGATTTTACATTGAGGATTCATTATTTCACTATCTACACATATACTTTTCCATTTGATTGTCTAGATACTCATTAATTAATATTTTTGCTTGACATAGTATATGGACCCTATATACTATGTATATAGGGTCCAAAAAGCCAAATAGCTCAGGGCTTTATCAAGTCTATCAAAGCAAAAAATCATCCAAAAAGTCTGAATCCGACCAAGACCTCAGCATACTTAGTAAATAATAATTCATAAGCTTAAGAATAATCAAAATTATCAAATTCAAATTTTCAGTTTTGCTTAACGAGTGAAAAAATTAATTAAACGGATTATTTTCCCAGTATCCTTATTATTTATGTTTTGTCTGGTACAGAAATTGGATTTTATTTATAAAAATAACGTTATATCGAAGAGGAAGGTTAATCTTTGATTATAGCATCCATCTCTTCGAAACTTTGTGAATCTCACACAGAGGTTCTATATTTCTGATCCCACATAACATCAATGGTCCAATATTCCATTTCACTCATTGAAAGGAGATAGAAATATATACCACATTGAACTCTATGGGAACCCATAGAGTTCAATGACATACCACGCCATTAACTCTACTCAAGAGGAAGGTTACGTGGTTAACTTCGTGTGACGTCATTAAAACGTCATAGATACATGGTTATCCTCGCCAAAATGTGGTTACCCAAGTAACTACAACCTAACCATAGTTAACCACTAGCGCCAAAATTCGTCTTAAGTGCTATTACAGGTGCCACTATCGCACTATCTGTCAAATTAATTCAATACGGCCATGTGGGTAGCGTCTCAAATTCAAACTAAGAAAGGAGACCAACAGTAGGTATGTCCCAACCACTTTATTCATCTAGCTTTTTACATTTATACAGTCTTTTTGAATGATCGAAAATATTTGAGTTGATCGAGATGCTTCAAATAGAATTAATTAATTACTATAACCATATAATTCAACAAATCAATAAATGTGCACCCAACCAACTCAAATCAAATCGAATAAATTCAGAAGAATCAACAAAAAATAGAGTAGGAATGTACAAAAATTCATTATTGTTATTCATTAACTATATTGCTTCGATCCTCACTGATATCTTCTTCATTGAAGAAATCTTGCTAAAATTACAAGGAATCCGTAGTGGAAACACCATTCTGAAAAAAGAAAAAATCAATTTATGAAAACGAATCTTTATGACTTCGATGTCTTTGAAAATTTCATGTTTTCAAATACGAAAGGGTTTTCAGTAGACGAGGTTTTCATGCAAACCAAAGTAAGACACAATGATCAAGTAAGAGAAATTCACGAATGAGCTATTTTTGTAATATGTTATATTGACAGAGTGACCACATACATCATTTGGTTCATCCATTGTGTGTGAAATCTCGTTCGAAAAATAGAAAGAAATATTTTCAATCATCACCGTGGACAGTTGAAACAACAAATTTCTATTTATCCCTATAGAAATGTAGGAATAGGTATATCTATAACTTCCATCGATAGCAATAAACCTACATAACCAAAGTATTCTCAACCCCTATTTGTATTCCATTTCAGGTCAACAGCCTAAGAGATAGAAAAAATTTACTTCAAGGAAGACAATTCTGAAACTCTGCCTCTGGTTGTGAAATATTCATTGCACTCAAACTTACCCGGGTAGCTTTCATACGTTCCCACTGACGCCGACGGCTTTTTCGTGTAGGTTTCAATTTCGTTTAGAAAGTGATAGGTGGCATTGAATCCTGTCCCATCCAGACGATCGTTTGAGCGAAATGTGACTCTGAAAAATTTTCTGTCAGACTCGACGTCAAATTCTTCCAGTTGGCCACAGTGCCTGGAGTATTTTCTATCGCGGGCCATGTAGTTAGAGAATTCGACATAATCGCTGGCTGACACTGCCTCACACCTATAAGAATATAAATATTTGAGAGTTTAATAGTTCTACTTTATGACGAATATATTATTTTCATTTTCGGATGGTTAAAAAAAACTCGAGGAATACAAATCACAAAACGGGCCAATTGATTTCAGTGCCTATAAGGACGAATTGGCTGCGACTCATTCGTATTGACAAGTATATTTGACGATATTCTTTTAAATATCCGAATCATATGCCATATTTGCCACAAAGAAATGTACTTTGATAAACTTATATATAAGTATACACCACTCAAATTATTGAAACCTCGGGTGGCTGTGGAAAATGAATTTTGAATTGATGTGGCCGATACTTGATGAAAATATATAATTGAACTTACACATTATACGATACAAGTATTTTTGACGATATTCTTTAAAATATCCGAACCTATTCATACGCCATATTTTCCACAAAGAAATGTACTTTGATAAACTTATATATAAGTATACACCATTCAAAAATTATTGAAATCTCGGTTGGCTGTGGAAAATGAATTGATGTGGCCGATACTTGATGAAAATATAGAATTGAACTTACAGATTATACGATTTTCACAAAATGAGTTTCTAAAGCACGCCACTCGCTATCACAATAGCATCTTCAGGTCGGTGAAGGTAAAGTTTACCTTGCTATTGTGATAGCGAAACACGTGTCTTGGTTTGAAAACTAATTTTGTGAAAATCGTATACTTCTTATAGTCTGTAATTTCAAACTTGAGTTCAAGTAATAACCCAGGTTGATACTGAGAATATACACTGGTTAAATCAAGGAAATTTTAACGGGTTTAGTTTTCAATTAGTTTAATCTCGAGCGCCAGCTATTCTTTCAATGGGCCTGTTTCGATATTGCTGGTTTTACTGGCCCGCAATCGAATAACAATAGAACTCGAACGACTGGGCCAATAGGCATCGTCTCTGAAATACTGACAGTACTGTTCAGCAATATCGGAACAGACGGAATAAGGGAGAAATGGCAAACCCACCCAGGTATCTACTGGTTGGAGACAGAGTTCGGGGTTATCTAAGATGGTAGCGATAACAAGTAGGTACTAAAACCGAATTTATTACAATAATCTAAATGACAGTGGACCATACAATGATCTTCAAGTCAACAAATACACACATCGTCAAAAGTCTTGCCCCCCCCCCCTCTATCAACTCTCAACTTGTTGAATGTAACATGAAAATTTTTTGTGTGTCGAATCTTCACTATTTTTATCATATCTTATATATGAAAACAATAAACCAGCAAAAAATGTTTCTTGTTCGGGAGAATACAGGTGTATTCGAAGAATCAGTTTTCAGCGAATAACGCGAGTTGTAATATTGAGAATATTCTGTGGAAAATGCCGGGACATCCAATTTCTCAGTTTGACGGGGCAAGAATAGTAGCCCTACATCAAAAAAATTTGTCAAACCACCAGATTGCGCAACGTTCGAATATTCCACGGACTTCAGTAAGGCGCATAGCGGCTTTTTTCCTGGAAACCGACAGTGTTGCCCGGAGACCGCTGCCTGGTCGATCCAGAGTAACATCTGCAAGGGAAGACCATTATATCGCAAATTTTACTCGAAGGAATCGAACGGTATCTGTAACAGCCCTTCGAAGTCATTTTTTGAGGACCTATGGACGGGTAGTCTCAACCAGTACCATAAAGAGACGGTTGCATTCCTCATATTTAAGAGCAAGAAAACCTTTAAGAGTACCTCGGCTATCACCTGGACATAGAGCTTTCCGTCGACAATGGGCAGAACACCACCAGGACTGGCTTTTACCACAATGGCGCAACGTACTTTTTTCGGACGAGTCACGATTCGGTCTACAAAGTGATAGTCGGCGGGAAAGGATTTGGAGAGGTCCAGGCAGAAAAGAGCGACTCAATTTCGCCCGGGAAGTTGTGCCCTTTCAAGGAGGATCGTTAATGTGCTGGGGAGGTATAATGTTCGGTCGCCGTACCCCTCTTACTTTCGTTGAACGAACAATGACTGGTGCAATCTACCCAGAAAACATAATCGAATTTGTCATTTTTCAGGATGATAACGCCTCACCACATCGCATACGAAGGGTTCAAAACATTCAAGAGAACAATATCCAGAGAATGAACTGGCCAGCAAACTCACCGGACATGAATCCAATTGAGCACGTATGGGATTACTTAGGGACAGCAATATCCAATCGCCAAAACCCACCTTCAACTTTTCAGGAATTGAGTCTACTGTTTATAATATTCTTGGATGAAATTATAAAAGAATGCAAGGAAAATATGTCTAAATTGTTTGTAGGACACTGGAGGATGGAGAGGATAGAGATATCAGAATGTGCGTTTGCAGATGATGTGGTGCTGATGTCGGGAAGTAAGAGGGGAATACAGAAAAATGTGGATATCTGGTATGAAACATTGAAGAAGTATGGTATGGAAATCAATAGAAAGAAGACAAAAATAATGAGAGTTTCAGAGGAGGAGGATGAAGTGAGGGTGGAAATAGAGGGAGAGGTGATACAGCAGGTAGAACAGTTCATCTACTTGGGGGTCAGTATTGATAAGAGGGGAAATCAGGAAGGAGAGTTGAACGATAGAATAGAAAAGACCAGCAAACTTTACCACGCCATGAATAAGAACTTCATCAGGAAGAGAGAAATAGCCGAGAAAACTAAGATGATGGTGTACAAGACAGTTATTAGACCAGTGCTAACATATGGATGCGAAACCTGGACAACAACCCTGAGAGAGAAGAGTCGATTACAGGCTATGGAGATGAAAATTTTGAGGGGAATAAAGGGGGTGACAAGGAGAGACAGGTGGAGGAATGAAGAAGTCAGAAGTCAGTTGAGGGTGGAATCACTGAATGACTATATCGGGGAGAGACAGTTGGGTTGGTGGAGACATTTACAACGGATGGGAATAAATAGACAAGTAAGACGCATTTGGGAGGCAAAAGTGGAGACGAAACCTAGAAGAGGAAGACCACATCTAACATGGATGGACAGCGTTAAAAAAGAGGTGAACCGGAGAAGAAAAAGTGTGGAAGAGGCCAAAGTGCTAACAGTAGACAGAAAACAATGGAAGGAATTCATTAAGAGTGTTTATTGAGATATTAATTGAAAAATTGAATTACATATACCCAATGTGAAATTGTAATACAAAGATAACCCATACACCGAAAGGTAATTTGGGATAATGATTATATATTGAGTCTAGCCCTTCGGGAAGAATGGAACGATATGCCTGAAAATTTCATTAATGACTTGATTCGTGGGATGCCTAGTATTGGGCAGATGATTGAAAGAAGAGGTGGTAATACGGACTATTGAATTTGGATTCAGTTGTGGAATAACTATAATTAATCAAAAATAAATAATCGATAAATTTAAATGTTTTCTCATTTTTCCTATTTTGTCTCATCCTGCATAAAGCAAAGAATAACAAACGAAGATTTTCTATCAAATATGAAGTAGTTGAAATAAAGGAAAATATTCATCTCATTTCCAGAACATATTTTGTTTATTTCTGGAGAAACCAGGGGGGGGGGGGGGGGGCAAAACTTTTGACGATGTGTGTATATACAGCTGATGACCAAGTTCGAAATGAGGAAAACAGAAATGAAATACTCAATTACTAACTCGATGGTCAGTAATTCAAAATTAACATAGTGAAATTAATGAATTAAACAATATTCAAACAATATTCAAATTAATTATATTCACTCAAAATATCAGTTATTAAAGAAAGAAAGTAATCAATAGCGGTCACTTTGATTCCGTCTGAGACAATAAGGGATGTACGGGGTTTACACAAAATTTACAGTAACCGGTTGTCTCAGAAAGATCCAAGTCCCTGTAATTGGTTAATTTAGCGATGGGTTTGATCCCGAGAACTTTCAGTGATTTTCAGTATACAGGCCAATCAGAATTGAAACTATTCAATAAACAGGACGGGGTTGATTCAGGTGAAACACAATGCAACAATTTACAGGATAACGGGGTATTTTATCGTGTTCTCTCCGTGTCAACCTAGGATGTACACGCCGAGTAAACGGGAAAACGAAAACGGAACACAACAGGTGTAGGACGGGATAGGCTACTGTGGTCGTTCCGTGGCAACGTGTACACGCCAAGAATTACCAGCGGAAAGACTTCGAGACTTCCGTCGATTCGTCTTGGTTCACCAGAAAGCCAAGCGACTGAAGTCTGCGTTGAACAGGGGGATTAACACAATCAAACAAGTAAATAAATAAGAATGCAACTTTGAATCACTAAGTATGAGGTATCAAGGAAAGACTTACGGTTTGCTCCGCTACGGTCACACCACCAATAAAAGAAAAGAAAAAAAAACGGATCGCAGGATTCTCGAATTTAAATCACGAACGGATCGAGAACTATTAATCGAATGATTGATCGAAAATTCAAAATCAAGAGTCAATGCCGGATAAAGAATCAATCAAGAGCTGAATAAAGAATAACGAAATCAAGAGCTGAATAATGAATCAATAATAAACACCGAATCATGAATGACGTTCGTCCGGTGGTGCGGCCTATTTATCAACTTTCCAACATGTGGACGGTCATGTGACCCAAAATTGCATCCAAAAGTTCGGTATTCTCGAATATTCTCCCCAGAAGAAATATTCTCGATGGCGGTTATCTCTTTATCGGTAAGAGAAACTGTCGTTATCTGCAATCCACGTTGTTTTATGCTGAATCCATCAAATCAACGGTGTTTTTGTGGACGGAAAAACAACGCCGAATGCAGAAAGACACTTTTTTCTTTGTTTTGGGTTATTACGGCGGATTACTGATGGAAATTTCAATTTTACAGGATTTGAATTTATTAATAAGAATTCTGACAAATATTTCTAAAATGCAACGGAATATCTAAATTAAAACTGAAATCTCCATAAGACGGTGTTGCACTGCTTCAACTGGAAAATTCAGGGAAACGGACATTTAAAACAAGGCTTGATTTTTATATAAAACAAGCAAGTATCGTTATAAATTCAAAAATAAGTGCCTCAATATTGACTGATTCATTTACTCCAAAATTTTGAGTTTTCATTCAATTTAAATCCTTTTTATAATATGTTTATATATTTTATTTTTGTGACTGAAACTATAGGAATTATTGGATATCTTTTGTGACCATCAATTTTTATTTTATTTTCATTTGTTCTTATCAATCTTGTGTCAAGGAAGGGAACAGAATTGTTCGTTTTTTCCTCTATTGTGAACTCAACATGTTGATTCAAACTGTTAAAACTATCTAGGACGAATTGGATCCGATCAGCAGGGACTGCGCAAATTATGTCGTCAACATACTTTTTAATGAAAGGGATCAAAAATGGTATCAAAGCTATTACAGCATCAAACAGGTAGTCCATAACCATTCTTGCGCAATAATGGGACTTAATTTCATCCCCATGGGTGATCCGAAAATCTGGCTGAAAATCTTTCTATCAAAGATGAAATAATTGGATTCAAAAAGAAATTTAACGATATTGATGAAATCGCACAAAACTTTTGCGCGCATGCTACTAGAAACATGTGCATAACTGTTTTGTCCAAAAGCTTATAATTTTCAGATTTTTCATGAGCCCTAACTGTTATCAAACGACTGGATGTGACATATTGGATATAAAACTATATAAAGACTAAGTTGAATCAAGTGCTGACGTTTTGTCCGGATATTCGGATTTTTTTCAAGGGTGAATGAAAGATAAGAATAATAACAATAACATTCATTGAACTTTCAGCAAGTTCTCTCTAAGTTCTTATCACATTGTCCATAAAAAACAAATAATTTCAATAAAACTTCATTAGAATAAACGTGATTTCTATCCATTTTTCACAAAAATCAATTGTTTCTTTTATCTAACAAACATAATTCCCTGAATGAATGAGACAAACGCTCAGTCGAGTTTTCAATGATTTTAGAAATTAACGTGGCAGTAATTCTACGGTGGGCCTGTTCCGATATTGCTGGTTTTACTGGCCCGCAATCGAATAACAATTGAACTCCAACGACTGAGCCAATAGGCATCGTCTCTGAAATACTGACAGTACTGTTCAGGAATATCGGAACAGACGGCATAGCAATAAAAGTCGTACACTAAAAATCCTAATTCTTCTGAGGTTATTTCCAGAATCATGAGGTGTTCGTATGGAAACATGACACATCATTAGATGCATATTTTGATTGTCTATTTTATTAGATCTATGTTTTCTGCCATTTTTTGTGGAAAACCGTCAAAATCTACGGAAGTAGATTTGAAATAGGGATAGGTAAGTACTAGGTAAAAATACCTACTCAAATTTGAAATACATAACGAAGTTTGTAGTACCTATTCGTATTATTTTTGATATATGATCTGAATGAGCTGGGTGAGTTATTATTATTATAAATAATTGGAGTAGAGGCATAAACCAATAAACACTCAATCTACATAGAAGGAAAAAATTGATGGTTTCGGAGTTATGGATAATTCAAATATTTCATCAATATATCGGTACAAACACCGATCTGTACACCTATTAAATTTCCCTTTTGAATAAAAAAAAACGACAGCAACCATCTGCCAGATTACCCCAAAATTTGCCACGAGCCTTCAAAACGTAATTTCAGCGTTTAGTACTAGTTTCCAACCCTATATGATTATCCGAAATCTTTCAATCTGACAACTAAGTTTAGGATGATATATTTCTGACGAAGAAATTGTTGGCTAATACTCAAGAAGAAACCAATAGTTTCTCTGAGCACATTTCGAATAAACAATCCAAGGAAATACTGTAAGGATTCGGAAAAAGAAGGATGTATTGAATCTGGAATAAAACTTTATGAAGGAAATATTTTGACACGAATCGTTTTCTCTTTTATTCCGAATAAAGGATTTCCTTCTTTAATTTCTTTTTGTACCAATTTGGGAAACCGATGTTCCGTATATTCTGTCGCGCTCAAACCCTTTTCAACAATCCTCGTCCTTGCTGATTAAAATGGCTCGGAAGGCCGTATCTTCCACGTTAAGTAGAATTTATCCTTTTCTGTGGATTGTTTGGTGATGAAAAGGGCTCCTTTGATCAAATTGCACTCATTCTTGCGTATAACCGGGAGGTAATTTAATGAGCTGCGTAGAAACGGTAATTTACCCAAATACCTACAGAATTCCTTCGCGTGCGATTATAAAAACCAATGAGGAATGCAAAGGTTCACATTCGGAGGAATTAATTCGAGAGCACAATTACTGCTCACAAAAGAAATATCTTCGAAGAATGCGAATCCGAATAATCAATCTTGCATATCAAAGATGTTTTTGAGGCTATTCTCAATAATATTTTCAGGTATTCAAGATTTTAATACATAAAAAACACATTATTTGCTCTCATTGCCAACTTCACATTCGATTACGACAATTCAAAATCGAATAATTATTGTTTCTTTCGATTGTCAATTGAAATTTTCTTGTACGATTATGGCAATCAATAAGTTCCTAATATAGGAACTTCGTTTCTGATCTGTTTCTGGTCCAATTTTTATAAATGCCTATCAATCATGACTTCTTTATGAGGTATGTTAGATCAAGTTCTTTTAGGCTCGGTTGTTCAATTCTGGTTTAAACCGAGATTAAAGTTAATCATGGATTAACGTGACAGATTTGAACGGAAATGTCAAAATTAATCCAGGATTAACTTTAATCACGAATTGAACAACCGGGCCTTAAAATGTTATAAATATTCGGCCAGAAATGACAATTGCCTGGTTCAAATACTTCCTCAGATTATTTGTTTGTTAAACAAATTCAACCTTTCATCTGCGCTCTTGCCCCCTGGCCCCTGGGAACAACAACAAATCATTAGTTAACTTGCTCCATACCTATGTATATTACACAATTCTATAATTCTATTTGTCTTGTTGGATATATAACGTAAGTATGATAAAAAAAGAAGAAATTGAACAATATAGAGAAATCGTCCTAAAGTCCACCAATAAATCACAAACTGTCTGGAATCTTGTCAATAAATCATTAGGAAAACAACAAGTTCACACTGAAATCAAGGATGTGCTCTACCATCAACAACTATTGGACAAATTTAATAACTTCATCAATCAAATCAAATCAGCCAAATGTAGAGTACAATTCTGATTCCATACCAAATCTTGAAAAATTATTTTACATGTTTGATATCACCAAAGAGGAGTTAATTGCTATAGTAAGAAAGATGAAAATGTCCAAATCTATATGTTATGATGGAATACCTATCGAAGTGATAAAACAATGTATACATGTTATAGCAGAACCTTTATCCCACATAATGAACAGATCATACATGGATGGTGTTTTTCCTGAAGCCCTTAAAACTGTTATTATAAAACCAATCTTTAAAAATGGCAATCCTAAAGATCCAAGTAGCTATCGTCCAATCTGTATTCTTTCTATCTTTGCGAAGATATTTGAGAAAGTACTGGCCACAAAACTCATAAATTTCTTCAAGAAATTCAAGATATTTTCACCAAGTCAGCATGACTATATTCAGGGAAGAGGCACAGAGACAGCAATATTCGAATTATTCAACTCCCTAATAACAGCATTACAAAGAAAGGAACTGCCAATTGGGTCATTTTTGGATTTGTCAAAGGCATTTGACTGTGTGGATACAGAGATATTATTGAAAAAGAAAGAGAAGTACTGAATAAGAGATAAACAACTGAAACTCATCGAGAGCTATTTGAAGAACAGACCTCAGACTGTAAGGGTGGTGATAAATGGTAAAGAATATCAGTCCTCACCAAACTTAAGCAACACTGGTGTACCTCAAGGAAGTATCTTGGGACCATTGCTCTTTTTAATTTACGTCAATGATCTTCCTTCAGTGCTGCGTGATTATATCTTTGAGAGACTTTTTGTGGAGCTTGTATCTTTTGCTGATGATACTAATGTTATCATGAGGTCCCCGTCTTTTGTGTCTACTCTGGAGATGGTTCAAAGAATTCTGGATGATATAGAGGACTGGTGCAGCAAGAGTCATCTAATGTTGAACGTGGCCAAAACAGAATGCATAATTTTCTGTACAGATAGATCTACAGCCGCAATCCTACACAGTATAAATGAACATATTACTGTTTTCACCTGTGCAAAGTTCCTGGAAGTTTATCTAGACAATCACCTAAAATAGAACTATTACATTGCCTATCTTGTGAAAAACTAAACTCTGTTGAATATTCAGTGCGTGTTCTCAAAACTAGAATGACTAGACTAACATACTTGTAAATTGTATATTTTTCCAACTATCAATCTCTATTACGATATGGCATAATTTTCTGGGGAGGAAGCTCCACTTCTGAATTAGTATTTTTGAGGCAGAAATCTATGTTAAGAACGTTGTTGAATTTAGGTTACAATGAGTCATGTGGGGTTCACTTCAGAGAACATAATATACCGACATTATCTGGTTTATATATTTATGGAGTTCTTGTCTTCATGTGTCTTCATCCTCACTATTTTGAGGATTATAGAAATGTCAACTCAAGGACTAGAAAAAAAGAACCTTTCATTTATCCCCATCACAGCTTGACAATAACAGAGAGCTCTCCTCTTTATCTGGGAATAAAATTGATTAATGCACTTTCAAAGTGATAAAAGGAATAAGAGATGTTAAAACCTGTACGAGTTTATTATTAGGTTAGACCAATATTCATAGTCTGATTTTTTTTTTCTTTTTGTAAGTAACTGTGTGTTTGACGAATTTCAATTTTATTAAATTTGTGCAATAATTCTTGATTTGAATGAATATCTCTCTATCTATATCTATTTATTTATGTCAACAAATGTCTAATATACACTGCGCAAAAAAATTAACGCACATTATGGAAATCTCAAATTAATTCTACAACTGAAGGTGTTCTCAATGATAATTACTTTTATCAGAATTATGCAAGCATATGTTATCCACTTTCAACGGTTTTCTTCAATACAGATGCTTTTTCCCAGCAGGAATAAAAAAAGATGATATTATCAGATTTTGAATGTATTGGCTCCATTTTAAAATCAGTTGTTCTCGATCAATTCTAGTGATCAATAGTTTTTCTTTCGTTTGATTTTCTACACTCGATCGCTATGCAACGCGAAACACGCAATTTGACCCAAGAGGAATGTGCCCAAGCGGTAGTTTTGCGAGAAGAAGGGTGGACATACACAAGAAGTGCAGAAAGGTTTGGAGTTTCCCATACAAGTGTGTCAAGACATGACAAGAATATATTTTCCATGTCCATGTGTCCAGAATGTTGCAGCGATTCAGGGAGACAGGTATGAATGTCCGAAGCCCAGGACAGGGTAGACCACGGGTAACAACTGCCATTCAAGAACGTTACATGAGAGTTTCTTCGTTGAGACAACGGTTTGCAACCGCTCGCCTCCTTCAAATTCAGCTTGAGCAAACTCATGAGGTGCAAATTAGCACTCAGACAATAAGAAATCGCCTCAGAGAATATGATTTAAGGCAAGAGGCCCAGCTCTTACCCCAGCCCATCGAAGGGCGCGTTTGGATTTTGCGAGAGAGCATATTCATTGGGAAGACGCCGATTGGGAAAGAGTTCTCCTCACAGATGAGTCTAGATTCTGCCTTTACCATTGTGATCGACGTTCCCTTGTATACAGACGTCCACATGAAAGATATGCTCAGTGCAATTTCCTGAATACTACTGGTTTCGCGGGATCGATTATGATATGGGGCGGAATATCTTTGACTGCTCGCACAGACCTAGTGGTCGTTGATAATGGAGCTATGAATGCTGATAAGTATATGAGGAACATTCTTGAAGAGCATGTAGTGCCATTTGCCCCATACATTGGTGAAAATTTCATTTTTATGGACGATAACGCCAGACCCCCATCGTGCGCGCATCGTTCAGGAGTACCTTGAAGAGGTTGAAGTCTCTCGAATGGAATGGCCAGCAAGAAGTCCAGATCTCAATCCGGTTGAGCAGGTTTGGGACAACCTCAAAATAAGGCTGAGAAGTTCAGAAAATCATCCAGCTACTCTTAATGACTTAGGAATCCAACTCGGAGAAATCTGGGAAGGATTAGATCAGAACATTTTGAGATCACTCATTTTGAGTATGAACCGTCGTTGCCGAGCTGTAATTAACGCAAGGGGTGGAAATACCAAGTATTAAATCACTTATCAGCATTTCAGTATTTTGAAAATTGTTCATTTCTCTTCTTTCACATAAGATTCGGTGAAATCCTGAATTTTTCTTCCATTTAATGTGTCTTGTTTCGTTCAAAACCTTCCCGAGAGAACATAAAAAATAAGTTATAAAGTCAATGTTGAGTTAACTTTCATTAAAATTGAGATTTTCAGAATGTGCGTTAGTTTTTTTGCGCAGTGTATTTATAAAGAAAGAAACCAAACGAAGTCCAAAAACTATGAGTTATTAATATTTTTCACGGAAATTCCAGACTTATTAAGGAATAACTTTGGGACGATTGACCGACCTTATTTTTACGGCAGTAATGAACCAATATAATTGAGTAAAAGTCAATAGGTATCCAATATATGAACATTCAATTCCTGTTATTTTGAAAAAACAAATGAAAATATGAAAATTCGGTTACATATATAGTCCATTCAAGAATGATTGACATCTCGGGTGGCTATGGAAAATTGAATTTAAGTTGGTAATAGCCCATTAGTTGAGATTTTTTGTTGCGGAATTTAGGTTGGTATTTGGAATAAACAGTGATCTAAATGTGAATCTATGCACTGACCGAAGATAATTTGAATTTAGTACTGCTTTTTTTGTTCTTAATTTAATCGTACAAACTGAAAAAATAATTGGATGCCTGATTAATATGCTCTGAATTTCAATATTTGTTCTTTTCAAATACATCACAAAATCAAATAGGTTATATTTATATATTCAGTTCTGTGATTGAAATTATGGAATATCTTTTGTGACCAGATATTAAGCTGCATCTGGACTTAGTCTTACTGGAATGTCAATCATTCTTGAATGGACTATATATATCTTGCATTTTCTTATTCATAATTTTCTGTCTTATTGCATTCTCCATCGGTAGATCGGTAGAATTAATAAAAAATCAGTACATTTTCCGATAATGCGGAACGCGTCTCATCCTAGTAAAATCAAACTTTGTGATCTATGTGTGTCACTGGCAGAAATCAATTCATCCGGCCCGTTAGATCGCTCCCGAACCTCCCAAAGCTCAAGTTGACGTCCAGGGCTTGCATCCGAAAGTTTGCACAATTGAATGTAATCCTTTGTCTGGATACCAGGGAGGCTTACTTCTATCGATTTACAGACACTCTGCTATCTATATGTTCTACAGGTAGTGATCGATCGTTCTCCTGTCTACTCTCCCGACTCATGACACCAAACTGTGAAGCCTTTTTAAGACTCGGCTAGTAATTCAGTAGTTAAAGTAATCGTTACTATAGCCTTGTTTAGACTCAGTTAGTAGTTTAGTCGAGTAGTGAATAATTTAGTATTTAAAATAATCGCTACTATCCGAAAATCGTTGGCACTGATCGAGTCGAGGGTCGAATTGAGGTCGAAGTGAGGCCTATTCTGCAAAATGAACAGCCTGCAGCGCAATAAAGTTCAGTAAGAAATTTACGTGATGAATGATCAGAGGCTATAGGTACGAAAATGAATGAATAGAATTGGATCTACATTTTCCAATGAAAGAATTAGCAATCAAAAATCCCCAATAATAATAATTTGAGACTTTGGAGAATGTCTAAAAGTTGTGTATCTGGGAATTGAAAAAAAAAAAGATTATATTCTTGTTCAATATTCTGGAGACCTCATATAAAAAGCTTCTCAAAAATTTGAACTAATTCATCATTGGAATTCATTCAGACATTCAACGTCACAGATGAAAACAAACTAACTATCATCTTGATTTTCATTTTTAGTTCGGGAGCCCAAGAGCGAAATTCGGGATTTACTCAAGCGTGTCAGATCAATATAATGGAAGCCTATAGGGTACCTCTACCAAAAATTAGACTCGTATATAGGAGGAATTATCTAGGACAGATTGTCAGAATAGTAAAAAAACGATCATTGTACATACTCAAGCTTGTCAGATCAAGATATAAATATGTGGTTAATTACAACAAGGATTAGAGGTGCAGGAAGATATTCATTCAAAAAAATGCCTTGTTATCATCTTCATACTATCGGATTAAGAAAGCCCCCCCTTGATTATTGTCAGATTAACATGTCAACACAGAGATTAACCATCTGTATGAAAATCTGACATGCGAAAATCTGACAAACGATTTTTTTTTGCATTTGAAAGGACCGCTGTATCTTTGCCTCACGTCCGAATTTACAGTTTATTGTAAGTTAGTTGTAAGTAGTTTATTGAAGAGTACCTTCCTTTGGGTCCAATTAACATATCCTCTAAAAATCTGACACGCTCGAAAAAAAATTCTTCACCTTTTTCAACTTTTCTGTACGGCCAGCCCAACCACGGAAACTGTCAGATTAACATGAATTTATTGTCAGTTACACGTAGGGCATATGCAGTATCTTAATCTGACATGCTCGAGTATGTACAAGGTGGGCAAATTTCGATGTTTTAGCACTACAGTTTTTAAACCAGAGGAGGTCGACAAAATCTGATAGCCTATTCTCGTTCTCTTTTTCTGAGGAACTAATAAGAGTACCTAGTAGTCATTTTTGGCCACTTTCTTTTGTTTTCTAGTTATAAGTGAAAATTGGAAAAATGGCGATATGGAAATAAATTTATATCTCCGCTAATACTGATTATGATGATGATAGAGCTCTGAAATTAAAACATTAAAAGGCACTTTTTTACGAAGAATCCAGTGGCGTGCTCGGCTTTTTAGCAGGATTTTCAATTACGAAGCTATGACCCAAATTTATGTTTCTTTAAATGGGAACACTAGATTTCTGTGCAATTTTTTGAGAGCTTAATTATAACTGAAATATAGCATCGTATGATTACCACAGTCTCCGTCTATTAGTCCTTTCATTATTATAAAAATTTATTAAATATATCGAGATTCAAATTTTGTGAAAATTGGTAAAAAGCATAGAAAGAATGACATTGCCAGAAGGAGACTGCTCTTGTTATAGGAAGCTCTATTTTTCTATGCTCGTCAAAAGTTGAAACCATAGAAATATTGGAAAAAAATGTTTTGGACCATTTTCTGTTATTTATGTATGTTACGGCTAATGATATGTGTGAACATAAACTTAAGATTAGTCGGCTAAACTTAGGTTTAGCTTCGGGTATTTGCTAAAGTTGGTTTCTTCTATCTTTAGCCGGCTAAAGTTAAGTGTAACCACATCCCATCGGCTAAAAATGTAGAAGCTAATAGAAATGAAGAAAAGTATTGGCAAGGTTTGAGGTCCACAAATTTCGGCAATTAAAAAAATGTGATGAAATAGTAATATAATCAAACTATTAATGCAATGCATTTTTTGTAGGAATTTTACATATTCTTAATAGCAGAAAAGCATTCTGTTAAGCAGTTGAGAAATTGAGAATGAACATATATTTGTTTCTTCTCTGTCTCAACGTAATCTTATTAGGGAATCTAAAAATCTAAACGCCTCATGACAAAATTCGAGACGAAGATGCTATTTTGTGTGTGAGCGAAAACTGTAGAGTTAATGGTTATCTCTCATCTTGTTATTATTCATAATTTGCAAGGGGATTGAATGAGCAAAAGGAGAGAATGAAGATAAGAATGATGGCGCGAACTTCTTCATCAAAATACCAAAGGTCAAATTCTGGGGAAATATAAGAAGCAGTACCCAATCTTGCTTGTGACTGACTGCACTCCGGGATGACTCATCAAGGGTGGCGACAGGCCGTATTGACTTAAAACAAATTTTCAACAAAATCAGCTAGAAAAAGTGTTTTTAACTATTTTCATATTCATGGTTCTTTTTTGCAAAAGTATTGGTTGGGAAGAAATTGCAACATTGGAAACTATCGCTTCTGTTTCGTAGAAAATGTTTCCATAAACCCAACTATTGAATGGTGAGGAAAATATACTTTTATTCACAGAAAAAAATTCTCTATATCTGAACTCTTATATTTCATTTCCTCGTGAGGTCATATTCTGGTTTTTCACAGGACAATTGACTAACCACGTTCCTATTGTCCTGTGGAAAACCATATATCTAACTTGTGTATGTGAACTGATTTAAAAAAATTTATGCTCGATTTGAAGAGCATTAATCTCCTAAACAGATGAAAATATGAAAATAACTCATTAAAGGAAAAACCATGGGCGTTATGTAACAAAACCTCAATACAATAGCATTCGAAGCAATTCTAAAAATTGAAACAAAAACGTAGCCGACCATTCAAAAGATATCACCCCTCCGCGTGTCCATCAAATACATATTTAGCTGTTCCGTTTTGGGTAATGTGCACATTAGCCGGCTAGAGATGGAATTCCCTGACGCAGATGAATATTTTATCGAACTTTAGCCGGTCCTCAAATATAAACCTAAGTCTAGACGGCTAATCTTAAGTTTATGCTCACACCTATCTTTAGCCGTAACATATAGATATAAACCATATTATGGGTCATATTTTGAAAATGCTGTAGTGTACGAACGAATGATCACAATTCCATCAAATTTGGTGAGTGGGAGGACTACACTTATCCCCATACAGCAGCTGTAACAGTTCATCAGTTTACAGAACCGGACTCAATTTTTTTTATATTATTGGAAATCATATAGAAAATCACCCTGTAGATGGAAAAGTTTATAAACCTGTTATGGCAATTCAACCTACACTAAACACATTCTAAATGAGATTCGTAAAATCTCGTGGCACACCTACAGATTTAGAGAAAAAAAAATATTGAAAATGCGTACTCAGAGATAAATTTTTTGGACAGCTTGATTTTCATGGAAAAACCATACCGGGATATATCAAAAAAAGGACACAGAAGAATATTATCAGTTTAGATCCACTCGATGTGTAAGTATTGCAATATTCATGGACGGACTTTCATTTCAGATTGGGTTTTTCAATAGTAAATTTTTTGTAGCGGCCAAAGTTTTATGGAAAAATTACACCTAAATGTATAAGAAGTTGAATATTATAAGGTTATATCCACTCAGTATTCAGTTATTTCATTTTCCAAGCATTAGATTTTCATTTCATTCATTTTCCAATTATTTACTATTTTTATTTCCAATAGATTTCATTGTATATTGGTCTTAAGAATAATGAATTGATTGGACCAATTTTTTCGATAGTACGTTGAATTCATTTAAATCATCCTTAACTGGATTATTAGGAAATGACAACCAACCTGGGATTTATTTCCAACACGACGGGGCTCCGCCTCATTACAATCTGCAGGTCCGTGAATTCTTGCACAACCGCTATGATGGTCGTGTTATAGGTCGAGGGAGTACTATTTCATAGCCAGCAAGATCGCCTGACCTTTCGCCCCTGGATTATTTCTTATGGTTTTACATGCGAGAAATAGTTTACAACGTTGAAATAAATTCCAAGGAACAACTCAAAGAAAGGATTGAAGCAGCTTGTATCAAGATTAAGAGTAATCCTGTAGTGATAAGGAAATGAACCCATCATATTTATATCAGAGCTCGAAAATGCATTGAAATGGAAGGAGCATATTTTGAGCATCTTTTATTAATCTTTCACATTTGATTTTTTCGTTTTGTAATTGTGTATTAAACAGTTCTATTTATATCAATAGAAATTGATTCAATAGATTCAGATCACTGACAAAAATTACCTGCCGATATCAATAATTTCGAAATAGGCCTTCCGTGCCAAATAACTAAAGAGATTTGTACGAAGTAGTTATTCAAATGAATTTTATTTTTTCTATATCAAATGAATGAAAGTGAGCGCCTGTGAATGAAAATTGTGTGAACGATATTCAGAATTGTATATTGATCTGTTTTAGCTGTCAATATACATGACGATTTTTTTGACCTATCCGCTATTGAAAAACACAATCTGAAATGAGAGTCCGTCCCTGAATATTACAATACTTGCGTATCAAGTGGATTTAAACTGATAATGTTTCACTTTTTGATACATCTCGGTATGATTTTTCCATGAAAATCAAGCCGTTCAAAAAATTCATCTCCGTGTACGCATATTCAATTTTTTTTTCAAAATCTGTAAGTGTGCCACGAGATTTTATGAATCTTATTAAGAATGTATTTAGTGTAGTTTGAAATACTATAACGGGTTTATAAACTTTTCGGTCTACAGGGTGATTTTCTATATGATTTCCGATAATATGAAAAAAATAGAGTACGGTTCTGGAAAGTGATAAACTGTTAAATCTGCTGTATGGGGATTAGTGTAGTCCTTCCACGTACCAAATTTGATGGGTTTGTGATCATTCGTTCGTTCACTAGAGCATTTTCAATATATGACCCGAAATAGGAAATCGCTCTGTATGATCCGAACGAATGGCTGAAGACCCAGCATATGAGGTATTTTTCGAACCAGGTAAGTACCCTCTACCTTTGTGTGAAGTATGCACAAGGTGGGCAAAATTGGTGATACCTGAACTACAACTTTTCAACCCAACCAGATAGAGAAAAATGAAGGTAACATTCATGTCGACTTTTTTCGAGAAACAATAGGCTTGTTCGTAGAATGGTTCACAACGGTTGTGAACTGTACAGAGCAAGCGCAAATGGATTTTCGCTACCCTAAAATGCAATTACGCTTGCTCTGTACAGTCCACAACTGTACAGAGCAAGCGCAAATGGATTTTCGCTACCCTAAAATGCAATTACGCTTGCTCTGTACAGTCCACAACCGTTGTGAACCACTCTACGAACAAACCTTATAAATGCCATCTAGTGCATTTCTCTATCTTCTTTTGTTTTTGAGTTATAGGCCAAAATTTAAATTTGGGTGATTTCAACTTTGGTCATTATCTCCGTTTCTGTTTGTTCTAGAATTGTGAAATGAAAACATTTTACAGACACTTTTTTGATAGCAATCCAGTAGCGTACGATGATTTTTTCCAACATTTATATTTGCTAAGCTATTACATAAAGATGTGTTTCTTCTTCGGAAAGCATTAGTTTAAAATGATTTAAAAAGAATCGCCATTTTTTAGCGTTTTAGAAATAGATTATACATCACCCTCAGTCTTTCTAAGTCATTTTAAACTACTGTTTTCATAAGAAAAAATATATCTCTATGTTATAGTTCAGCAAATATACCTGTTGGAAATAATCATAATACGCCACTGGATTGCTATAAAAAAGTGTCTGTATAATGTTTTCATTTCAACGTCCTAGCTTAAACAGAAACGGAGATAATGACCAAAATGGAAATTTCAATTTTGACCTATAACTCGAAAACAAAAGAAGATAGAGTAATGCAGTTGATGGCATTATTAGTTTCTCGAAAAAAGACAACCGTAATGTGCTATGCATTTTGCAGATAGAGCAAATGAATGTACCATTCATGTCGTCTTTTTTCGAGAAACTAATAATGCCTTTAACTGCACTCCTCTATTTTCTTTTGTTTTTGAGTTATACGCCAAAAATGAAATTTGGGCGATTTCAACTTTGGTCATTATCTCCGTTTCTGCGGCTTTCACACTCCTCTCCAGAGGAAAATTCACTCATCCCAGATATCTCAGATATCAAAAGGATTAAGCTCTGTTGGAGCCCTTTCCAGGTTTTCGGGCTCGTGGTGGTGGTCGGGTCCGGGTCGCTCCTCGGCTCCCTGCTGTAGGTTGGATTCCTGCTCCACCCGCACTTCCTGTCGGAGCAGACGGTGTTCCTCTGCATTCCCCATGTACTTGCGTACAGTTCTCGCCGTTCCGAGCAGTACCGCCTTGCATGACTTTATAAATATTTTCGTCCAACTGAAGTTTCCGCAAGTTCTCTAGTAGTTTCTTCGGTATCAGGCCTGTAGATGAAATGACAATAGGGATGGTCTTTATATCTTTCAGCTTCCACTGTCTTCTGGTTTGTTCCTCGAGATCTCTGTATTTTGAAATTTTTTTTCAGTGTGTCTATCTAGAAGATTGTTATTATTTGGAATTGCCACGTCGATGAATAGTGCTGTGTTTTCATCCTTATTGTGCAATATGAGGTCTGGTCTATTGTGGGTTATTTTCCGGTCTGTCAGAACCGTGCGATCCCAGTAGAGCTTGTGATGTTCATTTTCCAACACAGCATCCGGATGGTAATTGTAATAAGGAACCTTTTCCGAAGTTAGAAGTTGGTGTTTTAGTGCCAATTCTTGGTGAAGAATCTTGGCAACAGCATCATGTCTATTTTTGTACTCCGTGCCCGCGAACTTCTGACATTCCCCGGTGATGTGCTGGAAAGTTTCATGTGTAGCACAGCCATAACGACAGCTATCGTCCGCCACTGAGGCATCCTTGGCGATGTATTTCATGTAATTTCTTGTTGGAATCACCTGATCCTGGATGGCGAGCATGAAGCCCTCTGTCTCAGGAAACAACCTTCCGGAAGTCAACCAGTAGTTCGACGCAGATATGTCGACGTAATCATGGTTGAACTCGTTCTGGTGCCTCTCATGCAAAGGTTTGCCAATAAGTTTCTGCATTTTACTTTCTGCGGAGTGCTCGACGGTTTCCAAGTGATCCTGTTGTAGCTTTAATGGTGTAGAACTAGCAGCAACACAAACTACTCGATGGAGTTCTGACGAAGCTGCCTTGCTCAAGAAATATTTTCGAAGTCCTTCAATTTCCTGGGACATACGGTTGGACAAATCAACAATTCCTCTACCCCCAAGATGTCGTGGCAGCTCTGTCCGTTCTATTGAGCTTTTGGGGTGATGTTTATTGTGTTTAGTCAGCATCGTCCTTATTTTTCTCTGTAAAGCTGCTAAATCGATGGTCGTCCAAGAGATAATACCGAATGAATACCTCAGCGCCGAGCAAGCGTAGGTATTAATCGCTTTTATCAGATTCTTGCTGTTAAGACCAGTTCTCATTATCCTTCTCAATCTTCGGGTGAACTCCTCCGTTAATTCTTTCTTCATCTGGGTCTGATTTATTTGTCTTGCCTGTTTTATGCCTAGATACTTGTATGTGTCCCCTTCCTTTAATGCTTCAATTTCTTCACCTTCCTTGAGTTTGAACGTACCATCTTCTATTTTCCCTCTTGTTATGTTTAGAAGTCGACATTTTTCTAGTCCAAACTTCATTTTGATGTCTTCCGAGAATCCTTCCACAATTTTGAGCATCAGTTGCATTTGTTTTTCGTTAGATGCGAAGAGTTTCAAATCGTCCATGTAAAGGAGATGATTCAGTTTCATCATAGTTCTACTGCCGCTCTTGTTGGAAAATCCGTAGTCCGTAGAATTCAATCTATGAGACAAGGGATTCAGGGCTATGCAGAACCACAGAGGGCTCAGCGAGTCTCCTTGGAAAATTCCACGTCTTATTGGAATAGGTCCTGTTGTAATGGAGCAATCTGCTGCTTTCATTTGAAGACTAGTACGCCAGGTTGACATGGCATTTTTCAGGAACTTGTGGTGATAAAAGCGATTCGACACAGTGTACGTGTCGAACCAAGTTTGTCATCCCCAGAAGATACCTGCACATTGTAACAATGGCATTCTTGGACTTGACCCTCAACTTTCTCCACCGTCAAGGAAATTCCCGAATTGCAATGAAATCTTCGTTGTCATGTCATATGAGTCACTTCAGGTACAAGGGACTAGAAAGATTTGGGAGGCGCAAGTCCACGGAGCCCATTGGGCAGGTATATAAATACCTCAAATATAGGTAAAAGAGGACAGTGGTTACAGAGACTGGTTAGCAGTTATCGACAACGGTCGAAACATTCTTGTAATTAGAACAGATCTCCCGATGAATAAACATATTCCTTCGTTTCCACAAGTGTTTTAATGTTTCCCGTAAACACTTACACCTCAAACTGGTGACCCCGACGTGATCCGCGTGTAAAAAAAGAGGTTTGCGTTTACGAGATTTCGATACGGAAGTGTGTGTTAAAAATGGCTTCTGATCCTACCGACGAAATCACCAACGTGGAAGCGACCGAAGATTCCATCAGTGCAGTGCGAGACCTCAAAATTCCCCAATTCTGGCCTAATAAAATCGCGCTATGGTTCAAGCTTTTAGAAGCTCAATTCACTTCAGCTCGCGTAACCAACGACGACACGAAGTTTAGCATAACTATCGCGAACCTCGGCGAACAATACATCGAACAAATCGAGGACGTTATCCTGCATCCACCTGTGACGAATCGATACGCGTACTTAAAACAAGAACTGATGAAGAGACTAACCGAATCAGACAGTTCGCGAGTGAAAAAGTTGATCGAGAGTGAGGAAATCGGCGACCGAACGCCCTCGCAGTTTTTCCGAGACTTGAAAAAGCTTGCGACCGCGACAATCCCGGACGATTTCATTCTGACGCTGTGGAAAAATCGTCTACCTACGGACATTCAGCGAGTTTTGGCCGCGTCTACCGAGACAAGCATTGCAGCTATCATCGAGATGGCTGACCGTATACGCGAAATACGCGAAGAACCGCGACGAATCGCCGCAATGTCCAGCGATCGCGGATGCAGTGAACTTGGTGAATTGCGGGAAGAATTAAGACAGTTGCGTTCGCGAATTGAAACTTTGTCGCTAAACAGGCGACGCTCACCTTGACGAAGACGCGGACGAAGTTCAAGCCGTAGTCGATACCAAAAGCAGGATGGTCTCTGTTTTTACCACTCTAGGTTTGGAAATAAGGCCAAAAAGTGTAACCCTCCGTGTAACTGGTCGTCGGGAAACGACAAAAGTCGTCCGTAAACGCGGCTCACGATGACGACTCGAAAGCTCGCCGCATTTTCGTTACCGACAGACAGACAAGAGTATCTTTTCTTGTCGATACGGGTGCGGACTTGTGTGTTTACCCGCGAAATCGCCTAAAGGGACCGATGCAAAAACACACGTATGAACTTTCTGCAGCGAACGGCACACGCATCAGTACATACGGCACTATCGCGTTGAAATTGGACCTGTACCTTCGACGAAGTTTTGGGTGGAAATTTGTAGTGGCGGACGTTAACACACCTATTATCGGTATAGACTTCTTGTCGTATTATGGATTATTAGTGGACGCGAGAAACCGACGGTTGATCGATTCGATAACAAACTTTTCAACGAACGGTAAACCAGTAAAAACAGACGTTTCTTCCGTGAAAGTGGTAAATGGCGAATCAGTGTATCATCGACTTCTAGAAGAATACCCTGAACTTACTCGGCCACCGGTATTCAGGAAGGAAGCAATTAAGCATGGAACCAAACACCATATAAAAACGACACCTGGTCCACCAATCCATTGTAAAGCACGACGACTTGCCCCTGACCGTCTTAAGCAGATCCAGACGGAATTTGAAGTTATGATAGAACAAGGAGCCATCCGCCCATCGAAGAGTCCCTGGTCATCTCCACTTCACAGCGTTCCCAAGAAAGACGGCACTCTCCGTCCATGTGGAGACTATCGCGCCTTAAACGCTAGGACGATACCCGACAGGTACACACCACCTCATATCGAGGATTTCTCCCAGAAATTGTATGGTAAGACAGTATTCTCTAAGATCGACCTAGTGAGAGCCTACCATCAAATTCCTGTCGCGGAAGAAGATATCGAAAAAACCGCGATCATTATCCCGTTCGGTCTTTTCGAGGCCGTTAACACAATGTTTGGATTACGTAATGCTGCACAAACCTGTCAAAGATTTGTCGACGAAATAATTCGTGGTTTAGATTTTGTTTATGCGTACATTGACGATTTTTTAATTGCTTCGGATAACGAGACGCAGCATTACGAACACCTGAACATTTTGTTCAAACGTTTAAATGAGTACGGCGTTGTAATCAATCCGGCGAAATGTGTTTTCGGAGTAAACGAAATAACTTTTCTCGGATATACTGTTAACTCACAAGGCATAAAACCTTTGGCGGAACGTGTAGATGCTATCGTAAAATTTCCCAAACCAGAAAATATCAAACAACTTCGCAGATTCTTAGGCATGGTAAACTTTTATCGACGGTTCATTTCCAACGCAGCTGAAATCTTGCAACCTTTAACCGACCTATTGAAAGGTAAAATCAAAAGAAACGCGGTGATATCCTGGAATGAAAGCGCACTTAACGCTTTGAACTTGGTAAAGCAAGCTCTAGTTGACGCAACTATGTTAGCGCACCCTATCCCTGGCGCACCAATCAGCATTGTGGTAGATGCCTCCGATTACGCGATAGGAGCAGCTCTACAACCTACAACAATTGACTAATAATTCGTGGCAACCTTTAGCGTTTTATACAAAATCTCTATCTACAGCTCAAAGTAAATATAGCGCATACGACAGAGAGCTATTAGCAATGTACTACGCTGTAAAACGTTTCAGATACGCCGTGGAAGGTCGAAACTTCGTGATATTCACCGATCACAAACCACTCACATACGCATTCAATCAAAATTTGGATAAATGTTCCCCTCGACAATTTCGGCAACTCGACTATATTGGCCAATTCACTACTGATATACGGTATATCAAAGGCCAGGACAACAGTGTAGCCGACGCATTATCGCGAATCGAAGAAATTTCCGAGGTAGTTGACCATCGTACTCTCGCAGTCGCGCAAGAAATCGACGAGGAATTACTCAAAATCCTCGAATCCGGAAATGAAAACTCCCTCAACATAAAGAAAGTCTATTTTCCCGATTTCAACGTCCAAATTTACTGCGATTTAACCAACGAAAGCGTTAGACCATTTGTGCCAAAACAGTTTCGCCGAAACATTTTCTACTCTTTGCACAACCTTTCGCACCCTGGTATAAAAGCCACAAACAAATTAATAAGTTCGCGTTTCGTGTGGCCATCGATGAATAAGGACTGCCGCGAGTGGACGCGCTGTTGTGTCCCGTGTCAACGAAATAAAATAACTCGCCACGTTTCCACGCCAATCAAACAGTTTGACAGTTTAGCTGGTAGATTCGAACATGTCCACATCGACATTATCACAATGCCATATTCACAAGGCTACCGATATTGCCTTACATGTATTGACCGTTTTTCAAGGTGGCCGGAGGTAGCGCCAATCGAAGATATGGAAGCCTCCACTGTGGCCTCAGCCTTTTTGTCTACTTGGATTTCGCGTTTCGGTGTCCCGCTCCGAATAACATCGGATCAAGGTCGACAGTTCGAATCCAATTTATTTAGGGAACTATGCAAGCTACTCGGTACAAAACACATACGTACAACAGCTTACCACCCTCAAGCTAACGGTATGGTCGAACGGTTTCACCGCCAACTTAAGGCAGTAATAAAGTGCCACGCCACGGACAATTGGTTGAAAACATTACCAATAGTTCTTTTAGGAATTCGATCGTGCATCAAAGAAGATTTGAATGCAACTTCTGCCGAAATGATTTACGGTTCAAGTCTTCGACTACCTGCCGAATTTTTTGCCCCTTCGAATCAGAAAACAAATTCGGATTTCGTAGAAAAATTGAAGGTACGGCTCAACGATGTCAAGCCAAACGCCGTTATTCGGCATGGTTCTAAACCAACCTTCATTTTCAAAGACCTGTCTACTGCTAAGCACGTTTTTGTTCGGCGAGATGCAGTTCGCGCGCCCTTGCAATCTCCGTATGACGGACCATACGAGGTAGTACATCGCCATGATAAATATTTCGTAATCAAAATAGGCGACAAAAAAGTGACCGTCTCATTAGACCGACTAAAACCAGCCTTTCTTTTGACGAAAGACTGCGAACCCGAAAGCGAGTTTAATTCTCAATCCGTAGTTGTACCCGATCAAACTTTCAAACCCGAACATACTGAAGGAAATAGTAATCGCGAACATTGCACTACACGTTCAGGTAGAAGAGTACGTTTCCCGGATAGATTACAAGTCGGATTAGATTAAGCCAATTACATTCACCATTTATATATACATTTTTTTTTTTCAAGCATATCTAATACTAATTTTTTTTTCTCTCTTTTTCACAATTTTCCATAGTAATAATGTACAAATATAAATTGTTTCATTTTTCATCGTAACGTTATTACTGGTAAGGGGGTATGTGGTGATAAAAGCGATTCGACACAGTGTACGTGTCGAACCAAGTTTGTCATCCCCAGAAGATACCTGCACATTGTAACAATGGCATTCTTGGACTTGACCCTCAACTTTCTCCACCGTCAAGGAAATTCCCGAATTGCAATGAAATCTTCGTTGTCATGTCATATGAGTCACTTCAGGTACAAGGGACTAGAAAGATTTGGGAGGCGCAAGTCCACGGAGCCCATTGGGCAGGTATATAAATACCTCAAATATAGGTAAAAGAGGACAGTGGTTACAGAGACTGGTTAGCAGTTATCGACAACGGTCGAAACATTCTTGTAATTAGAACAGATCTCCCGATGAATAAACATATTCCTTCGTTTCCACAAGTGTTTTAATGTTTCCCGTAAACACTTACACCTCAAACTTAACAATATTGGGGTCCATTTTGTAAATCTTCAAGATCGTCAAGAGCCATTCGTGAGGTATAGAATCGAATGCCTTTTTGTAGTCTATGTATGCAGCGTAAAGATTCCTCCGCTTGGAGAACGCTTGATTGCAGATAACTGAATCTATTATTAGTTGTTCTTTGCACCCTCGGCTGTCCTTGGTGCATCCTTTCTGTTGCATGGCGATGATGTTATTCCTTTCGCAATGGTTGTGAATTCGGTTTGAAATGCACTATGTGATTAATTTGTACATCGTTGGAAGACATGTGATTGGTCGGTACTTGGATGGGTCTTCTGTATTCCTTTGGTCTTTAGGTAATAGGTATGTTGTGCCATGTATAAGGAATACTGGCATTCTTTCAGGATTTTCAATGACATCATTCATTGCGGAGGTCAATTTGTCATGCATGATCCAAAGTTTCTTGATCCAGAAGTTCTGTAATCCATCAGGCCCAGGTGCTTTCCAGTTGTGCAGTCCTCTGATTGCTGATTTTACTTCTTCAATTGTGATCGTGTCATGCTGCATCGCCTCATATTTAATAGCTTCAGATTTTTTATCTTCAATCCATTCGGTATCTCCATTGAACAGAGGTTTCGTTGATAATTGTTCGGTCCAGAATTGTTCAATGGCTTCCTTTGGTGGTGACTTTCCATTTTCTCCATCCGACGATGTGAGTGACCGGTAGAAAGTTTCTTCCGACTTTTCGAATGAATTATTGTCTCTTTTCCGGCTCTAATTGCTTTTATATGTCCTCAGGCGTTCTGCATACAGACTTAGTTTTTGCTTCAGAGTGTCGAGGCAGTGGCGAGCTGTAGCATTCTCCGTCTCTCGTTCTGTGTGTATCCTGTTTCAATCCATGATCTCTTTGGCAGCTTTCACAACCTTTCTTCCTCGAACCCGTTCAAGTACTCCGTCAGTCGTCCAATGTCTCTTCTTAGCCTTTCTGTTTTGTGTTGAAGACGTTTCTGCCATGCTGGCGCGTGTAATTTGTGTAATTTTGTACCATCGTTGTTCGTTCGGCGAATTTTTGCCCCTATGGTTTTCGCTGTCGTTAGCGCTGCACAGTAAAAAACTAGATGCAGATATTCCAATGAACATCCGTTCTGTAGGTACTCAGGTAAAACGTCCTTATTCAAGATGTCGATTATAAGTGACAGTTTCTTGGATGTATTGGGTCGTGGAGGTGCTACTCGATGAAGAGGATCTGTTCCTTCCAGTTCGGCAAAGTATCTCCTCATCTCAGAGTCAACTTGTCGGTGGAGCTCTTCCCTATCATCCTGGTGTTCAGGCTCACTTGCGTTGCAAGATGGACTTTCAGTATCAGTTTCTTCTGCCTGTTGTTGCTCAGGCATGTGAATTTCATCAGAGGTGTTGGTGTTATTCTCTATTGCAGGCGGACGCTGAAGTTCTCGTTTAATTGCGTCGATTCGGGCCGTTGGTATCAGTTCATTTCTCAGAATTACGCGGTACTGGTCTGCCTCTCGTTGTTCAGTGACATTGAGATTTGGAAGGGCGTTGCAGAATTCCTCATGGAGCCTTTTTCTATAGTTGTTCGTGTTCTGCCCTAGTCTCGTGATGGAGTTATATATGCGCACAATAGTTTCATTCATGGACGTTGTCCACTTCATGCGCTTTCTAACTAACCCCGCTTGGGTGAGCACTGGCTGAATATCCTGCGCAGCACCTTCAGCGGTTCAAGTCGGCAATTGAATTGGACTCGTTGGTTGCTGTTGTTGCTTTGGAGCTGTAGCTTCTTTTGCAGCAGGAGCCCGCTTCCTCAACATCCTGCCACCTACGTCCCGCATGCTGTCATGTCCAGCGCCGGCTCCAGACATGCCCTGACGATCCCCAGGCAGCGACTTGTTTCCGAGGCTTCTCGTTATCACCATTTCCATAGGTTTGTGCTCCCCTTTTTCGGTTTGGGTGAGGGGTAGAGAAATGAGAGCAGAAAGAGCACCCCTATAAAGGATGTGAAAGAGAGAGGAAAAAGGAATGGGACTGCAGACAGCAGGCGTGGCCATCTACCAGATAGCTGCCAGGCAGGCCATACATTATTATTATTATTATTTTTTTAAATTTCACAATTTATGGTTGTAGCAGATAGAACCGAGGTTTTAATAACCAACGATTCAATCCCTAGCCAGTATCCTTCTGATTATCGAGCAGGTAGACAATATCACTGCCTTTTGCATAAGGCTAATGAGTTTTTGATGTTCTCTTTCTCTTATACCCAACATTTTTAGGGCTCCCGTCAGCTCTCTATCTATAAGGCACCTCCTGTCGGAGCAGACGGTGTTCCTCTGCATTCCCTATGTACTTGCGTACAGTTCTCGCCGTTCCGAGCAGTACCACCTTCTGCATGACGCTATAGATATTTTCGTCCAACTGAAGTTTCCTCAAGTTCTCCAAGGGTTTCTTCGGTATCAGGCCTGTAGATTAAATTACAATAGGGATGGTCTTGATATCTTTCAGCTTCCACTGTCTTCTAGTTTGTTCCTCGAGATCTCTGTAATTTGAAATTTTTTCAGTGTGCCTATCTAGAAGATTGTTATTATTTGGAATCGCCACATCGATGAATAGCGCTCTGTCCTCATCCTTATTGAGCAATATGAGGTCTGGTCTATTGTGGGTTATTTTACGGTCTGTCAGAACCGTGCGATCCCAGTAGAGCTTGTGATGTTCATTTTCCAACACAGCATCCGGATAGTAATTGTAATAAGGAACCTTTTTCGAACTTAGAAGTTGGTGTTTTAGTGCCAATTCTTGGTGAAGAATCTTGGCAACAGCATCATGTCTATTTTTGTACTCCGTGCCCGCGAACTTCTGACATCCCCCGGTGATGTGCTGGACAGTTTCATGTGTCGCACAGCCATAACGACAGCTATCGTCCGCCACTGAGGCATCCTTGGTGATATATTTCATGTAATTTCTTGTTGGAATCACCTGATCCTGGATGGCAAGCATGAAGCCCTCTGTCTCAGGAAACAACCTTCCGGAAGTCAACCAGTAGTTCGACGCAGATATGTCGACGTAATCATGGTTGACCTCGTTCTGGTGCGTTCCATGCGAAGGTTTGCCAATCAGTTTTTGCATTTTACTTTCTGCAGAGTGTTCGACGGTTTCCAGGTGATCCTGTTGTAGCTTTAACGGTGTTGAACTATCAGCAACACAAACTACTCGATGGAGTTCTGACGAAGCAGTCTTGCTCAGGAAATATTTTCGAAGTCCTTCAATTTCCTGGGACATACGGTTGGACAAATCGACAATTCTTCTACCCACAAGATGTCGTGGCAGCTCTGTCCGTTCTATTGAGCTTTTGGGGTGATGTTTATTGTGTTTAGTCAGCATCGTCCTTATTTTTCTCTGTAAGGCTGCTAAATCGGTGGTCGTCCAAGAGATGATACCGAATGAACAGCTCAGCGCCGAGCAAGCGTGGGTGTTAATCGCTTTCATGAGATTCTTGCTGTTAAGACCAGTTCTCATTATCCTTCTCAATCTTCGGGTGAACTCCTCCGTTAATTCTTTCTTCATCTGAGTCTGATTGATTTTTCTTGCCTGTTTTATGCCTAGATACTTGTATGTGTCTCCTTCCTTCAATGCTTCAATTTCTGCACCTTCCTTGAGTTTGAACGTACCATCTTCTATTTTCTCTCTCGTTATGTTCAGCAGTCGACATTTTTCTAATCCAAACTTCATTTTGATGTCTTCCGAAAATCCTTCCACCATTTTCAGCATCTGTTGCATTTGTTTTTTGGTAGATGCGAAGAGTTTAAAATCGTCCATGTAAAGTAGATGATTCAGTTTCATCATAGTTCTACTGCCGCTCTTGATGGAAAGTCCGTAGTCCGTAGAATTCAATCTATGAGACAAGGGATTCAGGGCCATGCAGAACCACAGAGGGCTCAGCGAGTCTCCTTGGAAAATTCCGAGTCTTATTGGAATAGGTCCTGTTGTAATGGAGCAATCTGCCGCTTTCATTTGAAGACTAGTACGCCAGGTTGACATGGCGTTTTTCAGGAACTTAACAATATTGGGATCCACCTTGTAAATCTTCAAGATCGTCAAGAGCCATTCGTGGGGTATAGAATCGAACGCTTTTTTGTAGTCTATGTACGCAGCGTAAAGATTTCTCCGCTTGGAGAACGCTTGATTGCAGATAACTGAATTAATTATTAGCTGTTCTTTGCACCCTCGGCTCTCTTTGGTGCATCCTTTCTGTTGCATGGCGATGATGTTATTCCTTTCGCAAGGGTTGTGTATTCGGTTTGAAATGCACGATGTGATTAATTTGTACATCGTTGGAAGACATGTGATTGGTCGGTACTTGGATGGGTCTTTTGTATTCCTTTGGTCTTTAACAGACATGTTGTGCCATGTGTAAGGAATACTGGCATTCTTTCAGGATTTTCAATGACATCATTTATTGCGGAGGTCAATTTGTCATTAATGATCCAAAGTTTTTTTTATCCAGAAGTTCTGTAATCCATCAGGCCCAGGTGTTTTCCAGTTGTGTAGTCCTCTGATAGCTGTTTTCACTTCTTTAATTGTGATCATGTCATGCTGCCTAAATTTTATATAATAGCTTCAGATTTTTCATCTTCAATCCATCCGGTATCTCCATTGAACTGAGGTTTCGTTGATAATTGTTCGGTCCAGAATTGTTCTATGGCCTTCTTTGGTGGTAACTTTCCATTTTCTACATCAGACGAAGTGAGTGACCGGTAGAAAGTTTCTTCCGACTTTTCGAATGAATTATTGTCTCTTTTTTGGCTATTATTGCTTTTATATCTCCTCAGGCGTTCTGCATACAGACTTAACTTTTGCTTCAGAGTGTCGAGGCAGTGGTGAGCTGTAGCATTCTCCGTCTCTCGTTCTGTGTTTGTTCTGTTTCTATATATGATTTCTTTGGCAGCTTTCACAACCTTTCTTCCGCGATTCCCGTTCAAGTACTCCGTCAGTCGTCCAATGTCTCTTCTTAGTCTCTCTGTTTTGTGTTGAAGACGTTTCTGCCATGGTGGCGCATGTAATTTGTGTAATTTTGGACCATCGTTGTTCGTTCGACGAATTTTTGCCCCTATGGTTTAAGCCGTCGTTAGCGCTGCACAGTGAAAAACTAGATGAAAATATTCCAATGAACTTCCATTCTGTAGGTACTCAGGTAAAACGTCCTTATTCAAGATGTCGATTATGAGTGACAGTTTCTTGGATGTATTGAGTCGGGGAGGTGCTATTCGATGATTATTATTTTTATTAATATTTTTCTTCCTTCGTGTGAGGGGAAAACCCTTTATGGGCGCCCAGAGGGTCCGCACTCTAGGTAGCGTGAGACTCCGAGATCTTGTTTGGCTACTCACTAATAACCCCTCACACATTCCACGGAGAAGTTCTTCGTCCGGCCCTTGCAGCGTCCCTTAACAAAAGAGATGAGCTGCAAGTGGCATCTAGAGTTCATGGGATCTGATGATATGCAGTGACCCAAGCAACACCGCCTTCTGCATTCTGTGCGCTAGTATCTCGGCCCAAGATCTGCAGGCCGGAATAATCTTCAATTCTTCCACGTACTTGGCTCTCATTATTATTATTATTATTGTTTCTCGAGAAAGACGACCGTAATGTGCTATGCATTTTCCCCTATCTCGTTGGGTTGAAAAAGTTGTAATTCAGGCATAACCAATTTTGCCATCCTGTACAGTTCAACAGGATTCACCCTGTATATAATAGTTTTTCCCAACGTGTTTCACATAATATTTTTTCTAATTTTGAATAGGATGTTGCTATGAATTCAAATAAAAAGTACCAAAACGTCTTTGAAAGCTTCTCTCGGAGATTCCTTCAAAATTTTCTATGAAAGCAAGTATAGTTTCATCATCAGTTGCGAAATTTTTTACTTTGCTTTACTGGTTGCGAAAAGTAAAACGTTTCAAAACGTCAATGAACGTCAGTCTCGGTGTCAGTTTATATGTCAAAATTAGAACAAATGGATTGTGTGCTCACAATTGAAGGTTTAATGAATGATTCACTCGCTATTCGACTAAACTACTGGCTTAGTCTAAAGAAGATTAAATTACTGGCTAAGCTACTCTCCTAAATTTCTGATGTTCACACATTTTTAGTGACTAAATTACTCGCTACTTGACTACACTATCAACCTGGTCTGAACAAGACTTTACTCGCCTAGTTTGCGTTCACAATCTTACTCCGAGAGTAGAGTATGAGTATGACCATGCTCAGAGAGCATACTCCGAGAAAGAAAAGGTACGTTTGTGAACGCTTCGACCAAAGAATATACTGGACATTATTTTAGGTTTGAATCATCAACCAAAACGAATTTTCAAGGTAGGTTTAGGATTCAATTGCGCCGACTGAACTCGTTACTGGGTAGAATCCGGCCGATGGTTTCAGAGTAACATATTCAAATTATTCTCTATTGATAGACATTTTTGTTCATTGGAACAAAAAATAAATTTACAGGGAAAACATAGCCTTAGTACCCATTGTAAAAAAAAGGAGGATCAATTTTTTCACATGCAAAAAGGAATTCGCAATTCTCATTTCTACTGAAATCATCAAATTCTTGCATCAATATGTATCATTTTGTGAGTGCACAACCCATAATTATGATCATATTCCTTGACTATCCATGTTGATTGTTTCGAATTCAGTGTTAATACAAGAATAAAACGTCTTATTTGCGCTTGCGGTATTATAAATTGTTAATTCTGAGTTGAAAAGATTAATGGTTTACTTAAATGGCCGTGGAGAGACTTCAAAGATCAAATGGTTTTCTTTCACATTCAGCTTTCCCCTAATTCTTAGTTATTAAATCAATTCTTACTATTTTATTCTTGTTCTTCAATAAAAAGATTTTACGAAAAATGTGTACCAGAAGATTTGTGGTCATGAATCCCTTTCATTGAAAAGTCTATACTTACGGTAGTACTCCTTCAATATCGAAGTAGTTGAAATGTAAATGAACTTTTTCGTCGTGATTTCCGTGAAAGAAGTAATGGCATTCCGTGTCTCGGGGATACGATCCAGGATAATTAGGGCTGTAGAAAATACCAGTTCTTGATTCATTACTATTGAAAACGAAGGCACATGGATAGTCCGGTAGTTGCGTGCCGGTTCTGATCCCGAAATCTGCAAAAAAATTAATGGTTTCTGTTAGAGTGATGTTTCCATTTTCATCGAAGGCGAATCTTGACATCATTAGGATTAATTCACTGCTGAATATCGAGATCTCGGAAAATATTTCTGAGACGTAAGAAATATGAATTGGCCATGATAGATGATAAAAGTTCCATCGGAAACTTATACTTTCATTAGATGACCCTTTTTTTAAGCGTTTTTGTCAGATTCTGGACGCGTAATATTTGATGGAATTTTGGACTAGTACCATACTTTTTGTATATTCCATTTCAGTTTCATTAAATTTTATCTATTCTGCAAATCGTACATAACCTTGTAGAAAATAAGAAGGAGAACAAACATACAAACAAATAATACTAAAATAAGATAATGAAAAATTCGAACGTTTTCAGAATAGAATTCCTATCGTTCGAAAACTAAAATTGTTTAAAACCTTAACGTCTGGTAGATCCCCACGCATAAACGTATTTTGAGTATTTTGGAATCAGTATTGCATAATTCATAATTATTTTTCTTCTTTTTTCCCCGAGCCCGAACAACTCTTCACCTGAGCTCACGCTCGTGTGTGATCGAATTAATAAAGCTCAAGTTATTTGCCCAAATTACCCTCACTTCACGCCCAATAGATTTACTCTTAAAGAAAGATGAGGAAACAGGAACTACTGAGAGATCGATACCACATATCGTCCTATATCAGAAAAATAAAATGAAATAAAATAAAACTCAACTAGGTTATGAAAATCTTCGAAAAATCATTAGTGTAAGATGAAATGTACCTCTTCGACTGCGCTTTGAAAGATTACGAAATTTTTTCATTTAAAATGTTTAAGGCAGGAGACTATAGAATTTTGGGCCCTAATAAAAAATATTCTCTAGAGTGAAATTGGTTGTATAAAGGGGAATGCCAGGAGATGCCCTTCTCTTGTTAAGCCTGGACAACATTTTACAACAAAATAGTTCGGAGTATCGACCTGTACAAATGAATATTTCTAATAATGAAAGCATAAGCTTAATCGTACAGTGAGTTGGTTGGGTGAAGACGCCTGACGCCCATTCTTCAATATAATCCGCAAAATATTATTTTGCATTTTGCCTATGGGATCAAGGGCATTTTTGTAGCAACCACCCCAAGCTAGTACACAGTATCTGAAAATATACTCGACCAAAGATATTTTCAAAATAAAAAAATGAACAAAATGAACATCAATACAAAATCAAAAGAAAAAACGAGTATTCGATATTCGACGGTTTGTGCCTGAGAAAGTGAGTGTTTTTATTTGGTTTTTAATCTGATAAAAACATATGCCTACAGAAAATACTGTGAAGAACACTAACTGCTGTGTTTATGGATGGAGCTCTAAAAAATCTAAGAATCCTGAAATCCATTTTCATTATTTTCCGAGTAAAAATCAAAAAATTCATATAACCAACAAAAGGAGAATCTTAGAGGAAGTTGATAGACGTAAAGCCTGGGAGAATGCTTTAATGATGGGAAAATGGTTTGTGTCTTCAACTTATGAACTGACACTCAAGAAATTAAGTAAAAGCATATTGTGATCTGTAAGATTAAATTTAATAATGCCGGTTCAACACCAACACTCGTCCGATCGATTCTCACAAATGCGTGATCCAAAATGGATGCCCTCTGTGATCTAATAATAATAATAATAATGTCTGGCCTGCCAGGCAGCTATCTAGTAGATGACCTGCCGGGTAGCCATCGTAACGACGTAGACGGTGCAGCCAGCTACGCCTGCTGTCCGCAGTCCCATTCCTTTATCCTCTCTCTTTCACATCCTTTATGGGGGTGCTCTTTCTGCTCCCATTTCTCTACCCCTCACCCAAACCGAGAAAGGGGAGCACAAACCCATGGAAATGGTGATAACGAGAAGCCTCGGAAACAAGTCGCTGCCTGGGGATCGTCAGGACATGTCTGGAATCGGCGCTGGACATGACAGCATGCGGGACGTCGGTGGCAGGATGTTGAGGAAGCGGGCTCCTGCTGCAAAAGAAGCTACAGCTCCAAAGCAACAACAGCAACCAACGAGTCCAGTTCAATTGCCGACTCGAACCGCTGAAGGTGCTGCGCAGGATATTCAGCCAGTGCTCACCCAAGCGGGGTTAGTTAGAAAGCGCATGAAGTGGACAACGTCCATGAATGAAACTATTGTGCGCATATATAACTCCATCACGGGACTAGGGCAGAACACGTACAACTATAGGAAAAGGCTCCATGAGAAATTCTGCAACGCCTACCCAAATCTCAATGTCACTGAACAACGAGTGGCAGACCAGTACCGCGTGATTCTGAGAAATGAACTCATACCAACGGCCCGAATCGACGCAATTAAATGAGAACTTCAGCTTCCGCTAGCAATAGAGAATAACACCAACACCTCTGATGAAATTCACATGCCTGGGCAACAACACCCACAAGACATTGATACTGAAAGTCCATCTTGCAAAGCAAATGAGCCTAAACACCAGGACGATAGGGATGAGCTCCACCGACAAGTTGACTCTGAGATGAGGAGATACTTTGCCGAACTGGAAGGAACAGATCCTCTTCATCGAATAGCACCTCCCCGACTCAATACATCCAAGAAACTGTCACTCATAATAGACATCTTGAATAAGGACGTTTTACCTGAGTACCTACAAAATGGAAGTTCATTGGAATATCTGCATCTAGTTTTTCACTGTGCAGCGCTAACGACGGCTAAAACCATAGGGGCAAAAATTCGCCGAACGAACAACGATGGTCCAAAATTACACAAATTACATGCGCCACCATGGCAGAAACGTCTTCAACACAAAACAGAGAGACTAAGAAGAGACATTTGACGACTGACGGAGTACTTGAACGGGAATCGCGGAAGAAAGGTTGTGAAAGCTGCCAAAGAAATCATGGATAGAAACAGAACACACACGGCAGAGACGGAGAATGCTACAGCTCACCACTGCCTCGACACTCTGAAGCAAAAGTTAAGTCTGTATGCAGAACGCCTGAGGAGATATAAAAGCAATTATAGCCGAAAAAGAGACAATAATTCATTCGAAAAGTCGGAAGAGACTTTCTACCGGTCCTTCACATCGTCTAATGTAGAAAATGGAAAGTTACTTGGTAGTAACTTCCTTTGGTAAGGAAGCCATAGAACAATTCTGGACCGAACAATTATCAACGAAACCTCAGTTCAATGGAGATACCGGATGGATTGAAGATGAAAAATCTGAAGCTATAAAATATGAGCCGATGCAGCATGACAAGATAAAAATTGAAGAAGTAAAATCAGCTATCAAAGGACTACACAACTGGAAAGCACCTGGGCCTGATGGATTACAGAACTTCTGGATCAAGAAACTTTGGATCATGCATGACAAATTGACCTCCGCAATAAATGATGTCATTGAAAATCCTGAAAAAATGCCAATATTCCTTACATATGGTACAACGTACCTGTTACCTAAAGACCAAAGGAATACAGAAGACTCATCCAAATACCGACCAATCACATGTCTTCCAACGATGTACAAATTAATCACATCGTGAATTTCAAATCGAATTCACAACCATTGCGAAAGGAATAACATCATCGCTATGCAACAGAAAGGATGCACCAAAGACAGCCGAGGGTGCAAAGAACAGCTAATAATTGATTCAGTTACCTGCAATCAAGCGTTCTCCAAGAGGAGGAATCTTTACGCTGCGTACATAGACTACAAAAAAGCATTCGATTCTATACCCCACGAATGGCTCTTGACGATCTTGAAGATTTACAAGGTGGATCCCAATATTGTTAAGTTCCTGAAAAACGCCATGTCAACCTGGCGTACTAGTCTTCAAATGAAAGCAGCAGATTGCTTCATTACAACAGGACCTATTCCAATAAGACGCGGAATTTTCCAAGGAGACTCGCTGAGCCCTCTGTGGTTCTGCATGGCCCTGAATCCCTTGTCTCATAGATTGAATTCTACGGACTACGGATTTTCCATCAAGAGCGGCAGTAGAACTATGATGAAACTGAATCATCTATAATACTTTACATGGACGATTTTAAACTCTTCGCATCTACCAAAAAACAAATGCAACAGATGCTGAAAATGGTGGAAGGATTTTCGGAAGACATCAAAATGAAGTTTGGATTAGAAAAATGTCGACTGCTGAACATAACGAGAGAGAAAATAGAAGATGGTACGTTCAAACTCAAGTAAGGTGCAGAAATTGAAGCATTGAAGGAAGGAGACACATACAAGTATCTAGGCATAAAACAGGCAAGAAAAATCAATCAGACTCAGATGAAGAAAGAATTAACGGAGGAGTTCACCCGAAGATTGAGAAGGATAATGAGAACTGGTCTTAACAGCAAGAATCTCATGAAAGCGATTAACACCCACGCTTGCTCGGCGCTGAGCTGTTCATTCGGTATCATCTCTTGGACGACCACCGATTTAGCAGAACTACAGAGAAAAATAAGGACGATGCTGACTAAACACAATAAACATCACCCCAAAAGCTCAATAGAACACACAGAGCTGCCACGACATCTTGGGGGTAGAGGAATTGTTGATTTGTCCAACCGTATGTCCCAGGAAATTGAAGGACTTCGAAAATATTTCCTGAGCAAGGCTGCTTCGTCAGAACTCTATCGAGTAGTTTGTGTTGCTGATAGTTCAACACCGTTAAAGCAACAACAGTATCACTTGGAAACCGTCGAACACTCTGCAGAAAGTAAAATGCAGAAACTGATTGGCAAACCTTTGCATGGAAGGCACCAGAACGAGGTCAATCATGATTAAGTCGACATATCTGCGTCGAACTACTGGTTGACTTCCGGAAGGTTGTTTCCTGAGACAGAGGGCTTCATGCTCGGCATCCAGGATCAGGTGATTCCAACAAGAAATTACATGAAATATATCGCCAAGGATGCCTCAGTGGCGGACGATAGCTGCCGTTATGGCTGTGCGACACATGAAACTATCCAGCACATCACCGGGGGATGTCAGAAGTTCGCGGGCACGGAGTACAAAAATAGACATGATGCTGTTGCCAAGATTCTTCACCAAGAATTAGCACTAAAACACCAACTTCTAAGTTCAAAAAAGGTTCCTTATTACAATTACCATCCGGATGCTGTATTGGAAAATGAACATCACAAGCTCTACTGGGATCGCACGATTCTGACAGACCGGAAAATAACCCATAATAGACCAGACCTCATATTGCTCAATGAGGATGAGGACAGAGCACTTTTCATCGATGTGGCGATTCCAAATAATAACAATCTTCTAGATAGGCACACTGAAAAAATTTCAAAATACAGAGATCTCGAGGAACAAACCAGAAGACAGTGGAAGCTGAAAGATATCAAGACCATCCCTATTGTCATTTCATCTACAGGCCTGATACCGAAGAAACTACTGGAGAACTTGAGGAAACTTCAGTTGGACGAAAATATCTATAGAGTCATGCAGAAGGCGGTACTGCTCGGAACGGCGAGAACTGTACGCAAATACATGGGGAATGCGGAGGAACACCGTCTGCGCCGACAGGAAGTGCAGGTGGAGCAGGAATCCAATCTACAGCAGGGAGGCGAGGAGCGACCCGGACCCGACCACCACCACGAGCCCGAAAGCCTGGAAAGGATTCCAACAGAGCTTAATCCTTTTGATATCTGAGATATCTGGGATAAGTGAATTTTCCTCTGGGGAGGAGTGAGAAAGCCGCAAGGCTAAAGTCATAATAATACATTATTAGTCCTGTCAGACAAATACATGTATAGGACAAGTCAGAGAAAAAAAACAAAATCGAAATGGAAACCTACTCACAAGAATCAGAAAAATATTCAGCAACAGAATAATAACATCTACTAACTAAAATAACTTTAACTGCTTTTTTGAATTCATTCAACTTAAGACTTCGCAATGATTTAGGTAAGTGATTAAAAAGTTTGATACAGTGATACATTGGTGAACATTCGAATCTAGAGGAATTATGTTTTGGTACACACAACAATCCTTCGTTTCTTGTACTGTAGCTATGAAAGCTAGAAAGTTTGGTGAACTTATTTTCGTGTTCTTTGGTATAGATCAAACATTTGAGAATGAAAATCGAGGCCAGGGTGAGGAGGCCATTTTCGATGAAAACCGGTCTACTGGAGGACCTAGGCTCAACATTAAATATCATACGCAAGATCCTCTTCTGTATAACAAAAACTCTGCCAACGTCCGATGAATTACCCCACACTAGGATGTTGTATGATAGGTGACTGTACACCAAACTGTAGTATATGTTGAGGTCGGACCGCAAAGGAAGTGAATTCCGTACTCTACTTAAAGCAAAGTAAGAGATATTGAGTTTTTTACAGATAGAATCGATATGAGTGCTCCACTTCAAGTTGGAATCGATGTGGACACCCAAGAACTTGGTATGGTCCGCAGATGAAATTACTTCGTCCAAATAGCGTACAACCAATCTGTGTTCGCTGGATCTCAGAGCAAAATGAACGCATTCAGTTTTGGCAATATTAATCATTATTGAATTAGATCGACACCAATCAACAAAGCACTGGACTAAGAGGTGACATAACCTCTGTAACTCGTCAAAGCTCCGCGCAGTAACTAATGCTGAGGTGTCATCGGCGAACAGTAGTATTCTGATCATGTTCAAAAGACGAAGAAGATCGTGGCGGGATGTTGCAGCGATCATCATCTTTTTTAAGTTGCATGGTAGATCGTTTATGAAATCCTGGCGGCCCCAGGACTGAACCCTGAGGGACACCCAAATTCACTTCATGTTCATCCGAAAATGAGTTGTCAACTCTGACGATCATAGTTCTGCCCTCAAGATAGCTGGAAATCCATCTCAAAAACACTCCTCTAAAACCCATACTGTAGCATTTTTCGATTAAAAATTGGAGGGAGAGACTGTCGAATGCCCGTGACAGGTCAAAAAACAATCCCGCGACAAACAATCCACTATCAAGGCATTCATAAACGCACTCAACAAAGCAGAGAGCTCCGGATTCAGTTGAGCGGCCCTTCCGAAAACCATGTTGTGCGGTGTCAAGTACATAATGCTTATCGAGGAAATTCATCATTCTTTCTGTCCAGCACAATCCTCTCGAAGACCTTGGCAAAGACACTGAGGATGGAAATTGGTCTATAGTTGGCCATTTCGTTCAAGTCATTCTTCTTGAATATGGGTATGACAATAGCCTTCTTGAGATGGCTGGGAAATATGCCACTACTTATTGAGAAATTGATAATATGGGCAAAATGTGGAGCAATAAGCGCCCCGATCAGTTTCAAAATTCTGGCGGAAATAAAATCCACTCCACTGCTTTTATTTTTCTTGAGAATATCTCTTGTAGGCTTATTAATAGAAAAACTGAATGCAAATCCACCCAGAAGACCAAAATAATCATTTAAACTAGTTATTGCGGTCGAATCATTTCTCTTCAATAAATTTATAATATATCCAATGAACAATTCGACTCTCTGCTAACGGAAGATTTCTTTTTGATTCACAAACAATTTCTCCCTGAAACACGTTTTCACCACTCTTCAAAAAAGAATCGAAATTTTCCCACTTCGGAGGATTGTTGAGTCACTGATTGCCTGTCCGAAAGTTCGGATATGAATATCCTCTGGAAGTTTAATATACTGAATACAATAATAAACGGATTTGTTTACAAAATATTCTCAACACGTAGGCTTTTTTAGATGTTCAAGTTAATGGATTAACTTTTCGTAATTTTCATTAGTGTTTGTTCACTTCAAATTGGCAATTGAAGAATTGCTATGAGTGATCATAGCGTTATATTTAAAAATGCAAAAATTAGAGCGCTGCATTCATAGTCACTTGTTAATTCAGATATAATTGCGTATTATTTTGTTTTGAATGCTTAGTTAATAGACAGGCATCTCTCTCATTAGAATGAAACATTCTTGTTTTCATAGATAAGGCTAGTTTTTCCAGCAATTAAATGCAGTATTCATTAATTCAATTCTTCCAAAAACGAGTTTTTGATGAAACATTTCACTAAGGAATCATTTGAGGAGAAGACAGTGGATAATTATTATGAAAAGATATAATTGGTGGTCTATCGATTATTCTCGTTTTTGTGGAGTGAGTAGATTGTTTTATTGATTCCAATTATTTTGATACCATTTCATGAAACTTTAGGTCAAGCTCCGGGTGCATTTCGCTCCAGAGGCATGGGAAAAAACAAGAGTAGAGTAGATGAAATCTACTGCAGTTCCTACAATTTTCGCTCATATAGAGAGGAACTGACACGACAGGTAAATATTGCAACTTCACTTAGTACCTCAATTATTGTGTAAAAATAATTTTTTCTCAGATTATACCTACATCATATTATTCTGAAATGTTTTTGTGCATAAACTACCACTCCATCCACTTCGACTACTGAGCTTCTCCTTGTAAATCAATCCTCAAGTGTTGATACTAGAAGTTCATCATCAGTCAATTCAATCGATTACCATAGATAATGTGAATTGGAGAAATTGTACTTGAAAGAAAAATTCAAGCCAGGAAATACAAGATATTGTAGAAAAATTCTTTATGAAAGTGCAAGACATTAGAAAATCAAGTATAATTTGGATTTGGTGAAGTAAATGACATTTCAATTTTGATCAACTTATGTCGTTTATCACAATGTCTTATACTGATAAGGTCAAGGAGGACTGGAACAGTAATCTGTAAACAGGACCGGAACAGATATAGACCCTGTATTTGCCAAGAAAAGTATTTGATTTTCAACATTGTTTTTCTTTACAGTGAGAGCATTATATTCTGCAAAGGTTCTTTGAGAATGTATGTTTTTCCTTGAGGAATTTTTAATGACAATTGTTATCACTAAACGATGAGTTCAATTTTTGAGCGAATATACACGAAGAGTGACTTTTTCATAGTATTCTATATCTCCATTAAATGGTTTACAAATAGTTCATAAGACGAGAGTTGCAGGACAAGAATTTTTAGTCAAAATTTTTCGTGTAAATGATGCTAACTTACTGCCGGTTTCATAATCAAACCTAATGTCGCTTTAATTTGAAAACTTTCTTCAAATGATCTTTAGTAGGAACTAAAGATGACACTAAAGGAAGCTCTAAGCTTAAAGTGACTTCAATTTGATTATGAAACTGGACGTGAGCCGAAATTTATGTTGAACTTATTAATGTCGCAAAATGTCCATCAAACCACGGATTACAGCACTTCTGTGCTTTTGAGCCGCCATGTTATTGCAAAATCTTCCAATTGCCGCCACTATCTTGTTAGAGTCACTATAAGAAACTCTTGTATCTGGCGCCATAGGCCTGTTACACTAAGGCTCGGTTGTTCAATTCTGGTTTAAACCGAGATTAAAGTTAATCCTGGATGAACGTGACGGATTTGAACGGAAATGTCAAAATTAATCCAGGATTAACTTTAATCACGAATTGAACAACCGGGCCTAAAAACGAAAAACTAGTTGAGCGCACTGCAAATTTTTAGGAATCGCCTAATTTGAATTCGTTTGCATGTAAACCTCACTTCCGATTACCTCAGCTGAGTTTCGAATATTTACGGCAGAGCTGTAGAAAAAGTTCCAGAGATCACGTTATGATGAAAATGTTCCCATGGAAACATAATCTAATTTCAAACTTCTATAAAATTATTCGAAAACTAGAGAACTCATTTTGAGTTTTCATGAGAAATAGTGACAATGAAATGGACTCAAAAATTCATCAAGAAACAAACAAACAAGTTACCATTAGTACACCCTTATAACACAGAAATCACACCTAAGGCCATAATACTACCAATTCTCGAAAATCTATTAACTTTAGCATAAACTTTTCTGTGTTCACATAAAATATCTATGTATTATAATCATTGTGATTGTGAATGTAACCAAATTATGCCCGTTTTCACCAACGATCCCTAAAGAAGCCCCTATCTAAGTATTCCTTAGCTTTAGGGAGTACCTAACTCTACCCTTTATATAAATTAATTTTCAGCGTACAAAGGTACACTTTGTTAAGGAGTACTCATCTAGGCAACGGATAGGAGCTCGTAGCTACGAAATTTGGCTAACCTAACCTAACCTAACCTAACTTTACCCTTTATATAAATTCGTTTTCACTGTACAAAGGTACACTTTGTTAAGGAATACTTATCTAGGGAATGGATAGGAGCTCGTAGCTACGAAATTTGGCTACGAGGGTACAGACATAATGGTTCACCGAACGATTTTTTATGTCTTGCAAACAGATTTCCGTTTATATTCTCCTGAAATATTCCAATGTCCTGTGCCCTATATTCATTGTTTCCCTGTAATCAATTGAAAAGAAATGTATTTCGTGTCAGATTTCAATAGTACTTCGAAAACATAAGGATCTGTGCTCGTGACATTGACCTGCGTTGTAGTTTGACGTTAAAAATATCAATTTTTTTGAAAGAAATTACGCAAGTATCTGGCTTTTAAATCCGAGTAATCATGAAAGGAGAAAATAGAAGTGAGCTTTTATAGAATACATAGTACTCCGCTCTACACATACACTCCTACATATAACACTGGATTATGTGCAGTGGCGGCTCGAGCATATTTATCGTGGGTCGGTAGATATATATCAATATCAACTTTCATCATAGTTTTGGTCTTTATTCTTCGAAAGGTTCTTAAAAAATTGTCGGAATTTCATTAGTATTATATATTCAGCACTTACGTTCATAGAAATTATCAAATACGATTAAAATTCGTTTTAAGTAACAGCGATCTCTTGTAATTTGATATAGGAAACTGATACTATCAGATATTGGCAGAAAAAAGTAAATAAGAGGCTTATGTAATTTTAAATGTTATCCGAATGAAATTCCAACAAAAATTATTTAAGTTTGAAGCAATTTGACTCATTGATATCAGCGCTCCTTCGATATGTTTACAAGGCAGTTTCGGCACGCCGTACCTGACCGTACTGAACGAACGGTCGGTCACTCGGTCGCTAGAGAAGACATCTGCGGCTCTTTCTTCGTAGCTCGATTGGAGATGAGCGTATTTTGTCTACGGACCGATTAGATGTGGGATTTAAATTGAAACAGCGTATTTCAAAGAGTTCCATATTCCATGAGTTATCATATACCTAATTTTTTCGATTTGTATGAAATTTATTGAGAGCTATGTCATATATGGAATTTCTAATTCATCATTATTTTACACAAGTGAGAATTCACATTTTCGTTGCTCGGGAAATTTTGGGTCGGCACCCTGACGGGCCGCCACTGATTATGTGATCTATCTAAAAACAGAAAGTGTTTCAAATTCATTTCATAGTAAAGTTCAGTACACACCAAATTTTTGGCAGAATCTTGACAAAGAAGTTAGGTCAAAAAAGGGGTTACCTCGGGAGTTACCTATATGACATATTTCAAATAGAAAGATTCATGAGAAGAAAAGATGTATTTCAGAATATGCTCATGTTTTTAAATAATCTGAAGATTGAAAGATGAGAATAGAACAAAGTGGTATATTTTTTCTTGGATTGAATGCTATACTGAGAAACAATCTTGAAGTATATTTCAACAACAGTTGAAGTGTTTTTATGTGAAGTGTTGTCGATTACCCAACTTTCAGTACTCTCCTCAAGCATATCAATAAAAAATTCTTATTTCTATATATTGTTCAATCTTTTTTCCCAAATATTCAATTTCCTATTGATGATAATTCACTCAACTTACTTTCTATAGGAAGAAATATTCATCTAAATAAAATAGTTCCGTACTAGTTTTTTTTTTATTGGGATACTCATAAAGACAGAAACATAAATCCAATATTCCCTTTGCTTTGATAGTCATACAAATCATTCTATATGGTGTCAACGAACATCCTCCTCGAGATATAAAGAATCGCCTAATTCCAACATGACTGCATTTTTTCATAAACTTCCATTGTATATGTGCAAAATTTTTCACACAATTTCAACACAACTGCTTCTATTCATTCCTAAGAACAAGATCTGCTTTATTGGTATTCGAGCGATTTCTACTCTTTAATGGTCTCAAATATTATTATTCATTTGCTAGAAATTGGTGTTTAGAAGTTATCACAGTTTGCTGGAAACAGTCTGCCAACTTCACAGCGGTCACCATACGTCCGAACATGACCAACCGAAGACGTCTTGAAGAGTAAAATTTCTACCTGGGTAGTGGTATTACTAGATAGAACCAATCGTATAAAGAAATGCACTTTACTGATGTATTTATCGATTCACATAACGAGTTCATCGTAATGATAGGTAACCATAAGAAAATGTAACTTATTTCAGGAGTTTGCTGGATTTCGTTTCCATAATTACTGCGACATTGAGTATATTTAAACTCAATAATCCAGCGGAAATCCCGTGTCACCATTCTGTAGGTTATTGAAACAAATTCATGCATGCAACTTGTAACGAACATGATGAAGAAAAGCATCTGAAGTAAAAAATCAACCGATTCCTTTCTGATGAATAACCGGGAGTAACTTTTCTATGGCAAATTTTTCAATAGAGAGCAAAATGGTTATGGATGCAAGTTGTCAGCCCTTTTTACAAATGCCAAAAAAGATGGAAAGCCTTTCTTTCGTTGTAGCTGAATCAAATCCCTTCGTGTGAAGTCCACTCAGACTCATTGTTATCCATTTCCATTCATAACCCTAGAACTTTTCGCAGAGGAATATTCGAGCTTAATTTTCTCGTATATAAATGTTTCATACAAATTTAACATGCAAACATTTCCATTCATTCCATCTTCCTTCGTATTGAATTCAAAAATAAGGAGGAGAGCATAACCTATAGATAATGGTAAAATAAAATGATAGAAATCATTTCCGAAACATCTCCATTATAATCGGAGGGTATGGAAATGGAGAGGACCTTTTGAGTTCTCTACTATATTCATGTCAGCATGATGTGTTTCCAGAGAAGATGAATAGATTTGAAGCATGCAAGTATTATTCCACCTGGAGTGCATCGAAGTGAGATTTTCCATCATATCAAATGGTAATCGTATATTTTCGTTTTTTATTACTTGTGTAGCTGTATTTGAGATCATGTCTCGAATATCGATGTTCTGCAAACACTTTACGCAAATCAATAGGGCGAAAAAGTCGCCGAAGTTGAACAAAACGCGAGCCTCTTCGAAAAATGTTTTGCGGTGTGATAAAAAAAATTGGGATTAGAGAGAACATGAAAAGAATATGTTGCATTGTTCCCAATCATTCTGATTATCATTTTATTCAAAATAACCTCTTCCTCCTAATTGGATTCGAATATCTCGAAAATTACAAGAAATGTTAAACGAAAACAAACAAAAATGAAAACTTGGAGGGTTGGTTGTGAAACGATCGATCACTCATATTAGTGAGATATTTCTTCTTGGTTACTCTACAAAAAAATTCGACATCAGCATCATTCGCTATTATGCTTAATTCGAGGTTTGGGAATTTATATTTTATGCTGCATAATCAAGAAAAAAAAAACACTCCATACAAGAACGCTACAAGAGCATTTTCATCCGTTAAACATCATCAGCTCAAAGCAGTGTTGGATATTTCGAAGAATGAAGTATTTTCACCGATAAAGTGATAAGACTTTAATTAGTTGTTATAGGATTTTTTTCTGAAATTGACTAGTTGCCATCAAAATAAAAATTCTAAAAGCGAAGGAGATCTACATGTTACCAAATGATTATTGGAATGTCTTTTTGGATTGATGTGGCCGACACCTACTTGATGAAAATGAAAAATTAAACTGAAGAAACTATATTTTGATTGTCGTACACCTAATAAAAAAATCCTCATCCTACAGAAAATCGTGCAATTCAGTGTATTCAGTTCAATGTATGTGTTATCGGAATTTTAATTCGTTAAAATTTTCGAAGTTGGTGTTCATCTCCGGAGTCCAGGTCTTTATAGTTGGTTCTGCAGAAAACATCAGGTGAGCTTATTTTTCGAATCTTTTTCCTGAGTTTTCTCATAGCGTAGAAAACTTTTGGCTTTATATCATAGTTATATTAGACTATTTCGGTGAAGATTCCTGAATATTTTATTATTTTCAAATTGTTTGATATTTTGAGAATTTTTAGTATAAAATCATTTCTGAAACCCCAGATAATGAGGGCTCCTACATGGAAGCGACTGATACTGAAGAATTCAGCGACGGTGAACACGAGGAGCTTGTAAAGTTCAGAGAAGAGGCAGGGCAGTTGAAAGCTCAAATTGTCAAACTGACTGAAACTGTGTCACAGTTGGTCGGTGAGATGCGCCTCTTGAGAGAGGAAATGGCAAAAATATGCCGAAATCTCATACTTACGCCGCAATCACAAAACCGCCGGTAGCGGGTTCCAAAAATAATTCCCTTGAAGGAATTGTTTCACAACCCGAAACAAGTAAAAATGATGCAACGCTGGTTGCGAAGGCCCCAAACGCGCCCCCAACTAAACGCGCGCGAAAAGAAAGCTCCTCTTCTGATGAGGAAACCGTCAAGAAGACAACGGGAGTGCCTAAAAGGGATAAAATCCCACCCATCACGATGATGGGTACATCAGATTGGGTAGAGATCTCAAAAGCTCTCTATACCAAGATATTCAGTTATAAACGGGCTACCGTAGTGAAAGACGGAATCAAGATTATAGCCAAAACTGTAGATGACTACAGAAAAATAACTAAATTCTTCGACCAACTTGGCAAGGAGTACTTCACATACCAGATGGAGGAGGAAAAGAAAATTAAATTTACGCCGTCATTAGGCATCTTCCAATAGACGCAGATCTGGAATTGATCAAAAATGACCTGAGATTACAGGGAATCGATGATGCTGAGGTGTCTAGAATGACATCAAATAAAACGAGAAAGCCGATACCATTATATCTGGCTAAAACGCAAAAAAAGGATATATACGACATCCAACGACTCTACAACCTCTGTATTGTGGTCGAAAGTCCAAGCCAATGCTTCAGATGCCAAAGGTACGGACACGCACAAAATAAATGCTCCTTCCCGTGGAGATGTGTGAAGTGTTCGGGGAACCATAGCAGCAAAGATTGTGAACTCACTAGGAAAGGTGAAGAAAGAAACGCTACATGCGTTTTATGTGGTGAAAAAGTCCATCCAGCAAGCTACAAGGGATGTAGTGAATTTAAGCTGGTGACTAGAAAGAAGAGAGCCGGCCAAAAACAAACAGAACAGAAAAAGCCGTAGGATAAAGAAACACCTGCACGAAAAATTCTGGAAACTGTAAAAACCAAACCTGCAGAACAGGAAAAGAAGAAAGAAACTTTCAAGCCTATGCAGAAGAAAGAGGAACAAGAGAAAACTCAATTAAAACCGACTATAAATAGTCAACAAAAAAAAAAGAAAAATATCTGAATCAGCCGATTATTTAGATATTTTCACGGAAAACATTTTCAACATGATAATGTTGAAAATTGAAAGAGAAATGGAGAAAAAGCTTCAAGCATTATTCAGTAAACTGAAATGATGGACCTTACGGATTTTAGGAAGAAATACCTCAAGATAATCTTGTGGAACATAAACGGGATCAACACTCGGAAAGTCGAGATAGAAGAAATAATATCAGAGAGACAACCTGATATTATAGCCCTACAGGAAACAAGAATAAACCGGAACAGACGACTGAATTTTATGAATTATGAAACATATAGATGCGACAGAATTACAAACACCGGAGAAGGAGTAGCAATATTGGTGAAAACAGATCTGAAACACTACTTGAAAAGAAGATCCGACGAAATACAAGGAGAAACAGAAAGAGTGACGATTGTTGCCGAATTAAATCGACAAAGTGTCGAAATTACCTCGGCACATAAGCGACCACAAAACAATTTATTGGAAGAGGAGATGAACAACATGTTGGCAGGAACAAACACGACAATCTGCATTGGAGATTTCAACTGTAAATCCCCATTATGGAACAGCAAAACAGTGAATAGAAATGGCAAAAAACTCAAGGATTTCGCCGAAAAACAAACTGCCATAGTGATTGGACCAGAGTTACCGACATATCTTGCTTTTGGTATAGGAATACCAGATATAATAGATATCGTGATGTTGAAAAATATAACTCAAGAATTCTTGATTGAAACATTGGAAGATGGAACCTCAAACCACAATCCCGTGGAATTGACAATTGGGGAAGACCCAAGAGAAAAACTGATGGAAATAAGAGAATATACCAATTGGGCCAAATACAGCCATTTAATACAATCGGAAATAACAGAACAATAAGCACTCCAGACGATCTGGAATGTGTGGTTGATAAACTGGAAGAGATTAAATTGAAAGATTACGAAAAAAGTACGAGAAGAGTGAAGAGACCAGCACCAAGTCATCCGCATGGCGATACGCCTAAAGAAGTAAAAGATCTTATACGAGAAAATCGAAGACTCAGAAGAATATATCGGATGAATAAAAATGATCTGAATAGAAGGAACCTCAACCGCCATAGCCAAGTTCTGAAAAATGCCCTGAAAGTTTCAAGAACAAGCAGATGGAACAAAAGGGTTCAAGAACTGAATACAATTGATCATTCTGCATGGAGAATGCAAAAAAGGTTACGAAGAGAAAAGACTAACATTCCACCCCTACACGGAGAAAGGGGAATGGCGTAACCCAATTCTGATAAGGCAGATGCATTGGCGGACTCGATCGAACGAGAATCGAGAATAAATTATAGGATAGACGACGATAATGAAGATTTGGAAGAACTGGTTGAAGAAAATGAAGAAGAAATGGATGAATTACCAGCGGCTGCTGAAATAGACAAACCAACATCGCCAAATGAAATCAGGGAAATAATTAGAAGTTTGAAAAGAGGAAAGCTCCCGGAAGCGAGAAAATAACGAATGTTATGTTGAAGAAATTACCTAGAAAATGTATAGCTGCTCTAACAAATATCGCGAATGGAATTATGAGGACAGAACACTACCCAGAAAAATGGAAAACAGCGGAAGTCATAGTGTTCAATAAACCATTCAAAGAGAAGAAGTTCCCACAAAACTACAGACCGATAAGTCTACTGTCGGCGTTAGGAAATGTAGTAGAAAGAATTATATCCACGAGGCTAAATGAGGAAACCGAAAATCTGAAACTAATACCACCAGAACAGTTCGGATTCAGAAGAGAGCATTCAACAGAGCAACCATTATTAAGGCTCACAGAATACATTACAGAGGGATTTCAAAATAAACAAGCTACAGGTTTTGTTTTACTAGACGTCGCCAGAGCATTCGACAGAGTATGGCATGAAGGATTAATATATAAGATGAGATGTGCTGGATATACGATCAAAATATGCAAGTTGATCCGGAATTATCTCAAAAATAGAAGATTTTACGTGAAAGTGGAAGGAGAATGCTCCACAACAAGAGATATAGAGGCTGGAGTACCCCAAGGGTCAGTACTTTTGGGCCATTTCTGTACAACACATACATTCACGATATTCCGAAGAATCCAAGAACCATGCTAACTTTATATATGCTGACGACACCAGGCATAGCAACTCGACACCGCAACCCAGAAGTAATAGAACGAGTTCTATTAGAAACGATTGGCGAAACAAATGACTGGTGCATAAAGTGGAATATCAAGCTCAATGGACCAAAGAGACAAGCAATATTACTACAGAAGAGAAGACTGCGACCCACAACGAATCTAGAAGTTGACGGCGAAGAAATCGACTGGAAAAATGAAGCCAAATATTTAGGAATAACGCTTGACAAAGGACTTACTTGGAAAAGTCATATCAAACAAGCAATCGACAAACGAAAGCAGCGATGAATAGGCTCTACCCTCTAATAGGAAGAAGAAGCCACATGTCGAAAGAGACAAAATTAAAGATAATCCGGAAGCCGTTGCTAGGCCTCAACTGACTTATGGATCAATTTCCTGGGGTTTCGCGGCAAAGAGCCACATCAAAAGAATTCAGGCCACTGAAAACAAGCTGCTACGATGTGCAATAGATGTACCTTGGTTTGTCAGGAATAGACAGCTTTATAGGGAAATAAAATGGGAAACCATAATGGAATTCATGAACATAAGAGCAGAGAAATTATTCGAAACAGCGAAAAACCATCCGAATCAAGAACTCAGGAGACTAGTGGACTACGACCCAGAGGAAGACAAAAGGAGAATGCGAATTTACCGAAGGAGACCAAGAGATCAATTAAGAAGAGATCAAAATAAGAACATAAACTTATTGAAGAATCCAATGAAGTGTTATCCATTAGAGGATAAACACATAAATCCCAGCACTATAGTGTGCGAGAAGAAAACCGACTAAAAGATGAACAGTTTATAGGCAAATGCCCGGAACCAATATTCAAGAAGCAGTTAAGGGTTTTTAGTGGGTCTCGAGCTTAGGAGAGTGAGAATCCCCACACTTGTTCCCCCTCAGGAGAGGGTGGTTCGTCTGATTTGCAGATTTTCCCCCTGCTACACAAAAAAAAAAATGAACTTGGTTCGTTAGCAGTGGCGTGAGCTACACCAATGCGCACTAGTGTGACGTGGCATGAGGCTTTACCGGAGCGACACGAGTACTTCCGATCTCTTGTTGAACCTCTTTTGCTATATCTTCTCTGCTTCATGCTGCGCTCCGAAGAACTAGTTGTTACTCTTCGCCTATGATATTGACCAATCAACGCCAATTAGATCGTTTCCTTTCTTAGGTATTAGTTCTTAGTAAAGCTGTATGAACCAACAATTACGATTCTTGAGCACTCATAAAAAAATCATGAATTGTCAAAATTATCTAACAGGATATCCAATTTCAGTTTCCTTCTATGGTTTCCGGGAGTCACAGACTAATCAAGCAGTTCGTAATTGCTTTTTTTCCGTTCAACTTTATCCTTGATAAATAAAAACTCTAATTTTAGGCCAAAATAACTACATAACTCGGACTGGCAGAAATCTACACCTTCAGTATACCTCGGAGAGCGTGCCGACATCGATGATGAGTAGCGATAGACCGGTTTCGCTCTTGTTTGAGCTCGTCAGTATCACAAACCTCAACCAAACGATGCCGACTGAATGAAGCGGAGGACATTTTGCCAAAAGCCAGCAGCGGCATCGAAGTATTAAATAAATCGATGCGACACCTGGCGTTCAACGACCTAAGCTTTCTCCTACAAGGCTACTCAAAGGTAGATATCTGCGTACATTTCTCTTCTCCCAGTTGATTTTACAGAGAAAGTGAGGCTTGGCTCAGTATTGGATGGACAGGTGGCGCGTCCCCAATTACGGGTGTCCTTTCTCGCTTAAAGACACCATCCTCTGCTTGCGATGTGCAACACTGGACTGTACTGATGAGGGACAATAATTCCGAAACCAGTCTGCAGTCTGTGCATATATACAGGGTGTTCTACAAGCTCTATGACAAACTTTGACAGAAGGTAGCCGTGCTTCTTTTGAACATTTTTTTCCTATGAACGTAGGTCCGATTCGTTTTCGTTTAGGATTTAGAAGCATTTCAAAAATTTTCTTTCATGTTTCGATTCAGTAGGCCGACAAAAAATATCGGTTTTGACACTTGTTTCACTAAGGATGGTATCAACAATGAACATAGTGAACATTTCAGCAACGTTTCAGTGTAAACGTTTGGGGTGGGATTTTTAAAAACGATTTGATGCCAGTACATGTTATAAATGATTTGAATGCAGATTTGTATGAAAATTTTTTGGAGCACAACCGTTTTGACTGCATTGTTGACATAGAGCTCAACATTGTTTGAAATATGTGGTATCAGCACGATGGTGCACTACCACATAGAGGGAGACAAGTAGTCAGTTTGCTGAATAAATGGATAGGTCAAGGAGGACCAATACAGTGGAAACCTAAGAAGCATCAGCTTGTTTATCATGTTGAAATTCAATCTTATACTTGATAGAATTCAAAATACGAAACGACCCAAATCTGATTTGCCGAGTAACGGCATCTTTAGTCAAGGTGAAGCGTGCATTCAAGCCTAAGTTGGACATTTTGAACAATTTTTATAGCCTCAAAATTTCCATTTATTATTATGATTTGAACATAAAAATATGATTTTTCAAATGCTTGTATTTTCTAAACGAAAACGAATCGGATATATGTTCATAGGAAAAAAAATATTCAGAATAATCACAGCTACCATTTGTCAAAGATTGTCATAGAGCTTGTAGAACACCCTGTATATATATTTCATCCTCTCTGGGAATTCTGGATTCATGACCACCACGCATTGAAGGAGGCGACAATTCTTCGGTGGAGTACTGTGTTGCTCCGGGTATACTTTCTTGATACTCATTAAGAGTTCAATGAAGGTTAAATAAACATGGGACTAACAGGTTGTTTTTGTGTCGCTGGTGACTGAACTAGTACTGATGAAAAACCTCTTCTGTTCATACCTAGGAAACACAATACGCACTATTTCTATGGTGAGAGAGAGACTCCTCTTTGTCGATTTGTGGCATTTTTATCTGCGTGTTTCAGGCTTTGAGCCTCTTTCAACTACAAGCGAACGAATAATGAGTCACAAGGCTTCAGTTCAGATGGGGCACCACACGTAGAAGAAGAAGAATGAGAGGAAGTTTCTACTACTGAATCATTTCAGTTTATAGGAGGCAGTGGTGGATCAACAAATGTATAGTATCGAATATTCCACTATGGATTTCAACTTAGAATTTAGATAGATCATTAATGACTGAAATGTAAGTAGAGCATCAATATGTTATCATTACCCCCAAACATTTTTCGATTGAAAATTTTTCAAAAAATTAAAAGAGCATATAAATCATTTTCATTATTTTTTCGAGATTTTATTTCAGGTGGTGAGTTAGCATATCATCTAACTGAGTACTCACTTTCTGTGAAACTGTACAACGCTTTGAAACCTCTCGGATATTTGGCAGCATAAAGACTTTGAAATTCCAATTTCAGACGAGGACCATTAGACATTACCGGTTTTGGTGATATACTTCCGCAGAAGGTGTCGATTTTTTCCATTCGACCATCTATATGGACATAGGCTATTAATGAATCCTGGCCATCACAGCTGAAACAGAATGAGGAATTACTAGATGATTGTTTTCGAAATTCTCAAGACTTCATCAAAAAACAGAAATATGAATCTGTATAGTTAAATGAGTTTCAATTAAAACGTATTTAATAACTTCGATTAATTTACTTGCTCTCATGTATAAAAGTGATCAAGATTAAAAAAGGTGCACAGGAAATATTCCTTTATCTTTGGTCATTTGTTTATTGTCATATCAATTTCCAGGAAAATCCATGCAAAAGGAATTCCGTGAAACAGTTAGCGTAGTTCTTTCGAAAGAGGAATGATTAAAAGTATACTCTTAATAATTAAATTTATATTGGAAATTTTTTCTAGAAATGGAAGAACAGATTGAAATTGTTAAAACAGATGTAAACATGATCAGGATACTAGATAGTGCAATAGTCCAACTACTAGTAGGCGAGGAGAACCACTTTTACGGTCTGTCTTCCATAAAAAAACATAATGAAACTAATTTCAAAATGCCGAGACCAAAAACATTAGGTACTCTTCGCTATCGATGAGTCGAATCGGTACTACCCATACCTGTCTGTGATCAGTGCTCACACCACTTTTGTCAGTATTGAAGATGATTTGTTTACATTTGCCTTTGGTAACCGTCAAAAAATCTCGAAATTCTGAAGCTTTTCTTAAATTCTTATTTTTGATCTGGCTTTCGGGTAGCGAGTATATGCTGGACACGCTCCAGACAAGGTATTCTTCTTTCGTTCAGAATTCTTGCGTCCTCAATATCCTCGGTTCTCACGAAGTTAGTATATAGTTCTAGTAATGGGTAATCTAGGGATAGGAAATATCCCATGAGAAGAAGAGAGAGCAAATTGCATCAGTTAAACAAAGAAAGAAATCTAGATCAATTTTCCCCGTTTGAACTTTCTAAGCAGATATACACAGATTATCAAGCACATATATATTATGAAAATGCCAAACTGCAGGTTAAATTCAACGAGAACCTGAAAACCAACGCCATAAATATAAAAAGAGTAGTGAGACAGGGCGACACTATCTCGCCAAAACTGTTCACATTGGTATTTGAAAAACTTAATTGGCAAATGAAAGGCATCAAAGTTGACGGCTCATTTCTCAACCACCTGTGATTGGCTGACAACATTTTCTTGTTTTCCAGTGATATTCATGAATTGGAGGACATGATAAATGGGTTGAATCGTGCATCAAAACAAGTTGGCCTGAAGGTGAACATCCAGAAGACCAAAATTATGAGCGAGGAAAATATTGCCATCTCGATAGACCAGCATCAAATAGAAAATGTTTCTCAATATATATATTTAGGACAAAATATCGCATTGGGAAAGGATAATCAGCGAGCAGAGGTCAATGGATAATGTGGACAGCTTTTGGAAACCTTGCACATATACTAAGAAATACGGCCATCCCTATAAATCTTAAACGTAAAGTGTTTTACTCCTGTATTCTACCTGTTTCCACATACGGGATGGAGACCGTAACCCTCACAGTTAAAAGTTCAAATAAACTAAGAGTAGCACAGAGGGTAATGGAACGTGCTATGCTCAACATATCATTGAGAGACAAAATCAGGAACAAGGAAATCAGGGACAGAACCAAGGTCAGGGATGTCATTGAGGAAATAGCGGTAAAAAAGTGGAGATGGGCTGGTCACATAGCCAGATAGTACAGCAGCAGATGGACACTAAGAACACTACAATGGACACCTGGAGAAATAGAGGCAGACCACAAAGAAGATGGGTGAACGATATCGGAGAGATAACAGGTAGAAACTGGCTGAGTCAGGCCAGAGATAGATGAATGTGGAAGAGTATAGAGGTGGCTTTCATTCAGGAGTGGATGGTGAATAGCTCAAAAAGAAGAAGCAGAAGGATATCGAAGATATCCATTGTTTTGCGAATCGTGTAGGAGACACTTCAGAAAGAATGTCATTTTAACACTGTATACATTCAAGAATGTATGATATTTCTGTTTGAACAAAAAGATCTGTTTTCTCGTCATCTTAATCTCAAAAAGAATTATTGTACAAGTACCTTGTCATTCAATTTGCTCAAAAACAATCTATAAACTACTTGGATATCACTATTTTGATATCCATTGAAGCAAGATAATTTTTGTTAGAGAATTCATTATTCTTGTAATTATCCATCAATTTCTTTGAGATATATAGGTACCCATTCCCTACTACTGCATCAGATGTATTTCATCTTTGGGGTGATTTTTATGAATTCAACAACTGATATAACGTCTTTAAACTTTAGCCAAAGTAGATAACCAACATAAACTCTTCTCAAGCAACTGCATATCATTATGTGCCCCTAAAATAATTTTCACCCTTTGCGAAAATAAATATATTTAAAGACTGATGTCTTGTATTTTCCATGAAAATAACTAAATGAGGAATCCCTTCAACCAGTTTGTGTAAACGTTAGTTATGTTAATCACTATATTTTCAAATTAATTTATTGTTTGAAGTAATATATATGAAGTAAATATAATTATTAATACGTAATTACCAAGACCTTTATGTAGAGCGGATAACATAGCGCTGATTTAAAACCCAAAAATGTTTTGACAAGCGTCATAACCCCACATTTTAGTAGCATGCAGTATATGACACATGTAGAATGTGTAAAATTTCCATGGCCTACCAAGTGCTAAAATAAAAATGAATGAAGTACACAGTTTGGTGCAAATGAAAGGAATAAATTCGATATTTCGTAAACCGGCGACTTCAAGGAAAAATCCTGAAACCCGTCGATTTTCATTTTGAAACAGGCTATTCGTATGGATATCTTTTTATTTTTGACGTCATCTATATGAGCGTGATGACGTCATCGCTGAAATTTTTATATGGAAATGTGGGTGATGTGATACATTATTTGAAAGGTCTTTTATATACCTATTCAGCCATATCAATAATGTACAGTAATTGATTTTTGTATTTGTTTAAAAAATTAATAAAATTTTATTATTACAATAAATATTCGATATGTATTAATCGTTACATACAACGAAACCTAAATTAAGTGCTCAAATTGTTTACCTTCAGCTAAAATACAATGATAAAGACCTGCCGCGAACTCCTCTCGAACCTTCTCTATAACTTACGGAGTTATTTGTGCAACCTCAGTACGTATCCTTTCTTTGAGTTCATTGATATTTTGTGGTTTATTTTGGTACAATTCGCTCTTCAAGTATCCTTCATAAAAAGAAATCAAGAGGAGTAAAATCAGGTGACCTACGCGGCCATTCTATTGTTCCTCTTCGAACTATCCACCGATTTGGAAAGACGTTGTTCAAATAGTTGCGCACCAAGACATCATACCAATACTTAATAAATTTTATTGAGAAATCTAATTAAACAAATACAAAAATCAATTACTGTACAAATTGATATGCCTGAAGAGGTATTTAAAAGATCTTTCAAATAATGTAGTAGTAGTAGTAGTAACAGTCGTTTATTGCAAATATAAGCATATAAGCAATTGGCCATCGACCTGAGGTCCTTCAGCCTATAAATTTACACTTTAATATATAAAAATGTTACAATTATATATTAACATAAAACATTACTTAATTTGTTTATGAGAGTCTCTGTTGGGTGTTTTCTAGTTGAAATGTTTACATCTTCATGATATTGGGGGATCACTTCTTCTAACTCTAACAATCTAGAATAAAATTTTTTATTTAGCCTATTGATCCTCTCCTTGATTGGCTCAATTCCTGTTGCTGAGAAAAGCAGGTGGTTTGGGGGATTATGCAGAACATTGTTAGGGTGCCTCATTCTAGTGATGGTCCTCAGTGCTGTCGTTTCTGCCACCTCCAGATTTTTAATTGCTGGGGCTTTGCAATTGGCAAACAGTGGATGGGCATATTCCAGTAAGGGTCGACATATAGTTTTATATATTTTTGTGGCACTCTTTATGTTGATACCCTGTTTCTTATAGGTTAGCTTTGCAAAATATTTCGCTCTAGATATGGTCTTTTTTTTAATTAATTTTGTGTGTCTGTTGAAATTGTACCTGTTATCGATTTGGACTCCCAAGTATTTTATTGATGAGGATGGTGTTACAGACGTACCATTAATGATTATATGTGGGGATCCTTGAGAAATTATGTGATCGAAGATTATGAGTTGTGATTTGGCTGGGTTAGGTGTTAGTCTCCATTTAAAGAACCATTTGGTAATGTCATTTACCAGAAGCTGTAGTGCTTGCATGCAAGTCTCTAGAGATTTTTCGTGAACAATCAACGTTGTGTCGTCCGCAAATTGCAATATGTATTTTTTCTTTGTGGTCTTAGGGTAGATGTCATAACCATAGAATTTGTATAGTGTTGTGGAAAGTGGAGATCCTTGTGGTGTTCCTTGCTCTGGAGAGAAAGATGTTGAAAATGAGTTGTTTATTTTGACCGTCAGCTTTCTGTTTTCCAGAAACTGCTTGCAGAGTTTTATTAAGATAGCAGGGCATTTTATCTTGTTCAGTTTGAAAAGTAGTCCCTTGTGCCACATGCTGTCGAATGCTTTTTGTATGTCCAAACACAATGCTGAAGTTTTCAGTTTACTGAGCGTACAGTGGAAGATGCATACAGGGTGTCCGGGGAATAACTGTACATACTCTTACCAGAGATAGAGTTGGACTAGCTGGTTACGGATTGACTATAAAAAATTAATTTCTGGATTTCCCTAGAAAGCTACAGGATGATTTTCCAACCTCATGAAAATACTTAAACCATCATGAAATCCAAACTTATTGACGGATATTATTGAAACTTGGAAGGTTATTGACACTTGCTAAGGTCACGTCAGAAAGATATCAATTATTTCATTATTCCAGAGCCGGACTCATTAATCCTCATTTAAAGTGTTCAGGGTGAAAAAAACACTTTGTATTTCGAATTACAAATAATTGATTCGCTTTTAAAGAAGAAGCTGAATTATGCTTCAATTTATGGTATCACTCAAAGTAGTCACATCAACAATTGTTTTTTTATGAGTTTTTGAACTTGGATAAAGTTCGAAAAATTGAATTTTTCACCATGAAGAGAACTGAAAATCTCATGTTTGAAAATGAAATGCGAAAGTATTAGTAGAAAATTTACAGAAAGTTCAGAGCTTTGATAAGCACTTCAATAACGAAATAATAACAAATGAAAAAACTGAAATACAGTAAAGAGTACCTAATAAAAATAAAAATAGGAACAAATGAATTGCTGAGTCAACGATATTTCAAAAGTGGTTCGAAATGAAAACCATTAGCTTGTATACATTTCTCTTGCCGAATTTTCAAATTGGATACAGCCTTCCGAATCATATCGCCATTATTTCTTAAAATATCGCAACAGTTGATTATTCTGTTCATCAGCTGTTCTCTTGACTGGAAGAAGTGTAACTTCGGTCTATATCATTCTTGTCGAACACCCGGTATACATAAGAATAATTTTGAAATATGCTTCTGTATACCCTATACACATCACCAATTTTTTTTTCAAAATACCTTCATTTACTCCCTCAAAGTGAAATCCGCGTCTGGGGTGGCCACCCAGTATATCAACAAATTATTATAGTCTTCTTCACCTTCAGTGACTTTTTTAAGAAAATTCATTATTTATTTTCGACCTGCACAAGATAACTAAATCCTGTTCAGGTAAATAAATTGCAATTTTCGAACTTTATCCAAAGTAAGAAATTCATAAAAAAATAATTGTTGATGTGACAACTTTGAGCGATACCAAAAATTGAAGCATAGTTTAGCTTCTTTCTAAAAAGCGAATCAATTATTTGTAATTCGAAATACAAAGTGTTTTTTTTACCCTGATCACTTTAAATGAAGATTAATAAGTCCGGCCCTGGAATAATGGAATAATTGATATCTTTCTAAGTCAACCCTAGCATTTGTCAATAACCTCCTAAGTTTCAAGAATATCCGTTAATAAGTTTGGATTTTATGATGGTCTAAGTATTTCCATGAAGTTGTAAAATCACCCTGTAGCTTTCTAGGGAAATCCAGAAATTAATTTTTTATAGTCAATCCGTAATCAGCTAGTCCAACTCTATCTCTGGTATGAGTATGTACAGTTACTCCCCGGACACCCTGTATATCAAATAAGGTATGCAGGAGGAAGAACTTCAAAGAAAAACTCGGGAGAGTAATTACACTTCCTACCACTCCTAGAGCGATGAGTACATTCATGTTTATAGATATCACGGCTTCAACCTCCTTGACCGAAGGGAATATATTTTCATCAATAGGAATATTTCAGATGAAAATATTGAGAATCAATAGTAGATGTTCGATTACTGGGAATTTATTTTATTCATTATTTCATGTCGTCTTCTGACATCTCAGCCTTCATAGTATTCAATATTATCAATGAGGATATTCCTCTTTTGACTTTTTATATACTTATAGGTATAGGTAGTGATTAACTCAATATACTATTTATAATAAACAAATTAATTCAGATGCATAACATCCGTGGATAATTAAATCAACAAATCTTACGATCTAAATTGAACTGACAAACTACCATCGCTCATCGCTCGGGGTATTACCAGAAATATTCATTTCGTCCTCAAAGAGTAGATGCTGACCATGATTTCGGTCTTATTTGACCTCGTCAGAGCAACAAATGCCGGCTGCTTTTATTCCATGACAGTTCCTTCTTTAAAGAAGGAACTGTCATCCGGTAATTTCAAAATTAAATGAATCAACGTTTCTTTGCAGTCTCTGTTTCTGTGTGTTGACAATTAATGTCAAACAAAAACCACAACTCAGAAGATTTTCTAAAAAATAGATTTTTCGTCTGATGAAGGAGTCTGATATAGACTCCGAAACGTTACAGAATTATAATTTCAACGTTATTGATTTTGAGTTCATTGTCAGGCAACAATTTTTTCTAGTTAATTTGCTCCTGACAAATTAGTGCAAGAATTTAAGCAGGAGCAAATCGTTGATTTCAATTTTAATTGATTTTGTTTCAGAGATTGGGAGTGAAAACCCTAAAAAGTTTATGAAGAGATGCAGAATCCTCCCAGAATAAATTTCAATCGAGATGTGCTGGATAGTTTCATGTGTCGCACAGCCATAACGACAGCTATCGTCCGCCACTGAGGCATCCTAGGCGATATTTTTCATGTAATTTCTTGTTGGAATCACCTGATCCTGGATGGCGAGCATGAAGCCCTCTGTCTCAGGAAACAACCTTCCGGAAGTCAACCAGTAGTTCGACGCAGATATGTCGACGTAATCATGGTTGACCTCGTTCTGGTGCCTTCCATGCAAAGGTTTGCCAATCAGTTTCTGCATTTTACTTTCTACAGAGTGTTCGACGGTTTCCAAGTGATCCTGTTGTAGCTTTAACGGTGTAGAACTATCAGCAACACAAACTACTCGATGGAGTTCTGACGAAGCAGCCTTGCTCAGGAAATATTTTCGAAGTCCTTCAATTTCCTGGGACATACGGTTGGACAAATCAACAATTCCTCTACCCCCAAGATGTTGTGGCAGCTCTGTCCGATCTATTGAGCTTTTGGGGTGATGTTTATTGTGTTTAGTCAGCATCGTCCTTATTTTTCTCTGTAAAGCTGCTAAATCGTTGGCCGTCCAAGAGATGATACCAAATGAATAGCTCAGCGCCGAGCAAGCGTAGGTGTTAATCGCTTTTATCATATTCTTGCTGTTAAGACCAGTTCCTATTACCCTTCTCAATCTTTGGGTGAACTCCTCTGTTAATTATTTCTTCATCTGGGTCTGATTGATTTTTCTTGCCTGTTTTATGCCTAGATACTTGTATGTGTCTCCTTCCTTCAATGCTTCAATTTCTGCACCTTCCTTGAGTTTGAACGTACCATCTTCTATTTTCCCTCTCGTTATGTTTAGCAGTCGACATTTTTCTAGTCCAAACTTCATTTTGATGTCTTCCGAGAATCCTTCCACCATTTTCAGCATTTGTTGCATTTGCCTCTTGGTAGATGCGAAGAGTTTCAAATCGTCCATGTAAAGGAGATGATTCAGTTTCATCATAGTTCTACTGCCGCTCTTGATGGAAAATCCGTAGTCCGTAGAATTCAATCTATGAGACAAGGGATTCAGGGCCATGCAGAACCACAGAGGGCTCAGCGAATCTCCTTGGAAAATTCCGCGTCTTATTGGAATAGGTCCTGTTGTAATGGAGCCATTTGCTGCTTTGAAGACTAGTACGCCAGGTTGACATGGCGTTTTTCAGGAACTTAACAATATTAGGATCCACCTTGTTAAGGTTCAAGATAGTCAAAAGCCATTCGTGAGGTATGGAATCGAATGCTTTCTTGTAGTCTATGTACGCAGCGTAAAGATTCCTTCGCTTGGAGAACGCTTGATTGCAGATAACTGAATCAATTATTAGCTGTTCTTTGCACCCTCGGCTCTCTTTGGTGCATCCTTTCTGTTGCATGGTGATTGGAGGATTGAGATCAACTGGACTGTATTTAATTTCTCAATTTTTTAAAAATACCTTCAAATCCTACCTTTTTTCCGGACTTAAACTTGGGTGTTGGATGAATCTTCGTAATTAGATGAAAACTCGTTTCACTCACGCTCTGGCCAGAGTTTCACTATATCTGGTTTGAATGCCGGAAAATCTTCCAGTTTGAAGTCGTCGAAATTTGAAAATTGTGAAGAATGTAGAATATTGAAAATATATTACACTGGAGCACAAGTACTTCGCAGTTGACAATTTGAATTGAATTGAATTGTTTTTTAACATGTGTCTTTAGAACATATGAATTCCTCTCACATCGATGAAATAGAAATTTGAAGGCATATACGGGGGAGGATTGAAACATACTTAAAATTAGGTGATTTTGACTGAAAAGAATTGAAAAGCTTTGGAAAATATTATAAGAGAATTGAATTTGAAAATGGAAAATATTTTAAAACAAAATTTATATAGAAAAAAAAACAAATTAATAATTGAAAGAAAAAATCTTGCGTGGTCGCAACATACCGCCCACCTTAAATACGCAGTATTTAACTATCCTCTAGTGGAAGGGACAAAGTTTGATAACAGGTCTTTTAAGAATATTGTTATCAGCAGTTTTTACTGAAGCAACCCTAGTACAACCGTCTGCACCAGGATGCAATTCAACTATACGTCCCAATTGCCATTTACAGGGTGGCAAGTTGTCCGATTTTATAAGGACTAGCACATTTTCTTTAACAGGCGTACTGGATAGATGCCATTTACTTCTTTGGTGTAAGTTGTGTAAATATTCTTTGGACCAACGATTCCAAAAATCGCGGTGCATACGCTCTAGAAGTTGCCAACGTGTAAGTCTATTGATGGGAAGAGCAGTGTTATCTTGCTCTGGTAGAGCAGTCAGCGGTTCTAAAGTAAGGAAGTGGCCTGGAGTTAGGGCAGAAAAATCATGGGGATCATTACTAACGGGTGTCAGCGGACGAGAATTAAGAATAGCTTCGACCTGAGTGAAGACAGTGTTAAGATCCTCGTACGTGAGAATCTGCTCTCCAACAACTCGAAGAAGATGCATCTTTGCACACTTGATTGCAGACTCCCAAAGACCTCCGAAATGAGGTGCAGAAGCAGGGTTGAAATGCCAAGTGATTGATTCCGCAGAAGCAGCCTTGGCGAATAGTTCGTTCAAATACCTATGAGCGGCGACAAAATTGGTACCACAATCGCTATATAAGTTGGAACAACGCCCACGACGAGCAATGAACCGCTTCAAAGCTGCAAGAAAGGTATTCATCGTCAAATCAGAAGCAAGTTCCAAATGTACAGCTTTTGTCGCGAAGCAAACGAACAAGCAAAGATAAGCCTTAGAAGCACGAATTCCACGGTGTTTACTCATAGTGACTTTGAAGGGACCCGCGAAATCAACACCAGTATGGGAAAAAGGTTTGAGGCGAGAGACACGAGAAGGACGGAGATCGCCCATTATGGCAGGGGGGAAGGACTGTGGATTATGTCTGAAACATGTCATGCATTTGGAGAGGACTCGTTTAATGGAGCGACGGAATGAAAGGATCCAAAACCGTTGTGCTATTAAAAATTGGACGGTTTGTAGACTAGCGTGAAAATAAGTTTGATGAAAATGAGAAATTATCAAATCGGTTAATCGGCTACGACTGGGCAAAATTGCGGGAAATTTTTTTGAAAAAGAGAGCGGAGCTTGCCGAAGTCGACCACCAACTCTGAGAATACCTTCACTGTCAATGAATGGGGAAAGTTTGAGGAATGACTTTGGAAGTTTGCGGTTATTTTGAATATTGTACATTTCATCTATGAAATATGAAGACTGAATATGTTTGACAGCAAGGAGTGAAGCGTTATGTAACTCGACTGAGGAAAGGCAACCGAACCTTTTTTGGTGTGAAAATCGAGAATTGTGGGAAAATCGAAGAATGTAAGCGAGAACTCGGGAAAATGTAGAAAACGAAGAATGTTTCTCGAGCAAATTATCGATTAAATGATGAGAGGGGATTACATTGAGTGAAATTTGTCGTTCTTCCGCAAATACTTCAGAAGAAGCAGGGAATTCTTGAATTTCCGGTTTAAACTGACGGTTTCGAAGAAATGTGGGACCCGCCCACCATAGGGAGCACTGAAGTAAATCCTTGGGAAGAGAACCACGAGAACCAACATCAGCGGGATTCTCCGAGGATGAAACATGAAACCAAGAATGAGGAGATGACTTGGAATGAAAAAGTTTTCCACTTGAGTGGAGAAGATTTAATCCAGTTGAGGACAATTGTCGAATCTGTCCAGTAGGACACTTTCTTGATGTTTAATTCACTTTGTAAACTTTGAATGACATGCTTTGCCAGTCTAGCTACCAATACAGAAGCACACAATTCTAACCTTGGTAAACTCAATTTCTTTGTGGGGGCAACCTTAGCTCTTGAAATAACGAATTTAACTTCACAAACCTCCTGATCCAATGTGAAACTCCGAAGATAGATGACACAGCAATAACCTCGTTCACTAGCATCTCCAAAACAATGCAACTCATAGCAAGATGACTCGCTAGTCAAAATGTGCCTGGGAATACTTAATTCTTCAATGTGTGAAACTTCGTTCAAATAAAGTTGCCACAATTTTATTATATCGGAAGAAGGGGTATCATCCCAGTCAATTTTCATAAGCCAAATTCTCTGAATCAAATATTTGAGAAGAAATGTTAGAGGAGATAGAAAACCAAGTGGATCGAATATACGAGCTACATGGGAGAGAATATTTCTTTTGGTGCAAGCGCTCTTGCTTGAATCAACTGAAAATTTGAAACTGTCTGAATTGGGATTCCATTGTAACCCAAGAACCTTAACTGAAGTTTCATCATCAAAGTGACGCGGACTATGGTTCAAGTCAGAGGGAGGTAAATGAGACAGCAAGGCAGGAGTATTACTCGTCCATTTTCGCAAGTGGAAACCACCCAGAGCAAGAAGATTTTGCAGTTCTTGTTGTAAAGATAAGGCTTCATCCAATGAAGCAGCGCCATGAACAACATCGTCAACGTAAGTGCAGTTTTGAATAGCTTTTGCAGCTAATGGATATTTTGTGCTTTCAGATTTCGCCAATTCATTCAAAGTGCGAATGGCGAGAAAGGGTGAAGGGCCTAAACCATATGTGACAGTGAGAAGGCGATATTCTTGAATACTTTCTTCAGGTGAAAATCGCCAAAATATTCTTTGGTAATTGCAATGGTCGGGGTGAACGGAAATTTGTCTATACATCATTTTTATATCAGCTGTGAATACTATTGCATGAATACGAAATGATAAAAGAATGGAAATTAGGTCTTGTTGTAGTTTAGGACCAACTAAGAGGGTTTCATTCAGGGATTGTTGATGGGGTGGATGAGCGGAACCGTTGAAGACAACCCTAAGTTTTGTGGTCGAACTATCTGGACGCAAAACCGGATGATGGGGAATATAATAACTGAATGGATCGGTAGAACAAATACAGGGTTCCATATGACCTAATTCCAGATACTCTTTCATAAAGGAACAATATGCATCATATAAAGAAGGATCTTTAACAAGACGTTTTTCTAAATTTTTGAATTGCCGTAGAGCAAGATCTCTTATTCCAATAAATTGAGGAAAAGATGGAAAAATTTTAAATGGCAGCATCACCACAAATCTACCTTCCGCATTTCTTGAGTGAGTTTCAGAAAATATTTGCTCACACAAGGCATCTTCCTGAGAAACAGGAAATGTGTTGGGAACTTCTTCAATCTCCCATAGCTTTTTAATTTGGAGATGAAGATCTTCAGATGAAGATTGACAAAAGAATGAAGAAACCGACTGATTATGAAGAGAAGAGTTTACTTTACCCATAAGAACATAACCTAATTTGGTATTTATCGCATCAGGTTCGCCAGAGGCTCCAGTGATATGACCATCTAAGATAATCTTCGAAAAAATATCAGCTCCAAGAAGCAAATCGACTTGGGCAGGTAGAGCAAACTGTGGATCAGCCAAATTTAAGTTCGATGTATAGGAAAACGAAGACGAAATGGGTGAAGAAGGAAGATTATCACAAATTCTTTTAAGGACAATGGCTTCAATATCGAATGAAATGTCTATATTGAAATAAGGCGTTATAAAGATTGAAACATAACCAAGTCTCGAAGCTGTACTCATTGATTCTAATCCATTTAGATTGATAGATAAATCTTTACTTTGGAAACCTAGTTTTTGGAGACAACGTTGGGAAATAAACGACGTCATACTACCGGAATCTAAGATGCAACGATATTTCTGAAAACGATTAAAATTGTCTAGAATGTTGATTGTCGCTGTACCGAGAAGAACACTCGAAGCCGAGGACAAAAATCCTGCATTGATTGAAGCAACTTTATTATTTTGCGTCGAAGTAGAAGCGTTGGCATTAACAGCAGTATTTTGAAGGTTGGAAATATTTGTCTGAGTTACATGCAAAAGTGTATGATGAGGCTGATGACATGTAAAACAGGTATTTTTTGACTGACAGTTAGCTGTCGCGTGTTTGTTGAGACAATTGACACACAACCTCTCGCGCTGAATCAGTTTCATTCGTTGATGAGGATTCACACTAAGCAATTTTGGACATTTGTACACCAAATGATTCGATTGACATAAATGACATGTAAGAGTTGATGACTTAGAGGCTTGTGAAATGAATGCTGAAGCAGAGGCGGTGTTTTTGACACTGTAATTTCTGCGAATAACTTTGGACGGTTTTCCTAAATTCACATTATCCAAAGCATGACACTGCTTAGAAAGAAAATCATGAAGTGCTTCATATGTAGGTATGTTTGATGAATTATGAAAAAGTTCGAAACGTGAAGCAATTGAAATATGAATACGATTCATCAACATCTGCATTGTGACAAAGTTCCACAAATCTTTCAAGTTTAAGTTGAGAAGTGCCCTCTTATTTTCTTCGAAGTTATCTAAAAGAGCTCTTAATTCTCTAGGGTCATCTGATGACATTTTGTGACTATTTTCGATTTTTGACCAATGTGCAACAGCTAAATGGCGCGTATTTTTATAACGCTCAACTAATATGTCATAAGCTATTTCATAATTCGATGATGTCATAGGCAATGTTTGAATGAGTGAAAAAGCAGGACCTTTCAAAGAATTCAAAAGATAATTGAATTTTTCGATTGAACTTAATCTTTTATTTTTATGAATAACAGCATCATACATGTCAATCCAAGTTGGAAATTCGGTTATGTCGCCTGAAAAAGGTTTAAGTTCGATTTGTTTCAACTGAAGATTGCAAACCTCATCGTCTTTTCTCTCACTTATTTGTTGTTTACGTTCGAGATCGTGAAAGATTCGTTTAATTATTAAAACTTTTTCACTGAACTTTTTCCTAAGTGTATCCTGTTCTTTGAAAGTAATGCCTTCAGTTACGTCGGCCACTCCAATGATGGAATTATGATAGGAAGAGAAATCTTGTTTGATTTGATCAATTTCGCTCATTGATACCTCCAACAGAGAGAAAAGATTTGGATCAGTTTCAGCACGAACCGCTATTTCGAAAATCTCATTCAAAGAATTGAATTGAGTTTGTCGTAAATTGATAACTTTCTTCAATTTGTCTGCCATAATGAAAATAAAACAGTAGAATTTGTCGAACTTGTTCTTTTGTGAACGATGTTAGGAGAAATATGTAAATATTGTATGTGAATCGCGCTACGTACTGGTGTGAACACCGAAGAGTGGTGCGCACTGCGCGAATAAAATGAGATGTATGTTGCAACGTTGGTCGTAACTCGAATTTTGAATAATTATTAATTATTTGTCCTGATGAGATAAGAAGAAAAAAATTTATCGAAAAGTGAAAATCACCCAAAATTAAGCATCCGTGCCCGAATTGGACCAAATATGGAGGATTGAGATCAAGTGGACTGTATTTAATTTCTCAATTTTTTAAAAATACCTTCAAATCCTACCTTTTTTCCGGACTTAACCTTGGGTGTTGGATGAATCTTCGTAATTAGATGAAAACTCGTTTCACTCACGCTCTGGCCAGAGTTTCACTATATCTGGTTTGAATGCCGGAAAATCTTCCAGTTTGAAGTCGTCGAAATTTGAAAATTGTGAAGAATGTAGAATATTGAAAATATATTACACTGGAGCACAAGTACTTCGCAGTTGACAATTTGAATTGAATTGAATTGTTTTTTAACATGTGTCTTTAGAACATATGAATTCCTCTCACATCGATGAAATAGAAATTTGAAGGCATATACGGGGGAGGATTGAAACATACTTAAAATTAGGTGATTTTGACTGAAAAGAATTGAAAAGCTTTGGAAAATATTATAAGAGAATTGAATTTGAAAAAGGAAAATATTTTAAAACAAAATTTATATAGAAAAAAAAACAAATTAATAATTGAAAGAAAAAATCTTGCGTGGTCGCAACAGTGATGATGTTATTCCTCTCGCAATGGTTGTGAATTCGGTTTGAAATGCACGATGTGATTAATTTGAACATCGTTGGAAGACATGTGATTGGTCGGTACTTGAATGGGTCTTCTGTATTCCTTTGGTCTTTAGGTAACAGGTATGTTGTGCCATGTGTAAGGAATCCTGGCATTCTTTCAGGATTTTCAATGACATCATTTATTGCGGAGGTCAATTTGTCATGCATGATCCAAAGTTTTTTCAACCAGAAGTTCTGTAATCCATCAGGCCCAGGTGTTTTCCAGTTGTGTAGTCCTCTGATAGCTGATTTTACTTCTTTAATTGTGATCATGTCATGCTGCATCGGTTCATATTTTATAGCTTCAGTTTTTTCATCTTCAATCCATCCGGTATCTCCATTGAACTGAGGTTTCGTTGATAATTGTTCGGTCCAGAATTGTTAAATGGCTTCCTTTCTATTTTCTCCATCCGACGATGTGAGTGACTGGTAGAAAGTTTCTTCCGACTTTTCAAATGAATTATTGTCTCTTTTCCGGCTATAATTGCTTCTATATCTCCTCAGTTGTTCTGCATACAGACTTAATTTTTGCTTCAGAGTGTCGAGGCGATGGTGAGCTGTAGCATTCTCCGTCTCTCGTTCTGTATGTGTCCTGTTTTTATCCATGATCTCTTTGGCAGCTTTCACAACCTTTCTTTTTCGATTCCCGTTCAAGTACTCCGTCAGTCTTCCAATGTCTCTTCTTAGCCTTTCTGTTTTTTTATTGAAGACGTTTCTGCCATGCTGGCGCGTGTAATTTGTGTAATTTTGGACCATCGTTGTTCGTTCGGCGAATTTTTGCCCCTATGGTTTCCGGTGTCGTTAGCGCTGCACAGTAAAAAACTAGATGCAGATATTCCAATGAACTTCCGTTCTGTAGGTACTCAGGTAAAATGTCCTTATTCAAGATGTCGATTATAAGTGACAGTTTCTTGGATGTATTGACTCGATGAAGAGGATCTGTTCCTTCCAGTTCAGCAAAGTATCTCCTCATGTCAGAGTCAACTTGTCGGTGGAGCTCTTCCCTATCGTCCTGGTGGTCAGGCATACTTGCGTTGCAAGATGGACTTTCAGTATCAATTTCTTCTGCCTGTTGTTGCCCAGGCATGTGAATTTCATTAGAGGTGTTATTCTCTATTGCTAGCGGACGCTGAAGTTCTCGTTTAATTGCGTCGATTCTGGCCGTTGGTATGAGTTCATTTCTCAGAATCACGCGGTACTGGTCTGCCACTCGTTGTTCAGTGACATTGAGATTTGGGTAGGCATTGCAGAATTCCTCATGGAGCCTTTTCCTATATTTGTTCGTGTTCTGCCCTAGTCTCATGATGGAGTTATATATGCGCACAATAGTTTCATTCATGGACGTTGTCCACTTCATGCGCTTTCTAACTAACCCCGCTTGGGTGAGCACTGGCTGAATATCCTGCGCAGCACATTCAGCGGCTCGAGTCGGCAATTGAATTGGACTCGTTGGTTGCTGTTGTTGCTTTGGAGCTGTAGCTTCTTTTGCAGCCCGCTTCCTCAACATCCTGCCACCGACGTCTCGTATGCTGTCATGTCCAGCGCCGGCTCCAGACATGCCCTGACGATCCCCAGGCAGCGACTTGTTTCCGAGGCTTCTCGTTATCACCATTTCCATGGGTTTGTGCTCCCCTTTCTCGGTTTGGGTGAGGGGTAGAGAAATGAGAGCAGAAAGAGCACCCCTATCAAGGATGTGAAAGAGAGAGGAAAAAGGAATGGGGCTGCGTACAGCAGGCGTGGCTAGCTGCACCGTCTACGTCGTTACGATGGCTACCCGGCAGGCCATCTATCTGATAGCTGCCAGGCAGGCCAGCCATTATTATTATTATTATTATGAATACAAAAAGAAAAGAGGCCGTAGCCTATAAATCTCAGAAAACAATAATATAAAGTTATGTGTGACTGCAGCAAAAATGCTTTACATTTAGTGTGTCACAAAAAAAAAACAAACAAAAACTATTCTCCTGGACTACCCCTAACATTTAGGGGGATGAAAAATAAATGTTGGCCGATTCTCATAGATACCGGATAAGCACAAAAAATTTCATCAAAATCGGTCAAGCCGTTTCGGAGGAGTACGGTAACGAAAACTATGACACGAGAATTTTATATATTAGAAGAAGAAGATGAAAACTAATAAACACGTTGACTGTCCCCATTCTAATTTTTCCTTCATCCCCCACGTCCAACACATTTATCCAAAGGGAAGTTCTACTTTTGAGTGATAAAATATATATTCTTTGAAAAAATTAATTCAGCAGCCATTTAAGGAAGTGTTCATGTTCAAAATGTTTAAGTCTGATGGAAGGCTTGATGCTGACGTTTCTTGAATTATGTATGATTAATTATGATTTACGTTATCAATACATACTTCTACAAGACGTTCAGCCCATATAAACCGACCACACTGCAACGTTCATGAAAAGAAACCATATTTATCTTGAACGTCACATACGACTCATGGACTCCTGGCGAAAATATTTATGCATCATATTTGATGCATGGCAACGTGTTAATAAATGGCGGTGTAAAATTGTGAACAGATAAAAATAAAGGCTGCTTCTGATCTGACAGGACACATACATATACCACTGATACCGCTGATGACTATACGAAATGCCCATTGAGAAACTAAGCGTATGTGGTGCAGACGAGTCATCGACTTGACTTTGAACATGCCTGGACTTGCATCTCAGAATTGCAACTTGCAACTCAGGAGTTCACCGTTAGTAACTTCACGTTTGTAACCTAACCAATAATGGGAAAATGACACATACAATATGCAAAGTTAGTACACGCCTTTTCGAAAATGGAGAAATATATTTTTTGTATTCGTTAGTAACTCGATAGTAACTATGTGCAACACAAATCTTTCAATCTCCTCTGGAAGATTTCCGTCAATTTTGAAAGAATGTATAGTTGTGCCCATTTTTAAGAAGGGAGATCCACACAGCATCTCAAACTATCGTCCTATATCCCTTCTGAGTTGTTTCTCTATGATTTTTGAGAGAATAGTTTTGAACAGAATGCTGAGTTTCTTGAATAGGTTTAATGTGATTACCAGTTCGCAGCATGGCTTCAGGCCTGGCCGTTCTACTGAGACTGCTGCCTTTCCATTCGTGCAGACCGTTTATGAGAAACTGGAGGATGGGTTCTTCGTGGCTGGTCTGTTTTTCGATCTGTCAAGGGCTTTTGATTCCTTAAGATTTACTTTCATGCTGAGCAAGTTTTACAATCATGGATTTAGGGGTATATTTCTTGATTGGTTGGAAAGTTATTTGACGGAACGCAGTATGATGGTTAGAGTCGATGGTGCCGATTCCGAGAGATATGTGCTTGACATGGGAGTTCCCCAGGGCTCCGTTCTAGGTCCCTTGTTATTCATTTTGTTCATAAATGACCTACCTGAACACATCATCGCACTTGTAGTTGCGCTTTTTGCAGACGACTCGTCTTTTTTGATTGCGGCAAGGAGCTTTGAGGAGCTAGCAGCTGGAATTTCTGCTTTACTAGATATGTTTGTATCTTGGTGCAGCAGAAATGGCCTAGTAGTGAATGTTGATAAGACTGTGTGCTTACATTTTAGCCTGGAGGATATGGGTAGAAATCAGACGCTGACATATAAGAATCTATCTCTTTCCCCAGATGAGTCTACTAGATTTCTTGGAATTCAAATTGATAAATTTTTACGCTGGAATTATCATGTAGAAAAGATATGTAAAAAACTTAATAGTGCCTACTACGCTCTCAACAAAATCAAAAACCTATTTCCTCTCCAATCCCTCCTGGATGTTTATTATTGTCTTGCCTACCCACATTTGTCATACAATATTCCGATCTGGGGTAGTGCATCTGACTTGGACAGAATTCTTGTGTGCCAGAAGAGAATACTGAGAATTATCTTTAGGATACCTCCACGGGTCTCCTGTAAACCTCTTTTCATAACACATGGGATCATGACAGTTGCATCCTTGTACATATACAGATGCCTCCTTCATGTAAAGTCCAACGAAGGATCTTTCACGAAGCTGTCAAGTTGTCATCAATATTCGACAAGGAAAGGGGATGTACTGCTTATACCCAAGCAAAGAACATCAAGGTTTGAACGCTCGCCTCTATACCAGAGTATACGAATATACAATCACTTACCAACAAAATTTATATCTTAAAATAATTCAAGAGAACCACAAAGAAATTACTGTTATACAAAGCCTACTATTCAGTAAGTGAATATTTGTGTGATTTTTCACTGTTATCTTGGTCTTGTGACCACTAATAATTCGTTTTCTATTTTTCATTGCAATGATTGACTTGTCCTATACTGTATTGTCTAACGGGATCAATGAAGTTTATTATTATTATTATTAAACATTTCCAATTGTAACCTGACTTATAATGGTAAAATGGCACCTCCATTATTCGAAGTTAGCAAAGACCTTTTTCGAAAATGAAGAATTTTTTCTTGTATTGGTTAGTACCTATCAATATCAAATAGCAGAAAAACAAAGACAAGTTCGGGGAAAATTATATAGGGCCTTTTTTGAAGTACTTGAAAAGAGCTTACAAATATTAGCTTCACTAAAAATGAATTGTGCAAATATTGACGGAGCAATTACATTCAAAACTTCAATGTCGCTTTTTTTCAGCTTGAAATTTCTTAACAATACACCTATCATTACCACCAGAATCAAAAACAGACATGATCCTTTTACACTTCCTAGCACTTAAGTACTGTCTAAGTTATCCAGGAGTTTGGACAGTCTTCAATGCCTGGTTGAGAAAAAAAAAGAAATCAAGGGAGAAGAAATTTTCAGAATTTTTCGAAAAAAATAAATTATTCCTCAAATTACTCAGAAACTGAAGCTTGTACGAGAGCAAGAATTAAAAAAATACAGTTTTATTCTCTTTTCTGTTGAATCGAAACTTACTGAGTTATGAAGCTTTGAAGTACGGATGTTACAGTAAAGCGGTGAACACATATGAGCGGCCGCGGCCGCAATCACGATCACGATCGTGAGACATCGCGACTGAATGCCACTATATCGCTGAACAGATCGTGATATTATGTGCGGAATAATACATTTGCATGGGACGCTTCTCGATCGTGATCGTGATCGTGGTCGCGGCCGCTCATATGTGTTCACCGCCTTAAAGTACGCTTTTCCCAACCATGTGAAGATAATAATTTTGAATGTGAAGGGCTTTCAAAATGTTTGAACGTTTGAATGTTTGAACAAATTATACGATTTTCACATAATAAGTTTTTAAAACACGACACCCGACACTTGTTTCGCTATCACAATAGTATCTTCAGGTGGGTGAAGGTAGACTGAAATATTTGGTACCATTAATAACAGTTTACCTTCACCCACCTGAAGATGCTATAATGATAGCGAAACACGTGTCGCGGCTTAAAAACTTATTTTGTGGGAATCCGTTTCAAGTTTAAATATGGATTTTCATCAAGTATCGGCCACATCAATTCAATATTAAAAATATCATTCACGGGAGCTCATAGCTATAAAATTTTTTTACAAAATGGTGCAAATACCTCGAAAATTGACACAAAACTAAAGAAACTTTTGTGATCAATCTTCTCCGAACACAAAATTTCACTCCGGTCTTCCAGTTTCTTCATTGCCATAAAAATACCAGAAATTCGAAGAACTCAACCTTAAATGCTAGTTGAACGCTCACAAAGATGAAAATATCTGGGTTACTCGGAAAATTGAGTACTTTGGTTGAATGCAACTCTGTTTAAAAGATTCACATATGTGTAGTGTTATAGACTCAACTTGTTATTCTGAGGGAAATTTTGTCTCTCCAGGGGATTGCACAGCTTATTATTTTTTGTGGGGTGTATTTTAAGACCTTAGGTGATATAAATTTTTCATTATATTTGGGCCTCTAGAAACACTTCCTGAAACATATGCGCGTTAGATCTGGACACCCTGTACACTAATTTTGTAAGCACCGAGTAGCAGAGGCGAGGGTCGAAATTCAGTCAATTTCCAGAAATCTCTCCAATAATCCAAATCGCTGCGTCTCGCCGGCCGCAGAAGAAATCCAACGGAAGTAGAATAAGTAGACTGAGCTAAGGTAATCCCTAAAACCTGGAACCAGTTCTAAAACGACTAAAAAAAGAGAAAATTGAGATTTTTTACGTTCACCAAACACCAATGTAAGCAAGTGCAAGCCAGTTTGACAAAACTGAGGTAAGAACCGATCACGGACAGGGGTGGGCAAAACCGATTCGACTCACATAGCTAAGGATAGTGTCTCATCGGTCCGATGTGGTGGATCTCCTGGCCTTCTTCTAGTTGATATATAGAAATTTCGCAAGCACTGTGTAGGACAGTCAAGGATAACAAGACGAGCGGATTTAAGGTTTAGATAATTCGAAGGGTTCGGAAAATCGTATGATGACACTCTCAGCCCTGAAGTCAGATGAGAAATTACCAAGAAAAGCTCGAAACAAAAGATTTATTACGTTCACGAAACGCTCATGTGATCATATTCACAATCAGAGAATAATTTCCTGACAGACATAACCTTTTCAAGGTTAGATTTATAAAACAAAATTTCAATTGAACTCATTCAATTTCACACTCAAAAGATATTCTTGGTGAAACACTATACTGTCTACCGTTTTCAGAATATTTTGATTTGAAAATGATGAAGAAATATCCGATGCTGGTATGAAGTAATGATGACGTTATATTATCATTATTAATAATTAGTCTACATTCAGTATGTGAATTAGAAATTTTTTGTCGTGTAAATGAGACCTCATCGATACAACGAATACATGTTAAAAATTGGGATTGGGAGCTTCCTTTCTTGTGATAATTTTTTTTTCTTCAACGCCCTTTACCTTGAATACGTAGAGCGTTACGAAAATATTTTATTAAGCAAACACGAATTTTTTTTCATTTTTCTACCTATCCTAGAGGCAGGGTCACCTTTTTTTTGGAAAACCCTGCATAAATTAATCCATTTTACGCCACTGCCTTAGTGTTGCGATAGAAGGGGAAAGTTTCTAATGTATGTACTACTACAACAATGGATTGCATTGCAATCTCGATGAGATCAACTACAATTTAAGGTGAATGTGAACGGTGAAATAAATTTATTTATAGGCTTCAACTTTGGATTACCTATCTTTGTATACAGATAAAGCGGCACCTTTTATATTTAGTTGCCTAGTAACAAGAAGAATATTTCATCTTTGTAACAATGGCAGCGTTGGCAGCTGCGGTACCAGTACTATACGATTTCAGTCTTAGTAATTTTCAACATAGGTACAAGAAATAATTTTGGAATGAAAGTTAAACAGGCAGGCAATCCATGAGAAAACAGGTGAGTTCTGTGATTACTTACTCTTTCGATCCAGGTATATTGTATAAATTAAATTCTTGGAAGACTATTTGGACCCTCTCTTTCCCTCTACCTTGAAATTCGTATCTACATGTTGTCTTTGGAGGATATGGTGCTGGATAATTGGGACTCACTATGGTTCCATTCTTATTGGTATCACTTATTATATTTATATCACACTGGGACCCTGCAAAAAAAGATATTTCAGAGTTAAGTAATATCAAAGTATTATTGTATTTTGTACAGTACGTGACCTGTGTATATTTCTATTTCACTGTCAGTAGATTTATGGAATTTCATAATCATTACTGCCGACATTTCTTCTTATTACAGAAACTCAATTGATTCTCACCAGAATGGGTCATCTTACCTCTAAATATGTTGCGCTATCATAATAACATTTTCAGGTGAGTGAATAGTTTATTGTGCCCTCCATCAGAGTTGTTCTCACAACTGCGCCATCTGAAGCTCGCCTTCCAGCTCCAGACTTCCAGAGTTCCAATGAACTCTAGTATCTGAGAGGGCTTCAAGAAGGCTAATTCCCCATTCCTCCTATAGGTAATTTTCTCGTCCAAGACATTCCTTGCGCAGGCTTGCAATGGCGGGGCATTCTGTAACAAGGTGACCGGGAGTTTCCTCCTTTTCCCCACAGAATCTACACTCGTCATTTTCTGATAAGCCCATTCTCAACATATGCTTTCTGAGGCCACAATGTTCTATGAGGAAGCCAGTGAGGAGGCGTAACTTATTCTTACTGAGATCCAAATATTTCTTGGATCTCGCAATTTCATAATTCCGGAGGAAATTTTTGGAATGATTCATTCCTGTAAGATTCATCCAGAATGTTTCTCTTTCGGTTTCTTCCTTTTTCCAGAAACTCATTCTTATACAATTTCCTATGGTACAGAAAGGCTCTGGTCCCATAAGGGTACGTTCATACCGAAGATGCCTGGATGAGCGCGGTGGAGGTCGCGGTCGCGATCTTTACATCGATGTCAAAACAAACCTTCATATTCTAATGAGACCGTACATACCAAGGATGTTTCACCCGTTCACCCTCGCCGCTTATCATCGCGGTTTACAGCGATGTCGATCGCAGAACAAAATAGTTTGATTTTATATGGCGATCGAGCTGTTGCCGCGAGGTACCTTGCACGCTTATTGGCGCTCTTCAAATCACGTGACATTCACCAGGGTAACGTATTTATTTTTCAGTTCGTTTATGAGCTTTGACTGAAAGGAAAGCATCTTCGACATGTACTGCCAGACATCGATGTAAACCTCGACCGCGATCGCGACCTCCACCGCGCTCATCCATGCATCTTCGGTATGAACGTACCCTAAGTGGCGGTTCTGCCCCCCTTCTGGCGTGTTTGTAGTACTCCTCGTTTCCTTTGATTCTAGAGTGATCAGGAACCCAGAATAAAGAGACCTTGTTGTTCTTGCCTATTTCCTTGGGTTTTCTTCGGCACTCAACTCAGCTTTGAGTCAATGACTTAGGAGTTCAGTGCTCTGATAGCGGCTTGACATTTAAAATAGATCACAATGTCAAATTTTAAATAGTTTTTTTTTTCGGGTCTATGTCTGAGCACCTTTCGATTGCAAGTGTTTCTGCCTGAAAAACATTCCAGCAGGAGCCTAACGATAATGTACACTTAGTGCTATATACATATTCCAGCACCAGCCTCTATCGTGAATATTGTTCCTAACTCATGTGGAAAGTTAGGAAAATAACTATTTCTGCACATATTTGGTATGCTTCTCTGTACTTTTTGATTCATAAAGAAAAAACGCATACATTCTCGAATAATTTAATATTCATAAATTTTCGCCTCACATAAAATGCTTGTTGAAAATTTTATTTTAGAATTTGAAATAAGCCATCAATCGAATTCATTTTATCATTCAACGTTAAAGATGAAAACAGATTAACCAATATCATGTCATTTTCGAATTTCTAATTCGCGCATGCTGTTACTCAATTCTTGCCGGCGATTTGGCTTCACTATTTCACATAGCATAAAACTATCTATTGGTATAATAAATAATATCCATGTATTATATATAATATCATATATTATATGCAGAATAAAGAGTACTTTGAAATGTTGTAGGACAGATTACCAAGAAATCGGAACTGTGGAATCAATGTATAACAATTTGACTGATTTATATATACAACATGGTAAAGTCGATTGTATAAAACAAATACCAAGCTCCACTCGGCAAAAAGGCCGTCGGAATGAGTGTTGTTACATTAAAAGAGGATTTCATAAAATTTTGATTCATTCATCAGCCATTTGACATTCATTATTTCCAGATAAAATCTCATCAGATTTTAAAACTCATGAAATAATTTTTGTCGGTTTTTATAACGGTGATCTATTTTTACGTGTTCGTTCTCATACAGTTGCTGTCTGATCACAGTAAGATAAGATAATTGAGTTGTCTGATGTCCAAGATTGATGTTCGTCTATATATTGATTAGGTTGGGTAAGTCCTCATTTCCCAATAGATCTTAAATTGAAGACATGTACACAAAGCTGCATCAATATTTGCCTACTTTATTCATTCACTTCGTAATAATATATTTCGCAATGAAAAGATGCTATAGGATACTAAGATATTTTAATATGTGCGAAAATTAATATCAAAAATGAACCGAGATTATCCCTGTAGGTAGGGCATAATGATATGGACTCCTGCATGATTTCCTGAGTGCAACGAACTAATCATTATAAGATTTCCAGATGTTCAATTTTTTTAGTATTGTTTCTTTTTTAGACTGTAGCCATATTTTCGCGATTAAGATGCGTCAGTCTTTAAGACGTTTTGCGGAACCAGTCGGCCTCTGGAGAACGCCTGTGTCGTCTTGAGCCGAAAGAGGTAAAGGAGAAGGGAGAATATATTGTTTATATTGATTGATTTTGATTTGAATTTCTACTAGAGAAGAGTACTTTTACTACCAATAATGCAATTTCTGCATGTTCATTCAGAATTGTTAAAAATTGAGCGAAGCCCCCCTCCGACCTCTCTCTAGTCGACGCTCCTGACCAGCTCCAGTGGCCACGTATGGTACCCCGATTCGGCGGTGCGCTGGTTGAACGACGCAGCGGCCCCACTTTCAGTGTTTTTCAGGAGTGAAAAACCACACATTTACACATTTTTCTTAAGATTCTCTTTGTTAGCTCCGTAGAATTAACTTCGCGCTGCTATCATTGTGATTTGTAACACCTCAATTTAAGTTCACCTCTTTTCGTTGTTCTCAATTTTTAAGTCTTCTCGCACAATCCTGGTGCTAAATTGTTCTTCTCACAAGGTAAAATGTTAAAAATTGAGCGAAGCCCCCCTCCGACCTCTCTCTAGTCGACGCTCCTGACCAGCTCCAGTGGCCACGTATGGTACCCCGATTCGGCGGTGCGCTGGTTGAACGACGCAGCGGCCCCACTTTCAGTGTTTTTCAGGAGTGAAAAACCACACATTTACACATTTTTCTTAAGATTCTCTTTGTTAGCTCCGTAGAATTAACTTCGCGCTGCTATCATTGTGATTTGTAACACCTCAATTTAAGTTCACCTCTTTTCGTTGTTCTCAATTTTTAAGTCTTCTCGCACAATCCTGGTGCTAAATTGTTCTTCTCATAAGGTAAAGTACACTCAGACTACTCAAAATTATTAATTACTCCATTTTCATGATAATTTCACTCTGCTGAAATAAGTCCACGTGCAAGAGATTGTAGAATCTTGAAATAGATTCCGAATCCTTGCTAGCACTGCTCAATTGAAATGTCCACTCAAGTCAACTCGAACCATTGTCTTCTCAGAACTATATATTTTATTATATTTCATAATTTATATAGATTTTCAGACTTCTCTAGATCATCTCACATGAAAATGGGTATGTAGCACCAGGATTGAAACTTCTCAAGTCCATCTCAATGAAAATGATTGCTGATTCATTGTCTACTCATAATATTCATTATTATTAGAATCAGTTTACTCATTTTTATAACAACTCTTATGATCACCTCGTTATACATATTACTAATTCATGGTGTTGAGTTTCAGATGAATGAATCCTCATATTCTCCAGGGTGGACCCTGGATGTAGCTGTTTTCCTCAGAACAGGATAAGAACACCTCAAGTTTCGTTAAGCGATCAGTGATAATGCTCGATACACCTCGACCTAGGCTCCACCCTGGAAAGTCTGCTCGAACACTCATGTCTACTCACTTGGTATGGTCTACTCTTTATAATATGTACTCTCATTGTTTCTCTTCTATATTCATTCATCGG